>NC_082641.1:95303420-95928420 GCF_028023285.1 Balaenoptera ricei
CCTTAAGTTGAACAAGTTTCCTTTAAGTTCTTCAACATTGTCCCTATGTAACTATAGCCATATAAATATAAGGTTAGAATTATATAAATGCATATACTTAGCAATAAATACATTTGATTAGCAGCATCTGTGATTTTTTTGCTTTCAGTTGATCACTTTCCCAAAATGTTGATAGTTAGCAACTAATTGGCAGGGTTGATTTCCTGGAAGACATTTTTACTTAATGTCTCAGTGCATTTGGGTACACTGCTACAGACTGGGTAGCTTATAAACAACAGAACTTTGTTTGTCATAGTTCTGGAGGCTGGGAAGTCCAAGATCAAGGTGCCAGCATGGTTGCCCTCTAGTGAAGCTCTCCCTGGCTCATAGCCAGCATCTTCTCACTGTGTCCTCACAAGATGGAAGGACCTAGGGAGATCTGTGGAGTCTCTTTTGTAAGAGCACTAATCCCATTCATGAGGGCTCCAGCCTCATGACCTAATCACTCCCCCACCTCCTAGTACCATCACTTCTGGAGGTTAGGATTTCAACATATGAATTTTGGGGGGTACACAAACATTCAAATCATAGCCCTTAATAATGTGAAGATGATATCTACAATGTACAACCCATGTAAACAGGGACAGCAAGGATCCATCCTATCTGGAAAAGGTCTGAGCTAGGGCTACAGTGCACTCTGCATCCTCTGCTCCAGATGCGTACCTAACATACATATTTTGGCTGGCAGATGCATGTAGATTTATTACAGTGGGTTTTGATTTAGAGTGAATTTGGAGTAAAATTGTTTGCAATCTTCAGATGGTGAGAATTCAGCAAGTGAGGGATGCCTGTATTTTTGCCCAAGCCCCATAGATTGCTCCCTAGTAAAGACTTAGCTGGTATCTCTGATATTTAAGAGAAAGTCAAATGGGCACATTAATTCATTATTCTTCACAGTTCCTTAATCTATTTGAAGAGATAGACACAGAGATAAGCAGGAGGGATACTTATTCAGACTCTTGTGAATACCCAAATCTGTGAGTACTATTAAGAAATATAATTTTTCCACAGGAGGCAATAAATTTGAAATTTAAAAATTGATGTCACCTCTTCAGAATCTTGCTGAGATTAACTGCCTACTTGATAGCGAATAAAGAACAAAACCACAAGGAAATCAATTCTGTTGGCCAATCGTGTAAATCATATTTGTGTCTCAAGGAAAGAACAGATTCAGAAGCCACTGAGTCTCTCACCAATGGCTGAATGGAAAACACGGAATCTTTGGAAGCCAGGAATCCACTCCACTATATTGTCAGCTCACCAGAAAGCTGTAGTCAGACCATGTTTTTCCCTCTCCAAAGTAATTTCCCAACATTGTAGAGTTAGGATTTCAGGTTATGAGCATGTTATGGGGCAATATTTTAAATATGCATTTGAAAAATGTTTTTGTACTTTAAAAAATTGAAGTTGAAGACAGTAACAAATACACCACCTTCCTTGGGAACATCAGTTCTGCATTCTCCAAAATGCAGGAAGCAATGGAGGAAGAGGCTCCACTTGTAAATGGGCAAGCGGCCCTCTAACACAGTGTGAGGTTTTCAGATTCACCTCTCACCCTCAACGCCCCACCAACACCATACTGACCGCTAGGGGGTGCTGCTCCCTTTCTAATACTTCTGCTCGGGTACAACCATTCAATTGTTTCTTTTTCATCTGGAATTTACAGCTGAAATATTTAAGCAAAAACTTTGCTCAAGGGACCAGGATAACAAAAGAAAGATGAGGATGAAAAGTGGTCAGTGAATGTATTACAAAACTTCTGGAAAGTCATGTTAACAGGTTTGGACTTTTTCCCAGGGCAATGCAGAACCATTGAAAAATTTTAAGCATGAAAGAAGCTAATTAAAGTTGTATTGTCAAAAGAGCATTCTGGCTGCCATATAAAGACTGGATTAGAGAGGTGAAAATATTGAAACAAGGAGACCAATTGAAAGACTATTATAGTACCCAAGATAAAAGATGGTGGTGACCAGAAATAAAATAGTGTGTCTGGTGATGGCTGACTGGCACCTGTTGGGATGGGTGTAGGATGGAAGAGGATATGAGTCAGTACAGTAGGAGATGAAGAGATACTGGACAGGAACAACTGAGTAGAATTCAGAAGATGCTGTGGGAAAAAATGAAAGAGCAATTTGACTGACTGACCTGATGGATTTTCTCTGAGATTGAGGAAAGCGTTCCCTAACTGAAGCCAAGCTACTCAGCTATTCAGAGACATCCTGGTGATGCAAAAGAAACTGGAGCAGCCTGGCAGTAGAAAGCAGAGAGCAATCATTTCTGGGAAGACAAAAATGTGGCATTCTATAAATGAGCACCTCTGTTTTCTAGGCACTGTGCTAGGTGTTTTAAATACACAGAAGTCAAGCATCCTTATTTTTATTATAATTTCCTCCTTAAAAAAATCACATTACAAGACAGAGAATTGTCTTCCCTTTGCTCCATTATTTGGCACATAATAGGTGGTAAATAAATACTGGCTGAAGGGATGGGTGTATAGAGAATACAAATGATAATTGTTTGGATACACAGCACTATTCAAAACCAGCTCTTTCCTTTTCTATTGTGGCAATCTTATTTTAGCCATTTGAAAATATTAGGATTATATATGTGTCATTTTCCAACAACTATATTGACTAGATTACCCTTAATCAGATAATAATCATCGTTTTCATTTGTAGGGATATCGCAGTTGGAAACAAAATTGCATTGACAAATGCAGAGGAACAGTTCCAGATAGGTGGTCAGGGCAGGAAGCAATTGGAGAGAACCTTAGTTCATTTGCATTGAGCTTAAGTGTCAAGGCTTACAACACAGTGTCTTACATATCATATTATATAATTGGGTAGCAAGAACTAATAATAAAACAATGTCTTTTAGTTTAACATTGGCACCTGGAAAATTCAGCCGTGGTCTTGCTGAATGAGACAGACGATGCGTGTAATTAAGAAGAGCCTAGTTAGAATTTCCTTTGAAAAGGTCATCCTCTAGACCCTATAAACTACAGATTACTCAGGATTATACTGCTATATAAGACACATTAAACAGAAAAAAGAATACTAGTCTGTTTCTGAGCAATAGCCTTGTTCTATTGTTGTCACATCCATTCACCTAGAAATCTGCGAATCATCCTTGATTTCTGTTTTCCGCAGTATTGCTTTGACTTAATATTTTGATAGTGAGAAGGAACTATAATAACTCCCATCTGGAGCTTCTTGCCCTAATTTTCCTTTATGGATCAAAAGCCAACCTGGAAATGTTATCAATTGTTGCTATACCAACCTTATAGTCAGGAGCTGAGAAAATAACTACAGAATGTACCTTGGACCCAGTTGGGCTTAGGGTGAAGCAGACTTGGATCAGAATCCCATTTATTACTTGCCCCTTATAAACCCCTGCTCTAATTGATGAGTCACTGTGATGTTTAGAATTAGTGTTAGCTAGTTAGTATCCAATCATCCTTAAAATTAGAATTATTTCTCCAAGTGCGTGATTTCCAAGGTAAATGGCCAAAATCCCTAAAAGGAAGGCAAGCTGTATGATCATGGAAAGGGCTTTTCTCAAGGACATTCAACTTCTTATTCAAAACATTCTAGGGCTGGGTAGACTCAGGTCTGAAAGTAGATGAAGACTGTGATTCTCTGGAGTGGAAGTTCAGGTCAGATTTCTCCCAGACTTCACCCTACTTGGAGTCTGTGACTGTGTAAATCAAGTAGGACCTTGGTAGGTTGCTTACCAATTTTATTCATGTGGACCCCATGAATTAACCAGAACCAGAAATCTCTGCATAGTATACCCTATTCTAGGTCTAATTCACAAACCCACTCTGGGGACTTCCCTGGTGGTCCAGTGGCTAAGACTCCACGCTCCCAATCTAGGGGGCCCGGGGTTCGATTCCTGGTCAGGGAACTAGACACCCCCCCACCACCACATGCTGCAACTAAAAGATCCTGCATGCCAAAACTAAGACCCGGTGCAGCCAAATAAATAAATAAATAAGTAAATAGGTAAGTAAATAAATATATATAAAACCCCAATAAGGCTTAGGAAAAAACCCACTCTGCTGCGTGTTTCAATGAGCAGAACCATATTTATAATGACATGCTGTCTTTAGAGACCCTTCCGACCTCACTGAGCTCAGGGAGCCCATTTTTTGTAGCTTTTCCTACCAGTCTTCCCAGCTTACTAAAGACAGCCAGTAAAGCACATTTTAATGGCAGTGGTATTTTCCTCACCGATCTAATGATCATGGCAAGATGGAGAGTCTTCAGGGCTGAAGTGATGGTGAGAGGTGGGTGGAAGGGATGCTTATAATATTGAATCCAACATGGATGTCCTCTGAAGTCTTTGAATTCATGCCTCCACCTCATGCAAAGGAATTTGTCCTCTTCGATATAATTTAACGCAATCAGTCATTCGTTGCAGGCTTGTATTCGTTAATCCAGTCAACACACTTTTAGGATCACAGTTGAATTCCTGAGCCAGCTCAAAGAATGGCAACACTTGCATCGAAATATAAGCTATCTGAAAATATTCCCTCCTCAACCAAGCGTCTTCAAAATCCATTTTCATTAATATTCTAAAAAATTTTATGACGTGAATTAGTCAATGCCTGCAATCCCTTATACTGGAATCTTCATTCTCCCCGCTCTGGTACTATGTTTCACTCTGAGTCTGAATTCCGGTTATCAGCCAAGCCACAGTGAGACTCAGGGGGCTTGATTGTTAGCTTTCTTCTGCAAGGGAGGTGAGCTTCCCTAGCACAGGCAAAGAGAGACGAGTATCTCAGAAGATTTGGGGGGTGGTTTAGACTCTCCAAGTCCTAAGTGTGTCCTAATAATTGCTCTTCTCATTGTCAGGATCCTAGTTTTTCCTGATCCTTGTCCTAATCGTTTTACTTAATCCTGATCATTTTACTTGAAAGACATAGTGAGGTTGTGAATTCAACTAATATTGTAATAAGGCAGCCCTAGAATTTATCTTTAGGTTTGATTTTCAGTGACTTCAGGCTCCATCAATCACTGGAAAGATTTGGAGTTTCATACTGTGCTTTGAGGAAAACTTTTTAAGATTTGAGAGTGCCTTTGAGAACAATTCTCTTGCCTAGTACCCCAGAGATTTGCCCCAGGTGAACACAAACCGGAGATTACCTGTCCCACCACTGGGTACCTTGGGCTGTTGGCCTCCCAGCCTGGAATCTGAACTTCTGTCACTGCTTCAGTTCGATTTTTTCAGTTTGAATATGCATGAAGTATACTATAATAATCATTTGGGTTGGTGGGGGGCTTGTGATTTTAAAAAGTTGAACAAAGTGCTAAGTTATTGGGCATTTTGATATTTATGCTGACTCTATGTGAGCTCTTGGACTTGTCTCCAAAGGTCCTGACAAAATGATGACAGGCCATCTCTTCAGAGAATATAGCTCATCAGATTGTGTGATAACACGTGCTCAGAATTTCATCTAATTATTGCCCATCTTCAATCCACTTCAGAATATGACACACATAAGTTAAAAAGAACTCTGATAATTAATGACTCATATTTTTGTTACATCTAGCTTTACACTGATGATAGCTTATTAAATTTCTGTGACTTGTGACATATGGAATCTGATCCCCATCAAGAAAAGGCACAGAGGGGTTATGTAATGCATGCCAGATAGTCACCTCCAGAATATAAATATGATTAGACAACCCCACACTGACCTTTCTGAAGAGATAAAAGAAAACGTTTGTTGGCCATGCCCAGATGGCATCACTGGCTATCTGCCCAATATATAAATTTCTTACCATACAGCTGACTAGGCAAGAAGAAAAAAAATATCCACCAGTAATTTGACAAACATTATATATAATACTGAGTGTTCATAGTTCATATTTTAGGTATTCACTTAATTCAGATGGCAAACAGGGTAATCTTTAATTTTGAGACTTGTGATTTTATTTGTGATAAAAATGAACCCATTCCTGGTTCCTCACTCACTGGTTACATGTGATGAAGTAGTTAATCTTGAGGGTGGGTGAAATTACTGAGCTTTCCTAATGCTAAACCATAATAAATTTTTATTTTATTTTGCTTTCAATTTTATTTTATTTTTTAATTTTTTAAACATCTTTATTGGAGTATAATTGCTTTACAATGGTGTGTCATAATAAGTTTGTTTTTTTTTTTTTTAAAGAAATTCACGTTCTTTTATTTATTTATTTATTTATTTATGACTGTGTTGAGTCTTCGTTTCTGTGCGAGGGCTTTCTCTAGTTGCGGCAAGTGGGGACCACTCTTCATCGCGGTGTGCGGGCCTCTCACCATCGCGGCCTCTCTTGTTGCGGAGCACAGGCTCCAGACGCGCAGGCTCAGTAATTGTGGCTCACGGGCCCAGTTGCTCCGCGGCATGTGGGATCTTCCCAGACCAGGGCTCAAACCCGTGTCCCCTGCACCGGCAGGCAGACTCTCAACCACTGTGCCACCAGGGAAGCCCTCATAATAAGTTTTTAAACGGCTTTTAAAACAGGGCAGGGATGCAGTTTCTGAGTTAGGCTCCACCATATGTATGTATATATTTGGCCTGAAAATTCACTTCAGAGACAGGACAAGGAAAAAAAAATGACAAGATAGTGTGTCAAAGGTGAAGATGACAGAGAAAAGGCTAGGGTCTAGATAGTAATCTCACATGAGCTTTCTTACTACACAGGAATAAGAGATAATATATTATTTTTATATCACTGTGATCTATGTTGTCTATATGTGCTACTATATAATACTGTGTTTTCCCTAAGCCCACACATACTGATGCTTTTTATATTTATACTTTTATAAATAAAGTATAACTTATACTTTTATAAATAAATAAAAGTATAATTTATACTTTTATAAATAAGTATAAAGCCCAGTTTATACTTATTTATAAAAAGAAGCCATGTTTCTAAGGACTAAATGCAAGAATAAATACTATAGTAGGTAGACTAGCTCAGGGGGCAGAAATCAAAATTTCCTGAGGAATTGTGATTACAATGTGAGGTCCTGCCACAAAATGTGACAAGGAGCTGCAAAGAGCAGAGAATTGTAAATCTTTGGGGAAGGTGGTATGGAGAATTAAGTTTGGGTATGAGATGCAAACCAAAGCATATGTATGGGGGGCAACCGTGAAGTGACGTGTCAGATTAAACTCATGTGCCACACCTAAGTGTGGTCCCCTCCACCCTCAAAATTGTAGCCTAAGGAATGCTTCACAGTGCAAAAGATTCTCTAGGGCTCCTCCTTTGTGACTACCCATAGCATATTCTTTTGAATTTATTGGCATGGAAAAATTTTAAAGAGGAAGATGATTTTTAAGAAATAACCAAATATCATTGGGATGTGGACAATTTAACTGGATAGTGCTATTTTTTAGAAGAAGAAGGGCAAAGAGAAAGGAGATAATAAAATAATAAAGATTATTTTCTTGCATATCTGATAAATTAATTTTAAAATAATTACATTTACAACGTATATATGCATGCTCCTATGTGTACCGCACATCTACCCAAACATTTATATTTATATTGATATAACATTACCAAGTTGTTCTGAAAACAGGAAATGTAATTGATTTCAATTTGGACTATAGGTTTTATGTGATTGATTCACATAGAATATGTTCACAGCGCCCCTGTCAACTCTGGGGATGGATAAAAATTATAGAGAAACAAAATACAGGGAGAAAGCATGAAACTTCGTGTAAAAACCATAACTAACGGTAGTTTTAACTGCGTCAAGACAGTAACCTTGTAAAAAGGAGCTGACACAAATCAGCTCTCAATACACCATACATGAGATCAGTCAGTGGGTGGAGCTGCCACTTAGAGCACTTACTGTGTACAAAACACTATCAATTACTTTACATACATTATCTTGTTTCTTTCTCAGAACAGTCCTATTACATGGGGATTACTATGATTGACTTTAAATAGAGGTTTAGAGAGGTTAACTAAACTCACACAGCTAATTAGTGGCAAAGCCAGTTTTTGAAACCATGTCTGTCCAACACCAGATTCTCCACTCTTAATCCTTTAAATCTTCCTTAATGTTTTTGTAAAAAGTAAACAAGAGGTATTATAAAATGGATGTGCTCTGATTACATTGAAACCATTACTCTAAAAGTCTGCCCTTGGAGCAAGTGCACACATGTGTGCGCATGCACACAACACTTACTGACTTTCACGTGCACACACACACACACACACACACACACACACACACCCCTCATCCAGATGAATGAATTCCTTCTCTCTTGCCTTTTATCATTTGTCTTCTCTCACTTCCCTTCCTCACTGTCGCCCTTCCATCAGACTCTGCCTCAACCTTCCCATTACTACTCATTTCACCTAAATCCCACCCTTACTTCTCTTTTTCCCCAAAGGCAGAGACCTTGGGGGCGGGTAACAGAATGAGGTCCCCCACACCCAGCCCCAGGCCATGGATCCATTTAGCTGTGTCTGAGAAGTCTCATTTCCCAGCAGACTGTGTGCCTCAATCCCAAAGCCCTTCTCTAACCCATAGGCAGAGATGCCCCGAGTTATCTCAGTGTCATTTTCCTCTGAAGTGTACCATCTTCCTTTAGGTCCTAGGAGGCATATCTTCACCATCTGTTTTCTTTTCTTAATGAGGTTAGGAGGGAACACATGGAAAGGGGTGCAGGAGGAAACCTTTGCTACACTTAGATGGCTTCTAAAGTGCGTTACACTCCTGGATAGAAATAAGCCTGTTAAAAGACTATTCAGTATGCAGTGCTATACGTCAATTAGATCTCAATAAAACTGGAAGAAACAAAGTATTCAGTAAGTGGGGCTGCTGACCTGATATTGCCCACTCTGGGCACCAAGTCTTGACCATAATAGGCAGGAGATCCATGACTGTGTCTATCTTCCAAAGTGCTCTGGGGAAAGGGGGGTGAGGTGGAGGGGGAATTCTTCGACTCCAGATTTCATTATAGTACCAGCAGGATTTGTGAGAAATGACTGAATCCACACTATGGAATAAGAACTAATTTAACCATAATTATGTATGATAAACAAATGCTACACATTGTTCCTAATATTAATTTCTAATTCCTTTATCAATGAAGAATTGCTTTAAAAATGCCACTGGTTAAGAATGGCTAAAAGAATAGTCTCTGTTCTACTCTAGTCTAAATGTCTCTTCTCCAATATGTTGTCCAAATTATCTTCTTCTTTCTTTAAATTATTATTATTATTTTTTTTATGATACTCAGACTGTTCCTGTCCCATACTGGGATGTCATATCTCTCTGCTTCAGGGCCCTTGTTACTAATCAGTAAACTATCACTATATGCAATTGCTTAAAGTTCAGATTTCAAACAACAGAGTCATTATCATAGAATTGCCAACATTTGTTTTCAATATGTTCGTGAAGATGCCTGAACTGAGCACTTTTTGCTCCAGGAATAGTGTAAAGCAACTAACAAGCCTACCGAGATGAGCTTAGCGGGGAAAAGGCAAGTTAGCAGAAGGATACAGGGGTACCTTATGGTCTCTGAGGATAGGAAATGCAACTAGGCTTCTTCAGTAGGGACTGGAACTTGGAACTAGAAAGTTATAAACCAGTTACTCTGTCCACATTCACGTGATTTCTTGTTTCTGCTTCTGTGTGTGCAAATGCTTCACTCTCTCTCTTCCAGATCAGCTTTCTGCTTCTCCCAGTGCATGGGAGAATGCGGCCACCCCATCGGCCCAGATTGTACTTCCCTTCCAATTCACACATTCTGTGAAGATTTGGAGTCTCTACAAACCAAATCCATATTTGCAGGAAAGTGAAAAGATTGACCAGTGGGAATCAGATTTCCACCCTGGGGCCAATAGAACCTAAAGTGTAGGCCATGATGGGAGTCAGGTTTCTGAGAAGGAAGTGAGGGAAGGTTCTTTAAGGAGGGGCCTTGGGATGGGGAGAACAATGGCTTCTTTCTCTGGGATAAATGGCTTCTCTCATGGTATGGTGCTGATGGGGTTCCTGCTACCACTTCTTTCTGACTGCTCTTTTCTTTTTGCTTCCGTATCCTTTGGCCGGACAAAGAATTTTCTGACCGAAGTCAAAGCTGCAAACTGATCAGCCACTGAGCTTAATAATGAACTCCAGGACAAGTCCCAGGTATTACTATTAAATATGTCCCTGGCAACAGCAGCTCAAGGGGGTAGCTCATCAACCATGTCTCCTCTTGCTTCAGAGACAAGAGTAGAAGCAAAGAGGGAGGAGTAGAACCAAACCTCTTTCTTCGTGAGCCAAGAATGAAGGAAAGAGCAGTTAGAAGAAGACAGTGTGTCTCCTTCCCCATTCTAGGTTGTAATCGCCAATCAGGATTTAAATCATATCCAAGGGAAGCTCTCTCCTCCACAGAGTGAAGTCTAGAAACTGGTCAGTTAATAGAGAAAAATCAGTTAAATGGGAAATTATAAAAAATAATACATGCACAGCTTAAACATTTTGTTTTAACTTAAAACATGCATATCTCATTTGCAAATATTTTGATGTAGGCCCAAGGCCTTTTCTTTCAATATAGAATCATTGCTTGGTGTTTTGCTTTGTACTTTTTGCCTAATCCACATCCACATTCTATGATCTCAAGATTTGGTTTACTTAACATGGAATGATGGACTTCCCTGGTGGCGTAGCGGTTAAGAAGCCACCTGCCAATGCAGGGGACACGGGTTTGAGCCCTGGTCCGGGAAGATCCCACATGCCACGGAGCAAGTAAGCCCATGTGCCACAACTATTAAGCCTGTGAGCCACAACTACTGAGCCCGCATGCCACAACTACTGAAGCCCGTGCGCCTAGAGCCCGTGCTCTGTGACAAGAGAAGCCACCACAACGAGAAGCCCACACACTGCAACGAAGAGTAGCCCCCGCTCGCTGCAACTAGAGAAAGCCTGCTTGCAGCAACGAAGACCCAACGCAGCCAAAAATAAACAGATAAATAAATAAAATTTAAAAATAAAATAAAATGGAACGAAGACCTTTATGAAGCAGACTAAGTCCAAAACACTAGATGTTTACTGCTTTTTCTCCCTCTTTCAAGAACGTTTTTAGTGACTTGTGTTCATTGAGTCTTTCTGAAAGATTCAATTTAGTGTTCATCAAAATAACAATTCTCTTTCTTTTTGCCCTCATAATTCATGGTAAATATAATAATAAATTAAAATATGTAACTAGAGTGACAAATACAACTGGCATAAACATATGTGGGTACCAACCCAGCAGTTTCTTGGTGAAGCGACACCTCAGCTGGTGAGAGTGAAGTTGCACTGTGCACGGAAGCAGTGCTGTGCAAACTTGAGTGTGCATCAGAATCACCTGGAGGGCTTGTTAAAGCACAGATTGCATCTAAAATATGGCACAAATGCACTTATCCAGGAAACAGAAACAGACTCACAGACATAGAGAAGAGACTTGTGGTTACCAAGGGGGATGGAGGGTGGGGAAAGGATGGACTGGGAATTTGGGGTTAGCAGATGCAAACTGTTATATATAGGATGGATAAACAACAAGGTCCTACTGTGTAACACAGGGATCTATAGTCAATATCCTGTAATAAACCATAATGGAAAAGAAAAAAATAATAGAAAATAATGAAAGTCTAAAAAGATGTTTAACTTTAAAATGATGATATAAAAATTTATGTTTCAATTGGTTAAACATTAAATGTCTATTGCTGTCTGGTAGGCCTGGACTCCTCTTAATGGGCTTAATTCATTGAACATTCTATTTTTTTTTTTCAAAACTTGCCTTAGCTAATATTCTAAAGGATAATTTCCCAAAATAAAGTCAATAGATTTCTTTACATTAAAAAAACACACACATACATATTGTAGAACTTTATCTGGTCTGATCTTGCATTTTTAACAAGTTATCAGAGGATGTTGATGCTTCTTGTCAGAAGGGAGGGTGGCAGACTTTGAGAACAACTGTTAACTGATGTAGGCAACATTTTGGACGTTTTAAGAGTGATTGTTGGGCTTCCCTGGTGGCGCAGTGGTTGAGAATCTGCCTGCCAATGCAGGGGACACCGGTTCGAGCCCTGGTCTGGGAGGATCCCACATGCCGCGGAGCAGCTGGGCCCGTGAGCCACAATTACTGAGCCTGTGCGTCTGGAGCCTGTGCTCCGCAACGGGAGAGGCCGCGATAGTGAGAGGCCTGCGCACTGCGATGAAGAGTGGCCCCCGCTTGCCACAACTAGAGAAAGCCCTCGCACAGAAACGAAGACCCAACACAGCCATAAATAAATAAATAAATTAAAAGAAAAAAAGAGTCTCTAAAAAAAAAAAAAAAAAAAAAAGAGTGATTGTTAGTGCCAGACAATCCAGTAGGCTGATTAGATGAAGTGTGACTATGAGAACTCTCCCTGTACTTCTCTATCAGTCCCTCAAATTGCTTATCCAGGTGTTCTGTGTTTAGCGGCAGAGGCTCAGTCACCCTGGGCTCTGGTCCTGTCTTTGCAAGTAAATGTGTGATCTGGGATGGTCACTTAACTTCAACAATCCCCAATTTACTCATCTATAGAAAATTGGTAAAATAATCTTTTTCCAGGGACAAAGGACTTTATTACTCATTGCACAGCAAGTGACATGAGCATCAACATGTTCGTGCTGGTGGCTTTGGCCACCAAGTCCCACCAGGTCTGACACAATATGAGCCAGATGGATGCTATGCACACAGCGGATTTGTGTTGCAGCTGAGGAACACTGAACTTGGAGAATACACTGCTTTCATAGCAAGCACTAAACGAGACTGCTCTTGAGCTAGAAGACATTATTTCTCAAGTTTACCATCTGTATAAAAACAATCCTGAGAAATAGCTCCAGTAAAAGAGCAGACAGGGCCGTGCAGTCCTGGAAGACACAGCAAGAGGAGTACAAGAGGCCCAGGAAGGAATGTCTCTCCCAACACCATGCACTTGTACAAGGTGCAGAATTGCTTTATCCAAGCATATGCACATTTTACAACCTGACACCCACTGCCAAATTGCCCTTCAGAGAACTTGTACCAGATTACATTCCCACCAAGACTGCACAAGAGGGCCCATTTCTCCACATTCTCACTGACACTGGGTATTACAAACCTTTTTAAACAATTGAAGTACAGTTGATTTACAATATTGTGTTAATGTCAGATACAACACAGCGATTCAGTTTTATATATATATATAACTATATATATATATATATATATATAGTTTTTCAGATTCTTTTCTATTATAGGTTATTACAAGATATTGAATATAGTTCCCTGTGCTATACAGTAGGTCCTTGTTGGTTATATATTTTATATATAGTAGTGTGTATCTGTTAATGTCATACTCCTAATTTACCCCTCCCCCCTTCCCCTTTGGTAACCAAAAGTTTTTTTTCTACATCTGTGAGTTTTTGTTTTGTAAATAAGTTCATTTGTATTATTTTTTAGATTCCACATATTAGTGATATCATATAATATTTGTCTTTCTCTTTCTGACTTACTTCACTTAGTATGATAATCTCTAGGTCCATCCATGTTGCTGCAAATGGCATTATTTCATTCTTTTTCATGGCTGAGTAATATTCCATTGTATATATGTACCACATCTTCTTTATCCATTCATCTGTTGATGGACACTTAGGTTGCTTCCATGTCTTGGTTATTGTAAATAGTGCTGCTATGAGCATTGAAGTGCATGTATCTTTTTGAATTAGAGTTTTCATCTTTTCTGGGTATGTGCCCAGTAGTGGGATTGCCAGATCAATGGTAACTCTATTTTTAGTTTTTTAAGGAACCTCCAGACTGTTTTCCATAGTGGCTGCACAAATCTACATTCCCACCAACAGTGTAAGAAGGTTGCCTTTTCTCCACACTCTCTCCAGCATTTCTTGTTTGTAGATTTTTTGATGATGGCCATTCTGACCTGTGTGAAGTGATACCTCACTGCAGTTTTGATTTGTATTTCTCTAATAATTAGCGATGTTGAGCATCTCTTCATGTGCATGTTGTCCATCTGTATGTCTCCTTTGGAGAAAGGTCTGTTTAGGTCTTCTGACCATTTTTTTATTGGGTTGTTTGTTTTTTTTGATATAGAGTTGTATGAGCTATTTGTATATTTTGGAAATTAAGCCCTTGTTGGTCACAGCATTTTACTCTTTGCTAGTTTTATACATAAAAGGCAAATTGTCATTTCATTTGTGTCTCTTTGATCAATGGTGAGGTTGACCATCTTTTCATACTTACTCGCCATCTGTATCTCTTCTGCTGCAAACAGCATGTGCTTGTTTTCTCAAGACCAGTTGGCTCGGTTCGTCTTCTTGGGCCCAGGAAGAAGGTATCCTGATCATCAGTTTTAAGCACTGAGCATCTACTATGAGCAAGACTCTGGATCTGCCTTTGGGCTTCCCCAGAGCAGTTGGGGAAATGAACCACACTCCAATAAAAAGGGAATTACAGTGCCAGCCTCTGAATGCTAAGGGTCAAAGATGTAACACATTTATTCATTCAGCTATCACAGAGCCCCTTCCAGTGACAGGTGATAAGAACCAAACAGAAATAGCCACTGTCCTCAAGGTATTCACAGTCTAGTGGAGAACAGGCAAGTAGAATAGTGTGAGGAGAGCTATGGTAATAAAGGCATACATAGGGTGCCGTGACAGCAAGTTAGGAGATGATAATTTTTATCTTTTCTAACCTATGTAGCTTTTGTTGCATAATGACAATACATAAGAAAACATTATGCAAATGAACAGCTCTAAAAAATATATCCTATATATTCTTGCCCTATTAATTTTGTTTGTGCTTAGGCTTGGGCTTGAAGATCCCTGGTAGGAGATCAGACAGAGGGAGAAGAGTAGACCTGAGGTATTTATCCACCCAGCTACCTCCTGTCAGGGCTGCCATGGGCTGGCACAGCATCTCTTGCTCCAAGTTCTTATTTTCCTATCAGGTGATTCTCTAAACTAGGTTCGGATGACTGTCCCCTCTTCTTGCCTCTTCATGAAGCACTACTGTTCATCGTCCCAAAATATTGCACTATTCTTTGTGCTTTGCCTTACTCTGCCTGCACTTTTATAAATTGTCCTTTTGTAAAACTCTTTAACTTATCCAATTTGAATGCATTGTCTTTTTCCTGCTGGGACTCTGATTGGCTCATTAATTGGTAGTGAAACCGGCCCCAGAGAACAAATCAGATTCTTTAAAATGGCATCAGATCAGAACTGGTTTGTGCAATATTTGAAGAGTACAGAGAAAATGGGGCTATGGGTAATCCTTGACATACAGTAGTATCACAATTACTCAAAATGTCACTGATGATGACGTGGAAGGGCAAAGTACTGGGAAATCAAGTGGCTGTGGAACTTGATTTCTGAGACAACAATAATGATTTGAGGGATTATGGTGTACTCTGGGTTATTCTGATATACCTAGATGGCAGAAGTAAGGAAAAGGAGAAATGAAATAATCGGATGAGAACTTGGGTTATGTCAGGAAATCTTGATAGCAGCTTTAAAAGAGTACCTTATTTCCTACAGTTGAAAAAAGATGTGTCTGAGGACCAAGCCTAGGGTCTGACTATACGGGTTGCAGCACCAGTTAAATGCTCAAACCCATGAAGTCTGTTACATTAAAATAGGGACACTTATGGGAAAATGAGTGGGGTACTGACCACTGAGTCATGTATGGAGACATACTTTATAGCAAAGAAAGTATGACAATGATTTCACACTGATGTAATTCACGATCTTGCCATGTGCCCCACCTCCAATTAGCCACAGGATTGCTAGCAAAGCAGAATAGCCTACTGAAGACACAATTTTGGCACCAGCTCAAAGCAAACAACTTCAAGGTTAGGATGCTCTCTTACAGGATATGGCCTATGCCTTAAATAAGCAGCCAATATATGGTGTATCTTCCTCCACAGTTAGATTGCATGGGTCTGGGAACCAAGCAACATGTAACATATGCAAAAATTCATATCATATACTAGGCCACAAAGCGGGGCTTAATAAATTCTTAAGAATTGATGTCATATAACTTGTTTTCCAGAAAGAGTGCAGCAAAATTAGAAACTAACAATAAAAAGAGAGAAGAAACCCTCATATGTTTTGGAAGTTTTAGACACACATTACAAAAAAATTCATGGGTGCTATAAGGCAAGAAGAAATAAAAGGTGTAGAATTTGGAAAGGAAGTAATAAAATTGTCATTATTTACACCTAACCTGAATGTGTATGTAGAAAATCTAAACTACCCCCCACCACACCAAAAACTTATTTAAATTCTTATGTGGATTTAGTAAGGTTACTGGATGCAAGGTCAACATGCAAAAATCAATTGTATTTCTATATGATATTAATAATGAATATCAGAATACAAAATTTTTAAAATACCAGTTTTGACAGCTAAAATATGGTATTTTAGCTGTCAAAAATAGTATTGATAGCTAAAAAAAAATCAAACGTTCAGAAATTAACTCTGGGAAAAAAAATTCAATGAGTAGTTTAAAGCAGGCCTAAGTAAACAGAGAGATATGCCACTTTCATGGATTGGAAGACTAAATATTGATTAAACATCACTCCTATCCACATAGAGAACAGACTTGTGGTTGCCAAGGGGTAGGGTGGGAGGGAGAGGGATGGACTGGGAGTTTGGGGTTCGTAGATGCAAACTATTACATTTAGAATGGATAAGCAACAAGGTCCTAATGTATAGCACAGGGAACTATATTCAATATCCTGTGATAAACAATAACAGAAAAGAATATAAAAAAAGAATGTACATATGTGTATAACTGAGTCACTTTGCTGTACAGCAGAGATTGGCAAAGCATTGTAAATCAACTATATGTCAATTTAAAATTTTTTTCAAATATCAGTTCTATCCAAATTGATCTAGATTCGATGTAATCTCAATCAAAATCTCAACAGGTTTTTTTTGTTTGTGGAAATTGACAAGCTGATTTAAAAATTCATATGGTAATGCAAAGAATCTAGAATGACCAAATCAATCTTGCAGGAGAAAATTTTTGAGGATTTAGACTACCAGATTTTAAGACTTATCATAAAGCATATTAAATAAGACAATATGATATAGGCACATGGATATTAAACAATGGAAACAAAATGAGAGTCTAGAACAGACTCACAGAAAAATACCACTGCAATTCTTTGGGGGTAGGGGAGAGTTATCCTTTCAATATTCTTTTCAATAAATGGTGTTGGATCAGTTGGATAACTATATGGAAAAGAAAATGAACTCTGATTCCTATATAATACCATATACAAAAATTAATATGAAATGGGTAATAAACTTAAATGTGAAAGGTAAAACAATGAAGCTTTTAGAAGAAAATATCTTCATGATCTTGGGGTGAGCAAAAATTTCCTAAATAGGACATAGTAAGCACTATCAATGAAAGAGAAAAATTAGATTTCATTGAGTTATAAACTTATATTCATTAAAAGATATCATTTAGAGAGTGAAAATACTGGAATAAGAAATTCACAGTACATATAACTGATAGAGGATTCATAATCAGAGTGTATGAAGAATTCTTACAACTCAAGGAGAGGAAGACAGCTAATCCAATTTAGAAATAGACAGAAGTTCTGAAAAAATAGTTCATAAAACAAGATATGCAAATGGTCAATAAGCATATAATAAAGGTGTTCAACATTATAGGCAGCAGGGAAATGCAGACTAAAATGACTTGAGATATTACATACACAACAAGAATAGATAAAATTAAAAAAGAAAAATGGACAATATCAAATATTGAAGGGATGTGAAATGATCAGAACTCTCACACATTACTGGTGGGAGTGTAAGCTGGTAAAAACCACCATGGAAAACTGTTTGGAAGTATCTAATAAAGCTAAAATATGCTTACCCTGTGATCAGCAATTCTTCTGTTAGCTATATATCCAAGAGAAATGAGTATATATGTCCACCAAAAGACATTTATAAGAACATCCATAGTAGTTTTATTCATAATAGCTCCAAATTAGAAACAACCTAAATATGCATCAAGAGTAGAATAGACGAGGGACTTCCCTGGTGGTCCAGTGGGTAAGACTCCATGCTCCCAATGCAGGGGGCCTGGGTATGATCCCTGATCAGGGGACTAGATCCCGCATGCATGCCGCAACTAAAGAGTTCATATGCCACAACTAGGAGTCCGCATGCTGCAACTAAGAAGTCCACATGCTGCAACTAAGAGAGCACATGCCACAGCGAAGATCCCGCGTGCCACAATTAAGATCCAGAGCAGCCAAAATAAATAAATAAAATAAATAAATATTAAAAACAAAAGAGTAGAATAGACAAATGAGTATATTTGTTCCCAGTAATGGAGAGGAAAGAAAAACCAATCATTGCTACAACATGGATAAATCTCACAGTTATAAAATGGAATACGTGATTCCAATTCAGATGATGTTCAAAAAGAGGTAAAACTAATCCATGAAATTAAAGTCAACAGTAGTTACTTCTAGGGATGTATTTATGGGGAAGGGGCATAAGGGACCTCTTTGGGTTGCTAGAAATGTTCTATATCTTGATCTAGGCAGTGGCTACACAGGTGTATACATACATAAATTTTATTGGGTTACTCACTTAAGAATTGTGTACTTTATGTATAGTATACCTCCATAACAAAAGTTTTTAGAAGTTGTGGGTTAAAGAAAACAATTATAATGAAAATTATAAAATATTTGGAACCGAATGATACAGAAAGCACTACATGTCAAAACTTGCGGTTAACAGCTAATGCAGAACTTAGAGGGTAATTTATAGCCTTAACTGCATGTATTAGAAAACAAGAAAGATGGAAAATTAATGAGCTATTTAAGTAAAAATTTGCTAGAAAAAGAACCATACAGAAATTCTAAAGAAAATTGAAGGAAATATATTGAAAGCAGAAATTAATATAATAGAAAACAAAAATAGTAGCACAGAAGAGGAGAAATGCATTGAGAGAAAGCAATAAACAGAAGTCAATAGAGAAAAAAAAATGAACAGCAGAAATGAATTAGCAGCTACAGAGCAGAAGAAACAGAAGCACCAAAATGGATGAGTCCTACTATCTACTCTGTGATTCTAGGATGTGTTAATTTCTAGAGTGGATGTTCTGTTCCAGGGTTGTAGTCAGACTACTGGAGCTACAGCAGTATAGGGAACTATACTTCATTTCTCCATGAAGATGGTTGAGATTGTTTTCTGCCCTCCCTTATATTCACATGAATTCTTGCAATGAAATCTTATCATTAGAGGTAACTTGAACTTGTCTCTAATTCTTGCAACCTGTTGTGTTTACCTGAACAACCTCCTTTCCCTCTTCTTTTGCTAACAGCATACCATTGAGCCTTCCAGGAACCACTCCAAACACTTTCTGATTACATACAGTTTTGTTTCCTGAGATACTGACGCAATCTTCCAGTTCTATGTAGGGCCCATGATCCAGGCATGGTTAAGTAAAGCACAACCTTACAGGAGATTGATGCAGGGATGGGCACCTGCTCAGTCAAGCCAGTTAGTATCATTCCCATGATTTTTCTGAAACCACTGAGAAGAAGACAATCTCTTTCCCAGAGGTTACTAGCCTGGTTGAATGAAGCCTGGAGTTGATGATGACCACCTTTCCAACACAATGGGAAGAATGCCTTGCTTGAGAATGAAGCCAACATAAGGAAAGCAGAGCAGATATGGAGAGTGAGAGAAGGTGTAGGAGCGACTGCTAACAATATTGTTGGAGGTCCTGGATCCAGCAGGGTTTGGACCCATAATCGATTGCTTTTTTGCTAAAACTATTTTTTTTTCTAGATATCTGCACTTGCAACCCAATGTCCTAATAGCAACTGTTGACCAATACAAAAAAAATCTATCTCAACTACTTTTTTTTTTTGTATCATTGCTCCTTCAGCAACCCACAGGATCTCTGTATACATTTTCCCTTAATATTACAATTATTTTTTCCATTCAAATTAGTGCTTATAAGATGGTTTCAATATTATGCATCAACATGTATAAAATTTGTGCCAATTGCATGAGATTTTATTGGAACTTTTAGGAGATTCAGCCAGTTTAAGTTTAAATTTGGGAGATGAATAAAATAATTTGGCAGGGCCCATGTACATTCAGTAGTTTTAGTACAAATATAGCTTCCCTGAAGAATCATTCTCCCTTCTTCCATGGAGCCTCCTGGGCATAGGCTGCTGAAATGAGATTTATAATTACTGGCACAATCAAAATGCTCAGAGAGATCAGGGCTCTTAGAAACTGTGTTGAACTCTCATTATTTTTCAGATATTTAGAATTCAACCCTTCTGAGTGCTATCCTCAATTTCCCCACAAAATTCATGAGTAGAGGAAATAAAAATCTCAGCAATACCAACAGAGCCAGCAGAATAAATGCTGAGCTAATCTCCATTTCACCCTGGGATCTGCTCCCAGGCCGAGCCCTTGTCTAATACTCACTGTGTGTGCCTTCTCTCATGAATGTGCTCTCCTCCAGAAAAAAGCCTGCATTCCCACACCATAAAGGCTGAAAGGATTCTCTGGTGCTTTCAAAGCACACAACATGACACTAAGAAAGCTTGCAGTTTTCATTGTTACGGTTTTCAGTTCCAGTTTTAATAGCATGAATTTTGATAGCAGATCTTTCTTCTTAGTTAACGCTCATCAGAGGTTAATCAGACAGAACTTTAGAGACTGCAGATGACTGGATTATTCTTCCCTCTAAATTAGAGTCTTAACTAATGAAATGTACAGCCATTCAAACAACAATCCTGCAGTCCCCAAGCAAACAAGTTGTCTCACAAGAGCTTTGATAGGTTTTGTGTATGTGATTTTTCCCCTCTGCCTCTGGACTAAGCAAGATGCATTCCCATTTTAAGAGGTGATGAAAATGAACTACTTTTTCAGCAGACAAGCAATAGGAGTATTTCTTTTGGCTTGCTGCCTGGCTCATTTTATTTCTAAACACTGATGTTGTTGCATCAATTAAGGTGATATGCCAAATCAGATTTACAAACATTTAATTATTGGAATAAATTCAGATAAGACTAAATCTAAAGTTCTCCAAAGGACTGAAAAACAAGAAACATATCTGTCTCCTACCTGGAGTATCTAGGCCTTAATATTTGCAAGTAACTTTTGCTAAAAATAATTTCATTTTTACTGATGCTCACCAATATCTCTGGTGTCTAGCATAAATATATCTTGAATAACTGAATCAATGAATGGACTGAATTCTAGTTCATCAGGGAAATTTTCATTTTCTTTTTATATCATACTCTGGTATTTAAAACAAACTTTTCATTATTTGTATAATTTTAACAACTTTGGTTTGCAAATAGTTAACAATGAAATCTTTGCTGATTGAGGTCATAAACAGAAACTTTTGATTTATCACATGTTCAGATGTCTTCCTTTTCAGGAATTTTTCCTTCCTTACATTTTGTCCCAGAAACCTAATGGGTAATGACTGAAAGGGAAAATTCAATATTTATCTTCTCTCTTAGGATTGGCCAGTAATTTGGTAGCCTGAGAGAATTTCCCTGTTCATTGATTGGTGGAATTCTTATGGACGGGTAAACAGTTCTTTGTAAGATGCTGATCTGCAAAATCAAGTCAGACAGAGTGTCAAATAAGAGGCAAAATTCCATTTCCCCTGAGGGCCAATGTGGTCTGAAGAAACAGAGCAAAAGTTTCCAGAGCTTTTACATTGCTCTACTCATCAGGTCCAAATATGCTCTCCTCTATAATTTATCTCCTTAATTCCACCGTGAATTTTTAATCCAGAAAGAAAACTTTTTCAAGCAGTTTTAAGTTATTTGTTTGTTCAACCGTCTGTTTCTTTTGCATGGTAATTGCCTTTTAGAGTGAGGATTAGGCCTATGGTGTGTGTGTGTGTGTGTGTGTGTGTGTGTGTTTGATTTTCAATGAACACATTTGTTTATCCAGCTTTTTTTTTTTTGGTCTGTGGAAATACTTTTTTTTAATTGAAGTCTAGTTGATTTACAATGTTGTGTTAGTTTCAGGTGTACAGCAAAGTGATTCAGTTATATTTACATATACATATGTCCATTCTTTTTCAGATTCTTTTCCCATATAGGTTTTCAGATTCTTTTCCCATATAGGTTTTACAGAATATTGAATATTGAACCGTGCTATACAGTAGACCCTTGTTGTTTATCTATTTTATATATAGTAGTGTGTATATGTACATCTCAACCTCCTAATTTATACCCTACCTTTCCCCTTTGGTAACCATAACTTTGTTTTCTATGTCTGTAGTTCTATTTCTGTTTTGTATATAAGTTCATTTGTATCATTTTGTTATTGTTTACCCAGTTTTAGAGCAGTATTCCTTGCTTTAACTGTTTCAGTAACTTCCAAAATCTATCACTATAAAGCTTTCTAAGAGTACAACTTGTGCAAGCAGGCACTCAACCCATACACATTTTAGGCTTTATTTAGAAAACAAAATCTGGACACACTATCCTTTCAGGCATTAGAGTTCTGTCTTGATCCTTTTGAAGCATCAAAGTCAAACACTGTGGTCGTGATCACCTTTTCTCTCTGCTGTTATGCCACTAGCATCATATTTTCTCTTACCCATCCTCGCTTGAGGATCAACTCTGATTCCTACAAAATGAGTGATTTTTTAGTATTTATTCCATGTAAATTATGACTTCATTTTAAGAATTAAAATTACTTTTATGAAATATGAATGTTTTCTTCTCCTCCACCACAACTTTGTTATTGCCATATTCCAGCCTCCTGGTCTCTCTCCCGCAAGGTCTTTGCACTTGGCTCAGTCTTCATCTCTAGCTGACCACATCCTGAGATGTCTGACTGTCCATCGCCAATCAAATATCCTAGCTTCTGAGTTCCTCATCCTTCTCAATGTCAGGCATCTTCATCTACAGCTCACAAAAACAGTTCCCATGGGCCATACTCTGTCATAATTTAAAGCTGATCTTCAGTGATATACCCTAAATATTAACAGAGTAACCTCTGTCAACAATCTTATTCTTGTAGCTCACCCTTTTCTCCCGATATATCTAATCTTATCCATGTCCAGTCCTCTGAGCCGTTTAGTTTTCTTCCAATTTACCATCTTCCCCTTGATGGCATTTTTGGTCCATTGCAGTATTTGCTGACTTGTCTTCATGTCCTTCTGTTTTACTGGACTCAAAACCACAGCTCAGGATCCATGCCATCCTATTTTTCATCTGTTCCTATTCATAGGTGGGTGCATATGGTGGACAAGATTGTACAACATTATAGATAAGAAACACTGGTAAATAATTGTCTCCAATCATAATCCTGAGCCCTCTTTTACCTCTGGCCTCAGTCAGTAGGTGACTTTGTTCCTGACTTCATTGAGAAAATCCAAGTCATTGCATAAGTATGCCCTCAAATGACCAACCTTGCCCCCTCCAAATGCATCTTACTTGCACATTCTTATCTCCTTTCAGGCTATCTCAGTAAAAGAGGCTCCTTCCTCCTGAAAAGGGGTAATCTCTCCACTTTAGCTTTTTTTTTTTTTTTGACCACTCTGCACAGCATGCGGTATCTTAGTTCCCTGACCAGGGATCAAACTCCCTGCAGTGGAAGCACAGAGTATTAACCACTGGACCACCAGGGAAATCCCTCTCCACTTTAGCTTTTTATCCTGTGCCATTACTCTTCTCTTTCCAATCACTTGCCTACTCCATGAGCTCCTTCTTCTTCAGCAAATATTTACTAAACATTTAGTTCTTTCTTTGCACCACACTCCCACTACCTTCTTCTGGGAAAATTATTGCCTTTCTTGAGAAATGCCTCTGACCCCTTACCTAACCAGGTAGCTCAGCAGCACTGGCCATGTTCTCACGTAATCTTACGTGCCAGTCACAGCTGATTCTCAAGGAAAAGTTTCTATATCAGCCCTGGGAAGAAGCTGAAGGTGAGACCCCAAGGACCTGAGCATTCATTCACAGGTGCCATGCCTTTGGAAAAGTATTAACGCTCTTCGCTCTGAGAGGCTGGGTTGAATTGGTTTGTTGTTCTAAACAAGGGAGAGAAAAAAACCAAAAGCAGGGAGAATAGGAGGATCAGGATGAACAAACAAAATGGGGGCTGGCTGGGACCAGGTGGAGAGTGTTGGTGAAACTCCAAGGTTGGTTGGGGAGGGAGAGGGGCAGGCAGAAGGGGAAGGAAGGGAATGGAGAAAGTGGTAGGTGAAGAACATTTTAAGAATGAGAAACCTAATCCTTTATTTGCAAGTGTTTGTGTGGCTGTCATTTCACTCTTCCTCCATCTTCCTACACATCTTCCCAAAACATCTTTCTGAGGGGATTTTGTTGTTGATGGTGGGATTTAAAGAGGTATTGAATTTCTCATCTGCATTGCTGTTATGCAGCACAGAGGCCTCTCACATGGAAGAGAGAATCAAAAGAAAGAGATCATGAGATTGTGAAATGTGTCCACCTGCATCCCACCCGTGAAACTTACAGAAATCATGAGAAGAGCTTGGACTTCCATGTGATTGGGGTTCAAGTCAACTTTACCATTTTTTCTGAAAGGTCAGGGGGAAGGCCCTGCTGACACTGGGTTATATGTTATATTTCCAAGTAGATAAATGGCAATGCATATGCAGTTGTAAAGCAAAGCAATGATTCTCAAAATAAGATTTGCCAAACACTAATGGGATTTGGGATTCCTCTTTGTGCAAGTCCTATTTTTTTTTATTATGAGTGACTAGTGCACAATTATATAGACTTATTTTACTAAGTTAATACTAAAATTAAATGGTTAGCAGAGTTTACTGGAGACTAATACAAGACAGCTGGCTACCACTGAGTGCCATAAAATTCCCTTTGTACCTGATGCACAGAAAGAATAGAATTTCCATAATTATCAGACTGAACCATATTATCTCCATCAACAATACTGACATGAGTGGGTCATGGTTTTTATTGCTGCTGTTCCTGAAATAATGAATATAAATTAACGATTTTTACTTTTGTGGATCATTTTGTTTTTATGTAATGGTTATTTTTTGTGTAATTGCTGCAATGTTACCATCTTTATTTTAAGTCTTTGTTATCACCAAGTTCTTTTTTCCAGCAGGAGATGGGAGCAGCTTGGGTAGGTAGGCTGCGATGCCTTTTGTCTTGACTATGTTGGCAGATTTCCAAGCAATTTTAAAACCACTAATCTTAGGGGCTTTCAGTAATGCGTTTGTAAGCAGCTTTTCATTGTGTGCTTCCAAGAGGTGGATGCTAGAGGATGGGAAAGTTGTGCTCACTTTCACTTTGGAAAGGTTGGCAGCCTCATTCTGATGCATCCATTTATTTGTGTCTCTAGGGTCAGTAGTGATGTCTCCTCTTTTATTCCTAATTTTATTAACTTGAGTCTTCTCTAAATTTTTTAATAATTAATTTATTTAATTTATTTTATTTTTGGCTGCATTGGGTCTTCTTTGCTTCTAGCAGGCTTTCTCTAGTTGTGGCGAGCCGGGGCTACTCTTCGTTGCAGTGCATGGCTTCTCATTGCAGTGGCTTCTCTTGTTGCTGAGCTTGGGCTGTAGGCACGTGGGCTTCAGTAGTTGTGGCACACAGTCTCAGCAGTTGTGGCTCACAGGCTCTAGAGCAGAGGCTCAGTAGTTGTAGCACACGGGCTTAGCTGCTCCATGGCATGTGGGATCTTCCCGGACCAGGGCTTGAACCCGTGTCCCCTGCCTTGGCAGGTGGATTCTTAACCACTGTGCCACCAGGGAAGCCCTCTAATTTTTTCTTGATCAGTCTAGCTAAAGATTTACCAATTTTTATTAAAGTTTTCAAAGAACCAACTTTTGGTTTTGTTGATTTTTCTCTACTTTTTTTCTATTCTCTACCTGATTAATTTCCATTCAAATCTTTATTATTTTCTTCCTTTTCCCTGCTTTAGGTTTACTTTGTTCTTAAGTGTATTAAAGTGGAAGGTTAGGCTATTGATGTGAGATCTCACTTATTTTTTTAATTAAAAAATTTTTTTTCTTCCAGTTTTATTGAGGTATAATTGATATACAGCACTGGATAAGTTTAAGGTGTAGAGCAAAATGATTTGACATATACATCATGTGAGATCTTGTTTTTTTAATATAAACATTTACACCTATAAATTTCTAAGTACTACTTCAGCAGCATCCCATAAGTTTTAGTACATTGTGTCTTCATTTTCACTCATCTCAAAATATTTTTAAGTTTCTCTTGTGACTTCTTTGACTATTTAGGACTATGTTGTTTAATTTCCATATATTTGAGAATTTTCCCAATTTTTTCTGTTATTGGTTTCTAATTTCATTCCACTGTGATTAGAGAACATACTTTGTTATTTCAATACTTTTAAATTTATTGAAGCTTCTTTTATGGCCTAGCATATAGTTTATACTAAAGAATGTTCCATGAACTCTTGTTAAGAATATATATTCTGATACTGTTGAGTGGAGTAGTCAGTAGATATCTATTAGGTGTAGTAGTTGGTTTTTAGCATTGTTCAAGTCTTTTATTTTCTGCTTATCCTCTGCTGAGGTGTTCTATGCATTTTTTTTTTTTTTCTGAGACAAGTGACTATTATTCACAGCATAGCAAGCAACATACGCATCAGCATAAGCATCAGGGAACTATGGTTCCCTCAGCCCCAGTTCCCAAAGGACATTGTGAAGGGGGTCAGGTGATACCTGCAGAAGTAACAGGGTACATAATAGGGGAAAAATCCCAAACTTAAGGTACCTGAGCCTTTTATGATGGGCAGTAAGTCTGTCTGATCTTTGCTCCAGAGAGAGACATTATCTTGTTTACTGGAGAGTAAATAAATCTACCTTTTGCTCCAAGGAAAACATGATTTCTATCTTCCAAGACTATTCACAAACATCCTTGAAGAGATAGCTCTGAAAAAAGGCAGTTAGTACATCTGCAAGACATGTAGAAATGTGAGGCCCGTGAAGAATTGTTTCTCAACACTTACCTAAGTCTTTCTCATCACTAAAAAACACTCCCTGGCTCCCTTTCCCCTCCAATTACTACCTATCCTTATTATTTCTTCCACAACCAAATATCTCAGAGTGTTTCCATTTTGTCATCACCCAGTCACTTCTCAAGCCATTGCATTTTGAATTTCACTGCCACTCTTGAATACAAGACCCTTTGCCATTCTGATCTAACTTGTACTTTCAGAAACTTTCACACTTATAACAACACTCTCCTTGAGACTCTTTCTTCCCCTTGCTTTCTTAAGATGAAATGCCTGCACCTTTCTTCTTCTTCCTTCTCGTTACTCTCCTCTCCTCCTTCTATTGAGATATAAATTTACATATCAAAAAATTCACCAAAGTGTACAATTCAGTGGTTTTTAGTATACTCACTATATTGTGCAATTGTCACCACTATCTAATTCCAGAACATTTTCCTCATCCACAAAAGAAACCCCCTACCTATTAGCAGTCAGTCTCAATTCCCTTCTTCCCCTATTCCTGGAAACCATTAATCTGCTTCCTGTCTCTATAGATTTGCCTATTCTGAACATTTCATATAAATGGAATCATGCAATATGTAGATATGGTCTTTTGTGACTGGCTTCTTTCATTTAGCAAGGTGCTTTCAAAGTTCATTCATCTTATAGCATGTACTGATATTCTTTTTTTATGGTTGAATAATATTGCATTATATAGATACACCACATTTTGTTATCCATTCATAAGTTGATGGATATTTCGGTTGTTTCCATCTTTTGGCCATTATGAATAATGCTGCTATGAACATTTGTGTACAAATTTTTATGTGAGCATATATTTCAATTCTCTTGGGTTATACCCATTATTGAAAATAGAATATTGAAATCTCTATCTACTATCGTTGAATAGTCAGTGTTTGCTCCATGTATTTTGGTTCCTGTTATTAGGTGCATATATTTATAATTATTATATCTTCCTGACGGATTGACCTGTTTATTATTATAAAATGTCTATCTTTATTTTTGGTAACATTTTTTGTTTCACTGTCTATTTTGTCTGATATTATTATAGCCACTGCAGATTTCTTTAATTGCTATTTGCATGGTATAAATATATTTTTTACCCTTTTACTTTCAACCTATTTGTATCTTTGAATCTAAAGTATGTTTACTGTAGACAACACATAGTTGGATCTTGCTTTTTTCTTAATCCAGTTTGACAGTCTCTGCCATCTGATATTCTACTTTTTTTTCCCTACATGCATCATGTCTTCTTTGTTCCACTGTTCCTTCTTACTGCTTTCTTTTGCATTAAGGACATATTTTTAGCTTTTTTTTGGCTGCGTCGAGTCTTAGTTGCGGCACATGGGATCTTCGCTGAGGCATGCAGGATCTTTCATTGAGGCACATGGGCTCTTTGTTGTGGTGTGCCTGCTTCTCTCTAGTCATGGCCTGTGGGTTTTCTCTTCTCTAGTTGTGGTGCGCAAGCTCCAGTGTGCATGGGCTCTGTAGTTGTGGCACGTGGACTCCAGGGCACGTGGGCTCTGTAGTTTGCAGCACACAGGCTTTCCTGTCAAGGCGTGTGAGCTCAGTAGTTGTGGTGTGTGGGCTTAGTTGCCCCGTGGCATGTGGGATCTTAGTTCCCTGACCAGGGATCGAACCCACATCCCCTGCATTGTAAGGCGGATTCTTTATCACTGGACCACCAGGGAAGTGCCTAGCATAAATTTTAATTCCTTTAATGATTTAAAAAAAATTTTTTTGGATTTATTTTCATAATGGCAGACTTACCATATGCATTTTAACTTATCAGCATCTACTTCAGATTTATACTAACTTAATTTCACTAAGATATATAAATGTCACACTATATAGTTCTATTCTTCACCCTTTTTGTGCTATTATTGTTATATATATATATATTACATATATATGTTATAAACTCCAAAATACATTGTTGTAATTATTACTTTATATACTTTTATATATTTTAAAGAAGTTGAGAGAAGACAGGAGAGAAAGTATGTATTTATAGAGTTTGTTATATTAACTTTCTTATCCACCATATGTAGTTCTCTTCATTTATTCCTGTGGGAATAATTCCTGTGAGTTACCATCTGGTGTTATTTTCTTACTCCAATATGGCTTTACTCCCACCTATGTTCTTTGTGCAGTTATTGTCAAATATATTGCATTTCCATAAGTTATACTCTCCAAAATACAACTCTATGCATATTGTTTTACACAAGAGCTTTTTAAAAAGACTTTTCTTTTAGAGAAGTTGTAGGTTCACAGCAAAATTAAGAGGAAGGTACAGAGAATTCCCGTATACCCCCTACCCTCACATGTGCATAGCCTCCCCCATTATCAACATCCTCCCATCCTCTGCCCCAAGTGGTACATTTGCTACAATTGATGAACCTACATTGACACATCATTATCACCCAAAGTGCATAGTTTACATTAGAGTTTATTCTTGGTGGTGTACATTCTATGGATTTGGACAAATATGTAATGACATGTATGCAGCATTATGGTATCATACAGTGTTTTCACTGCCCTAAAAATTCTCTGTGCTTCACTTAATAATCCTTTCCTGCCCCCCTCAATGATTGATCTTATTACTGTCTCCATAGTTTTGTCTTTTTCAAAATGTCATATAGTTGGAATCAGTATATAGTCTCTTCAGATTAGGTTCTTTCACTCAGTATTATGAATTTAAAGTTCTTCCATGCCTTTTCATGGCATGAACTTTTCAAGCTCATATCTTTTTCTTTCTTTCTTTCTCTCTTTCTTTCTCTCTTCCTCCTTCCTTCCTCCCTTCCTTCCTTCCTTCCTTCTTTCTCTCTCTCTCTCTTTCTTTCTTTGTTTTACAGCAAAGCACTTTTTTTAAAATACAAAATGTGCTGAATAAAAGTGATTTACTGGGACTTCCCAGGTAGTGCAGTGGTTAAGAATCTTCCTGCCAATGTAGGGGACATCATTCGATTCCCGGTCCAGGAAGATCCCACGTGCCACGGAGCAACTAAGCCCGTGCGCCACAACTACTGAGGCTGCACTCCAGAGCCTGCGAGCCAAAACTACTGAGCCCACATGCCACAACTACTGAAGCCCATGCACCTATAGCCTGTGCTCTGCAACAAGGGAAGCCAGCGCAATGAGAAGCCCGCGCACTGCAACGAACGGTAGCCCCCGCTCGCTACAACTAGAGAAAGCCCACACGCACAGCGAAGACCCAACGCAGCCAAAAATTTTTTAAAAATTAAAAAAAAAAGTGATTTACTCTTCTCAGAAAATAAAAGTAGTAAATTTCATTTAATCTTAAAAGTATTTCTCGTATGTCTGACTCAAGGAAGGAAATAGCTTGTAGCGATTTCTAGCTTGGCACAGAGTGACAGTTTGCTTTTGATCCTTATTCTACATAATCCAACTTTTTTTCAAGGCACATGTAAGCTGCTTCCTTTGGTTTTTTTTTTTTAACTCGAATTTTCCTTACTTATTCCATAAAAGACAGATAATTTAGTTACATAAGTATGGGTCTCTGCCACTCAGCTTCTCCTGAGAGGAGAGGCGTGACTACAGTAATACAAATACCAGGAAATATGTTTTGCCTTCCTCAAACATTAGAAAGTTATCTGTCTCTGCAGACACATCTGCAGCAATGCCTGTGCCATGAATTTAAAATTTCGATGGCACACTTTAAAGGGGAAAAATGACACTGGGGCAGTCAATATGTTAAATAATAAATAGCCCTAGCCACTTCTCATATGATAGAAAGCCTCTGTATTTTAAAAAATTCTAATATAAAAAAGATTGATTTATGTAGTTCATATACATAAATCGAACATTCAAACATCTTAAAATTAAATTTTAGGAACAAAACTTTAACATTCAAACAATAGTATAGTTTACAGGGAACACCCAGAAAGTTAATTTGCCTTATCCAAAATACTGATAAAGATGATGAATAAAATGTGTCTCACCAGCATTTCTGTTCTGGCCAACATCTTAGTTAATGACCATGGTTCCATACGTGAGAAGAAATTGCTAAATAAATCTCTTGGGCTAAATAAACAACAGACTTAACCTATAATTCAGAGAAGATAATCAGAGATGTATGTGAATAAAATTAAACTGGTTTATAGAGATGAAGGTAAAAGCTTGTCCATGAGAATAATATTAGCCTCTGGAAGATGAAAATTCGATTTTTCATGTTTTATCCAGGGTGTCTCCTGAGGTCAGTACACCTCCAGCCCTACATCTCACATTGTTTTTTAAAACAGCTTTATTGACTTACACAATGTTATATGTCAACTATATCTCAAAAAAAGGGAGGGGAGAACTCACATACCATACATGTAAGATGTATAATTCAATAGATTTTAATATATTCAGAGTTGTGCATTCATATAAATGGAATCATACAATATGTGATCTTTTGTGACTGGCCTCTTAATAATGTTTCCAAGGTTCACCCAGGTGTAGCATGTATCAGTACTTCATTCCTTTTTGTTTGCTAAATAATATTTTATTATATGGGTATACCATGTTTTACTTATCCATTAATCAGTTGATGGGCATTTGGATTGTCCACTCTTTGGCTATTGTGAACAATGCTGTTTAACCTGTTGGGCAACTGACAATCTGTTTTCCAAAGTGGCTGCACAACTCTATAGTCTCACCACCAATGTATCAGAGTTCCAACCTCTCCACATCTTCACCACCATTTGCAATTCTCTCCCTTTTTAATTATAGCCATTCTAGTGGGTGTGAATAGTATCTCTTGCTGGTTTTGATTTGCATTTCGCTGATGATTGATTAATGGTGCTGAACATCTTTTTTTTTTTTTTTTTTTTTTTTTAAGTTTTTAAATTATTTATTTATTTATTTATTTTTGGCTGTGTTGGGTCTTCGTTTCTGTGCGAAGGCTTCCTCTAATTGCGGCAAGTGGGGCCACTCTTCATCGCGGTGTGCGGGCCTCTCACTATTGCGGCCTTTCCCGTTGCGGAGCACAGGCTCCAGACGCACAGGCTCAGTAGTTGTGGCTCACGGGCCCAGTTGCTCCGCGGCATGTGGGATCTTCCCGGACCAGGGCCCGAACCCGTGTCCCCTGCATTGGCAGGCAGATTCCCAACCACTGCGCCACCAGGGAAGCCCCTGAACATCTTTTTATATGCTGACAATCTGTTGTAGTAATTTTTGCTTCTTACAAAAACTGCTGACACATCTAGAAATATTTTCAAAATACAAGGCATGTTTTTCAGGGCTAAGGCAATTGCTCTGATGCTCTTTTCTTGGCTCACTGTGATATGTCACGCTCCATATTCTGCTGTTTTGCTCAAGGGCTCTACATACAAACAGTTTCACTTGGCTTTGGCTTGCCCATTGTTGAGCCTAAGCTCAACTAAACACATGGAGACTTTGAAAACCTTTCAGCATAATGCTGTAGTTAAGATCTGGCTAAAGCAAGTATTTTTTCTAACTCCTTGAGCTGCGTATTGCGTTGAGTAATCATCATCTGGATTGTATCCTCTTCAGTGGCACTTCAGTTTCTTTTGAATTCTTCCCTTGCCCAGTCCTTCAGGTATTTGTGATCACAATCATTTGGAACTTGCCGAATTGCCTGCAAAATCCTTCTGTGGAGGAGGAGAACTTGTTGCTTTCTCATGAACTGCTTTAGTGTTACTTTTGCTATGGGTAAGCGGGAAGTAGCGATGTCCTCCAGACAGCGAGGTTCGCCTAAGCTCATTTTTTTCTTTTTTTTTTTAAATTTATTTTTGGCTGCGTTGGGTCTTCATTGCTGCACACAGCATTTCTCTAGTTGAGGCGAGTGGGGGCTACTCTTTGTTGCGGTGTGCGGGCTTCTCATTGTGGTGGCTTCTCTTGTTGCAGAGCATGGGCTCTAGGCACACGGGCTTCGGTAGTTGCAGCATGTGGGCTCAGTAGTTGTGGCACACGGGCTTAGTTGCTCTGTGACATGTGGGATCTTCCTGGACCAGGGCTCGAACCCGTGTCACCTGCATTGACAGGCGGATTCTTAACCACTGCACCACCAGGGAAGTCCCAAGCTCATTTCTTTTTAATGCTGCATAATATTCCATTGTCTGGATGTACCAAGTTTATTTGTCCATTCATCTACCGAAGGACAACTTGGTTCCTTCCAAGTTTTAGCAATTGTGAAGAAAGCTGCTATAAACATCCATGTTCAGGCTTCTGTGTGGACATAATATTTCAGCCCTTTGGGTAAACACCAAGGAGCATGGTTTCAGGATAATATGGTAAGAGTATATTTAGTTTTGTAAGAGATTGCCAAACTCTTTCCTGAAGTAGCTATACCATTTTCATTCCCCTCAACAATGGATGAGAATTCCTGTTGCTCCACATCCTTGCCAGCGTTTAGTTTTGCCAGTGTTTTGGATTTTGGCCATTCTAATAGGTGTGCAGTATTAAAACAACTCACTGTTTTAATTTGTATTTCCCTGATGATATATGATGTGGAGTATATTTTCATATGTTTATTTGCCATCTGTGTATCTTTTCTGTTGAGGTGTCTTTTGAGGACTTAGGTCCATTTTTTAATCAAGTTGTTTGTTGTCTTATTATTGAGTTTTAAGAATTCTTTGTATATTTTGTATAACAGTCCTTTATCACATGTGTCTTTTGCAAATATTTTCTCCCAATCCATGGCTTATCTTCTCATTCTCTTGACATTATCTTTCACAGAGCATAAGTTTTTAATTTTAATGAAATTCAACTTATTATTTCTTTCAAGGATCACGCTTTTGGTGTTGTATCTAAAAAGTCATTACCATATCCAAAGTCATCTGAGTTTTCTCCTATATTTTCTTCTAGGAGTTTTAAAGTTTTGTGTTTTAACATTTAGGTCTATGACCCATTTTGAGTTAATTTTTGTGAAGGGTATAAGTTCTGTGTCTAGCTTTTTTTTTGGAAAAGGGATGTCCAGTTGTTCCAGAACAATTTGCTGAAAATACTATTATTGCTCCATTTTATTAATATCCCCAGAGTCAGATATAAAACATAAAGTTAATTAATTCTGATAGTATACTCAGAAACCCCAAAATTTCTATTTGACTTTACAAATAATTTAAGGAAAAGTTGTTTTTGTCTTAATTGGGTTCCTAATGGGGATATCCCTTCATATGTAGTTAATAGTGTATGTTTTAGAGTCAAACTTGATTATACCATTTTCCAGTTGTGTGGTCTTAGGCAAGTTGATTAACTTTTTTGAATCTCAGTTTCCTCATCTTTAAATGGGTCAATATTTTTCTTATGGGGTTGCTGTGAGGGTTAAATAAAGTGCTTTTTGTAAAGGGCTTTTCACATTAGTAAATACTTAGCAAATAAAAACTATCACTATTATTTATACTAGGAGAATCCTTCTTTAGCAAAGGAACATCACAAAGGATGTTTAAATGTTTCCTTCCCCTAGAAACTATAATAATTAAGAATTCCAGAGTAATCTAATATTACCTTTGAGCCTTAATCCATGGGAACCACAAATGTTCCAGGGAATTATGGCTGGGGAGAAGCATCCTTCTGGAAGACATGAGATATTGTGGGAAATTAAAGGTAGTATATGTGCACAAAATATTTTGGTGATATTCTCTGTACAAAATGAAGGCAGAAGATGAATATGATAAAAGACAAGAGCCCAGTACTTCTGAAGTTTATTTCTTGTGTACATATTATTCTCTGTTATTTTGCCCCCAACCTCTCCACCTCAGTCCTCCCTTTTCTTACTGTTTTGTCATTCTGGAACTGCTACACTAGGATTTCCTATAGAGAAGAAGTAACTATAAATGCAGTAGAAATATTTTACTTTCCACTCTCAATTAGGTTAAGAATATGGCTCAATCCTGAAGTTTACCCATACACTGAAAAGTTGTAATTTATTTAAAAGACTTTCTATATTTAAGCAAATTAATATATACCAATTAATTCATTAATTAAATGAGAACTTAATGTGGCCTGACTGTTGTAGGCAATGGAGATAAATTGGTGAACAAGATGGGCAAAGATTTCATGATGCTTCTATGAGTTAATGTTATAAAATCATTAAAGTTGTTACAAAGAGGGTTTTTTTGAAAATTTTTATTATTATGGAAATTGTCAAACATACAAAAGCAGGGAGAAACTGCAATGTTCCTATCATTTGGTTCACTAATTATTAACACATGGCCAAACTTGTTTAATGTGTAACTCCCATACTTGAAGACTTTTTGAAAGGCACAGTAAAGATGCTTTGATTTTAGCTTATATGACCACCTTCTCTGCTTTGGGATTTAAAAAATAAGGACACAGCTCTTAATTCTTCCAACCTTAGCATCATGAGAAAAGCTTTTCATTCTTCTCAGTAGGCCAGCCTCTCATGAGAGGCCCAGGAGTATCCAATCCTGCACTGAGAGCCACTAGAAAATTGGATTGGCCTCACTTTCTGCTGCCTTGCCCCTTGCCACATGATGAATCTGGGGAATGAAATTAAGTTTGGTAACCCAACAACTTGGTATGATCCTGGCCCTAGGGCATGACTGTCTCCATGCAGGTCACTCTGGACACAGAACTAGTTTTAAAACACCCATCATAAATTTTATCTATATGTGTTTATATATATATATATATATATATAATTTACATATATAATATATAATTTATTTATATATGTGTGTTTATGTATATGTGTGTGTATATATATGCACTCCACCCACCACAGTGAGTATGACCATGGTACAAATGTGAAGGGTTTTACTCCCTATGGGCCCTGATTTTGCTTTCTTCACTAGTAATTCAGCGTTTTACCATTTCACTCGCTGCCAGTCACTGCCCTGAACAGAAGCCTGCCATCTCAATGGCTGCACTGGTGTAGGTCCTGACATGTCCTGCTTCATGCAGGACAGGCACCCTTCCACCACCACGTCCTTCTGCACCTCTGAAGTGGAGGTAATCCCGTTCCTATAACTCCCAGGCCTACATCCATTTTCTTTTCGGTATGTGAGTAACTCTTTTATAAGGGTAAAACTATACTGTTAGATGAAATAGGTTGAAGAGGAAATAATTATGCAAAAAATGGCATATTTTGATGACAGCTTTTTAAAGGGGGGAAAAAAAATAAGAGAAAAGCCTAATAAAAAATATGCTAGAACACTAGCACAATTTGTCCAAGGATGTTAAGATTTGGGATATTATTTCTAATCACTTCTTTACTAAGTTATGTAATTTTCCACATTTTCTAAAATTAATATATTTCAACAGTCAGGAAGAAAAATAAGGCAAAACACTAAAAACCTCTCCAAAGTCACAGCATTAAAAACAGTAAACAAGATTAAAATGGTATTAAATCATTTTATGATTTACTGGCCAGAGGCTTGTTCAAAAATGCGTTATAATAGACATCTAACTGTGAAACAGTATGGCTCTGAAAAACCAGACATATGATTGTGCATATGTTTTGTTTTGTCTTTCTTTTGATTTTAGAGTTCATACATGTCCACTTTAGGAAATTTAGAAAATGCAGAAAAACACTGGAAAGGAATAAACATCACCCTTTGTAAACATACTGTGGCAACCATGGAGTGATGTCTCTCTGACGGTACAAGGAGTGGAGTGAGAGGACAGCCTCCAATGGCCACATCTTCAGGGTACTCAGCCTCATCCAGACGAGGCCACGCCCCCAGCTCCCTCTCAGCCAATGGCTGAGCTGAGCAGGGGAGGGGGAGGTACTAGAACCCGGTCATTTCTGCCTGACATAAGACTTCGCAACTGACAAGAGTATTCCTTTACAGTTTTGCCCCACGGCTCTGTTAAAACTCCTCTGCCTTCAGTCCTAACATAGTCTAAAGTGATCTGGGCTTTCTAGCCATCTCACAGAACGTTACACTGATCCATTACATCAATGACATCATGCTGAAAGAACAGGTTGAGCAAGAAGAGGTGACGAATATGCTAGAGGCCTTGGTAAGACAGCTGTGCTCCACAGGGTGGAAGATAAGCTTTAGGAGACTCAGAAACCTACTACCTGAGTACATTTTTTAGAAGTCCAGTAGTCAGGGGTTTGCCAAGACATCCTCTCAGAAGTAAAAGACAAATTTCTGAATCTTGCATTTCCTACTTCAAAGATGGAAGCAAAGTGCTTGGTGAGCCATTTTGGATTCTGAAGGCAACACGTTACCCATCTAGAAATACTTCTCTAGCCCATATACAGAGTGATATGGAAGGCTGCCAACTTTGAGTGGTGCCCTGAGTAGGAATGAGCTCTGCAGCAAATCTAGGTTGCAGTGCAAACAGATCTGCTGCTTGGGCCATGTGATTCAGGAGACCCTATGGTGTTGATGATGTCAGGGATGGAAAATGTTGCAGTGTGGCAAGCCCTGGTAAGAGAATCACAACGCAGGTCCTTGGGGATTCTGGAGCAAAGCCATGCCACTTGCAGTGGAGAATTATATGCCTTTTGAGAAATAGCTCCTAGCATGTTACTGGGCCCTGTTAGAGCTGAAATACTTGACCACAGGGCACCAAGTGACTGTTCATTCAGAATTGCCCGTTATGGGCTGGGTTTTGTTAGACTCACCAAGTCATAGAGTGGAACAGGCCCAGCAGCAGTCCGCAGGAAGATGGAAATGGAATGTCTGGGATTGAGGCCAAGTAGGACTACAAGGCATGAGTAAGCAGCATGGGCAGGTAACCCAGACACCATGCTGCCCGCCATCTTTACACCAGCGCCCCTCCTTCAGCCCACTCATATGGCCACCTATGCAGGAATCTCATACAACCAGATGAAGAAGGAAGAAAAGCCAAGTTTGGGGGTGAGCTGGCTTGATACGTGAATGCAAGCTGAAAGTGGACAGCAGTTGCATTATAGCCAAATTCAGGGTTGGCCTTGAAAGACAGTGGAGATAAAAATCTTCCCAATAAGCAGAGCTGGGAGCAGTGCATCTGCTCATTGACTTTGTGTGGAAGAAAAAGTAGCCCAAGGTGAGAAAAATATATAGATTCCTGGGCAGGTGCCAATGGCCCAGTCAACTGAATAGGGGCCTGGAGGAAAATAAAAAAAACTGTACTAGAGGCAAGGAGGTCTGGGATAACAGCAATTTGATGGAGTGGGTATGAATTGTGAAGATTTTTGGATCACATGTTAATGTCCATTAGAAACCACTCATGAAAGAAATACTCAACAACCAACTAGACACAAGGACTTGGCCGGTTGACATTAGTTAGCCTTTATCACAGTATGCACATGAATGGAGTAGCCAAAATGGTAAAGATAAAGGCTACGTATGAGCTCAACAGCATATATGCCCATCGCCAAGGCTGATTTGGCTATTGCCACCTTGGAAGGTCCAACCTGCCAGCAACAGAGACCAACCTGAGTTTCCCAAGTGGCATTATTCTTTGAGGAGACCAACCTATTATTTTATGGCAAGTAAACTATGCTGGGCCCCTTCCATGCTGCAAGAGCCAGTGGTTCATCTTCAAAGGCAAAGAGAACTATTTGGAGAATGGGTTTGTTTTTCTTGCCCACATAGCCTCAGCCAACACCACTGTGTAAGAATTTACAGAATGCCTGATTCACAGGCATAAAATCCCACACAACACAGCATCCAACCAGGGGATCCATTTCACAACAAAGGAGGTATGGGGGTGGCCCCATGACCATGGGGTCCACTCATTATATCATTTACATCACCACACAGAAGCAGTGGCCTTCCATTGGTGGCCTTCTGAAGGTACAACTGAGGTGCCATCTTGGAGACAATAATCTGCAAAAATGGGGTGCCTTCCTTTGGGATGCAGTATAGACACTAAATCAGAGAACTTTATACGGTGATGTGTCCCTTAAAGGAAACATAAGCAACTGAGACCTAGGGGTGGAAACAGGAGGGGCCTCACTTAACCATCAAACCCAGTGACCCACTGAGGGACTTTGTGTTTTCTGGGCAACTCTGGGCTCACAGAGTTGCAGTCCCAGTATCCAAAGGGGCACACTCTTGCCAGGGGACACAGCAAGGGTCCTACTGAACTATAATACATGCTATGGCTACTGCCAGGGCACTTTGTAAATTGATTTATTTATTTATTTTTGGCTGCGTTTGGTCTTCGTTGCTGCACGCGGGCTTTCTCTAGTTGTGGCGAGTAGGGGCTACCCTTCGTTGCAGTATGCGGTCTTCTCATTGCGGTGGCTTCTCTTGTTGTGGAGCATGGGCTCTAAGCACGTGGGCTTCAGTAGTTGTGGCTCACGGGCTCTAGCGTGCAGGCTCAGTAGTTGTGGCGCACGGGCTTCGTTGCTCCGCGGCAACTAAGATGTGGGGTCTTCCCGGACCAGGGCTCGAACCCATGTCTCCTGCATTGGCAGGTGGATTCTTAACCACTATGCCACCAGGGAAGTCCCTTCCAGGACACTTTGGATTCCTTGGACCCATACATCAGCAGGTGAAAAGAGTTACCATCAGGGCAGGGATAATTGACCCTGACCAGCAGGACCATGAGACAGGATTGCTCATCTTATGCTTGTACATGAGAGCAGGACAGAGTAACGTACAAATCAGATAATCCACTTAGATTCTTCTTGATAGCCCTTGCCCAGCTGAAACAGTGAACAGACATGTGCAGCAACCCCAGACAGAAATGGGTACAATTACCAAGGGCTCAGACCCTGCAGGAATGAGAATTTGGGTCACAACACCAGACAAGTCATCAAGACTTTCCCTCAGGAAGAGAGGCCCACAGTTCCTCAAATATTTGGAGCAAAGGATCTGTGCAGTACAAGGGGTGGAATGGGAAAGCCATGGGGGTGCACTGTTCAGATCTCCCTTCAAGAGAAACTGCAGCAATGAGTGTAGTTAATTGTCCATGCTGGAGCCTCTCCCCAGACTGCCCCCAGCCAGTGACTGAGCATGGTGAGGGTCCTAGACACAGTCCATTTCTGCCTGATGCAGGACTCATCCTATGGGCGACCTTTACTCCAGGGTTGACTGACTTTCTCAGAGCTGTGCTGCAGTTTCTGAGGCTCTCCCACCCAATCTTCCTTCCCCCTCTCCTTTCACATGTGTTGGACCGGCATCACAGTTGGAAGCCTCTCCCTGCACACTCCAACCCCCTCTCCCTTTAATCCGTCACAGGCATTTTCCTCAATAAGTCTCTTGAATTTCTAATTCCATCTGGCATCTGTTCCCCAGAGGACCTGAACTGACATATTGGTGTACAAGAATAAACATTACCAAGTACTGTAAACTATTTGCTTTGAGTCATAAAGTATTTATTGATTTGAGACCACACTATACTGAATTAATGCCCATATATGAGAGATTCCCAAGGCTACAAGCTGTTCAGGCTAGGGCACATAAAAGCACCCTAATTCCCTTGACACCATGTGGCTGAGGTATCAGTTTCCCCCTTTGCCTTAGCTCTCTTGCCAGTGCCACATGTTTAATATTTCAGGGTAAATCTTTTCAGCTTCCAATGTGGGTTCTCTATTACCACAATATCTGAATTATTTGGCCCCAAATTTACTGTTGATCTTACATTAAGTAATGCAGAACTGGGGCTAGCAAGCAGCTGTAGTCACAAGTGTGTGATATTTTACATTTATTCCTGGTTCATGATGCAAAAAGACTCTACTTTCACTTTTAAAAAGTTATCAAGTTATTAACTTGGAGCTCAAGACTAGGCTGCAGCTCAGGAATACAGGTGGAATCTAGAAACGGATGGGCAAGAGTCAGAGACTCAGATGTGGGTCAGGGGTGGAAGGAGGAATTAAGTGTAGGACGAGGGTGTCTATTGCCCACATTATTTGGTAATATAAAATAAAGCTGAATGTTTAACAGATTTTTTTTTAACCGCAAAGCTTTGCACACATACAAAGTTGGAATTGCCACAATTTTTACATGAGACACATTTAACTGTACGTGGGCCAAAGATTTCAATTAATATGTAAGGTTTATATTAATAATATATTTGTAGGGACTTCCCTGGTGGCGCAGTGGTTAAGAATCTGCCTGCCAATGCAGGGGACGCAGGTTCGAGCCCTGGTCCGGGAAGATCTCACGTGCTGTGGAGCAACTAAGCCCGTGAGCCACAACTACTGAGCCTGCGCTCTAGAGCCTACGAGCCACAACTACTGAAGCCTGCGTGCGAGCCTATAGCCTGTGCTCCGCAACAAGAGAAGCCAGCGCAATGAGAAGCCCGCGCACCGCAATGGAGAGTAGCCCCCGCTTGCCACAACTAGACAAAGCCTGTGTGCAGCAACGAAGACCCAATGCAGCCCAAAAACCCACAAATTAATTAATTAATTAATTTAAAAAATAATATATTTGTAGAATTACTGATAGGTTTTATTTTTGTTGATCATTTTGGGTTTTTTTCCAATTACTGCAATAAGACCATATAAATTATAATTTTGGCCCTCCCTTGTTTTTTTTATTGGAGTATAATTGCTTTACAATGTTGTGTTAGTTTCTGCTGTACAATGAAGTGAATCAGCTATATGTATACATATATCCCCTCCCTCTTGGACCTCCCTCCCATCATCCCCCATCCCACCCATCTAGGTCATCACAGAGCACTGAGCTGAGCTTCCTGTGCTATACAGCAGGTTCCCACTAGCTATCTGTTTTACACATGGTAGTGTATATATATCAGTTCTAATCTCCCAATTCCCACCTCCCCTTCCCTCCCTGTGTCCACCCTTCCATTCTCTATGTCTGCAGTCTTCTCCTAATTCTTTGTAATCCCCAAATTCTTTTCCCAGGGGGAGATTGTTCTAAGTAGACAATGGGCTCTCTTATCTGAACAGAGTTGATTGAGGTCAAAAAAGATTGAGAATATCCATCCAAGAGACTTTCAGTTGTGCCTTTCTAAGTATTTTATCACTATCCTTTAAACAGACTTGTACTGGGGACTTCCCTGGTGGTGCAGTGGTTGAGAATCCACCTTCCAGTGCAGGGGACGCAGGTTCGATCCCTGGTTGGGGAACTAGATCTCACATGCATGCCGCAACTAAGTGTTCCAATGCCACAACTAAGGAGCCTGCAAGCCACAACCAAAGAGCCCGCCTGCCACAACTAAGACCCGGCACAACCAAAATAAATAAATTAAAAAAACAAAAACAGAACAGACTTGTACTGGAAGAGGATTAAGTTGTACTCACTGGTATTATGGAAGGCCCCAGTATGATGCATTCTTTCTATCAAAGCCCTGCCCTGTTTGTGATTGGTCTTCTCTGTGGTAGCCCCCAGATACCTGCTTTTGGAGGGACATGTGAATCACAGCCATATCTACTGCATGGCAATGCTCCCTCCAGTTTTGAATATGAGAATATCTTTCTCCTACTATGGCCTGCCCATAATCTACCCTTGTTGGAATCATCAGGAAACTGGGAGGTCTCATCAGCCCTGCTGCTGCCAGGGCTGAGAACTCTAACTGCCCCAATGCCATGTTCCCATCAGAAAAGGAAACTGGGGGTGAACTGATACCTGGTGACCTGACCATGTGATGATGTCCGTGTCCACTCTTAGGCTCAGTCTTCCTCATACAGACACCTGGGGTTCATGAACAAGTCCCCTGAACACTGTTCATGTGCAGAACTCATAGGCCATCATTCTTTCTATCTTAGCCTACATGCTTTTGGCTCAAGGTCCTCTGGTGTTCACTTCCCAAGGGCCTGGCCAGTCACTTCCCCAGGGCACAGCCCCTACCAGCTTGTCTGGATTGCAATGAGAACAGGCGGCTGCCATCTTGAGCTTCCTGACCAAAGTTCTTTAACCTCCACTTCCCTTCTCTGGACTCTGAGGACAGAATCACTGTCTCCCTCTCTCAGTTATTAGGGACACTTCTTTTAGGTGAAAACCCTACCCAGTTAGATGCTACAATTACTAATAAATGAAAAAACAAGAGAAGTACAAAATTGCATTTACAATTTAACCTGAGCTAGGTAAAGAAAAGGAATGTAGAAAGAAAGTCCTGGAAGGAAACATGCCAAAATATGAATAAATGCTCCTCCTGGGTGACAGGATTGTGGTTCATATTTTTACTGCCTCTTAGCAGCATTATGTACTTTCCCAATTTTCTGCAGTGGCCACGTATCTTTGATGAGCAGGAAAAAAATGGTGTAAGATCCTAGGGAACAATACAAAATATAGTGTTGAAAATCACTGTAAACCAGATAAATTTGTAGTGGCAGAGAATGTGCACAGATATTAGAATTTAGACCCTTGCAGCTAACTGTGGTCATGTAACTACAGTGTGGCCAGTGGAATGTGAAAAGAGGGGTGTGCATTTTCCAGTGGTTGTCTCTAAAGGGACATGGCATGCCTTTCCCCCTCCTTCTCTCCTGATGGTTGGAAGGTGGAAGTAAGAGAGAGGGAGGCTCAAAGATGGGAGTGGGAGTCAAGGGTAGTTGACTCTCAGAAAAGAGGGTGGAGCTCAGGGATGGGAGAAAGAATAGGGTACAACCCATGAAGAGGTGAGCCCCAGAGATGGGGTGAGTCTCAGGGCTAGAGAGAGGCTGAGACGTAGGCCAGAAGCAGTGAAGAGATGTGTGGAAACAGATCTCTTCACACGCTGTTTCACACACTGAGATCAGCTTCATATACTACTCAGTAATTAGAAAAAAAACCAAAATAGAAAGTCTGTTTTAGGCCCACATTTGATAAGACTGTCCCGGCAGTGATATCAAAATGTCATGCTCCATTCCAATTTCAACTCATTAAAACAGAAGTGGACTGGTTTGTCAGTGGACTATTTGCTGTCCAAGAGCAGCTCATGTGTCCTTCAGAGGAAGGTGAGAACCTTGCTTGGCATGACACAATGCTCAATTCTCAGCAAGGAGTCAAGGTTGGGAAAAAGCAGGGAAGGGCTGGCAGAAATCATTCTAGGGAAAAGGAAACACTTTTCTTCTTTGGAAGAGGGCAGGGGTAGGGGAAAGAAATCATGTTTTCAAGAGAAGAGAGGAAAAATTGGGCAAGTCCTCTAACAGATTTAAAGGTATTCTTTTTTTCTTTTTAATTTTTATTGGAGTATGGTTGCTTTACGATGTTGTGTTAGCTTCCACTGAAGATTTTCTTAAACGTATTGGCTTCACACTATGTCCCCAACCCTGTTCTAATTTCTCTGTCTGTTCCTATTATGTGATTCTATGAGTTCTTGTTAGAATCCGCTTCCAATCATTAGCAGCATGAAGAGGAATCTGGTGTCTTAACCAACCAACCAACAACCAACCAATATATGTGCTTAAATAAAACCAAAGAGACATATAAAATGCAATCCTGATTATATTTTAGTGGTAAATTAGAGTTTTGAAGTTATATTAACTCTGTTAATATGGGCAGCTACTTAATATTCTAAAAAAATAACTTACTAACGAATATCAGGGTAATACTGTAAGGCAAAGAGCAATGACATGTTGAGTTTTACACAAAATACGGTAAATTATTCCCATCCTCCAGCCCCCGCCTCCACAGCTGGTTAGCCACTGGAGTGGTGGTCATCAAAAATAATAATAGTAACAATAATAACTACATGTATTGGGTACTTAAGAGTCACTTAATTCTTACAACAACTGTATGAACTAAATATTATTAGTTTTATATTGTAAATGAGGAACATGAAACTTAGAGATTAAGTAGCCACAATAATTGGTAGACATGGGAAAAACCAAAGCCAGATAAGGCTGACGCCAAAGCCTGGACCATTAACCTCTACAGGTCTGTTATCTAAAACTTAACCCTCTCACCTGGAACGCCTTGAAACAGAAAGCAAGCCACAGTGAATAATCTTTATATTTACAAAGTGTTTTATGGTTCACAAAGTACTTTCAAATATGTTGTTTCAGTATATATGTTTATTCATTCTAGGAGGGTCAGCAGCTCAGATATGATCATGTCTCCACTTTCCAGATGAGTTAACTGAAGGCCAGAAAGGTCATCTGACTGTTCCAGGGCTAATAATGAGAACTGCAAAGTCAGGGAAGTCCCCAAGACCACCTCTGAGAACAACTGCAAGTTCAAGGATCTGGAAGACCGCTCTCAGGTTCCATAATTTCCCAGAAGGACTCAGAGAATTTGCTGAAAGCTGTTGCACTGGTGTTTATGGTTTATCACAATGAAACGAGACAGATTAGGATCAGCTACAGGAGGAGGTGGCTAGGGCGGCATCCAGGAGGGTCCCACACCTGGAGCTTCCAGCTGCCTTTCCCAGCAGAGCTGTGAGTAGTGCGAATTTGTTCTGGAAACCATGTGTGACATACACACAGAGCATTGCCATGAAGGTAGAGCCTTGATGGCCAGAGTTTTTACTGGGACTTGGTCACATAAATATGGTTAACTGCCCAAGTGGCTGATCTTTTAAGTTTTATCTTAAAACCTGAGAAACTTTGACCTAAAGAGGAAGAAAAGCAGGAATCTGCCACAGCCTCTGATTTTTCACATAGTTTTGAAGCTGCTTTAGGAGAAAAACAACCTGCGTCATCACTTTTAGTCAAAACCAGAGGAGAGAAGTAAGATCAAGAAGTTAAGAATGAAATAGAGTGACAGATGTAGAGAACAAAATTATGGTTACCAAGGGGGGAAGGGGGAGTGGGACGAACTGGGGGATTGGGATTGGCATTAGACACTACTATGCATAAAATAGATAACTAATGAGAACCCACTGTATAGCACAGGGAACTCTACTCAATGCTCTGTGGTGACCTAATGGGAAGGAAATCTAAAAAAGAGGGGATATATGCATACGAGTGACTGACTCATTTTGCTGTACAGTAGAAACTAACACAACATTGTAAAGCAACTATACTCCAATAAAAATTAAGAAAAAATAAAATAAAATAAAATAAATATTCCCCTGGGGGAAAAAAAAAATAGATAGAGTCAGGAAAGGTCCAAGCCAGCACCAGCACTCTCAGAATCCCACAGCACACACGCAGCCTGGACGGTAGCAAGCACCTGGGTGCTAGTTGCTTTGCCTTTTCAATCTTTTGTTTCCCTTGACACTGACTTCTTAGATCTTTTGGGAGGAGTGACTGCAATTGAAAATAAAGAATATGGACAAGAGAAAATAATTTAATTATTTTCTTCCCTTCTCCAAATGAGGCACATAGGCTAAACATACAAGAGGACAAAATGAAACAATCTCAGCATGTAGATGAACAGCGTCTCTTTACATAACTGCACTTGGGATTGCGTAAACACACTGAATACGGGTCAAGTAGCATGTGGCTTTTAAGAAACGGTTTAATGGATCCTTAGCAGCCTAGGAACAGAATCTGAATGGTGACAACTGTGGATAAAGGGACACAGTTGGATTGTGGGAGAAACTAACATTGCTAATCTCTAGACCAGGAGATTAGATTTAGATGGAGAAAATGTCTGGAATTCATAAATAACAGCGGAGGGAAGGCATAAATGGCCAGAAAGCTGTTATTTCTCTGCTTGGCTTTTAGCAGAGTCTGAGGAATTTGCTTGGGTTATTTGAGAAATTCTTGTGGTACTTATGATATAATTAGGCAGAGTTTTTCATAGCTCTGCCTGCCATCCAGACGCTAATGATTGCTGGATAGGAGTTGTTTAATGAGTTTTCCTTCTTACCGTCTCTGAGGGTGTTTGGGGGTGTGAGTACCTTGTCAAGCAGTCGCTGCAGGGGGGCAGCAAATCCTCAAACTCTTTTCTACACTGGAGGCAGAGATTAATCCCCAGGCCACACTTACCTCCCTGACACTGCCCAGAACCTCAGAGAGATTCCAGGATTTTCAGTGGTATGACCATGGTCTCTCGGTTGGAGGCTGAGCTTGGCCCAAGAAGGTTCTGTCACCCCAAGGACGTTTGTCTCCCCCACCCTCTCCATTCCTCAAGGGCTCTGCCCACAATTTGCTCGGCCTCTCAGCAACCTCAGAAGCAGCCAGCAGAGCTTCAGCCAGGTGTGGAGAAACTCTGCCAAGTGCACAAGCTGGAGAACACTAAGCGTGCCTGTGTGCATTCTAGAACTCACCACCTGGTCTGCTCCAGACCATACCCTCTTCTTGAGGTGTTATGCTTGGCATCAGCTTTGACTGCAGATGGGAAGTGAGCCCCTGAAAATACACCCTTCTGATCCTAGAAGTGTAGGCTGTGATAGTGAGAAAGGGGGACCCGGGCTTCGTGCTTTAAACGCCACCACTGTGATCACCGCTCTGACCAGTGAGTCTCAATCCTGGCTGGACATCACAATCACCCAGAGAGCTTAAACACCAAACAAAAGCACCATGCCTAAATGTAATTTCTGAGACTCAGACTTGATCATTCTGGGATGGGGTGCCGCCACTGGTAGGCTAATAAGGTACCACAGATAGGTCTCAGCTTCGGCCAGGGCTGAGAGCCTCTGACCTAGACCTAGATGACAATCAGATTTTATGGTTATAGAAATTAATTCACTGAGGTAGTATCAGTTCTTGTTATCCCTTTTGTGCTTGGGGGAAAGAACAAGGGAAACATGTTTGGGAGGATGGTGTCTGCTGGGAGGGAGGTAGAAAGGATGCTTCATCCCCTAACTGAAGGCAGTAAGGAAGTCTGTAGCTGCCCCTAACCTGCAGTTCTACAGGCAGGAGCTGAAAGATGTATTCAAATGCTTCAACATGTTCTTTATTTTAATTGAAAGTTTTTTGAGATAATTGTGGGTTCACATGCAATGGTAAGAAATGATACAGGTTCCACGTACCCTTTACCCACTTCCCTCCATAATAACATCTTGCAAAACTATAGTTCAGTTCCACAACCATGACACTGACATGTCAATCTGCTGGTCTTATGCAGATTTCCCCAGTTTCACTTGTACTGTGAATTTAGTTACATACGGTTTTAACCCATGTAAATTCATGCGTCCACAACCACAGTCAAGACACAAAACAGGGGCTTCCCTGGTGGCGCAGTGGTTGAGAATCTGCCTGCCAATGCAGGGGACACGGGTTCGAGCCGTGGTCTGGGAAGATCCCACATGCCGCGGAGCAACTGGGCCCATGAGCCACAACTACTGAGCCTGCGCGTCTGGAGCCTGTGCTCCGCAACAAGAGAGGCCGCGACAGTGAGAGGCCCGCGCACCGCGATGAGGAGTGGCCCCCGCTTGCCGCAGCTAGAGAAAGCCCTAGCACAGAAACGAAGACCCAACACAGCCATTAATAAATAAATAAATAAACAAATAAATAATTAAAAAAAAAAAAAAGACACAAAACAGTTCCATCACGAGGATCCCCTGTGTTGCCCCTTTATAACCACACCCACCTCGTCCACCCCTCCCCATTCCTCTAACCCCTGACAACCATTAATCTTGTCCTCCATTTCTAAAACTTTGTCATTTCAAAAGGTTATATAAATGGAATCATACAGAATGTAACCTTTTGGGACTGGCTTTTCTTACTCAGCATAATTCCATGGAGATTCACCCAAGTCATTGCATGTATCAGTGGTATTACATGAAGCATGCACACCACAGTTCATTAAGCTATTCACCCATCAAAGGATCTCTGGGCCGTTTCCAGTTTTTAGCTATTATGAATAAAGCTGCTATGAACAATCATTTCGGTGTGAAGTTTTCATTTCTTTTGAATAAACACTCAAGAGTACAACTGCTGGATCACAAGGTTTAGTTTTATAAGAAAATTTCCAGTGTGGCTGTACCATTTTATATTCCTACCAGCAATGGGGTCCAGTTTTTTCACATCCTTGTCAGAATTTGGTGTTTTCACTACCCTTTATTTTAGCCATTCTGATAGGTGTGAAATGACACATAATTGTGGTTTAAATTTTTTATTTTTCTTATGTCTAATAACATTGAATATCTTTTCATATGCTATTTGCCATCTGGATATCTTCCCCAGTGAAGAGTCTATCAGGTCTTTTGCCCATTTTCTAAATGGATTGGTTGTTCGTGCCATTGAGTTTTGAGAGTTCTTCATGAATTCTAGATACTAGTTCTTTGTTGAATTCATGTAACTTTTAACATGTGACTCATGAATACATGATTACATTTTGACTATAAAAATAATACAATAGAATAATGTTTAGCTTAATAATATGAAAGTCCCCCTCATACCCTGCTATCTAATCCCCCTCACACTCCCAGGGGTAAGCTTTTTTGACAGTTTAGTTCAGACCTTTTTTTAAATGGCACAGACACAAAATGGGCTTGATCTCTATACATTTTTCTGAAACCTTTTTTTTTAAAACTTAACATCTTGACATGACAGAAAATACATAGTTATGTTACTTTCTCTCTAATCATTCAGCTTTTCAACTTTTCTGTAATCCAGAAAGAAAAACAATAATACCTCGTATCTCCAGGAACCTGAAAGCTTAGAACTTTGTTTCCATGAGTGAAATCTTAAGTTGGAACAAAAAGTGGAGAAAACTCAGAGGACAGCCATGCTACGTCATGGGAAGAGAGAGCCTTGCACTATGTGTATAGGGCCAAGAGACCCAGTTTCCTTCCCTGCTGCTGCCACGGCTAACTGGGGAATTTCTTGCCTATCTGAACTCTTGATTCATCCTCAGCAGAACCACCAAATTGGACACAAATTTCTCTCAGTGCCCTGCCAGCTTTAACACACTGTCACTCAATTCTCCATGGGTGTGGGGAGCAGTGTCTAGGGTCTAGCACAGAATATCAATGTCCACACAGGTAAGGGTGGAATGCATCAGCTCCTTTTCTTCTTTCACCCACCCATAAGAGACGCCCACTCCAGGACAGACAGAAAATCAATCCTTTCCTCTCACTGCCTGGGAAACACATATTTCCTAGTGAAAAGAAGAGAACCATGCTGTCTGTAATGTAAGTGAGACTTGGGGGGAAAATAATTCTTGTTCTCTGAGCTGCTCTGGTATTACAAGACATAGTGCAATGTAACAATAGTGACTATTTTACTGATTTGTCTTTGCAAAAAAGGTAAAAGACTTGAATTGGCATCTTTACCCCCATTCATGGGATATAATAGACAATATGTGGGGTGAAAGCCTTGACTATTGTAAGAGCTGCCATCCTCAGCAGCCTAGATTAAACAAACACACACACACACACACACACACACACACACTTATTTGATATATTTATTCACTTAACAAATACTACTGAATGTCTGTCGTGGGTCAGGAAACCTGCCAGGCAGTGAGATACAATGGTGACCATACGTAGAGGGGCCTATAATCTTCAGCATCAGGAAGTGATCCAAACCCTGGGCCCCCTTGCTCTTATGGCTTATTAAGGCCTTCTGAAAACTTCCACCAAGGAAGAAAATCTGCAGATCAAGGTGGACTCATGAGAAAAAAGCAGAGTACCTACAAAAGAAGGTGCTAGCAAAAGGGTCTGACGTTTCAAAGCTGCTCTCCTGGGCTTACAGGGTATTTAGTCACAGGAGAGCATGGCTGTGGGGAGAGGGGGAAGATAAATTAGTTTAATGGAGACAGAAACTATTGACTTTCTGGAAATGGAAATGGTGGTGGCATGAATGTGAGTACTTTTTCTGTATCCAGAATTTCCCAAATGATCTGGTATCTCAAAAAGTTAGTTAACAGATGTTTTAAAGATCTTTCCCCCCTTCGCTTTTAAAGACATTCTGGTAGTGTGTTTAAAAACAGCCCAGGTGTTTATGTATAGCTGATTCACTTTGTTATACAGCAGAAACTAACACACCATTGTAAAGCAATTATACGCCAATAAAGATGTAAAAAAAAAAAAAAAAAAAGAACAGCGCAGGACTGAGATCTGGATGGTCTGGGTCTCATTCCAGTTCTGCCCCGTTACATCTAACATGTTGTCATTCAGTGACTTGACGGCGGCCGCTTCCTTGATGGGCTGATCTGACCTGGACTGAGAACGTTTGATTTCAGTGATATCATGAGGACAACCGCAAATGTCTGTCACTTTCACAAATGATTTTCAAGACAGGTGAGGCAAGAGTTGCTAATGTGCTATGAAAATGTGAAGAGCTCTCATTTTTAAATGTTGTTTGGTTATTAACAAGTTCTGAAATACTAGACACTGTGTTTAAACAGTCTTAGACAATGAAAATACATAGTGTTGACATGGCTTGGTATTTCCTCCTTCTATGTGAATTGTTTCACATTAATCAGGGAAAGTTATTGGCAACCATCACATCTATTTTTATCTAAAGGCAAACGGCTGAAGAATTAAAACCCAGTGCTGAGCTGCTTACTGACTATGTTCTAATCACTTAATATACAACTGCGTGTAATACTGAAGCCCTCAGTATTTACTTGTACTCCCTATCTGCCCTCTGGCTATAAGCCTGAATTTGTTTGTGTTGGATTTTTTTTCTTAGATAATTCCCATTCCAAACATTTATGAAGTCAAGCGTTATTCAGTATCCAGTTATTTTGAGAAGCCAATAGAGAAAAAGTGTAGCTCAGGACAGCAACAGGAGTTTTTCAGGGAAACAATAAGGTCAAAGAATTTATTGTTGAAGGAGTTTTGATATAAGGGTGGGTGGACACAGTCTGTCTTTAAAAGGGAGGGTGGGGGGAAAGACCTTTAAAACATCTGTTAACTAACTTTTTATTGAAATACCAGCTCATCTGAGAAATTCTCAGTACAGGAAAAACACTCACATTTATGCTACCACCATTTTCATTTCCAGAATGCGGAATAACTTCATACTTTTAATTTAATGTCAGAAAAACACTTGAATATTTTTTCTTATTGTTTTCTAGGGCTTACTGATTGCAAATCCTCCTCTTATATTAGTTAGCTCTAAATCCAGAGTTTCCAACAGGGTATTCTACATGAGAATTTCTATTAAGAAAAAAAATTCTTGTAGAATATAAAGAAATCAAGAGGACAAGGAGCCACTTGGCTCAGAATAAAAGGGGACATGATCATGAATGATTATTCCTAAGAATTGCAAAAAGACACAGATTTTTTGCTGCTATTGTTTACTAGAAAGTAATTCAACTGCATTTATGAAGTATACAATTTGTACTTCAAACAACCCTTTCCTCATTTTCAGTTGTTAAAAATTTATCTGTTCTTCAAGGCCTGGCTCAAACGCCTTGAAGAACAGATAAAACCTTCTTTCCTGATTTGTTTCTCCATCTTCTGTAGCACATAGATTATTTTGCCTTGTGTTTGTAAATTAAAAAAAAAAAAAATTACCTGCTGCAAAATTCCCTGAGACCTCATCTGTTTTGTTCACTACTATAGTTTCAGAGTCTAACATACAGAAATCTGTTGCATTTCTTTACACTAATAATGAAATATCAGAAAGAGAAAGTAAAAAACAAAAAAAAAATCCCTTTTAAAATTGCATAAAAAAAAACCTTAGGAATAAACCTGACCAAGGAGGTGAAAGACTTATGCGCTGAGAACTATAAAGCATTGATAAAGGAAATTAAAGATGATTCAAAGAAATGGAAAGATATCCCATGCTCTTGGATTGGAAGAATGAATATTGTTAAAAATGGACATACTACCCCAAGCAATCTACAAATTGAGTGCGATCCCTATCAAATTACTCATGACATTTTTCACAGAACTAGAACAAATAATCCCAAAATGTATACAGAACAACAGAGGACCCAGAATTGCCAAGCAATCTTGAGGAAAAAGAACAAAGCTGGAGGCATAACCCTCCCAGACTTCAGACAATACTACAAAGCTACAGTAATCAAAACAGCATGGTATTGGCACAAAAACAGACATATGGATCAATGGAACCGAATAGAGAGCCGAGAAAAAAACCCACACATCTGTGGTCAATTAATCTTCAACAAATGAGGCAAGAATATATGATGGGGAAAAGACAGTCTCTTCAGCAAATGGTGGGAAAGCTGGACAGTTGCATGCAAATCAATGAAATTAGAACACTCCTTCACAACATACACAAAAATAAACTCAAAATGGCTTAAAGACTTAAATATAAGACATGACACCATAAGACTCCTAGAAGAGAACATAGGCAAAACATTCTCTGACATAAATCGTACCAATGTTTTCTTATGCCAGTCTCCCAAGGCAAAAGAAATAAAAGCAAAAATAAATCAATGGGACCTACTCAAACTTATAAGCTTTTGCACAGGAAAGGAAACCACAAACAAAATGAAAAGACAACCTGTGGACCAGGAGAAAATATTTGCAAATATGCAGCCAACAAGGGCTTAATTTCCAAAATAAACAAATAGCTCGTACAGCTCAATATCAAAAAAAAAAAACCCCAATCAAAAAGTGGGCAGAAGACATAAATAGACATTTCTCCAAAGAATAAATACAGTTGACTAATAGGCACATGAAAGGATGCTCAATATCACTAATTATTAGAGAAATAGAAGCCAAAACTACAATGAGGTATCACCTCATACCAGTCAGAATGGTCATCATCAAAAAGTCTACAAATAACAAATGCTGGAGAGGGTGTGGAGAAAAAGGAACCCCCCTACACTGTTGGTGGGAATGTAAATTGGTGCAGCCACTATGGAGAACAGTACGGAGGTTCCTTAAAAAACTAAAAACTAAAAATAGAGTTACCTTAAGACCCTGCAATCCCACTCCCAGGCATATATTCAGAGAAAACTCTAATTTGAAAAGATATATGCACTTCAATGTTCATAGCAGCACTATTCACAATAGCCAAAACATGGAAACAACCTAAATGTCCATTGACAGATGAATGGATAAAGAAGATGTGGTGTATATATATATATATATATATATATATATATATGTATATATATATATATACATATATATATATATATATATATATACACACACACTCACATGTACATACAATGGAATATTACTCAGGCAAAAATGAATGAAGTAATGCCATTTGTAGCAACATGGATGGACCTAAAGATTATCATACTAAGTGAAGTAAGTCAGACAGAGAAAGACAACTATCATATGATATCACTTTTATGTGGAATCTAAAAAAATTATACTAATGAACTTATTTACAAAACAGAAACAGACTCAACAGACATAGAAAACAAATTTACAGTTACCAAAGTGGGGTAGTGAGGGATAAATTAGGAGCTTGGAATTAACAGGTACACACTACATTAAATAAAATAGATAAATAACAAGGTCCTACTTTATAGCACGGGGAACTATGTTCAGTATCTTGTAATAACCAGTAATGGAAAAAAATCTGAAAAAATATATATATAACTGAATCACTTTGCTGTATACCAGAAACAAACACAGCATTATAAATGAACTATTCCTCAATTAAAATAAATAAATAAGTAAGTAAATAAATAAAATACAGTATCATTCAATTAGTTTGCAAGAACAACTGGCTGTTTAACAGCTCCATTTCAATAGCAACAAAACATTCACATAATTATGCATGAAACTTAAAAAATGACTTTCATGATTTCAAGAGTATTTCTTCCATCTAGGTCTAAGTATTTTTTTTTAATCTTTCTTTACTCTGACAGCCATTAAAATTAAATCTCAAAATAAACCGAACCTAGTACTGCTTCATCACATTGTATTGAAATAATATTTAAAAAAAAAAGAATGAAGCCTATTCAATTACATTGCTCTTATTTAAAGTGTGACTAATAATGATGAGTTTTTAGTAAGAGCAAATATGTTATAAACACAATAATATATATTTTAGTCATTTATAATGTTTGTGCCATTTTAAATGATTCTCTTTTATTTGCTGGTTTGTGCATGTTTTATGATGCATATGTCAAATTAGTATAACAATACATTGTGACATTATAAACAAGGGTACATGCGATGGGGCTACACCCTCACAACATTTTTAGGACAGGCATTTGGATTGTTCTAGGTCGAATGTCAGCCAGTGGACATTCCACGCAGTCCTCAGTTTGAGTGATACCCACAAATTTTCATTCATACAAGATTCCTTGCCCATTTTTGGGTGTTTTCAAGATTTATTTTAATGAGCAAAGTACTCACCGGATGTTGAAGTGTAGATATTATGGTGGATAGAGTTGGAGGACATTCTGGTGATGAATGTTAAGTTATAGGCCTAGTTGCTTCCACCATTAAAACAATTTTGAAGAGTGCTGAGAAAATAAAGACAACTAATAAAACTCAAATTGCATGTCAATCAGAGGTAATCAATGATAGTGATACCACATCTTCACAAGGATTGTCCTCTTAGGAATTCATTATTTTTTCCCTATGGAGGACCATGTAGGGTTATGAAAGAAAGACTGAGGTGGAAGAGGGAAGCTGCTGGGAAAAATCAGGACTGCTTTAAATGAAGAATTCTTGAGGTATTCAGGACCACTTCATGATCATGTACAATTCTGAGCCATTTTATTCCATTAAAAATTGTTAATTAATTAATTTAAGCTAAAATGAAAACCAAAACAGTTTATCCATTTTTCCCACTCTCCACCACCTTGCCTCTGGCAACCACCAACTCTGTTCTCTGTATCTATGAGATTGGTGTGTTTGTTTTTTTTTAGATTCCACAAATAAGAGACATCATATAGTGTTTGTCTTTCTCTGACTGACTTATATCATTTAGCATAATTCCCTTGAGGTATGTGTATGTGTGTGTGTCTGTGTGTGTTTATTTCACAATTTCTTTGTCTATTCATCCATTGATGGACACTTAGTTTGCTTCCCTATCTTGGATATTGTAAACAATGCTGCAATGAACGTGGAGGTGCATATATCTTTTCAAATTCGTGTTTTCATTTTCTTTGGATAAATAACTGGAAGGGAAATTGCTGGATCATATGGTGTTTCTACTTTCAATTTTCTGAGGAACCTCTATACTGTTTTCCATAGTGGTTGCACCAATTTACATTCCCACCAACAGTGCACAAAGATTCCCGTTTCTCCATATCTTTGCCAACACTCGTTATTTCTTGCCTTTTTGATGATAGCCATTCTAATAGGTGTGAGGTGATATTGCGTTTTTTATTTGCATTTCACTGATGATTAATGATGCTGAACACTTCTTCATGTATCTTTTGACCATCTGTATGTCTCCTTTGGAAAAATGTCTATTCATATTTTCTGCCCATTTTTTAATCAAATTGTTTGGCTTTTTGCTATGAGTTGTATGAGTTCTTTACATATTTTGGATATTAACCCCTTATCAAATATATGATTTGCAATTATTTTCCCCCATTCAGTAGGTTGCCTTTTCATTTTGTTGATGGTTTCCTTTGCTGTGCATAAGCTTTTTAGTTTGATGTAGTCCCACTTGTTTATTTTTGCTTTTGTTGTTTTTGCTTTTGTTGCCAGATTTTAAAAAATCATCAAGATCTATGTCATAGCTTACTGCCTATGCTTTCTTCTAGGAGTTTTATGGTTTCAGGTCTTATGTTCAAATATTTAATCTGTTTTGAGTTAATTTTTATGTATGATGTAAGATAGTGGTCCAGTTTCATTATTTGCATGTGGCTGTCCAGCTTTCCCAACACCATTTATTGAAGAGACTATCATTTCCTCATTGTACAGTTACCCTTGAACGCTTAGGGGTTAGGGGGTGCCAATCCCCCATGCAGTAAAAAATCCACATATAACTTTATAGTCAGCTCTTTGTATCCACAGATTCAACAAATTGTGGATCATGTAGTATGTATTTATTGATCATGCAATGTTAAACCACTCTGGAAAACAGTTTGGCAGTTTCTTACAAAAGTAAACTTACTCTTACCATATGATCCAGCGATCACAATCCTTGGAATTCACCCAAAGGAGTGCAAAACTTACATGCATACAAAAATCTGCATATGGATGTTTATAGTAGCTTTATTCATAATTGCCAGAACTTGGAAGCAACCAAGATGTCCTTTGGTAGGTGAATGCATAAATATAAATAACCTTTGTTACATCCAGAAATGGAATATTATTCAGCACTTACAAGAAATGAGTTATCAAGCTATGAAACGATATGGAGGAACCATAAAGTCATACAACTAAGTGAAAGAAACCAACCTGAAAAGGCTACATACTATACGGTTCCAATTATATGAAGTTATGGAAAAAGCAAAAATACGGAGACAATAAGAAGATAAATGGTTGCCAGGGGTTGGGGATGGGGAAAGGATGAACAGGCAAAACACAGAGAATTTTTACGGCAGTGAAAATACTCTGTATGATACTATAATTATGGGTATGTGTCATTATATATTTGTCCAAACCCATAGAATGTACAACACTGAGAGCAAACCCTAACGTAAACTGTGGACTCTGGGTGATAATGATGTGTCAATGTAGGTTCATCAATTGTGAACAAATGTACCATTCTAGTGGAGGATGTTGATAACAAGGGAAGCTATGGATGTATAGGTGCACGGGGTATCTGGAAAATCTCTGTACCTTCCTTTCAATTTTGCTGTGAACCTAAAACTGCCCTAAAAAGTAAAGGTTTTAAAAATATCCTAATGAAATAAGTCAACTACAAAAGACCACATATATGATTCTAGTTACATGAAAAGTCCAGAATGGGCAAATACATAAGGTAAATTAGTGGTTGCTTAGGACTTGGGGGGAATAAGCGACAGGCAGGGGGTGATAGCTAAAGGGTTTATGGTTTTTGTTTTTCTTTTTTTTTAAGATTTTTTTTTTTGATGTGGATCATTTTCAAAGTCCTTATTGAATTTGTTACAATATTGCTTCTGTTTTATGTTTTTTGACCTTTTGGTCACGAGGCATGTTGTATCTTAGCTCCCCAGCCAGGGATCCAACCTGCACCCCCAACACTGGAAGGTGAAGTCTTGACCACTGGAGTGCCAGGGAAGTCCCTAAGGTTTCTTTTTGAGATGATGAAAATGTTCTAAAAATGACTGTGGTGATGGTTGTACATATCTGTGAATTTACTACGAACTGTTGAATTATACACTTTAAATTGATAAACTGTATGGTATGTAAATTATATCTCAATAAAGCTGTTAAAGAAAGCTATATGTCCTCCTGCTTACTTTATTACAATACAGTGTGAAATAGAGCTAAAGTGTACTTTCTCTTTTCCATAATACTTGGGGTTTGGTTATTCCTGAAAAACCTAATTAATTAAACTTTCTAAATTTCTTAATAGCTTAATGAGTCACATAAGTTATTTTTTCCATAAATATTTAAGGTCACAAAAATATAAACAGACCTGCTGGATTAAATTAAATTGTAACAAATACTGTCTTTTAAAAGGATTGTATCTTATGAATATCAGACAGTACTGCAAATCGTTCTGTTATAATTACTTCACTTTCTGAAAACTTTTAAATACCATCTGTCTAAATTTTAATACCAATAGCAATTATGTTACTCTATACTGTTCCAACTTAAAAATAATTTTCAAGATCCTTAGAGTGTGGACTAGTATTAAATTAATTTATGGATAAATTTGGTTATCTGAAATCTGGTTATCTGGACACTTTCTAAAGAGATTAAAAGTTTTAAAGCTAGAAATTATAAAAGTAATGCAAATAAGTAATATATATTTTGTCTTTGTAAAGCTTCAACTATGATTATAAATTTGATGTAGTACATTCATGCTTATATAAATTAATGACACAGTTAATATATCTGAAAGCTAAAATTAAAGCTTTAAATTTCCATCTCATTTATATGCATTTGTATGATGTTTAAACTTACATATAGAATTATAACAAGATTGTGAAACTGAGAATACATGAAATTCATCCTTTATTATGAATAATAAAGAGGAAAAACTAAAATCCAGGGGGAAATGGTCCTTGAATATTCAGCGTGCACTTCAAAAAAAAGAAAAGAAAAGAAAAAAGTCATCTCTTCTTATTTGGTAGCTTTTATGGAGAACAAAACTTCCTTATCTCATATAGAGAGAACTTCTGCAGAGTCTCCTGACTCTTTGTGGTTTGTGCTGATTTGTTGACTCAATTTTTAAACTAAAATATCTTATTTCTGTAAAAGTTAAAATTTCTATTAATTGTTACTGCTGTGATTAATTTAAATATTATTTCTGATTATTTCTATAGCTAAGACTTTTATCATTTTTTGTCTTTAGATACCTATGACTTATGTTTATATACTAATGCTATAAAACATTTCCTTGATAATTAATTTTGATTTTGATTTTCCCAAATCTAACTTTTAAATCTTGCATAATGAAAATGTTAAGGTGTTAATTCACCTAAAGTATGTTTGGGGTTTCCCAGGAGGATTCTGGGACACATCAAAGACTTGTTCTGGGAAGTTATAAAATGAATGACACTACAAATGATTACGAATATGTGTTATAGGCAGACAGCAGAAGCAAGAAGAACTACAATCCTGCAGCCTGTGGAACAAAAACCACATTCACGGAAACATAGACAAGATGAAAAGGCAGAGGGCTATGTACCAGATGAAGAAACAAGATAAAACCTCAGAAACACAACTAAATGAAATGGAGATAGGCAATCTTCCAGAAAAAGAATTCAGAATAATGATAGTGAAGATGATCCAGGACCTCAGAAAAAGAATGGAGGCAATAATTGAGAAGATGCAAGAAACGTTTAACAAACATCTAGAAGAATTAAAGAACAAACAAACAGAGATGAACAATATAATAACTGAAATGAAAAATACAATAGAAGGAATCAATAGCAGAATAACTGAGGCAGAAGAACGGATAAGTGACCTGGAAGACGGAATGGTGGAATTCACTGCTGCAAAAAAAAAATAAAGAAAAAAGAATGAAAAGAAACGAAGACAGCTTAAGAGACCTCTGGGACAACATTAAACGCAAAAACATTTGCATTATAGGGGTCCCAGAGGGAGAAGAGAGAGAGAAAGGACCCAAGAAAATATTTGAAGAGATTATAGTTGCAAACTTCCCTAACATGGGAAAGGAAATAGCCACCCAAGTCCAGGAAGCACAGCGAGTCCCATGCAGGATAAACCCAAAGAGAAACACGGCGAGACACATAGTAATCAAATTGGCAAAAATTAAAGACAAAGAAAAATTATTGCAAGCAGCAAGGGAAAAACGACAAATAACATACAAGGGAACTCCCATAAGGTTAACAGCTGATTTCTCAGCAGAAACTCTACAAGCCAGAAGGCAGTGGCATGATATACTTAAAGTGATGAAAGGGAAGAACCTAAAACCAAGATTACTCTAGACAGCAAGGATCTCATTCACATTCGATGGAGAAATCAAAAGCTTTACAGACAAGCAAAAGCTAAGAGAATTCAGCACCACCAAACCAGCTCTACAACAAATGCTAAAGGGACTTCTCTAAGTGGGAAACACAAGAGAAGAAAAGGACCTACAAAAACAAACCCAAAACAATTAAGGAAATGGTCATAGGAACATACATATCAATAATTACCTTAAATGTGAATGGATTAAATGCTCCAACCAAAAGACAAGGCTCGTTGAATGGATACAAAAAGAAGACGCATATATATGCTGTCTAGAAGAGACCCACTTCAGACCTAGGGACACATACAGACTGAAAGTGAGGGGATGGAAAAAGATATTCCATGCAAATGGAAATCAAAAGAAAGCTGGAGTAGCAATACTCATATCAGATAAAATAGACTTTAAAATAAAGAATGTTAGAAGACACAAGGAAGGACACTACGTAATGATCAAGGGATCAATCCAAGAAGAAGATATAACAATTATAAATATATATGCACCCAACATAGGAGCACCTCAATACATAAGGCAACTGCTAACAGCTCTAAAAGAGGAAATCGACAGTAACACAATAACAGCGGGGGACTTTAACACCTCACTTACACCAATGGACAGATCATCCAAAAAGAAAATAAATAAGGAAACAGAAGCATTATATGACACAATAGACCTGATAGATTTAATTGATATTTATAGGACATTCCATCCAAAAACAGCAGATTACACTTTCTTCTCAAGTGCACATGGAACATTCTCCAGGATGGATCACATCTTGGGTCATAAATGGAGCCTCAGTAAATTTAAGAAAATTGAAATCATATCAAGCATCTTTTCTGACCACAACGTTATGAGATTAGAAATGAATTACAGGGAAAAAAACGTAAAAAACACAACATATGGAGGCTAAACACTACGTTACTAAATAACCAAGAGATCACTGAAGAAATCAAAAGGAAATCAAAGAATACCTAGAGACAAATGACAATGAAAACACGACGGTCTAAAACCTATGGGATGCAGCAAAAGCAGTTCTAAGAGGGAACTTTATAGCTATACAAACCTACCTCAAGAAACAAGAAAAATCTCAAATAAACAATCTAACCTTACACCTAAAGGAACTAGAGAAAGAAGAACAAACAAAACCCAAAGTTAGCAGAAGGAAAGAAGTCATAAAGATCAGAGCAGAAATAAATGAAATAGAAACAAAGAAAACAGTAGCAAAGATCAATAAAACTAAAAGCTGGTTTGTTGAGAAGTTAAACAAAATTGATAAACCATTAGCCACACTCATCAAGAAAAAGAGGGAGAGGACTCAAATCAATAAAATTAGAAATGAAAAAGGAGAAGTTACAACAGACACCGCAGAAATACAAAGCATCCTAAGAGACTACTACAAGCAACTTTATGCCAATAAAATGGACAACCTGGAAGAAATGGACAAATTCTTAGAAAGGTATAACCTTCCAAGACTGAACCAGGAAGAAATAGAAAATATGAACAGACCAATCACAAGTAATGAAATTGAAACTGTGATTAAAAATCTTCCAACAAACAAAAGTCCAGGATCAGATGGCTTCACAGGTGAATTCTATCAAACATTTAGAGAAGAGCTAATACCCATCCTTCTCAAACTCTTCCAAAAAATTGCAGAGGAAGGAACACTCCCAAACTCATTCTATGTGGCCACCATCACCCTGATACCAAAACCAGATAAAGATTCTACAAAAAAAGAAAATTACAGACCAATATCACTGATGAATATAGATGCAAAAATCCTCAACAAAATACTAGCAAACAGAATCCAACAACATATTAAAAGGATCATACACCATGATCAAGTGGGATTTATCCCAGGGATGGAGGGATTCTTCAATATACGCGAATCAATCAATGTGATACACCATATTAACAAAGTGAAGAATAAAAACCATACGATCATCTCAATAGATGCAGAAAAAGCTTTTGACAAAATTCAACACCCATTTATAATATAAACTTTCCAGAAAGTGGGCATAGAGGGAACCTACCCCAAATTAATAAAGGCAACAGTGACAACCCCACTGCAAACATCATTGTCAATGGTGAAAAACTGAAAGCATTTCCTCTAAGATCAGGAACAAGACAAGGATGTCCACTCTCACCACTATCATTCAACATAGTTTTGGAAGTCCTAGCCACGGCAATCAGGGAAGAAAAAGAAATAAAAGGAATACAAATTGGAAAAGAAGAAGTAAAACTGTCACTGTTTGCAGATGACATGATACTATACATAGAGAATCCTAAAGATGCCACCAGAAAACTACTAGAGCTAATCAATGAATTTGGTAAAGTTGCAGGATACAAAATTAATGCACAGAAATCTCTTGCATTCCTATACACTAATGATAAAAATCTGAAAGAGAAATTAAAGAAACACTTCCATTTACCATTGCAACAAAAAGAATAAAATACCTAGGAATAAATCTTCCTAGCGAGACAAAAGACCTGTACGCAGAAAACTATAAGACACTGATGAAAGAAATTAAAGGTGATACAAACGGAGAGATGTACCATGTTCCTGGATTGGAATCAATATTGTGAAAATGACTATACTATCCAAAGCAATCTACAGATTCAATGCAACCCCTATCAAATTACCAATGGCATTTTTTAGAGAACTAGAACAAAAAATCTTAAAATTTGTATGGAGACACAAAAGACCCTGAAAAACCAAAGCAGTCTTGAGGGAAAAGAAACGGAGCTGGAGGAATCAGACTCCCTGACTTCAGACTATACTACAAAGCTACAGTAATCAAGACAATACGGTACTGGAACAAAAACAGAAATATAGATCAATGCAACAGGATAGAAAGCCCAGAGGTAAACCCATGCACCTATGGTCAACTAATCTATGACAAAGGAGACAAGGATATACAATGGAGAAAAGACAGTCTCTTCAATAAGTGCTGCTGGAAAACTGGACAGCTACATGTGAAAGAATGAAATTAGAACACTCCCTAACATCACACACAAAAATAAACTCAGAATGGATTAGTGACCTAAATGTAAGACTGAGCACTATAAAACTCTTAGAGGAAAACATAGGAAGAACACTCTTTGACATAAATCACAGCAAGATCTTTTTTGATCCACTTCCTAGAGTAATGGAAATAAAAACAAAAATAAACAAATGGGACCTAATGAAACTTCAAAGCTTTTGCACAGCAAAGGAAACCATAAACAAGACGAAAAGACAACCCTCAGAATGGGAGAAAATATTTGCAAATGAATCGTCGGACAAAGGATTAATCTCCAAAATATATAAACAGCTCATGCAGCTCAATATTAAAAAAAACAAACAACCCAATCCAAAAATGGGCAGAAGACCTAAATAGACATTTCTCCAAAGACATACATATGGCCAAGAAGCACATGAAAAGCTGCTCAACATCAGTAATTATTAGAGAAATGCAAATCAAAGCTACAATGAGGTATCACCTCACACCAGTTAGAATGGGCTTCATCAGAAAATCTACAAACAACAAATGCTGGAGAGGGTGTGGAGAAAAGGGAACCCTCTTGCACTGTTGGTGAGAATGTAAATTGATACAGCCACTATGGAGAACAGTATGGAGGTTCCTTAAAGAACTAAAAATAGAATTACCATATTACCCAGCAATCCCACTACTGGACATATATGCAGAGAAAACCATAATTCAAAAAGACACATGCACCCCAATGTTCATTGCAGCACTATTTACAATAGCCAGGTCATGGAAGTAACCTATATGCCCATCAACAGATGAATGGATAAAGAAGATGTGGTTCACATATACAATGGAATATTACTCAGCCACGAAAAGGAACGAAATTGGGGGATTTTTAGTGATGTGGATGGATCTAGAGACTATCATACAGAGTGAAGTAATTCCGAAAGAGAAAAACAAATATTGTATATTAACGCGTATATGTGGAACCTAGAAAATGGTACAGATGAACCGGTTTGCAGAGTAGAAATTGAGACACAGATGTACAGAACAAACATATGGACACCAAGGGGGGAAAGCGGCGGGGGGTGGGGGTTGTGGTGTGATGAATTGGGAGATTGGGATTTGACATGTATACACTGATGTGTATAAAATGGATGACTAATAAGAAAAAAAAAAGAATATGTGTTATACTCTATGTTTTTAATTAGCTCTGCACAATTGTGAGAGCTGTTCTGGTATCAATCTCATAGTATGGGAGAAAAAAACCCTCTCAAATCAAAGACACTGTTCTCTCTAGGTTAGTTACATATTGGTAAAATGTTATGGATGTAAATATATTCTTATTTTCAGAATACTTATGAATCACATATATTAATAGAGGATTTCACTTTTGTTCATTCTAATAATTCTAGTTGATGTAAGAAATGAACCAGAGCCATTCAGCTTTGTCATCAATAGGTGGTGTATGCTTTTCCCTTATACTTGGGTAAAAGTTCTTACAATAAACCACAGATCAGAAAGTTCTGGATGAAACTTCAAAAGATCTTCAGTGAAGACTGTTGACCATTTGAGTCCACAAGAAAACAGACTCTTGGAAGCAGACTTGTCAAAACAAAGCTGGCGTTATTTTTATAAAGGAACACCTGTCAGGCTTCACAAAGAATGACTTAGAACCCCCATAACTCTTTCATCCAGAAGTGGTCAACCTCACAGAAGAAGACTCTTAAAAGCTAAGATTAATAAAACAAAAATAATTACCTAGGGCTAAAGTAACTAACTTGGTTATGATTAATGTTTTATTTTTAATGGGCATATTAAAATTTAGTTTTTCTTCTTAACATTTATTAGTATTCAAAGGAACCATTTCCTACAGATCCCATGGACTAACAATTAATGAGTTCATTCTCTGAGCTAATATAAATAGTGACTCAACCAGTTAAATTTACTAAGTGCCTCTCTGCACATATTTTGCTAACCAGGATGTAATTACATCAACAGAAGTGTGATTTGTGCCTCTGATTGTTTACTTCTACTACATTAATGATGTGTCGATATTAGTGATATTTTTAACATTAACAATACATTAATTTCATTTGCCTTCTAAAATACATCTAAAAAAATTAGGAAATGGGACTTTCCTGGTGGTGCAGTGGTTAAGAATCTGCCTGACAATGCAGGGGACACGGGTTCAAGCCCTAGTCTGGGAAGATCCCACATGCCACGGAGCAACTAAGCCAGTGCACCACAACTACTGAGCCTGTGCAGCACAACTACTGAAGCCTGCGCATCACAACTACTGAAGCCTGCGCACCCTAGAGCCCGCGAGCCACAACTACTGAGTCTGTGTGCTGCAACTATTGAAGCCTGTGAGCCTAGAGCCCATGCTCCACAACAAGGGAAGCCACCGCAATTAGAAACCCACAGATCACAAAGAAGAGTAGCCCCCACTCGCTGCAACTAGAGGAATCCCACACACAGCGATGAAGACCCAGCGCAGCCAAAAATAAATAAATAAATAAATAAATAATAAATAAATAAAAATGGTCCACATCAAAACAAATCTTTAAAAAAATATATAACTAGAGACTCTCATGTGTTTGGAAAATAAATTCATTTCTTAATAACCTTTTCATCAAAGCAGAAGCCATAATGCAATTTAGAAAATATTTTTAAAAAATTAGGAAATGTGCTGTTATTAGGAATGTGTGCTTTTTCCAACAGGGGTGTCTATTTTAACATTTATAAGTATATCCTCTTCAACAAGGGAACAGTGATAATTAATTTTGTGTGTCACTGGCTAGGCTCTAGTACCCATTTAATCAAACAATAATCTAGATGTTTCTGTGAAGGTATTTTGTACATATGGTTAATACCTACAATCAGTGACTTTAAGTATAGTTGATTACCCTTGATAATATGGGTGGGCCTTATTTAATCAGTTGAAAGTCTTAAGAGCAAACTCTGAGCTTTCCCCGGAAAAGAAATTCTGCCTCAAAATGGAGGCATCGACTTCTAAGTTTCAGGCAGGGCCTGCCCAACAAATTTTGGACTTTCCAGTGGCCTCAGTCATGTGAGTCAATTTATTAAAACAAATTTCTTTAGGGACTTCGCTGGTGGTCCAGTGGTTAAGAATCTGTGCTTCCACTGGTTCGATCCCTGATCAGGGAACTAAGATCCTGCATGCCGCATAGCGTGGCCAATAAATAAATAAAATAAAAAGAAATAAATAAATTTCTTTATACCTATAGCTATATCTATGTCTGTCTACATACCTATCGTATTGGTTTTATTTCTCTGGATAACCCTGACTGATGCAGGAATGGATTTGCATAGAGATTGGCTAAGATTAGGAATATTGTCTATACTTGTAGAAAAGAGGTTTTCTCTATGGAACACTGACTAAAGTCATTTAAGAATCAAATCCATTAACTTGATCTCATAGGACCACCATGGTGTAACATAAGGATCCAAAGTGATGGGCCCTTGTGAGTTCCCTGGTGGCCTGGTGGTTAGGAATCTGGGCTTTCACTATCATGGTCCGGGTTCAATCCCTAGTCTGGGAACTGAGATCCCACAAGCCGAATGGTGCGGCCAAAACAAGCAAACAAATTAAAAAAACCCAAAGTGATGGGCCCAGACCAAGACCTGCTTTTTTAATAAAGCATTTTATTCTTTAATTGAATTTTATCTATTTGTTTCAAGGTCAGAATGTGAGAACTCAGAATGCCATGAATTATCACAGCAGAGCTCTTTGCCTCAATTTTTCATTTTAATGGCTGTCACTTTTCCAGTGACAGATCAGGCTGTTTGATGTGTCATCTGCAGAAGTGGATGTTATTTTCTATATCAGACCTCTCTTCAAATATTGGCTGCTCAAGAGAAACAAGCATTCCAGAGTTAACAAGCCAGAGTTGGAAAAATGCATTTCTTTTAAAATCATAGCTACGCATGACCACAAAACAGTTTTGTCTTCTTTTGGAGACCACATCTATTTCTGCTCCAACTGTCAACACCAGTTAAAATGCTGTTTCCTCTGCTCCCAGAGGAAGAAGCATTTTCAAATTCATATTCATGTGTACTCAAAGTCTTCATTAAAAATTTTATTAGAAGCTTTTTCTCACAACACTGTTGTAAAATTAATTAATTCCACTAAATGCATGGAGATAGGGGCAACAGGAGTTTGAGTGACTTTTCCAGGAAGAGGTTCAAAGACTAACAAAGGAATTTTAGACTGTGATTTTGTTTCTGTATTTATTCGCATTTAAAATAAATTTCAAATAATAATGAAAAGTTTATGAGACAATGAATATATCCATGCACTGTGTACCTTTCATCTATTCATTTCCCAGGTCTGTGTGAGCTTTTTGAAACAAAATCAGAAAAATGTGTTTACTACATTACCATCCCCTAGGATTTTGGTTCTGCTGCTTTGAACATCAGCTACTACAGAAGGTTCTCTATATAGAACACAGTTTATCTTTTCTAGGGTACAAATGCTAAATTAAACATTCTACATACTATCACAAAAGATCACCAAATCAAACTGTTACATGAATAAAAGCAAGTTGCCCAACAGTATTTACATTGTTATATAAAATATGTATTAGTATATATATTTATTTAAACAGGAAAAAACATGGAAGAAGAGTTTTCAGTGGATAACTCAAAGGAGATGTGGGGCTGAGGGTAAAAGGAAACCCTTTTAAAATTTCATATCAGAGTGCCCAAGATGGTGGAGTAGGAATACCCTGAGGTCACCTCCTCTCATGGGCACACCAAAATTACAGCTATTTACAGAGCAACTATTTATGACAAAGACCAGGACCTACCAGCAAAGATCTTCTACAACTAAAGATATAAAGAAGGAACCACAACGAGATGGGTAGGAAGAGCAGAGTCATGGTATAGTCAAGACCCATACCCACAGGGGGGCAACCCATAAATAAGAGAATAATTAAAATTGCAGAGGTTCTCCCCAAGGAGTGGGGGTCTGAGCTCTACATCAGGCTCCCTAGCCTGGGGGTCCTACACAGGGAAGACAAGCCCTCAGAATGTTTGGCTTTGAAGGCCAGCAGGGCTTACTTTCAGGAGACCCAGAGGGCTGTGGGAAAGAGAGATTCCATTCTTAAAAGGCACACACAAAATCTAACACACTGTGGGACCCAGGACAGAGCAGTTATTTGAAAGGAGCCTGGGTCAGACCCACCTGCTGACCTTAGAGAGCCTCCCAGAGAGGCAGGAGGGAACTTGAGCTCACCCTGGGGATACAAACACTGGCAACAGCCATTCTGGGGAACTCATTCTACCACATGGACACTGGTAATGACAAGCACCATTTTGGAATCCTCCCTCTAGAATATTAGCCTCTGGACCCCACCCCAACCCACCCACCAGCCTGTAGAAACCAGTACTGGGACACCTAAGGCCAAGCAACAAGCTGGGTGGGGACACAGCCCCACCCACCAGCAGACAGGCTGCCTTAAGACTCCCTGAGCCCACAACCACCCCTGAAAATGACCCTGGCCACCACAGAACCCAGGACCTTGTCTCACACAACAGTGCACAGGCATGAAACCCAGTACCCCTAGAGCCCTGCAGCCAGAGACCCCAGGACACAGCACCACCCACCAGTGGGTAGGCATTAGCCCCAGAATACTCTGGGCCATATATTTATATATATATATATGGAATACTCCATCCAAAAGCAGCAGATTTTTTTCAAATGCACATGGAACATTCTCCAGGATATATCACATACTAGGCTATAAAACAAGTCTCTATAAATTTAAGAAAATTGAAATCATACCAAGCATCTTTTCCAACTACAATGCTATGAGATTAGAAACCATCTACGAGAAAAACAAAAACTGCAAAAAATACAAACACATGGAAGCTAAACAATATGCTACTTACCAACCAATGGATCACTGAAGAAATCAAAGAGGATATAAAAAAATACCTAGAGACAAATGAAAATGAACACATGATGATCCAAAAACTCTGGGAAGCAGCAAAAGCAGTTCTAAAAGGAAAGTTTATAGTGATACAAGCTTACCTCAGGAAACAAGAAAAATCTCAAATAAACAACCTAACCTTATACCTAAAGGAAGTAGAAAAAGAAGAACAAACAAAACCCAAAGTTAGTATGAGGAAAGAAATCATAAAGATCAGAGCAAAAATAAATAAAATAGAGACTAAAAAACAATAGAAAATATCAATGACACTAACAGATTGTTCTTTGAAAAGATAAACAAAATTAATAAACCTTTAGCCAGACTCATTAAGAAAACAAGAGAGAGGGTGAAAATCAATAAAAGCAGAAATGAAAAAGGAGAAGTTACAACTGACACCACAGAAATACAAAGGATCATAAGAGATTACTATGAACAACTATATGCCAATAAAATGGACAACCTAGAAGAAATGGAGAAATTCCTAGAAATATACAATCTCCCAAACTGAACCAGGAAAAAAATACAAATATGAACAGACCAATTACCAGTAATATAATTTAATCAGTAATAAAATAACTCCCAACAAACAAAAGTCCAGAATCAGACCTTCACAGGTGAATTCTACCAAACATTTAAAGAAGAGTAAACACCTATCCTTCTCAAACTACTCTAGAATATTGCAAAGGAAGGAATGCTTCCAAACTCATTTTATGAGGTCAGCATCACCCTAACACCAAAACCAATGATATCACAAAAAAGCAAATTATACATCAATATCACTGATGAACATAGATGCAAAAATCCTCAACAAAAAATTAGCAAACCGAATCCAATGATACAGTAAAAGGATCATACACCATGATCAAGTGGGATTTATCCCAGGGATGAAAGGATAGTTCAATATCTGTAAATCAATCATTGTGATACACCACATTAACAACTTGAAAAATAAAAATCAAATGGTCATCTCAACATTTGCAGAAAAAGCTTTTGACAAAATTCAACATCCTTTTATGATAGAAACTCTCCACAAAGTGGGTAGAGAGGGAACATACCTCAACATAATAAAAGCCATATATGATAAGCCCACAGCTAACATCATAATCAATGGTGAAATGCTGAAAGCATTTCTTCTAAGATAAGGAAGAAGACAAGGATGCCCACTCTCAGCACTTTTACTCAACATAGTATCGTAGGGCTTCTCTGGTGGTGAAGTTGTTAAGAATTTGCCTATCAATGCAGAGGACACAGGTTCGAGCCCTAGCCAGGGAAGATCCCACATGCCGCGGAGCAACTAAGCCCATGCGCCACAACTACTGAGCCTGCGCTCTAGAGCCCATGAGCCACAACTACTGAAGTCTACATGCCTAGAGCCCGTGCTCCACAACAAGAGACGCCACCGCAATGAGAAGCCTGTGCATTGCAATGAAGAGTAGCTCCTGCTCGCCACAACTAGAGAAAGCCCATGTGCAGCAACGAAGACCCAACACAGCCAAAAATAAATAAATAAAATAAAATTTTAAAAAAACAACAAAAACAAAAACATAGTATTGTAAGTCCTAGCCACAGCAATTAAGCAGGAAAAAGAAATAAAAGGGATCCAAATTGGAAAGGAAGCACTAAAAAATGTCTTTGTTTGCAGATGACATGATACTATACATAGAAAATCCTAAAGATGCCACCAAAAGACTACTAGAGCTCATCAATGAATTCAGTAAAGTCGCAGGATACAAATTTAATATATAGAAATCTGTTGCATTTCTATACATTAACAATGAACTATCAGAAAGAGAAATTAAGGAAACAATTCCATTTACAATCACATCAAAAAGAATAAAATACCTAGGGATAAACTGACTGAAAGAGGTAAAATACCTGTACTTGGAAAACCATAAGACACTGATGGAAGAAAATGAAGATAACACAAACAGGTGGAAAAACATACTATGTTTATGGATTGGAATAATTAATATTATTAAAATGACCATACCACACAAGGCAATCTACAGATTCAATGCAGTCCCTATAAATTACCAATGGCATTCTCCACAGAACTAGAATAAATAATTTAAAAACTTGCATGGAAACACAAAAGACCCTGAATAGCTAAAAACTTCTTGAGGAAGAAGAACAGAGCTGGAGGTATCAAGCTCCCTGACATCAGACTATACTACAAAGCTACAGCCATCAAAACAGTATCATTCTTGCACAAAGACAGACTTATAGATCAATGGAAAAGAGTAGAGAGCCCAGAAATAAACTCACACACTTATAGTCAATTAATTAATCCACAACAAAAGAGGCAAGAATACAGAATGGAGAAAAGACAGTCTCTTTAATAAGTGGTGCAGGGAAAACTGGACAGCTACACATTAAAGAATGAAATTAGAACATTCTATAACACCATATATGAAAATAGAATAAAAATGGATTAAACACCTAAATGTAAGATTGGAAACCATAAAACTTCTAGAAGAAAATATAGGCAGAACACTCTTTGACATAAATTGTAGCAACATGTTTTTGGATCTGTCTCCTACAGCAAAGAAAATAAAAGCAAAAATAAACAAATGGGACCTAATTAAACTTAAAAACTTTTGCACAGCAAAGGAAAACATCCATGAAACAAAAAGCAACCTACTGAATGGGAGAAAATATTTGCAAATGATATGACCAATGAGGAGTTAATATCCAATATATATACACATCTCATACTACTTAACATCAAAAAAATCCAAACAAACCAATTAAAAAATGGGCAGAACACCTGAACAGATATTTTTCCAAAGAGGACATGCAGATGGCCAACAGGCACATAAAAAGATGCTTATTATCATTAATCATCAGGGAACTGTAAATCAAAACCACAATGAGGTATCACCTCACACCTGTCAGAATGGCTATCAACAAAAAGAACACAAATATTAAATGTTGGTGAGGATGTAGACAAAAGGGAATCCTCGTACTCTGTTGGGAATGTAAATTGGTGCAGCCACTGTGGAAAACAGTATGGAGGTTTCTCAAAAATCTAAAAATAGAACTACCATATAACCAAGCAATTCCACACTTGGGTATAAAAAACCGAAAAACATTAATTTGAAAAGATACATTCACCTCAATGTTCATAGTAGCATTATTTACAATAGCCAAAATATGGAAGTAACCTAAGTGTCCATCAAGAAAAGAATGGATAAAGAAGATGTGGTATATATGTGCAATGCAATACTACTCAGCCATAAAAAGGAATGAAATTTTGCCATTTGCAACAACATGGATGGACCTGAAGGGTATCATGCTTAGTGAAAGATGTCAGACAGGAAAGACAAATACTGTATGTTATCACTTATATGTGGAATCTACAAAATAAAACACACGAATGACCATAACAACAACAACAAAAACCAGACTCACTGATACAGAGGACAAACTTGTGGTTACCAGAGGGGAGAGGGAAGGAGTGAAAGACAAGATAGGGGTAAGGGATTAAGAGATACAAAGTACTATGTATAAAATAAACAAACCACAAGGATATATTGTACCATACAGGGAATATAGCCAATATTTTATAATAACTATAAATGGAGTATAATCTACAAAAATTTTGAATCACTGCATTGTACACCCAAGACTAATATTATATTGTAAATCAACTATTCCTCAATTTTAAAAAAAAGTAGAAAAATTCCATACCAAAATCAATTGGGGGATAACTAATTAAAACTTTTCAAAAGAGTCAAGGTCAATAAAGATAAGAAAAGATCAAAGTACCGTACAGATTGATAGAGACTAAGGAAAAAATGACAACTAAATGTAATATGGTATTCTGGAACAGAAAAAACACATAGTGTAAAAAATGTGAAAGTTTGTAGTTTAATTAATAATATTGTACTAGTGTTAACTTCTTGGTTTTGATTAAGTGTACCATGGTTAAGTAAGATGTCTGGGGCCTGATGAAGGGAATTCTCTGTGACTCTTCTGTAAATATAAAATTATTTCAAAATAAAAACTTAATAAAAAAGGAAAAAGGGAGCTTATAAAAATTACACATTCCTAGATCTCACCTCACACTTGATAAAGCAGATCAAGCATGGAAATCTGCATGTTAAATATGCTCCCAGGTGATTCTACTGCACATCAGAGTTTAAGAATCCCTATTCCATGTACTTTGAAAAATGTTTTAAAAATTAAGAACCGTGTTTGAAAAAATTAACAAGAATGTATTTATGCATTACTTGTATAATTAAAAGGAATATGAGAACAGTCAGTGGTTGGGCTGGATGTCAGAATCACCTGGGGAATTTTTTAAAAACCCAAAGACCAGAGCACACCCCAAATCAACTTTTTCAGAGTCTCCAGGGGTGGGACCCAGGCATGAGTAGGTTTAAGAGATGCAAGATATTTTATTGCTTTACTGCACTTAAATTTATTTTTCCAAATTCTCAGCATCTCGTGCATTACTTTTTATTCAGAAAAAGTAACATTGAAATTATTTTAAAAGAGAATGAGCTCTCGGTCCTTGTTCAAAACAAAAGAAGATGGAAGCCTAGTCCTCTCATTCTCCATGCAGATATCCACTCTGTTTCAGGCTGAGGACAAAGTGTTACTAGTCTTCCAAAGGTCGGTTACTGGAGGCATCTGCTCAGTTCTTTCTGAAATACAGAATTGCTCAACCCTCATATTTGTATGGTTGCAGCAAAAGCACACATGTATTAATCTGATCCAACCCTGCACTCATTCCACCCAAGTGTCTGGACCAAGTTGACATTTGACCTAAGTTGGATCTGATAGAAATTTCCCGGGATTTCTTGATGTGAGAGAAAATATAGCTAATCTTTCTTTGGGGACCTGATTTTAAGATATTAAACCTGCAGAAATAAATTATCTTTCCCCCCAGTTATCGCTAAGTAATACACTCATGTTTCCATTAGCATATGATGGTCAGAGAATTATAAAATATATATCACACATAAACACATTGTCAGCAGTGATTCCCTTCTTGGCAAGAGAGTGGAACTGGGGAGGGAGAATACATTTTTTTCACACTTAGTATACATACTTCAACGTTTTTTAGAAACTTTTCAAAATCAATAGATCATTATGTTACTTAAATAATTAATTAAAACTCCACGAGGGCCAGAGACATTGATCATAACAGTTTCTGGAATTCCAACCATAGCCTCCATTCATTAAAGGTTGGCTGATTCACAGACATGCTTTTCTTGAATGCATTAAAATGTAAAGTTCATGAAAAGAAGCTCAGAGAGAGGGGCCACATTAAAGTCAGGGGTGTTTTAGGCCAATTTCCTCACCCTGTGGTCCACTGATCCCCAAGGAGTTCTATGGATAAAATTCAGGAAGTCCATAGGCTTGGATGGGAATAACTGTACCTTTATTTTCGCTAACCTCTTTCTGAAATTTAGAATTGCCTTCAATTAAGAATGTAGATAGCAAACCACAGTAATAGACAAGGGTATCTTTATCTCCAACAGAAATCAGAGATATATTCATACCCATTCATTAGTTGTTGCAGATACCTCAAAATACTGTTTCTGCTCATCACTACATCAAAGTTATAGTAGGTACTACACCTGCTTCTAGACCATAATTAATGCATTCGTAAAGAAGCATATGTGTTACTATATCATAAATTTGACTTAATATTTAGGTAACTGAATTTGTAAATAATTGTTTTTATTTGTATCCCTATACATGGTGTTTTTAATGTATTTAAAACATTATTCTTAGAAAAGACCCGTAGACATCAACAGATTTCTGGAGAGGTTCATGACACAAAATAAGTTAAGAATCTCTGCTTTAGAGTAAAACAAAACTGAAGTTCAGATGTATAAAATTTTAATGTCAATAAATAATTCTTTATTCCAAAAAAAGGAAAGTAATCTTATATAGAAGCAACCTAAATATCCGTCAAGAAATAAATGGAAAACAGGAAATCAAAAAATACCTAGAAACAAATGACAATGAAAACACGATGACCCAAAACCTATGGGATGCAGCAAAAGCAGTTCTAAGAGGGAAGTTTATAGCAATACAAGCCTACCTCAAGAAACATGAAACATCTCGAATAAACAACCTAACCTTGCACCTAAAGCAATTAGAGAAAGAAGAACAAAAAAACCCCGAAGTTAGCAGAAGGAAAGAAATCATAAAGATCAGATCAGAAATAAATGAAAAAGAAATGAAGGAAACAATAACAAAGATCAATAAAACTAAAAGCTGGTTTGTTGAGAAGATAAACAAAAGTGATAAACCATTAGCCAGACTCATCAAGAAAAAGAGGGAGAAGAGTAAAACCAATAGAATTAGAAATGAAAAAGGAAAAGTAACAACTGACACTGCAGAAATACAAAGGATCATGAGAGATTACTATAAGCAACTATATGCCAATAAAATGGACAACCGGGAAGAAATGGACAAATTCTTAGAAATGCACAACGTTCTGAGACTGAACCAGGAAGAAATAGAAAATATGAACAGACCAATCACAAGCACTGAAATTGAAACTGTGATTAAAAATCGTCCAACAAACAAAAGCCCAGGACCAGATGGCTTCACAGGTGAATTCTATCAAATATTTAGAGAAGAGCTAACACCTATCCTTCTCAAACTGTTCCAAAATATACCAGAGGGAGGAACACTCCCAAACTCATTCTATGAGGACACCATCACCCTGACACCAAAACCAGACAAAGATGTCACACAGAAAGAAAACTACAGGTCAATATCGCTGATGAACATAGATGCAAAAATCCTCAACAAAATACCAGCACACAGAATCCAACAGCACATTAAAAGGATCATACACCATGATCAAGTGGGGTTTATCCCAGGAATGCAAGGATTCTTCAATATATGCAAATCAATCAATGTGATACACCATATTAACAAACTGAAGGAGAAAAACCATATGATCATCTCAATAGATGCAGAGAAAGCTTTTGACAAAATTCAACACCCATTTATGATAAAAACCCTCCAGAAAGTAGGCATAGAGGGAACTTTCCTCAACATTATAAAGGCCATATATGACAAACCCACAGCCAACATTGTCCTCAATGGTAAAAAACTGAAACGATTTCCACTAAGATCAGGAACAAGACAAGGTTGCCCAATCTCACCACTATTATTCAACATAGTTTTGGAAGTTTTAGCCACAGCAATCAGAGAAGAAAAACAAATAAAAGGAATCCAAATCGAAAAAGAACAAGTAAAACTGTCACTGTTTGCAGATGACATGATACTATACATAGAGAATCCTAAAGATGCTACCAGAAAACTACTAGAGCTAATCAATGAATTTGGTAAAGTTGCAGGATACAAAATTAATGCACAGAAATCTCTTGCATTCCTATACACTAATGATGAAAAATCTGAAAGTGAAATTAAGAAAACGCTCCCACTTACCATTGCAACAAAAGGAATAAAATATCTAGGAATAAACCTACATAAGGAGACAAAAGATCTGTATGCAGAAAATTATAAGACACTGATGAAAGAAATTAAAGATGATACAAACAGATGGAGAGATATACCATGTTCTTGGATTGGAAGAATCAACATTGTGAAAATGACTCTACTACCCAAAGCAATCTAGAGATTCAATGCAATCCCTATCAAACTACCGCTGGCATTTTTCACAGAACTAGAACAAAAAATTTCACAATTTTTATGGAAACACAAAAGACCCCGAATAGCCAAAGCAATCTTGAGAAAGAAAAACAGAGCTGGAGGAATCAGGCTCCCTGACTTCAGACTATTCTACAAAGCTACAGTCATCAAGACAGTATGGTACTGGCACAAAAACAAAAATATACATCAATGGAACAGGATAGAAAGCCCAGAGATAAACCGACGCACCTATGGTCACCTTATCTTTGATAAAGGAGGCAAGAACATACAGTGGAGAAAAGACAGCCTCTTCAGTAAGTGGTGTTGGGAAAACTGGACAGCTACATGTAAAAGAATGAAATTAGAACACTCCCTAACACCATAAACAAAAATAAACTCAAAATGGATTAAAGACCTAAATGTAAGGCCAGACACTATCAAACTCTTAGAGGAAAACATAGGTAGAACACTCTATGACATAAACCACAGCAAGATCCTTTTTGACCCACCTCCTAGAGAAATGGAAATAAAAACAAAAATAAACACATGGGACCTAATGAAACTTAAAAGCTTTTGCACAGCAAAGGAAACCATAAACAAGATGAAAAGACAACCCTCAGAATGCGAGAAAATATTTGCAAATGAAGCAACTGACAAAGGATTAATCTCCAAAATTTACAAGCAGCTCATGCAGCTCAATACCAAAAAAAACCCAACCCAATCCAAAAAAGGGCAGAAGACCTAAATAGACATTTCTCCACAGAAGATATACAAATTGCCAACAAACACATGAAAGAATGCTCAACATCATTAATCATTAGAGAAATGCAAATCAAAACTACAGTGAGATATCATGTCACATGGGTCAGAATGGCCATCATAAAAAATCTACAAACAATAAATGCTGGAGAGGGTGTGGAGAAAAGGGAACCCACTTGCACTGTTGGTGGGAATGTAAATTGATACAGCCACTATGGAGAGCAGTATGGAGGTTCCTTAAAAAACTAAAAATAGAACTACCATATGACCCAGCAATCCCACTACTGGGCATATACCGTGAGAAAACCGTAATTCAAAAAGAGTCATGTACCACAATGTTCACTGCAGCTCTATTTACAATAGCCAGGACATGGAAGCAACCTAAGTGTCCATCAACAGATGAATGGATAAAGATGTGGCACATATATACAATGGAATATTACTCAGCCATAAAAAGAAACGAAATTGAGTTATTTGTAGTGAGGTGGTTGGACCTGGAGTCTGTCATACAGAGTGAAGTAAGTCAGAAAGAGAAAAACAAATACCATATATATGTAATCTCAAAAACAAACAAACAAAATGGTCATGAAGAACCTAGGGGCAAGACTGGAATAAAGACCCCGACCTACTAGAGAATGGACTTGAGGATATGGGGAAGGGGAAGGGTAAGCTGGCACAAAGTGAGAGAGTGGCATGGACATATATACACTACCAAATGTAAAACAGATAGCTAGTGGGAAGTAGCCACATAGTACAGGGAGATCAGTTTGGTGCTTTGTGACCACCTAGAGGGGTGGGATAGGGAGGGTGGGAGGGAGGGAGATGCAAGAGGGAAGAGATATGGGGATATAGGTATATGTGTAACTGATTCACTTTGTTATAAAGCAGAAACTAACACACCATTGTAAAGCAATTATACTCCAATAAAGATGTTAAAAAACAAAAACAAAAAACTCCCTCCCCGCCCAAAAAAAAGAAATAAATGGATACAGAAGATGTGGTATATATATATATATGTATATATATATACACACACACACACACACACACACACAAACACACACACACACAATGGAATATTACTCAGTCATAAAAAAGAATGAAATTTTGCCATTTGCAGCAACATGGATCAACTTGGAGGGAATTATGCTAAGTGAAATAAGTCAGACAGAGAAAGACGAATACTGTCTGATTTCACTTACTTGTGGAATCTAAAAAATACAAAAAGCTAGTGAATATTACAAAAAAGAAGCAGACTCATAGATATAGAGTACAAACTCGTGGCTACCAGTGAGGACAGGGTAGGGGGAGGGGCAATATAAGATAATAACTATAACTGGGGTATAACCTTTAAAAATTGTGAATCACTATAGTGTATACCTGTAACATCCAATATTTTACATCAACTATACTTTACTTTGAAAAAAGAAAGCAAAAAACCCCACTAAGATTCATTTAACAAATAAAAGCAATAATGGTCTTTTACTCTTATAAGAGATTTACAGTTATTTAAAAGCCCACATGTCGATATATAGCCTCATCCAACAGAGGACAGACAGCAGAAGCAAGAACTACAATCCTGCAGCCTGTGGAACAAAAACCACATTCACAGAAACATAGACAAGATGAAAAGGCAGAGGGCTATGTGCCAGATGAAGGAACAAGATAAAACCCCAGAAAATCAACTAAATGAAGTGGCGATAGGCAACCTTCCAGAAAAAGAATTCAGAAAAATGATAGTGAAGATGATCCAGGACCTCGGAAAAACAATGGAGGCAAATATCGAGAAGATGCAAGAAATGTTTAACAAAGACATGGAAGAATTAAAGAACAAACAAAGAGAGATGAACAATACAATAACTGAAATGAAAACTACACCAGAAGGAATCAATAGCAGAATAACTGAGGCAGAAGAACGGATAAGTGACCTGGAAGACAGAATGGTGGAATTCACTGCTGCGGAACAGACTAAAGAAAAAAGAATGAAAAGAAATGAAGACAGCCTAAGAGACCTCTGGGACAACATTAAACACAACAACATTCGCATTATAGCGGTCCCAGAAGGAGAAGAGAGAGAGAAAGGACCTGAGAAAATATTTGAAGAGGTTATAGTCGAAAACTTCCCTAACATGGGAAAGGAAATAGCCACCCAAGTCCAGGAAGCGCAGAGTCCCATACACGATAAACCCAAGGAGAAACACGCCAAGACACATAGTGATCAAAATGGCAAAAATTAAAGACAAAGAAAAATTATTGAAAGCAGCAAGGGAAGAACGACAAATAACATACAAGGGAACTCCCATAAGGTTAACAGCTGATTTCGAAGCAGAAACTCTTCAAGCCAGAAGGGAGTGGCATGATATACTTAAAGTGATGAAAGGGAAGAACCTTCAACCAAGATTACTCTAGACAGCAAGGATCTCATTCACATTCGATGGAGAAATCAAAAGCTTTACAGACAAGCAAAAGCTAAGAGAATTCAGCACCACCAAACCAGCTCTACAACAAATGCTAAAGGAACTTCTCTAAATGGGAAACACAAGAGAAGAAAGGGACCTACAAAAACAAACTGAAAGCAATTAAGGAAATGGTCATAGGAACATACATATCTATAATTACCTTAAACGTGAATGGATTAAATGCTCCAGCCAAAAGACAGGCTTGCTGAATGGATACAAAAACAAGATGCATATATATGCTGTCTAGAAGAGACCCACTTCAGACCTAGGGACACATACAGACTGAAAGTGAGGGGATGGAAAAAGATATTCCATGCAAATGGAAATCAAAAGAAAGCTGGAGTAGCAATACTCATATCAGATAAAATAGACTTTAAAATAAAGAATGTTAGAAGACACAAGGAAGGACACTACGTAATGATCAAGGGATCAATCCAAGAAGAAGATATAACAATTATAAATATATATGCACCCAACATAGGAGCACCTCAATACATAAGGCAACTGCTAACAGCTCTAAAAGAGGAAATCGACAGTAACACAATAACAGCGGGGGACTTTAACACCTCACTTACACCAATGGACAGATCATCCAAAATGAAAATAAATAAGGAAACAGAAGCATTATATGACACAATAGACCTGATAGATTTAATTGATATTTATAGGACATTCCATCCAAAAACAGCAGATTACACTTTCTTCTCAAGTGCGCACGGAACATTCTCCAGGATAGATCACATCTTGGGTCACAAATCGAGCCTCAGTAAATTTAAGTAAATTGAAATCATATCAAGCATCTTTTCTGACCACAACACTATGAGATTAGACATGAATTACAGGGGAAAAATGTAAAAAACACAAACACATGGAGGCTAAACACTACGTTACTAAATAACCAAGAGATCACTGAAGAAATTAAAGAGGAAATCAGAAACTACCTAGAGACAAATGACAATGAAAACACGACGATCTAAAACCTATGGGATGCAGCAAAAGCAGTTCTAAGAGGGAAGTTTATAGGTATACAAGCCTACCTCAAGAAACAAGAAAAATCTCAAATAAAAAATCCAACATTACACCTAAAGGAACTAGAGAAAGAAGAAAAAACAAAACCCAAAGTTAGCAGGAGGAAAGAAGTCATAAAGATCAGAGCAGAAATAAATGAAATAGAAACAAAGAAAACAGTAGCAAAGATCAATAGAACTAAAAGTTGGTTCTTTGAGAAGATAAACTAAATTGATAAACCATTAGCCAGACTCATCAAGAAAAAGAGGGAGAGGACTCAAATCAATAAAATTAGAAATGAAAAAGGAGAAGTTACAACAGACACTGCAGAAATACAAAGCATCCTAAGAGACTACTACAAGCAACTCTATGCCAATAAAATGGACAACCTGGAAGAAATGGACAAATTCTTAGAAAGGTATAACCTTCCAAGACTGAACCAGGAAGAAACAGAAAATACGAACAGACCAATCACAAGTAATGAAATTGAAACTGTGATTAAAAATCTTCCAGCAAACAAAAGTCCAGGACCAGATGGCTTCACAGGTGAATTCTATCAAACATTTAGAGAAGAGCTAACACCCATCCTTCTCAAATTTTTCCAAAAAATTACAGAGGAAGGAACACTCCCAAATTCATTCTATGAGGCCACCATCACCCTGATACCAAAACCAGATAAAGATACTACAAAAAAAGAAAATTACAGACCAATATCACTGATGAATATAGATGCAAAAATCCTCAACAAAATACTAGCAAACAGAATCCAACAACACATTAAAAGGATCATACACCACGATCAAGTGGGATTTATCCCAGGGATGCAAGGATTCTTCAATATATGCAAATCAGTCAATGTGATACACCATCTTAACAAATTGAAGAATAAAAACCATATGATCATCTCAATAGATGCAGAAAAAGCTTTTGACAAAATTCAACACCCATTTATGATAAAAACTCTCCAGAAAGTGGGCATAGAGAGAACCTACCTTAACATAATAAAGGCCATATACAACAAACCCACAGCAAACATCATTGTCAATGGTGAAAAACTGAAAGCATTTCCTCTAAGATCAGTAACAAGACAAGGATGCCCACTCTCACCACTATTATTCAACATAGTTTTGGATGTCCTAGCCTCAGCAATCAGAGAAGAAAAAGAAATAAAAGGAATACAAATTGGAAAAGAAGAAGTCAAACTGTCACTGTTTGGAGATGACATGATACTATACATAGAGAATCCTAAAGATGCCACCAGAAAACTAGTAGAGCTAATCAATGAATTTGGTAAAGTTGCAGGATACAAAATTAATGCACAGAAATCTCTTGCATTCCTATACACTAATAATGAAATATCTGAAAGAGAAATTAAGGAAACACTCCCATTTACCATTGCAACAAAAAGAAAAAAATACCTAGGAATAAACCTACCTAGGGAGACAAAAGACCTGTATGCAGAAAACTATAAGACACTGATGAAAGAAATTAAAGATGATACCAACAGATGGAGAGATATACCATGTTCCTGGATTGGAAGAATCAATATTGTGAAAATGACTCTACTACCCAAAGCAATCTACAGATTCAAGGCAATCCCTATCAAATTACCAATGGCATTTTTTATGGAACTAGAACAAAAAAATCTTAAAATTTGTATGGAGACACAAAAGACCCCGAATAGCCAAAGCAGTCATGCGGGAAAAAAACGGAGCTGGAGGAATCAGACCCCCTGACTTCAGACTATATTACAAAGCTATAGTAATCAAGACAATATGGTATTGGCACAAAAACAGAAACATAGATCAATGGAACAAGATAGAAAGCCCAGAGGTAAACCCATGCACCTATGGTCAACTGATCTATGACAAAGGAGGCAAGGATATACAATGGAGAAAAGACAGCCTGTTAAATCAGTGGTGCTGGGAAAACTGGACAGCTACATGTAAAAGAATGAAATTAGAACACTCCCTAACACCATACACAAAAATAAACTCAAAATGGATTAGAGACCTAAATGTAAGACCGGACACTATAAAACTCTTAGAGGAGAACTCTTAGAGGAAAACATTGCACAGCAAAGGAAACCATAAACAAGATGAAAAGACAACCCTCAGAATGCGAGAAAATATTTACAAATGAATCAACGGACAAAGGATTTATCTCCAAAATATATAAACAGCTCATGCAGCTCAATATTAAAAAAACAGACAACCCAATCCAAAAATGGGCAGAAGACCTAAATAGACATTTCTCCAAAGAAGAGATACAGATGGCCAAGAAGCACATGAAAAGCTGCTCAACATCACTAATTATTAGAGAAATGCAAATCAAAACTACAATGAGGTATCACCTCACACCAGTTAGAATGGGCATCATCAGAAAATCTACAAACAACAAATGCTGGAGAGGGTGTGGAGAAAAGGGAACCCTCTTGCACTGTTGGTGGGAATGTAAATTGATACAGCCACTATGGAGAACAGTATGGAGGTTCCTTAAAAAACTAAAAATAGAATTACCATATGATCCAGCAATCCCACTACTGGGGATATACCCAGAGAAAACCACAATTCAAAAAGCCACATGCACCCCAATGTTCATTGCAGCACTATTTACAATAGCCAGGTCATGGAAGCAACCTAAATGCCTATCGACAGTTGAATGGATGAAGAAGTTGTGGTACATATATACAATGGAATATTACTCAGCCATAAAAAGGAACGAAACTGGGTCATTTGTTGAGATGTGGATGGATCTAGAGACTGTCATACAGAGTGAAGTAAGGGAAAAACAAGTTATCGTATATTAACGTATATTTGTGGAACCTAGAAAAATGGTAATGATGAACCAGTTTTCAGGGCAGAAATTGAGACACAGATGTAGAGAACAAACATATGGACCAAGGGGGAAAGCCGTGGGGGCGTGGGGGTGGTGGTGTGATGAATTGGGCGATTGGGATTGACATGTATACACTGATGTGTATAAAATTGATGACTAATAAGAACCTGCTGTATAAAAAAAAAGTGATCAAATGTATTGTATTGGAAAAAAGCAAAAATAGACCATATTTACTGTCTAAATTATGTAATAAGTTAATGATATTTAGCCTCTATTGTGATGTATTTATTATTGCAGATTGTATTTGTTTTATCAATGTCTTTGCTTTGGTAAAAAAAAAAAGACTTTGTCAAATTAATTAATTAATTAATTAATTAATTAAAAAAAGAAAAAAATAAAAGATATGAACTTAAAATTTAAAATAATAGAAAAACATCATTAATTTTGGGGAAAAAAAATAAATAAATAAAAGTCCACATGTCAAACAAGTCTTTTTCATTTTGTAAAGACCGAGCATAAAAAAAATAACAATACCACCATCATCTAGAGATAAACCATCTTCCTATAAGTCTAGAAAGATCTTTTGTTTAGAAAGAGGACTTAAGCGAAAAACGATTTCTACAACAAACATATTTTCCCTTTTAATCAAGCAAGCAGTATTTGACAAAGTCCTGAATTATGACATTTCTCCTCTTTTAAATGATGGAGAGGATGGAATTTCAACTGGACTTTTCTAAGCTGTAGACCCAAATCCCATTTTATCTTTTTGAATCTTAAACAGAGGAACCAGGACTCATACAGTCAATCAAAACGATGTGATATGTACAAATACTCAATTTAGGAGTCCAAGATTATTGCCTGGAATGTATTAAGGCTTGTGGCCATTTCGTAGCTCAGACCAAAGATCTTCAGAAGGGCAATGGCAGAGAACTGAGCAGTAAGTCATTAGCCGTTGTCTGTGTCAATGTATTCTAGAGTGTCCTTGGACTTTAAAAAGTTTATAGAAGGACGGCAGTGAGGGAAATAAGGACAACAGAACTAGGTGAGGGGATATTAACAGAGGCTGGGGATGAGGAGAGGCTGCAATATCATGTGATGCCTCAGTGTCCACAGAGCACATTGTGTAATCACCTTGCTTGTCCCTCAGTGGGACACAGTCTTTGCCCTCATGCTGAGTTGCATAAGTTGAGATTTCAGTGTTTTGTTTTGTTTTGCCTTATCACTGATGATGCTGTTTATGACGCAAGGGCATCAGGACTTATGGGCTAGAGAAACACCACTCACACTCCCCTCCTCTCCCTCACTTCTCAGTGGCCTGAGTTTGCAGCAAGTTGCAGGGCATGCCAGGTTACCACAGGAGGGCTGGCAAGTCCCATCTGAGAACAAAATTGAGAGGGACGAGTGTGGAGGATTATCAGGGCTCAGGTATTCAAAAGCATGGCACCAACTGGCAGATATGCTACATGCTTTTGAGGTTTGTCTGCTTCTGACCATCCCAGCTCCATCAGACATATTTATTAATAAATAAGGAGTGATCCACCAAAGACACTCCAAGTGTGGCCTGTCGACAGGAAGCTTGTTAGAAATTCAGATTCTCAGGCCCCAGCCCAGACCTACTGAGTTGGAATCTCTGGGGTAGGGCATAAGAATCTGTGTTTTAACAAGACTTCCAGATGATTTTTAGGCACACCGAGGTTTGGGGAGCCCTGACCTAGTCAACCATCTACAGACTACTCTTCTGAGGAAGAAGGATGTCACTGCGTTACTGGGCAGCAGCAGCATGATGGCGTGTTTATTAAGTGGCCAAAGCCCTACACAGAAGGGCACCAAAGCGAAGATCTCATTGGAAATAGACCAAAGGGTAAAAATCCATTAGTTTTTGTTTAACTTGCCCATGCTACATCTATGCCAATGAGTTTGCAAAACATGCCACACCTCTCCAATGACTAATTGTTTTGAAATTGCAGGCAAGAGGAGAGGTGGAGTAGTTCAGAGAACTAAGGCAGAACAAGTTGTTTAGGTAGTTTGAAACTTTTTCTGATCTTTCCACTGACTTTCTATAAATACGTTGAGAGCCAGGACTGGATCTTACTCATGCTTTTATTGCCAACAACTGGCTCAGTGCCTGGTTCACTATAGCTGCTCAATGAATGTTGAAAACTGAATAAATGAGTGAATAAATGAATGAATGAAATTAAATGAAGCTTTTGCATTTATTTCCGTGTATTAGTTTTATACTGCTACCAAAACAAATTACCGGGCTTCCCTGGTGGTGCAGTGGTTGAGAGTCCGCCTGCCAATGCGGGGGACACGGGTTCGAGCCCTGGTCTGGGAGGATCCCACATGCCGCGGAGCGACTGGGCCCGTGGGCCACGGTTGCTGAGCCTGCGCGTCTGGAGCCTATGCTCCGCAACAAGAGAGGCTGCGATGGTGAGAGGCCCGCGCACCGCGATGAAGAGTGGCCCCCGCTCGCCACAACTAGAGAAAGCCCTGGCACAGAAACGAAGACCCAACACAGCCAAAAATAAATAAATTAATTAATTAATTAAAAAAAAAAAAGATAACTTCTTTAAAAAAAAAAACAAAAACAAAACAAATTACCACTAATTTAGTGTCTTAAACAAAAAAAATTATTATCTTACAGTTTTCCATGTCAGAAGTCCAGCATGGGTTTCACTGGACTAAAGTCAAGGTGTCAGCAAGGCTGTATTTCTTTCTGAAGGCTCTAGGGGACAATTCATATCCTTGATCATATGGGTTGTTGGGAGAATTCAGTTCCTTACGGTTGCAGTACTGAAGTGCCCACTTCTTTGCTGGCTGTCAGCTGGAGGGGCTTACCTAGGTTCTAGAAGTTGCCTGCATTCCTTGGCTCATGACCTCTTTCCTCCATCCTCAAAGCCAGCAACAGGGGGTTGAGTACCTCTCAGGCACTGAATCTCTCCTCTTTCTGATTCTGCCACATCTCTTTGACTGACTCTTTTGCCTTCTCCCACTTTCAAGAGTTTATATGGTTACATGCATCCTAATCAAATAAGACCCATATTAAGACTCATAATCTTCACTATATCTGCAAAGTCTGTTTTGCCACGTAAGGTAACATACTTACAAATTCTAGAAATTAGTACAACTTTGGTGGGCCATACAACACTCTATTGGGCAAAGTATATTAAGAGCATCTGAACCCGAGGAATTTGGCAGGGAACAGGTAAGATGTTCTTGTAGAATGCATTGGCACAAGGTATCAATACCCAGAATTGGCCATTTGTGATATGATGAATTTAGAGAAATCTGTAGCTTTCCACTATCACCACTTTTAAAACTTTCCCTCCTACACTCCCTCCTTCTTCCATACAGGGCTAGATAGCATGCAAGCTCTTAACCCTTCCTCCTCTTTCCTCTTCCTGTTTCTCAATCAAAACATAATAGGAATAGTTAATAATTATTGATTGTTTTACTATATACTGAATATTTTTACACAAACCATCTCATTAAGTCAGCATATGATCTAAATTCAGTAATTGTATTCTCATTTCAGAGGAAGAGGAGGCTTAGAAAGTTTAAACAACCCATTCAAGATAGTAAATGGTAGAACTCAGATTCTATCACAAGCTTCTCTTTTTAATCATTACAAATCCTACCTCCTTGTGATGGCTCATTTTCACATTCTTCCACTCAAGAAATAAACAGCAAACTTAATTCAGGCTTATATGTTCACTAGCTGATATGCAAAGAAATCTGTATTAGTCAGGGTTCTCCAGAGAAACAGAACCAATAGGATATATGGATATATATAAGAGGAATTAGCTCATGCAATTATGAATGTACAACCTGCAAACTGGAGAACCCAAAAGCTGGTGGTATAATTTGAATCCAAAGGCCTGAGATTCAGGGGGTCAATGACATAAATCCCAGAGTCTGAAGGCCCATGTTCTAGGAGAATCAGAAACACTGATGTCTATGCGTAGGAGAAGATGGATGTCCCAGAGCACATTTACCCTTCCTCCATTTTGTTCTATTCAGGCCCTCAATGATTGGATGACCCACCCACATTGGTGAGGGCACTCTTCTTTACTCAGTTTACTAATTCAAATGCTAATCTCCTCTGGAAACACCCTCACAGACACACCCAAAAATAATATTTTACCAGCTATCTGGGAATGCCTCAGCCCAATCAACTTGACACATAAAAATATCTATCACAGGGCTTCCCTGGTGGCGCAGTGGTTGAGAATCTGCCTGCCAATGCAGGCGACACGGGTTCGAGCCCTGGTCTGGGAAGATCCCACATGCCGCGGAGCAGCTGGGCCCGTGAGCCACAATTACTGAGCCTGCGCGTCTGGAGCCTGTGCTCCGCAACAAGAGAGGCCGCGATAGTGAGAGGCCTGTGCACCGCGATGAAGAGTGGCCCCCCGCTTGCCTCAACTAGAGAAAGCCCTGACACAGAAACAAAGACCCAACACAGCCATAAATAAAAATAAATAAATAAATTTTAAAAAAGAAAAAAAGAAAAAAAAAGAATCCACCTGCCAATGCAGGGGACACAGGTTCGATTCCTGTTCCAGGAAGATCCCACAGGCAACTAAGCCCGTGTGCCACAACTACTGAGCCTGCGCTCTAGAGCCTGTGAGCCACAACTACTGAGCCTGCGTGCCGCAACTACTGAAGCCCACGTGCCTAGAGCCTGTGCTCTGCAATAAGATAAGCCACTGCAATGAGAAGCCCACGCACCACAACGAAGAGTAGCCCCAGCTGGCTGCAACTAGAGAAAGCCCGTGCATAGCAATGAAGACCCAATGCAGCCAAAAAAATAAATTAAATAAATAAATTAAAAAATAATAACACTCATGTGTTATCTCACAGTTTCTGTGGATCAGGAGCCTAGGAATGGCTTATCTGGATCTTACAAGGCTGCAGTCATAGTGTCACCAGCCTGTGTTCTCATCTAGATGCTTGACTGGGGAAGACTCCACCTCTAAGCTTACAAAGGGTGCTGGCAAAATTCAGCTCCTCACAGTCATAGGCTTGAGGGCCCTGCCTCCTTGCTGCTTGTTGACTGGCAGCTGCCCTCAGCTCTTCACCACACAGACTTCCCAATATAGCCCCTTATTTCTTCAAAGTCAGCTACAGAGTTTCTAGAGTGAATATGTGTTACCAAATTGAACTTGGGTCTGCTCACTTGCTGTGCAACAAAGCCAATTTACTAATACCAGCTTGTGGGGAAGGGAAATACAGTAAGTCTCCTACATACGAACCTTCAAGTTGAGAACATTCAAAGATGTGGAGGTGTGTTCCATCAATGTCAGGCATGAGTGAAATTGCAGTTTGCCCTCTGTCTCCTATTGCTGACCATCCTTCAGCTCTACCATCTCCCACTTCCTCTCCCTCCTCCAGTCAGTAACTCTTCTTGCCTGTTCACTCGATGCCAGCCCCTGTATGCCAGCTGTTGTACTGTACTACTATACTTTTCAAGGTACTGTACTGTAAGATTAAAAATGTTTTCTTTATTTTTTGTTTTTTTATGTATTATTTTTGTGAAAAGTATTATAAACCTATTACAGTACAGTACTATATAGCCAATTGTGTTAGTTGGATACCCAGGCTAACTCTGATGCACCTATGAACAAATTGGACTTACGAATGCGCTCTCGGAACAGAACTCATTCGTATGTAGGGGACTTACTGTACAGTGTTTATTGCAGGCACCAAGCAAGGAGTATGGGTGGCTCATGCTCAAAAGACCCAAACTCCCTGATGGTTTTCAGGGAAGTGTTTTTAAAGGCAACATTTGGGGGTGAGGGCTTCAGGATGCATGACTTTCTTCTGATTGGTTGGTAGTGAGGTAACAGGGTGGTGTTTCAAGAATCTCAATCATTAGCCTTCTGGTTCCAATCAGTCTAGGGTCTATGTACTTATGCCCAGCATGTAGTCACCATCCTCCACCTGGGGGTGGGGGTGGTAGTCTTAGTTCCTGTGGGACAGCTCAAAGATATAAATCAGATTGTTACATATATCCCTTGAGAAGGAACTAGGACTCTGTTTTACCGCTGAATTTCTCTCGTTTAACTGCTTTTCCTTTGTTTCTGCATTCCTTCACTTCCCTAATTAATAACTGTCTATGCTGCTTTTTGGAACTCAGGGGAGGACTAAGAGACTAAAGCCTCTTTCTACAAAAAAGAAATGGGTGACAGAGAGGGGCTTTTGTACCTGGGAGGGCCCTGCAAGCAAGACAGCATCTTATACATCCTATTGTAATCACTGAGGTTGTTACCTGAAAACTGGGTTCGTCTCTTGGTGGGTGTTGAGCCAAAAGACACAACCAAGCCAAAGATGGGGAGAAGGAAGGATTTATTACTTGCAGCAAGTAAGGAGAGCACAGGGGATCTTTCCCAAAGCAGTGTCTCCCTGAACGGCAAAATTGGGGAAGTTTTAAGCTGAGGGTACATGCATATTCATGAAGGGGCTTCCGCAGTCTACAAAGTTCAAGGTTTAATTGATTGAAGTTACAAGGGTCAGAAAAGGTCAATCATCATCTCTTAGGTTCCGGTTGATCTGAGCACTTCAGGCTAATCTTTACCATTGAAAGTGAACTGGGAGTCTTTACAACTGATCTATTGTCTTTGCTATTGTTCCATCTCTTGTCTGATAACAGTTGTTTCTGCATTCTTTTGTTCCCTTAAGCTCATTAATTACTGAGACCTGTTCAAGGATAAGCATTGTGGCCAGGCTTAGATCACATAATGGCTTAGGCCAAAAATGGCTTCTCTTATGTCAAGAAAGCCATGCCTAGTTCTCCTTCTCTGGGGACCCCGCTACCCTATTTGATTAGAAAGTGACATTCTATCTCCTTTGCCACATTCTATTGTCGGAAGACACAGGTCCAGCCCATAGTCAAGCAGAGGACATGAGTACCAGAAGGTGGGATTGTGGGGGGCCACCTTAGAGCCTCTGTGCCACAGTCTCTCAGGACCCTCTTGAAGGAAGCCCCACAAGGCTTCACAGAACTGTTAGGTGCACTGCATTCAACTAGTATGTGAATGGGTGAGATCAGGAGCCCTGTCTGACCTGTTCATGAAGGTGTCTTGAATCTAAAACAGTGCCCCAGGGCTTCCCTGGTGGCGCAGTGGTTGAGAATCTGCCTGCCAATGCAGGGGACACAGGTTTGAGCCCTGGTCTGGGAGGATCCCACATGCCGCGGAGCAGCTGGGCCCGTGAGCCACAACTACTGAGCCTGCACGTCTGGAGCCTGTGCTCCGCAACAAGAGAGGCCATGATGGTGAGAGGCCCACGCACCACGATGAACAGTGGTTCCCACTTGCCGCAACTAGAGAAGGCCCTCACACAGAAACGAAGACCCAACACAGCCAAAAATAAATAAATAAATTTATAAAAAAAACCATAACTCTCAACTTTTAGGTTGTGCTTTATAAATAAATAAATAAATAAATAAATAAATAAATAAAAAATAAAACAGTGCCCCTCCTCAAAGTCCGTCCATGAGTGAATGAGCGAATGACTTCTGGTATCATGCGTGTAATAAAGAAAGGGAATAAACATGATGGGCAGGAATGAGGCTAGAAAACATGCTTACCATTAATCTGATGTGTAAAGATGGCTCTTTACTCTTAGTTAACTAGTTTGTTTTATGTAACAGAAGGTCATAGGCAACGAAATTCTTTAGAAAATTGAGCCAGGAGATAAGGGAGGAGGAAAAAGTCACCTTTTCTGGTGGACAGAAACCCAATCTGCTCTCAGGAGGGCTTGGAGCCCAGGCTCCTGAGTCGTTCTGGTTGGCTTTGTTCTTCATAACCTTTGAAAGCACTATAAAAACGTTAACAAGGGTGCCATGCCTTTCATTCTTTTTTATACTACTTATAACTTACAAACCCTTAGGCAGAGTTTTCTTTGAGTCTCAGTCTCCTGGTAGCAACACTGGACACAAAGAGAAAACAGATGGAAAGACAGAGAGATTGAAATGAGAAGGGAGAATTTTAGCCTGAAAATGGCTCCAAGATCCAGCCAAAGATCAAAGCCAGATATTGCTTGGAGCCATTGAGGACTTGACTATTCTTGTTAGAGCATTTCCTGTGGGGCCTATCACATTGTACTAAATTTGATCCAGGTGTTGAGGCTGTAGGCATGTAAACATGTAGGAGCAGGGACATAAGGACAAGAGCACAGCAGACACTCAAGATGTCACCTTTGCCATTAATTTAAAATGTGTAGAAACAGAGCAGAGTTTGACAAACGGCCACGTGCTAGACAAGTTCAACATTGAAAACATTGGTTGTTCGCATGTCCACGCTCTAGTGTGTGTACACAGGGGTAGATACAGGCATTTGGGAGGGCACACCCAGCCTCATTTTCTATAAATCATGTAGTTATGAAGGGGAGAAATAAGGATTTAAGAAGGAAGAGAAAACATTAGACTTTTCCTACACAGCAGGGAAAAGTGAGAAGTACAGGGATCAGAACTCAGAGAATGCCTTTGGTCTCCTCTCCAGCAGATTTTCTAAATTCCAACTGCACAGAAACTTTCAAACAGGATAAAGGATCTATTCACAGGCTGAGGCTTCACAGAAACTCATAAATCAGAACATATCATATAACTAAGAGGTAGGCCCCAAAATCAGGCCAGGAAAAACTCTAAGAGGGAGGGATTTATTCCCAAGAAGAAAGTGACCACATGAAACAAAACACAAAAAGGCAGTGAATAATCAACGTCACTTTTCCCAGCTGCTATTTGTACTAGGGGTTTCTAACATGCAGGTCTCACCTTCTGTGTCACTGGTAGACCACACTAACTCACCAGAGGCTCTGAGGACTTGAGTGACTCACTATTTACCTTAAGGTCTTAGGACTTTCTCTGTCTTGTTCCTTTCCTCCAGTCCCTGCCATGTGGCTAATGATGAGACATGTCACTTATCTCCAACACTCACCCATTACTTCTAGATAAACTGGTTGGATGAGGGCCTCAAAACACTTGGTATTCTTCCATAAAATGCTCAAACATCTTCCTAAGCAATTACCCAAGTAGGGAGCTGGAAGCACTTAAAACCTTTTCAAGCACTGGTCTTTCTGGCCAATGTTTGTGATTATAGATGATATTCAAAGAAGTCATAATTAAACTTTGTTTGAACCCACGAGGCCAGGAGAGCTTTTCTCAAGAGACAGAATGTACAATGGCAAACATTTTACAAACTAATTAGGGACAGTCAGAATTCTTGGAGCTAGTTACAAAGATATGCAGGCACAAAGAGAATTTCCCCTTAGCTCTAGGTAGGAAAGTCTTTGAGATTCTAGCTGTGCTGCATTCTTTGGGTACACCATGAGCAAAAAGAATATATAATAAACTTAACGAACATAAATGTGAACTGGCACTTTAGTTGAATTCCATACACGCCAAGGATGCTCAGAAATGCACAGGAGTGGCAGGAAGATGATATCAGAACTTGAAATTAAAGCCTTTACTTGACACAATGATGATAAAAAGGAGAGAGAAGACATAGTGAGAGAGGAGAAAGGACACAAACATGGTAAGTGGGTGTCACCTGAGAACTTATGCACAAGACGTAGTTGCAACAAAGTTGAAATGCTGTTTTTGTGGGTAAGGAATAGAAGAAATGACAAGGTCAAAACAGGGAAAATCAGTTTATCTGGGCCTTGAGCAGGCTGAGAAGCAGAATTCTATTTTGACATTTAAGACAATCCAAATCTTATCAAGATTATATAAAATTTCACTAAAATTTGTCCTCTAAGCTGACAAAATAACCAAGGCTTTTCTAAAACACTCCCTTTTTATTCCAATGAGGAATTTCAATGATTGGATTGAGAACATAGTAAAGGAGAAAATATATGTAAAAAGTCAGATGATCCTGGCTCTCTCTATCACACCAGCCAGCGCATGACATTGGGTGTCACTGTCAATGAGTGATAAACTAACTATTCAGCCCTTATCCCCTTCATTCAGATGGGAAGCACTGACTCTGTATTAGTCTGCTAATGCTGCTATCATAAAGTACAACAGACTGGGTGGTTTGAACAATGGAAATTTATTGTCTCACAATTCTGGAAGCCAGAAGTCCAAAATCAAGATGACAGCAGGGTTGGTTTCTTCTGAGGCCTCTTTCCTTGGCTTGGAGATGACCCTCTTCTCCCTGTGTCTTCACATGGTCTTCCCTCTGTGTGTATCTGTGTCCTAATCTCTTCTTATAAGACGCAAGTCATATTAGGACCTACCCTAATGACCTCACTTTGCCTTAATTATCTCTTTAAAGACCCTATCTCCAAGTACAGTCACATTCTGAGGCACTGGGTATTATTCAGCCCACAGCAGACTCTAAGGAAGTGGAGACCAAGGTGGGATTTTTCAAAAGGTGCTTCTCCCTCTCCAGTTTCTCCCATCATCTGCACACCACCACTCCGAGCTGTGAGCTCTGTGGATGAGTGAAGGTTCCCAGTCTCCCCTGAGGCCAGAGTGAGAACCCACTGTGGGGTCTCGTATTTGACCTCAGAGTCCTTCGTGGAAACACACAAAGGTCAGAGGGAACCCACAGCAGACTTTCCTTCCCTCTCTTCTATGTCAAAACTGCACTTAGTGGATATTGTGCCTGCATATGATCCAGTACAACTGCATCTTCAAGGTGTATCTGTCATTTCACTCAGAAACACAAAATCTTCACAAATTTTATCTCAGCTTTCTAAAATGTGATGCACATGCCATTGGCAATACCTGAGACAATATGAATAATATAAGCAGGGTAAGAGGTTACACTGAACCAAACAGAAAAAATTATTCCCTTTTGATCATTTTTTAGTTCTTTTGATTAAACGAAAAATAAAGTGTCAGTTTGGGGTTAATATGTCTTTAACACATGACTGTAATCTTTCTAACAAAGAGAGCAGACCTTAGGTCAGAGACTTTAGCAGGTAAAAATAAGCAGCTAGAACTTAGTATCATTTAGTCTCCATGACATTTATTTTTATACTTAAATTCTATCACCAGGGAGGTGATAAGTATCCATTTATCTTTTAAAATTAATCTGTATTAAAATTGAGTTACAGAAAACATTAAGGGAATCATAGCACAGGTGGTATTTATTTATTTATTATTTTAAAATTTTTAAATTAATTTATTTTTAAAATTTATTTATTTATTTATTTTTGGCTGCATTGGGTCTTTGTTGCTGCATGCAGGCTTTCTCTAGTTACGGCGAGCAGGGGTTACTCTTTGTTGCAGTGTGTGGGCTTCTCATCGTGGTGGCTTCTTTTTGTTGCGGAGCATGGGCTCTAGGTGCGCAGGCTTCGGTAGTTGCAGCACATGGGCTCAGTAGTTGTGGCTCGTGGGCTCTAGAGCGCATGTTCAGTAGTTGTGGTGCATGGGCTTAGTTGCTCCGTGGCATGTGGGATCTTCCTGGACCAGGGCTTGAACCCGCGTCCCCTGCATCGGCAGGTGGATTCTTAACTGCACAGGTGGTATTTAAATATGGCAAAAACTGTGCAAGCAATTTTTGTACGGACAAGTTGCAAATGACTGAAATTTGGGAAAACCTGTTTTATTTCATTTAATTCTATCAACAACTTTATGAGGTAGGTTTTATTCAGCACATTTTAATGAAGAAGAAACTGAAGATCAAAGAGGTTGTTGTTTGAGATCACCCATCTAGTTATTTGCAGAGCCCAAATTCACGTGGAGGTGTTGTTTGAGTGCAAAGCTGATGCTTTTTACTACTAAACAACCCCACTTGTTCATCAGGCCCACAACAACTTTTTGAGTAAAGGAAGGTAAAAGAAAACACCTAAAAGAAACACCTAAAAGAAAACAACTCAGGGTTGGGAATGTGACTAAGGAGAGCTAACACAGCTTAGGGTTTAACTGGTATATGAATAAGCATTTCCTCAGTCAGTCAATAAATTTGTACTGAGCGTCTGCTACTGCCAGCCAATAAACTTGGTACTGAATTATGATTTTTCTGGGAGTAACCAAAGACATGAGTTCCCAGACAAGAAAAACAAAAATCAGACAAAGCAAAACAACACAAAACAGGGAGATCTCTTTTTCCATGGAGATCCCCAGTGGCTTGAGAATGATATAACTACCAAAAGATCACCCAGACTTGTCTGCAGCAAAGTGCACTGACCTTTTGCTCTGGACCAGAAAGTAAGTATTAATGATCTCCTCTATAAAGGAACATTGTGCCATAACTACTTTAAGGCATGGGACTCTAAAGAACAAGGTAGGAGGTTCTCATCCAATCTCTGCTGGTATGAGTTTCTTAGTGTTGGCAATAGTTCCCAGTAATTTTGCCAGAAAAGTCACTGCAGTCTGTTAAAGACTTTACCTAGGTGGACTGCCAAGACAGAAAATTCAAACTGCGACACAGATCAAAATCCAGCACACTCATGCTCCCCCACCCCTTCATATGATCTGTCATAAAAAGAGGTGATCTAAAAACTTAAACCTGCTGGTTAGCAACTGACACTATGAGGATGAACAATTCTGTAATTTCTATAGTACCAGAACAGCAGCAGGGAGAAGGGAATCAAATGCTTCTCTGCAACCTCCGCCTGTTTGTGGGGCCCTCCATCAGTAGCCACACCCAAGAGGCCTCCACAGAAATCCAGCATCAGCAACCACTGGTTGCCCCCTCTGATCTTGGGAATCTTGGAGACCTTCTCCTGCTTCAGCTGGATCAGAGAAACAGAAACTCCTAAACAGAAGCCCTTCTTGTGGTGTCAGTTTGGGAGTGTCCTTCTACTTCTTTCTTCTTTGTGAAGTGTTCCCAGTTTGGGGGGGGAGCACCTGGAAACTTCTGATTAAATATTTCCCAAGAGTCAGTCTCCCCCATGCAGTATCTTGGCACTAACTGCCACTCTTCAGGGGCAGAATTCCCTTTATGCCTAAGCAGACATGATGATTTGGGTTTCTATCAGAATGGACCATCCACTCAGTGGACCCAGCCACCTTGACCACTAGAAGCTATTTTTAATATCCTCTGAAAAATATTGGGGACCATCACACGATCACATTTGTTCCCTTCATATTGGTTGAGATGATATGTAATGACAAAAAGTATGATATAAGAAATCCTTCTAAATGATTTTAACATTTACTAATCCCAAAGTAACTACATGTTTTTAAAATAAAGCATATAATGTCTGAGGCAGATTATTTGTTCAGTCTGATGAACAGATTCTCAGAAAAAGGTTTCCTGAGGAACCTCCAGTCTATAGGTTGAAAAACATTATATTATACTATGAGCTCCTTGAAGATAAAGTGATGTTTTATTTAGATTTAAATCCCTAATGCCTAACCCAGTGCCTACCCAGTAGCAAGTGTTTAATAAGAAATAGATGCATGGGAATGTTTTGTTTTCACAAACACTTGCGACACTGATGGGGCACTTCTCATGTGCCAGGCACTGGTATAAATGTTGTACATGTATTAACTCATTTAACCACTGAATAACCCTAGGGGGTAGATGTTTTTACCATCCATATTTACAGATGACAAAACTGAGGCTCAGATATCTTTAGTAATTTGCTCAAGGTCACACTGCAGAGAATTTTAAAAGCCAGGAGATAAACTAAGATTTTATTGTTTTTCATGTTTTTCAATGTAACTTCAGAGAGACCACAGCTATGGGTATTCAGTGGGGCCTTGGGCACTGCTGACTGACCATATTAATAGGATGCTACTTGTGGTACATATATACAATGGAATATTACTCAGCCATAACTAAAATGAAATAGTGCCATTTGCAGCAAAGTGGATGGACCTAGAGATTATCATATTAAACGAAGTCAGAGAAAGACAAATATTGTATGATATTACTTATTTGTGGAATCTAAAAAGATGATACAAATGAACTTATTTACAAAATAGAAATAGATTCACAGAGATAGAAAACCATCTTATGGTTACCAAATGGAATAGCGGGGTTGGGGGAGAGATAAACTAGGAGTTTGGGACTAACATATATACACTACTATATATAAAATAGGTAAACAGAAGTACCTACTATATAGCACAGGGAACTATATTCAATATCTTGTAATAACCTATAATGGAAAAGAATCTGAAAAAGGATATATATATGTATAACTGAATCACTTTGCTGTACACTTGAAACTAACACAACATTGTAAATTAACTATACTTCAATTAAAAAATAAAATATAAATAATAGGATGCTACTTGGGCAACTCCACCTCATTTGAGGAGGAATGCATGCCTTTCATGAAGAGGCATTAATCTCCTTGTCTCTAGGCTACTAAGAAACAGTTTCACAAACACGCGTCACAGTGTGTATATCCTGCCAGTCCCAACCTGATGTAGTTCAGACAGTAAGCTCTCACCTGGTCTCTAAGTAGAATAAGAAATGACAGGAATGAATGCTTGAATGAAGGAATGTCCATTCCTGGAGGAAGGCTTTAAATGACATCAATTAATTTTCTGGCTGGGAGTTTTGTGGCTATTTTGTAAGCTCTCCCATGAAAGAAAAGTATGTCAGGGCTTTGTTTCTAGTGGTTGAAGCATTAGAATCTATCAGTAAAAGACACAAAGACATGAGGCAGAGAAGAGGGGAGGCAGAGGCCAGCCCAACACGGTCAATCTGACTCCACTCCATCCCCTTGGCTTTGTGTGCACCAGAGCACAGGCACTATGAGAGATGCAAAGAGAAACGTCAGGTGTGCTGCCCTCAAGGAGCTCAGGATGGATGACAGAAGGTGAAAGAAACATGGACATCAATAACCACAATAAAAGGCAAAATGGGACCTGTGTTTAAAAAAAATAGAACAGATTTGAACTAAGTGTTCTGGGAGGAGAGAGAGGGATCAGATGACTGCCAGCTAGGGGAAGCAGGAAATGCCAGCCTCTGAACTAGCTGTGTTTTGATTAATAGAGATTAGAGGGGAAGGACTTTCTACACAAACGAAGCTCCCTGGAGATGCTGAGGGAGGGTGGGAGGAGGAGAACAGGCAGTTCATTCCGCTTGATTAAGCAGTGGTTGCACACTGGCCAACTCTGTGCTAACCTTCCCCTGGCTGGTACATTATTATATTTTTTAAAAAACAAATGTATTTGAATGCCCTGAGGGAAAACATGGGCTCTGTATCAGTCATCATTCTCCATTGCCTAACTTAGCTGTCCATTCACATACTCATGTTACCTGCTGTCCCTGCAGGTGTTAGGATGGGTGAGCCCTGCGCTAAAGCAGAGGCAGAGGGGGTCTGGGGGATCATTGGGGAACAAGGGACTAGGCAGGAGTTTTTAGCCTGGAATTAAGGCAGAGAGGGAGTTGGGGGAGAGTGTGTATGGATGAGGTTGAATTTGACTGGGAAAAAAATGCACCTGTATTTTCACTAACGTCTAACTGAAATTTAGCATTTCCTTCCATTTTGAATGTGAGCAAAAAAAAATCACAATAGTATTAGCAATATGTGTGACTTTGTCACCAATAAAACTCACAGATGATTTCACATTAGAGTTGTTGCAGAGATCTTAAGCTACTGTTTATGTTCATCAATACTTTGACATTATTGTAGTTATGAGACTTATGCCAGCTCTTGTCATTTAATGAGTTAATAAGGAAGTACATATACTACTATATCAAAAATTTGATACATATTTTGATATAAATTCCATTTAATTGGTTTCCTTAATACTCTTACATGTTTTATTTTACGTGTTTTAAAACAGATGGAGAGATATACCATGTTCTTGGATTGGAAGAATCAACATTGTGAAAATGACTATACTACCCAAAGCAATCTATAGATTCAATGCAATCCCCATCAAACTACCAATAGCATTTTTCACAGAACTAGAACAAAAAATTTCACAATTTGTATAGAAACACAAAAGACCCCGAAGCCAAAGCAATCTTGAGAACGAAAAACGGAGCTGGAGGAATCAGGATCCCTGACTTCAGACTATACTACAAAGCTACAGTAAACAAGACAGTATGGTACTGGCACAAAAACAGAAGTATAGATCAATGGAACAGTATAGAAAGCCCAAAGATAAACCCATGCACATATGGTTACATTATCTTTGATAAAGGAGGCAAGAATATACAATGGATAAAAGAGAGCCTCTTCAATAAGTAGTGCTGGGAAAACTGGACAGCTACATGTAAAAGAATGAAATAGAACACTTCCTAACACCATACACAAAAATAAACTCAAAATGGATTAAAGAGCTAAACGTAAGGCCAGACATTATAAAACTCTTAGAGGAAAACATAGACAGAACACTCTATGACATAAATCACAGCAACATCCTTTTTGACCCACCATCTAGAGAAATAGAAATAAAAACAAAAATAAACAAATGGGACCTAATGAAACTTAAAAGCTTTTGCACAGCAAAGGAAACCATAAACAAGACGAAAAGACAACCCTCAGAATGGGAGAAAATATTTGCAAATGAAGCAACTGACAAAGGATTAATCTCCAAAATATACAAGCAGCTCATGCAGCTCAATCTCAAAAAAACAAAAAACCCAATCCAAAAATGAGCAGAAGACATAAATAGACATTTCTCCAAAGAAGATATACAGATTGCCAACAAACACATGAAAGGATGCTCAACATCACTAATCATTAGAGAAATGCAAATCAAAATTACAGTGAGGTATCACCTCACACCAGTCAGAATGGCCATCATCAAAAAATCTACAAACAATAAATGCTGTAGAGGGTATGGAGAAAAGGGAACCCTCTTGCATTGTTGGTGGGAATACAGATTGATACAGCCACTATGGAGAACAGTATGGAGGTTCCTTAAAAAACTAAAAATAGAACTACCATATGACCCAGCAATACCAGTACTGGGCATATACCCTGAGAAAACCATAATTCAAAAAGAGTCATGTACCACAATGTTCACTGCAGCACTATTTACAATAGCCAGGAGATGGAAGCAACCTAAGTGTCCATTGACAGTTGAATGGATAAAGATGTGGTACATATATACAATGGAATATTACTCAGCCATAAAAAGAAACAAAATTGAGTTATTTGTAGTGAGGTGGATGGACCTAGAGTCTGTCATACAGAGTGAAGTAAGTCAGAAAGAGAAAAACAAATACCATATGCTAACACATATATATGGAATCTAAAAAAAAAAAAAAAGTTCTGAAGAACCTAGGGGCAGGACAGGAATAAAGACACAGACGTAGAGAATGGACTTGAGGACACGGGGAGGGGGAAGGGTAAGCTGAGACTAAGTGAGAGAGTGGCATTGACATATATACTACCAAATGTAAAATAGATAGCTAGTGGGAAGTAGCTGCATAGCACAGCAAGATCAGCTCAGTGCTTTGTGACCACCTAGAGGGGTGGTATAGGGAGGGTGGGAGGGAGATGCAAAAGGGAGGGGATATGGGGATATATGTATACGTATAGCTGATTCACTTTGTTATACAGCAGCAACTAACACACCATTGTAAAGCAATTATACTCCAATAAAGATGTTAAAAAAAATAAAAATAAAAACAAAACAAACAAAAAAAACCCCCAAAAAACATTACTCTGAGAAGGAGTCCACAGTTTTCACCAGACCATCAAAAGGGGCCATGACACCAAATAGGTTAAAAACCTTTGCTGAAGGTAGCCTGCAACCATGTTAACAGAGAGATTTAAATATCTTCAGCAGTGTGAATTTAATCTCATAGGCCAATGGGAGCCACTGAAGTTTTTTTTTTATGTCAATTTTTACTTTTTAATAATCTGATTGGCACATAATTACTTTTAACTAATTTTATTGAGGTATAATTATAATGAAGCATACCCTTTTTGAAGTTCAGTGAGTTTTGACAAATGTGTAGATACACATGTAACTACCACTAAAATCAAAATACAATTTGGGTAGTAGAAAGTAAAATTTCAAACACTGTACATCTTGCTCTCACATCCTCAAAGGATCCCCACTCTGGGCTTACAAGGGCACCAGCTCTTCACTGAGAGACCCAGAACCTGAGCTGTACAGAAGAACAGTCCCCAAAGCAGTGCAGGTTTACAAAGGGATGGCATATTGATAATAAAAGACTTATGTATAGATGGGATACATACATGAACAGTCTAATGTCAATCTTCAAATATCCACCTATATAATAACTTATGTAACCTCTATCAAGATCGCAACTTTTCACTTGTTAAGAAAGGGCCAGAATCTCATCATCCATTCTTACTGGCTGATAGCATGCAATGCTGCTAACCATATTAGCACATGGATTGATGATACCTGTTTTATGTTACCCACAACTTAAGTTATATTTTATTGAAACTCCTAAAAGGTATAGACATTCATTAAAAAAAAAAAGACTCCATCATCTCCTGGGACTCTGGGAAATCAGCCCAATTTGGTTTGTCAGGTCCTACAAATGTTTACTGAGATGGCATAAGACAAAACAAAGTCACAAGACTGTTTGCATTAAGAGTTGTTACATTAGCTGCATTAGGGTAGGTTTCCACCATCCTAAAGTAAACTAGGCTTTTCCCCTTTATTTTTTAAAATAAATTTATTTATTTATTTTTGCCTGCATTGGGTCTTTGTTGCTGCACGCGGGCTCTTCTCTAGTTGCAATGAGCAGGGGCTACTCTTCGTAGTGGTGTGCGGGCTTCTCATTGCGGTGGCTTCTCTTGTTGCAGAGCACAGGCTCTAGGCACGTGGGCTTCAGTAGTTGTAGCATGCGGACTCAGTAGTTGTGGTGCACAGGCTTAGTTGCTCCACGGCATGTGGGATCTTCCTGGACCAGGAAGTGTGTTCTGTGTTCCCTGCATTGGCAGGCAGATTCTTAACCAGTGCGCCACCAGGGAAGTCCCTTTTCCCTTTTAAAGACGAAAAAAATCACTCACTTTAGAACAGCTCTCCTAATCTTCTTAAGGAATGCTGAAGTTATTATTGAAACCCTGCAAACATATATTTTTTAGCGTATGAAGTAAAATTGAAAAGAGATAATTTTCTAGGAGGATATATTTCGAGGTTTTTCCTTGACTATTATACAAGTCTTCTGCTATGTGCTTCCTCGTATTCATGTTAGGCCAGCAAATTACACTAAATAAATATATTTGTTCCAATATAAATTTTCTGCAAGAATGTTCATAAGCCTGTCATTGCATACTAATGATAACAACAGAGGTAAGTAATATACAGGTGATACAAATAATTTTTTTTCCCATCGTAGATGGTGAGTCTTCTAGTATTTACTTTAATAATAATAGTTCTTGGGACTTCCCTGGTGACGCAGTGGTTAAGAATCCACCTGCTAATGCAGGGGACCCGGGTTCGAGCCCTGGTCTGGGAAGATCCCACATGTCACCAAGCAACTAAGCCCGTGCACCACAACTACTGAGCCTGCGCTCTGGAGCCCGTGAGCCACAACTAATGAGCCCCCGTGCAACAACTACTGAAGCCCACGCACCTAGAGCCCGTGCTCTGCAACAAGAGAAGCCACCGCAATGAGAAGCCCGTGCACTACAACGAAGAGTAGCCCCTGTTCGCTGCAACTAGAGAAAGCCCGCGTTCAGCAATGAAGACCCAGCGCAGCCAAAAATAAATAAATAAATTTTAAAAAACAAGACAAAACAAAACTTAGTGGCTTAAAGGAACCATTTCTTAAAAAAAAAAAATAATAATAATTCTCATTTATTGGATGCTGGTTGTGGACCAACATAGTATAAGAATTTATTTACGTATATGTTCTCATTTAATCCACCCAATAACCCTAAAAATAGTATTAATATCCATATTTTTTACAGATGAGGAAACTGAGAGGACAGACCCCTAAGAGGCAGATCTGACTCTGTCTTCCAAAATTACATTCCTTTCACTTCCTTATCCTATTCAACAATATATTACTTGTTATCTCACTTTCTAGAGTTTGTTAATTGTGCTTCAAAATCTCATTTTACAACACTTGAATTGAAAGGTATGAACTAAGAGCAATGGATTCTAGTTTACAAGGGAGAGTCTCATCTTTTGTAACTGGTGAGGGGTAAATTCTTAAGGAGAGGACCCCACCACCAAGCTCCCAGGACTAGTTGGCTTCATTCTTCCCTCCAAGACCTTTACTCTGAGCTCCTTCACTACTTACTATAGACTGAATGTTTGTGTCCCCCCAAAACTCATGTGTTAAAACCCTAATCCCCACTGTGATGGTGTTTGGAAATGGGGCCTTTGGGGGGTAATTAGGTCATGAGGGTGGAACCCTAGATGGGATTAGTGCCTTTTTAAGAAGAGATATGCGAGAGTTTTCTTCCCTTCTGCTCTCTCTGCTGTATGAGGATATGACTAGTAGACGGCATTCTGCAAACCAGAAGGAAGGCCCCCACCAGACACCAGAGTTGCAGGTGCCTTGATCTTGGACTTCCCAGCGTGCAGAACTGTGAGAAATAAATGTCTGTTGTTTAAAACACTTCGTGGATGCTATTCTGTTACAGTAGCCTGAACTAAGAAACTTCTTTAACTCCCAGTTACTACACAGCCATACAAATGCACCTAAGGCTATACCAGATCATCTTTTTTTTTCTTTTTTCACTCTTTTAAAGTTATTCTTAGTTATTCTTCCCAAGAGCACATTCTCTAGATAATTTAACAATAATGGCAGAGACCAGGCATAGAACTACTGCAGGGCCTGCTTTAGCTCTCAGTATCAGTACACTGAACAAGCACATTCATGACCGGTAATCAGAAGGAAACTTGAGCTTCGATTCCAACTGTCCCTTTAAAATTTGTTCAGTTTCCCCTTCCCCTGAATGAAATCCAGCATTTTCCATGACTTTTCTGCTCACTCTTAGGAAATAGGACATCTTAGGTCACTTGATGTCACAAAACAGTCTCCACCCAATAATGAGAATGCCCAGTCCCATGCAATACAAAGAACTCTTTCTTTGATTTAGTGTTAAATCTTTTCCCTCTCCTAGCAAGAGCAGGCTTCCAGGAAGAGTGGTCGTGGGCCTTTTCTCTCACTCTCAACCTGCTAAACAAAGCTGGTAGGTCCTTGGGGTTAGAGGGAAGAGGGAAAGGAGTAGAAAGTTCTTCCTTGACTGGTGTCATACCAAAGGGCTTTGCACTATCTGGCATGGGAGATGCTTAAAGCTGATTCTCCCATAAGGATTACTGTGAGTTCTTCAGAAGTCCCCTTGGTAGGTCCCTACCATTGCAACTCTGCTTGAGAAACCAACAGTTTCTCAACAAATTCCAGCAACCTTTAACAACTTCCATTTTGATCTGTCTCATTATCCTCTTTGGTACCTGATAGCTATTCTATCTCAGAGCCTCAGTCCACATTTCCCATTTAACAACCTATAATATTCACCATTACATTAGTTCTATATACTATGGTTCATTGTCACTTGGACATACGCTTTGGGTATAAGTGCAGAATAACATTTCTCTCAACCAGTAAAGCTATATATTAAAAATGTTGTCTGACCCTTGTTACAGTACCTGGAAATTTTCTCATAATTATTTCCTTTTATTCAACTTTTTTTCCTTTTTTTTTTGGCCGTGCCGCCTTGCGGGACCTTAGTTTCCTGACTAGAGACATAACATTGGCCCTAGCAGTGAAAGCACCGAGTTCTAACCACTGGACCACCAGGGAATTCCCTCAAAGTTTTGTTTTGACTACAGTTTGAAAATGGATTATAATACCGCTTCCACAGATGTTAATTCTTTCTTTCAATTTGTTCCACATTTTGGTGCTTTTCAATAAATGGGCACTCAATGCTGGTCATCCTATGCCTAGACCTGGAATCAAGTCTGTCTCTCCTTACTGATGGAAAATTTTCCTATGAGCTCATCATGTTTTACATTTTTTCTATGTAAGAATGCAGAAGAGGGCATAAAGTGAAATTCCTAATCCCCAGAAGATTTGTATCCTAACTGTAGATCACTGCACCATTCATGGTCAATATCACCTGTGCTGCCGATGGGCTTATTAGAGATTCACTGGCATTATGCCGTTTAAAATAACAGTAGCATGTTAATTTGTAAACACTCTAATCCCTGTCCCTCTATCTTACCCTGCCCTCAGAATTATATGAGATGACTCTGGGAATTGCATCATTATGACAGTGACTAGGGTGAGGAGAGTGCGGCATCTAGGATACAAAATTTAAGGAGGTGCTCACTCCGTGGTCATGGAAGCCCAGTGCCTCCTTAAAGTTGGCACCCTCGGTGCTTCACTCACCTCACCCTAATCCTGTCTCTGTGTATTGGACCTGCGTTTATTCAATAATATTCTTGAGAACTTTCTGTGGGCCAAACACTGTTCTTGATGGTGGACATCCAGAAGGGGTGCAGTCAGATAAAAGTTTCTGCCCTTATTGGACAGTAACAAGTGCCATGGAGGAAGATAAAGCAGAGAAAGGGAATAAGGAAGTTCGAAGGTGGGGTAGGGGGTGTCATTTAAAATAGGGCGGTCAGAGAAATCCTTACTGAGAAGGTGACATTTGAGCAAAGAATTGAAGGAGGTGAAATGTTTTTGAACACTTAATAAAGCGTTCAAAATATTTTCTGAATTTGTTGCCAATAGTTTATAATGAGTAGATTTCACAAAAATATCTGGCTTCTCTTGACAAATCCAAAGATCTGGCAACATGGAGCCCCATTCCTGTAAAACAACAACGATATGGAGCTGAGAAGGGCTGGCCACTCTGAACCATGCCAGGGCCTTGTATTGGGCAAGACTTTTCTGGTTCTCCAAGTCTCCATCTGCCTGCCTTGCTCTGTTACATCACCTGTGTGTCCCTTGTAAGCATCTGAGTTTGCAAACTTCGGCAAGAATCCTAAAGGGAGAACTCAAATGCTGCCAGCTTCCCTTCAAGTAGTAACTCAGAGGCTTGGTGGCTATTGCGATGAGATGGTCTGCTCACCAGACCACAGTAAAGTCACTCCACTAGTGAGGCCAAGAGACCTTGCCTCTGGACCCCAGAGATGAGCGGTGTTTACTAAGTTGCTAGAAGCTGAGGGAAGAAGGTACCACTGGGCTGTCTTCTTGCACAACGACTGGCATTACCAGAACTTTGTTAAAACCCTGCTATCCTAGTTCACGCATGTTCTAACTTTCAACTAGTCCTTTTCTTGGAGCAAAAGAAAAAATAAATAAATTCCGGGGTGTGCAAGGCATGATTTTCTGTCTCAGCAGAATTTTAATACAACGAGCAGTTGCAGTTCTTTGAAACCCCACCTACCTGCTGGCACATGTCAGTGACAGGAATTTTCCACTTGGGTGAGGCGCCCATACCGTTCACTGAAACTACCCTGAGGAAGAGATCTGTGGTGGCAGATAGCACTGACAGACATTTCTGAGAAGTGATGACAGGGGTCTCTTCCTGACAGCTAGGAGAGAGGAGGGCATATGGCCATAACAACTATTACTTATTCTTTACATGCTTTAGCTGGATTTTTGATTCTGCAACTATCTGCCTAAATTACAAGATTTTAAACTCAGGCCAAGTAGGTGAGAACAAGTTAAGACTTCTTAACTTCAACTTATGTAAAAATCTCCACTGTGGAAAAAAAAAAGAAAGAAAGAAAGAAAGAAAAAAAGCTAAGTCAGGATAAACAACAAGGCCCTACTGTATAGCACAGGGAACTATATTCAATATCCTGTGATAAACCATAATGGAAAAGAATATGAAAGAGAATATGTATATGTATAACTGAATCACTTTGCTGTACAGCAGAAATTAACACAACGTTGTAAATCAACTATACTTGAATAAAATTTTTAAGACATTTAAAAACAGTAAAAAAAAATCTCCACTGTGAAATTGCATGAAACCAGTTTTGTTATAAAATGAAAATAGCTGGGACCACTGTGACTTTGAGGCAGACATAGCGTGTTTGCTTGACAGACGATGTAAGATTCTGGATGTATTTCAATCAACTCACTATATTTGCACTGGATGAAAAAAATCTCAAACTCTGCCTAGTGTACAGAGTACATTATGTCTCTGCTTTATTTCACAATCAGTTAAAAAGAAAGAAAGAAAAAATAGGGAGCGGGGAGCATATTTCCAATCTTAACTCCAATTAGGGTATTGGAAAATTGAACTTTCATGTTAGTAAAAATGAAAACCATGGATAAAAAATTAGAACGAGGGGCTTCCCTGGTGGCGCAGTGGTTAAGAATCCGCCTGCCAATGCAGGGGACACGGGTTCAAGCCCTGGTCTGGGAAGATCCCACATGCCGCGGAGCAACTTGGCCCGTGAGCCACAGTTACTGAGCCTGCGCGCCTGGAGCCTGTGCTCCGCAACAAGAGAGGCCGCGACAGTGAGAGGCCCGCGCACCGCAATGAAGAGTGGTCCCCACTTGCCACAGCTAGAGAAAGCCCTCGCACAGAAACGAAGACACAACACAGCCATAAATAAATTAATTAATTAATTAAAAAAATAAAAAATCATCCCACCTTTAAAAAAAAAAAATTAGAACGATTTTTAAGACAAGTTTGTAAATAACTACTGGGCTATTCACATAACATGAATATTAAGCACACATGAATTGAAGGAAGACATTTTACGGTAACCCAAAGGAAATTTGTGAAGCAGGAGAAATTTCTCTTGGTGTGCAAAATTTCTCTGTACTGTTCCTCCACCTTTATCAGCCTCTCCTACTCACCGCTCACCACGCAGTTCTCATAATCATACTCTCTTCCACACTTCAGCCTCCCTCTATCAAAATATGGGTCAATGGTAAGACACAAGAAACTTGTACAAAGCTTTTTTTTTTTTTTTAATTTATTTTTGGCTGCATTGGGTCTTTGTTGCTGCGCGTGGGCTTCTCATCACGGTGGCTTCTCTTGTTGTGGAGCATGGGCTCTAGGCTCATGGGCTTCAGTAGTTGCAGCACACGGGCTCAGTAGTTGTGGCTTGTGGGCTCAGTAGCTGTGGCTCGTGGGCTCAGTAGTTGTGGCTCAAAGGCTCTAGAGCACAGGCTCAGTAGCTGTGGCACACAGGCTTAGTTGCTCGCGGCATGTGGGATCTTCCCAGACCAGGGCTTGAACTCGTATCCCCTGCACTGGCAGGTGGATTCTTAACCACTGCACCACCAGGGAAGCCCCAAATCTTTTTTAAAAAGCTCTGGTTCAAAAATTGCTTCTGATTTTAAGAACATGAGGGAAAGAAGGTCAAGGGAAGAAAGACTGTGTCCCCTTGCAAATTCTTATGACATGTTTCTCCTCTGGAGCAAATTTTTCAAACGATGCTAACCATTTTTACAATGAAAGGTCTTTTTGTTTTTCTTTTGGAAATCAAACATTAAGCAGCAGCATCTGGCCTGCAGATCGTTCTATTAACTCTCATACCTTCTTGTTACATCCATTCCATCAGTAAAGGTGCTTTGCAAATATTTTCTTATGACATCCTGAATAAACATACGCTCTAATTATGTAGTAGGCCCGGACTTAGCAAAAGGAAAACCAAATGAAACTGAATTTTAATTTCTCCATTAAAAGAAAAAAAAACTTCAGAGTTCTTTCTTTAGCCACCTTGTATCCCTTTTCATTCTTTTTTTGTTTTACCTGTTAAACCAGTTTGCAAATAACTACTGGCCTCAGCACAAAGCTTGAATACTAAACTCCTATTAACTGCAGGAAAATTTAATTTTAGCGTGACCTTCCACTTTCAAGAAACCACATGTGAGAGAGATATTATTTTAAAATACTCCTTAAGATGTTATAAACCATTTAACAAGAAACACATTTTTTAAAAGACAGAGGAAAGAATTTTGGGTACCAGCCTCTTTGCAGTGCCCCAGAAGTCACAACGGCAACGAATAATTCTGTTTTTGCAGAGATTCACTCTGCCTACCTGTTTTCCTTCCATGAATCATTACTAAGGTGCAGCAATGTCTTAGGATGGTCCAAAAATAGATGATGGAGGTCAGCCCCTGTCCTCAAGGCCATGTGTTATATGAGAAAACCACCACTTTTTCTCCACTTTCTGTGACCGCCCCTCCCTCTCTACTGTCGACACCTCCTTCCTTCTTGCAGAGAAAGAAGTTTCTCTCTTCCGACTCCTGGTTCCATCCACTTCCTTTCTTCATCAACTCTCTCTTCTCCTTTTGAACATCTTCCCCTCCTCCGATCCCTCCCTTTCTGGCTAAAAACCTGTGACCATCTCCCCTATTCTAAGAGATGCTTCTTGAGGCTGTGCTGTCACCTCAAGATACTACTGTCAACGTTCTTTCCCTACCAGTCACCCTGAACAAGGACTCTACAGCTGCTCCAACACTGCTTGCATGTGAATCACCTGGGGAACAGCGTTCGAAGGCAGATTCTAAGTAGGTAAGGACCTGAGAATCTGCATTTCTAATGAGCACCCAGGTGATGCCCACACTGGAGGGCTCTCTGGTCAATGCATTCACTCTTGATTGTTCACTTGTCTCTTACCAGCAGATGTCCCTTTCTGTCACCTCAATGAAGTGGTTCCTAAAAGTCACCACTGATCTTCTTACCCTCAAATCCAACAGCTCTTCCCTTTGTCCTTAGTGTCTTTAATCTGTACACAGTATCACTTATCACCAGTGGTCACCTGCCATCCTTCTCTCAAAATTTCTCCTCTTGGGTTCGCTGCCATGATACTCCTTTGGCTCTTCTTCCACAGGCAACTCCAATTTCCTCTGATTGTGGTCCTTCCTCCTCTTGCCACCTGAAGGAACCTAGTTACCACCCAGGTGATGACCCTCAAATTCAGTATTTGCTCTTTGGTTTGTCTTTGTCTCTGTTCTTTCCCTCAGGAATTATCCAATTTCATGACTTCAATGTGCATTTTTCAGACGTGTATTTCTAAAGGGACCTTTTCCCCAAATCACATTCCAACCTCCAACTAGCCATCAGTTATCTCCACCTGGACAAGCTGCTCACACCTGAAACTTAGGTTTTCAACCAAACTCAAGACCTAACTAATTTCTATGCCTCACTTTTCTATTCCTATGAATGGTGTCATTATTACTCCGGTCACACAAGCTCTCGACCTCTGAGTTATCCTTGGTTTTCCCGTCCCTTTATATTCCATCACTAACTCTAAGCCAGAAGGACAGGGAAGGTGGCTCACAGGATCCAGCAGTGAGTGAGTTGAGAATACTGGACTGGGAGATTTGCTAACCACATTTCCAGCTACAATTTAGCGACACTTTTATGTCCTGATGGTAAGTCTAGATACAGCTCAGCTAATCCACCAGCTTAAACTCCTGCCTGTTCTTCACCTCCCCCTTTCTACCTTCTCTTAATTTTCATTTGCATCCACATCTCCTATTTCCTTTTCATTCCTCTATCTCCTTCTTTCTTTGTTCTTCTCTTTCTCTTCCATTGGTAATCAATCATACCTTGTAAACGGAATCACATTCCCTTTGCCCCTCCCAATTAGCACTCGTTTAGTGAATAACATCTCTCCAATCCTACCCACTTCTCATCTACTTATTTCACATTTTATTTCCTCACCATGCTCATTCTTGTCAGCCCTCTTAATCCTCAAACAGTTCCAGGAGAGCAAAGACCATTCCTATGTTATTCATTATTTTATCTTGTGTCCCCTGGTGCCTGGCACTGAGTAGGTGCTCAGTAAGTGTTTGTTAAAGAAAGAAAGAAGGGGAGGAAAGAGGGAAGAGAGAGAATATGATCCCCATTTTGCAGATAAGTAACTAAGGCTCCAAGAGGTTAAGCCACTTGCCTACAGTCATACACTTAACTGTATGGAGACAGGTTGCTATGTTTGTTCTGTCTAAAGCTAAAGCCTGTACTAAGGACACCGCATTTCTGGGTCCCCAGCTCTGCATTAGGTGCCCCAGGAGGAGACAAATATGTATAAGACAAAGGCTCTGCCCCCCAAGAAGTACACAATTTAGTAAGGGAGCTAAATATACAAATAACTGTAATATAAAGTAGGGTATAATCATGAGTTTACATTTTCTAAAAAGATTTGTTTAGTACCTGGTTTCTTGGTAAACAATTTTAGAGTGTGACAGAATAAAAAAGTTAGTAAACAGTGTTCAGATGTAAGTCTCTCCTCTTCCCTGGAGCCCTGTGTTTGACATTACTAAAAATAAGAGTCTTGAAATCCAAGCAAAGATGACTTTCCCTCACATGTCAGACCCAGAGGCCCAAGTTAATGGAGATTCCACTGTAGTTCCCAGCCTAAAACCAGATTCAAGGCACTTAGGAGCAAGTTTTAACTGCTGGCTGCCAAGAGCAGAAACAGCGTCATTTAAAGGTGCTGCCAGCTTACTGTCTTCTACAAATTGGTACAAGAGAGGAAACTTCTCTTAGGCTTGGAAGAGAAAGAAAGCGAATTCTTTTTTTTTTAAGCCTAGAGTAGATACACAATGTAGGTCTCTCTTGTAATTTTTCATTTTCAGATGGTTTATCACAAAACTGTTTGGTCTTCAGAAGAAAAATTGGGCATGCCCTTCTGGATGCTTAGTGAACAGACTGGGTAGTATGCTCAAAATCATGCAAGCCGACGAGGGTAGAATGCCAACAGCAAACAAGTATGTATTATAGTGGGGTTAGTGTGGAATGCAGCTCTGGAATGCAAAAGTTTAATATCATAAGGGTAGCATTAGTCATGGACAAGTAGGTTCCATATGTGTTTCTTACATTTCTCAGTTTCCACCAGTTTGGGGTCAAAGATTTTCATAAATCAGACATTTCAAATCAGAGGGAATAAGGGTGTTGGTACACTTGGCTATCTATTTGAAAAAAAAAAAAGTTAAATCATTGCCTTAACCTTCCACGAAAAAAATATATCAGGTGTGTTTAAAAATTTAAGTAGGGACTTCCCTAGTGGCGCAGCAGTTAAGAATCGCCTGCCATTGCAGGGAACACGGGTTTGATCCCTGGTCCAAGAAGATACCACATGCAGTGGAGTAACTAAGCTTGTGAGCCACAACTACTGAGCCCATGTGCTGCAACTACTGAAGCCCACATACCTAGAGCCTGCACTCCACAACAAGAGTAGCCACCACAATGAGAAGCCCGCGCACCGCAATGAAGAAGAGCCCCCGTTCGCCACAACCAGAGAAAGCCCACGCGGAGCAACGAAGAGCTAACACAGCCAAAAATAAATAAATTAATTAATTTTTTAAAAAAAGTTAAGTAAGTTTAAGTAAAATTTCAAACTATAAAAAATACTAGAAAAAGTGTGGAATAGGTGAATCATTTTCCACCTGTAGGGTAAATAAAGGTCTTTTAGCATGACACCAAAGGCAGAACCATGAAGCACAAGATTACATTTAAGTATATTTAAAAATGAAAAAAGAAAACTTTTATATTGCCAAAAAGTGCAATAAAACAATGGCAAAATTAAAAACTAGAACATATTTAAAATATATGTGATAAGGAATTTACATTTCTATAGTCATTCAATTCAAAAAGAAGGAAATATATCCTTGCTATAAAGAGATAAGTAAAACAATTTTTTAAAAAGCTCCATAATTCCTCAGCTAACAGATTGCCAAAAATACATAAGAATCATCATATCTAGTTACAGCAAGCATATAGGAAAATGACCCCTCATACAGGATTAGTGAGAGAATAACTGCTACCATTTTTGTGAAGGATACTTTGGTAATTTGTACCACAAAACCTTCAAAATGGACCCAGCAATCCTACTCCTAGGAATTTATCCTAGAAAATTATTAGAAAAACACAAATCCATATATGTCTAAGACATTTATTGTGGGATTGTTTGTAACAGTGAAAAACTGAAATAATCTAAATGTTCAATCATGGAAGAGTTAAATATATTTTGATCCAATCACACAGTAGAATATCCTGCTGCTATTAAAAAATCACAATCTGGATATGTTTTTCCTGACACAAAGTTATTTAAGATATGCTGTTAAGTGAAAAAAAAATCACATTACACAACTTGTATAATAATTTCTTTTTTTAAAAACGGATATCAAGTTTATATGCGGAATCTAAAAAAATGATACAAATGTACTTATTTACAAGACAGAAATAGACTCACAGACATAGAAAACAAACTTATGGTTACCAAAGGGGAAAGGGCCAGGAGGAATAAATTAGGAGTTTGGGATTAAAATATACACACTACTATATACAAAATAGATAACCAACAAGGACCTACTATATAGCACAGGGAACTATACTCAATATCTTGTAATAACCTATAATGGAAGAGAATGTAAAAAAAAGAATATATATATAAAACTGAATCACTTTGCTATATACCTGAAACTAACAAACACAGCATTGTAAATCAACTATATTTCAATAAAAATTTAAAAAAATAAAATTAAATAAAAATTAAAAAGGATATCAGACAACACAACTTGTATGATAATATCTTTTAAAATTATATAGATATATATGTATATATACACATATATGTGTGTGCTAATATATGAATATATATGTGTGTATTTATTAATATATACATACACATGCAGAGAGAGAGAGAGAGAGAAAATGAGCCAGATAGTAGCTAAGGGTCCCATTGGGGTTGAACTGGCTTTGAAGATCCCATGAAACTTCTATTAGATTAACACCAACTTCAAGGCCTTTGAGAGTTCAACACCCTCCCTTGAAGTTTACTTCTTCATGTTCCCAACTGCCTCTGCACTTCTGTACCCCTGTGCACAGATCTTATTTCACCTCATAAAACTCAGATGTAAAACTTAGTCCTTTCACAATAAATCCACTCCCACTAAGCCTTTGGTGAGTTTTTGCTGACTTTATTGAAGTTTTAAGGAGGGTGGTGGTGATCACTTTACTCCTGTCTCAATAGCTCTTCAGCCTTTCTCCTGATTGATTCCTGGGAAGCTTTGGTGCCAGCCAACATCTGACCCCAAGAGGAAGGTAATAGAATAAGATTCTCTCTTGATCATTAGATATGTGTATGTATATATATGTATGTGTTGTATATGTACATGTATATGTGCATATACATAATAACGTATGTATACATATATATATATATATGTGTGTATATATATATATATATATATATGTATAATATCCTTTGGCTCCCTGGATACTTAAAAATCCAGGAAACTATTATACAAAAGTTAACAGTGGCTATCACTACATAGTGGGAGTTCAAATGACTTTTATATTCTTCTTCATACTTTTCTAAATTTTCTGAAATTTTTATAAGCCTGTGCTATTATTACAGTAAGAGAAAAAAATTTTTAAGTTATTTCAGTTTTAAAGGGTAGAGAAGTAGTATTAACGACAAAGCAGTTTTTCTCTGGATTTGTCCACACCGACCTTGCAGAAACCCAGCCCTTTCCAATTCACCCCAAATTGTTTAAGAAGCCTAGGGAGGCGTCCCACGGGCACCCCATAACCAGCCATCTTGGCTACCACGTTAGTCTCCCATTTGCATCTCTCCTGCCTTGCCATCCCCCACCAGTACCCCAAAGGGCATCCCTCCTCACATGGCCCTCAAAAGCCCCACACTACTGCTGGTCAATGCCCTCCAGCATCTCGGCCAAGGGACCCGAGGTCTCCCAAGGCCTCTATCCCCTATCTTTGCCCAAATTGACCTTCTTCTACTGACCTTCCCTTTTGCAGCTACTACAGAGGACACAGCTACCTTCCAGAACCAGTTGTGGCTTCTTTTCCCTTTTTCTACCTTTGACAGAACGGAAAGATAAAAAATAAACAGGGCTTAATATCCAGAGCAGTCCTGCAGTTCTTCCTCCTTCTCAGGTCAGAGGGAACAAGGGATGCCTGTATTCCTGCCTTCCTGGAAATCTCACTACAGGGCCCTGTCAGGAGGCTGCCTGGAGCAGCTGAGGGACCAGCTGGACCAGCCCCGCAGAAGTGACAGAAGCTTCTCTGGCTCCCAGTCTACTGTTTGGTGGAGTGGTGGAGGACCAAACAGAAGTACCTCAAGTAAGCCCCCCGAATAGATTATGAAAACCGTCCCACCCGTGCCAGTCTGTTGGAGATGTGCCAATATACCCTCTCACCAAGGTTGAACCTTGCTATGTATGGAAGGGTCAACCCCTTACAGTCGACCCCCCTGCAGAGGATGTGTGGGCAAGAGGAGCACTACCCAGGCCATAAATTATGGCCTCCGATAACGGTCTCCACATGGCTTCACAAGATCAGGATGGGGAATATGCAAAATCTGGGGTCAAGTCTCAAAGGGGCTGTGTGGCCAAAAAAACCACATGAAATACATGGGCTTCCAAAGAGAAAAACAAAGCATCTCAGGATCTCTGGCAAACTGGCTGGCCCCAGGCATGATAAGGCTTGCAGCTATGTTTTGTTTTAGGTCACTCACCTGAAGGGGTGAGAGAGTTACTATGCATATATCCCAGGGGAGAACATTCTAGGAACAGGAAATAGTCCAGGAGAAGATTCTGAGCAAGGGAGTTTGCCCAGTGTCTTCAATCAAAAGCTAGTGTGGCTTGGGCCGCTCTCACATCCGAGATGGCCCACACTCTGTCTATGGAGTGCGTTTCTCCCTGAATAAACTGTCCTTCTCTTTACCAGGGCTCGCCCTTGAATTCTTTCCTGTGAGAAGCCAGGAACCCACACTCTGCGACAGTCCCAGGGACTGCCTGAGACCTGAGACATGACCGTCCTCTCGCGCCCCACTCTCTTTCCTGCAATATCTCTTCTGGCGCCCAACCTGAGGCCTCAGAGGGCACAATCTCCATCTGCCTACTGGGCTACGGCCCCCCCCGAAGGGTGACTGGGACTTGTCCCCAGCCTCGTAGATTCAAGTAACCCCTTAGGTGGATCTGCTGGATCTGGCAGAGGCCAGTTCTCTGGCCGTGAAGGAGCCCATCGAGGCCAAGGCTTTTCTCCCCTGATCTTTCTCATTCTACTATCGCTTTCTCTTTGGACTGGAGAAGATCCACCAGGACGACCACCGGACATCCAAATTAAGACCCCACGGCAAGTAATTGACAACTTGGTTGGGCGAGTTGCCCCTGTGGCTCCTCGAGCCCAATTCCCCCTCCCTACTCTTGTTTCGCCCCAGTCCAGTTCCGGGACGCTGGAACTGCATCAGGGATTCAAACTGGGGGACTCCGTGAGTCCCCCTCTGGATTTGTGCCCGGCGGTCCTCCAGTGTTCTCAGGGCTTACAGCCTCGTTGCACACATGAGCGGATGTTGTAGGCGAGCACTTCCCTCGAGAGGGTTGCAGTCCCTTCCCCCCTAGGAAGCGTCGCGGCTGTGCACCTTCCTAGACCCAGTCTTCCTTTTTTTTTTTTTCCCGGGATCTTCACCCCAGATATTGCACCCCCGAATGGAAGTGTGGGAGAGCACTTCTCTCGTGGGGTTCGTGGGCGGACTTCATCAACCCCTGAGCAGAGGAAGCAGGTGAACACCTTTCTCAGCAGGCTTACAAAGCTCCCTTGGGAAGCCTCCCGGCTGTACACCTTCCCTCCTGTCCTGGATTTCTCTTACATCCTCCTTCTCTCCTGACCTCTTGGACTGTCTATTGATCCTTGAGCCTCCTTGCTGGCTTTGTCAGCAGGTTGGGCATTGCCTCTTCTCTGGAGAGGTGGCCCTCCTCAACATCACAAGGACCATATCCTGAGGGGAGGTTCTGCCTTGTACTGTTGTCACTGCCTTGTGGTCCTCCAGCCCTACCCTTTGGCTCTATTTGTTTCTCTTTCTTTTGTTTCAGTAGGGATAAAGTTAACCTGTTTAGTTGGCTCAGGGCCTAGGTCTCCTCCCTCCCCCTCTGAAGGATTTAGGCCCTGAGACTCTGGTTGCTTTTTCTTCCCCTGGCTCTTGTTCGTTTCCTTGACTAATCCAAGGGGCCTCCTCAGGCTAACCAACCAGGCAGATTTTGGGTGCTCATAGGGACCCCACTGTTGACACTGGGAGAACGCCAGGACAAATAACTACCATCTGTCCAGGATCCATCAGACCGATGTCTTGTCAAGACATCCCAACAAAAAATGGGGCAACTACAAGCATCCTGAGGGACTTCCTGCTAGGATTCATACTTAGCTAGTTGGGGAAAATTTAGACACAATGGTTTAAGAAAAAAGAAATTAATTTTCTTTTGCAGTACTGCATGACCCCAGTACAAACTAGGGGACCAAGAGATCTGGCCAGAAAATGGGTCACTGAATCACAGTACCATCTTGCAGCTGGACCTGTTTAGTAAAAGGAAAGGTAAATGAGGGGAAGTTCTATATGTCCAAATGTTCATGACCTTATTCCAAAATACAGGTCTGAACGAACTCCTGCTGTGTGTGCCTGGCTCGCATCCCTTCAAAGTGCCTCTTCCCCCACAGGAGCCTGATGTTTTAGATACCCTTATGAGTCAACCTGCCCGAGGTCCACAACCGGGATATCCTACCTCCCCCAGTTCTGCGGGGGGACAGTCTTCCACACCATTTACCCCTAATGCCCCAACTGGGGAGCTGGAGACCCCAGGCCCTCCCCATAAACCAGCTCATGGATTTGGCCTTTGGAATATTTAACGATAGAGATGGGGTTGAAGAGGCAAAAAGGATTCAGGGACAACAGCTAACAGCACAGTTACTGGAGGCAGCCCTACCCCTGCACCACCTCAGGGTTACCCTCCCTTGCAAAGACCCGTGGTGAGGACAGGATCCAGGAAGCCTCCATCAGAGCCACTGTCTCACTGAGAAAAACAACTGTTTTAAGTGTGACCAAGAGGGCCACTGGAAGAACAAATGCTCCCTGTATGGGAAAAGTCCACTGGGACCCTGCCTGACATACAAACAAGAGGGCCACTGGAACCTGGAACTGGAAAAGTCCACTGGGACCGCCTCCAGTCCCAAAGGGGACTTGGGGCCCCCAAACCAATGATGGCCAAGAGGACTGAAGATTGATGGGACCTGGGACCCTCCCCAGCTCCCAAAGGACACCTGGTCATTTCTCTGGCAGAGCCTCAGGTAACCCTTGACGTAGCAGGTAGGAAAGTTATTTTCTTATTAGATATGGAAGCTGCCTGCTCTGTGCTGCCTGATTTCCCTGGACCCCTGTCCTCCCAAACCTGTATGATAATGGGGATTGATGGAAAGCCCAAAACCAAGCAGTTCACCCCTCCCCTCACCTGCTTGCTGGGAAATTTTACCTTTGCACATCACTTTCTGCTCATTCCTGAGTGCCCCCTCCCCTTGTTGGGAAGGGACTTGCTCACTAAATTCCAGACAATAGTCCAAGCTGGAGACCCTCACAGGGAAGACAACCACCAAGAAAAACAATTGCTCTTGGCCGGAGGAGTCTACGCCAGTCCCAAGCCAGAGGAGGTCTCCATTCCCCCCCATCTAAGTTTTTATTATTATTTTTTCACATCTTTATTGGAGTATAAATGCTTTACAGTGTTGTGTTACTTTCTGCTATATAACAAAGTGAATCAGCTATATGTATACATATATCCCCATATCTCCTCCCTCTTGCATCTCCCTCCCTCCCTCCCTATCCCACCCCTCTAGGACGCTACAAAGCATCAAGCTGATCTCCCTGTGCTATGCGACTGCTTCCCACTAGCCATCCATTTTACATTTGGTAGTGTATATATGTCACTGCCACTCTCTCACTTCATCCCAGCTTCCCCTTCACCCCCGTGCCCTCAAGTCCGTTCTCTACGTCTGAGTCTTTATTCCTGCCCTGCCGCTAGGTTCATTGGTACCACTTTTTAAAGTTCCATATATATGCGTTAGCATACGGTATTTGTTTTTCTCTTTCTGACTTACTTCACTCTGTATGACAGACTCTAGGTCCATCCACCTCACTACAAATAACTCAATTTCATTTCTTTTTATGGCTGAGTAATATTCCATTGTATATATGTGCCACATCTTCTTTATCCTTTCATCTGTCGATGGGCATTTAGGTTGCTTCCATGTCATAGCTATTGTAAATAGTGCTGCAATGAACATTGTGGTACATGATTCTTTTTGAATTATGGTTTTCTCAGGGTATATGCCCAGTAGTGGGATTGCTGGGTCATACAGTTGTTCTATTTTTAGTTTTTTAAGGAACCTCCACACTGTTCTCCATAGTGGCTGTATCAATTTACATTCCCACCAACAGTGCAAGAGGATTCCCTTTTCTCCATACCCTCTACAGCATTAACTGTCTGTAGATTTTTTGATGATGGCCATTCTGACTGGTGTGAGGTGATAGCTCATTGTAGTTTTGATTTGCATTTCTCTAATAATTAGTGATGTTGAGCAGTTTTTCATGTGCCTCTTAGCCATCTGTATGTCTTCTTTGGAGAAATATCTATTTAGGTCTTCTGCCCATTTTTGGATTGGGTTGTTTGTTTTTTTGATATTGAGCTACATAAGCAGTTTGTATATTTTGGAGATTAATCCCTTGTCCGTTGCTTCATTTGCAAATATTTTCTCCCATTCTGAGGGCTGTCTTTTCATCTTGTTTATGATTTCCTTTGCTGTGCAAAAGTTTTTAAGTTTCATTAGGTCCCATTTGTTTACTTGTGTTTTTATTTCCCTTACTCTAGGAGGTGGGGCAAAAAGGATCTTGCTGTGATTTATGTCAGAGTGTTCTGCCTATGTTTTCCTCTAAGAGTTTTATAGTGTCTGGCCTTACATTTAGGTCTTTAATCCATTTTGAGTTTATTTTTTGTATGGTGTTAGGGTGTGTTCTAATTTCATTCTCTTACATGTATCTGTCCATTTTTCCCAGCACCACTGATTTAAGAGGCTGTCTTTTCTCCATTGTATATTCTTGCCTCCTTTGTCAAAGATAAAGTGACCATATGTGTGTGGGTTTATCTCTGGGCTTTCTATCCTGTTCCATTGATGTATATTTCTGGTTTTGTGCCAGTACCATACTGTCTTGATGACTGCAGCTTTGTAGTATAGTCTGAAGTCAGGGAGCCTGATTCCTCCAGCTCCGTTTTTCTTTCTTAAGATTGCTTTGGATATTCAGGGTCTTTTTTGTTTCCATACAAATTGTAAAATTTCTTGTTCTAGTTCTGTGAAAAATGCCATTGGTAATTTGATAGGGATTGCAAAGATTGCTTTGGGTAGTATAGTCATTTTCACAATATTGATTCTTCCAATCCAGGAGAATGGTATATCTCTCCATCTGTTTGTGTCATCTTTGATTTCTTTCATCAGTGTCTTATAGATTTCTGAGTACAGGTCTTTTGCCTCCTTAGGTAGGTTTATTCCTAGGTATTTTATTCTTTTTGTTGTGATGGTAAATGGGATTGTTTCCTTAATTTCTCTTTCTGATCTTTCGTTGTTTGTGTATAAGAATGCAAGAGATTTCTGTGCATTAATTCTGTATCCTGCAACTTTACCAAATTCATTGATTAGTTCTAGTAGATTTCTGGTGGCATTTTAAGGATTTTCTATGTATAGTATCATGTCATCAGCAAACAGTGACAGTTTTACTTCTTCTTTTCCAATTGTATTCCTTTTATTTCTTTTTCTTCTCTGATTGCTGTGGCTAGGACTTCCAGAACTATGTTGAATAATAGTGGCAAGAGTAGACATCCTTGTTTTGTTCCTGATGTTAGAGGAAATGTTTTCAGTTTTTCACCATTGAGATTGATGTTTGCTGTGGGTTTGTCATATATGACTTTTATTATGTTGAGGTAGGTTCCCTCCATGCCCACTTTCTGCAGAGTTTTTATCATAAATGGATGTTGAATTTTGTCAAAAGCTTTTTCTGCATCTATTGAGATAATATGGTTTTATTCTTTAATTTGTTAATATGGTGTATCACATTGATTATTTTGCATATATTGTTTTTCTATAAATTTATTTATTCATTTATTTACTTATTTTTGATGGTGTTGGGTCTTTGTTGCTGCACGCGAGCTTTCTCTAGTTGCGGTGAGCAGGAGTTACTCTTCGTTGAGTTGCGCGGGCTTCTCGTTGTGGTGGCTTCTCTTGTTGTGGAGCATGGGCTCTAGGCGTGCGGGCTTTAGTAGTTGTGGCATGCAGGCTCAGCAGTTGTGACACACGGGCTTAGTTGCTCCGTGGCATGTGGGATCTTCCCAGACTAGGGCTTGAACCCGTGTCCCCTGCATTGGCAAGCAGATTCTTAACCACTCGCCACCAGGGAAGTCCATGTTTTGCATATATTGAAGAATACTTGCACCCCTGGGATAAATCCCACTTGATCATGGTGTATGATCTTTTTAATGTGTTCTTGGATTCTGTTTGCTAGTATTTTGTTGAGGATTTTTGCATCTATGTTCATCAGTGATATTGGTCTGTAATTTTCTTTTTTTGTGATATCTTTGTCTGGTTTTGGTATCAGGGTGATGGTGGCCCCATAGAACGAGTTTGGGAGTGTTCCTCCCTCTGCAATTTTTTGGAAGAGTTTGAGAAGGATAAGTGTTAACTCGTCTCTAAATGTTTGATAGAATTCACTTGTGAAGCCATCTGGTCTTGGACTTTAGTTTGTTGGAAGATTTTTAATTACAGTTTCAGTTTCATTACCTGTGATTGGTCTGTTTATATTTTCTAACTCTTCCTGGTTCAATCTTGGAAAGTTGTACCTTTCCAAGAATTTGTTCATCTTCTTCCAGGTTGTCCATTTTATTGGCATATAGTTGCTTGTAATAGTCTCTTATGATCTTTTTTCTTTCTGTAGTGTCAGTTGTAATCGCTCCTTTTTCATTTCTAATTTTATTGATTTGAGTCCTCTCCCTTTTTTTCTTGATGAGTCTGGCTAAGGGTTTATCAATTTTGTTTATCTACTCAAAGAACCAACTTTTAGTTTTATTGATCTTTGCTATTGTTTTCTTCATTTCTATTTCATTTATTTCTGCTCTGATCTTTATGATTTCTTTCCTTCTACTAACTTTGGATTTTCTTTGTTTCTAGGTATTTTTAAATTTCTTTTTTGATTTCTTCAGTGATCTCTTGGTTATTTAGCAGAGCACTGTTTAGCCTCCATGTATTTGTATTTTTTACAGTTTTTTTCCTGTAATTGATTTCTAATCTCATAGTGTTGTGGTCAGGAAAGAGGCTTGATATGATTTCAATTTTCTTAAATTTTCCAAGGCTTGATTTGTGACCCAAGATGTGATCTATTCTAGAGAATGTTCTGTGTGCACTTGAGAAGAAACTGTATTCTTCTGCTTTTGGGTGGAATGTCCTAAAAAATATCAATTATGTCTGTCTGGTCTATTGTATCATTTAAAGCTTGTGTTTCCTTATTTATTTTCTGTCTGGATAATCTGTCTATTAGTATAAGTGGAGTGTTAAAGTCCCCCACTATTATTGTGTTACTGTCGATTTCTCCTTTTATGGCTGTTAGCATTTGCCTTATGTTTTGAGGTGCTCCTATGTAGGGTGCATAAATATTTATAATTGTTATGTTTTCTTCTTGGATTTATCCCTTGATCATTATGTAGTGTCCTTCCTTATTTCTTGTAACAGTCTTTATTTTAAAGTCTATTTTGTCTGATATGAGTATTGCTCCAGCTTTCTTGTGATTTCCATTTGCATGGAATATCTTTTTCAACTTTTACAACTTTCAGTTGTATGTCCCTATGTCTGAAGTGGGTTTCTTGTAGACAGCATATATAAGGGTTTTGTTTTTGTATCCATTCAGCCAGTCTGTGTCTTTTGGTTGGAGCATTTAATCCACTTACATTCAAGGTGATTATTGATATGTATGTTCCTATTACCATTTTCTTAATTGATTTGGGTTTATTTTTGTGGGTCTTTTTCTTCTCTTGTGTTTCCCACCTAGAGAAGTTCCTTTAGCATTTGTTGTAAAGCTGGTTTGGTGGTGCTGCATTCTCATAGCTTTGGCTTGTCTGTAAAGCTTTTGATTTCTCCATCAAATCTGAATGAGATCCTTGCCAGGTAATCTTGGATGTAGGTTTTTCCCTTTCATCACTTTAACTATGTCCTGCCACTCCCTTATGGCTTGCAGAGTTTCTGCTGAAAGATCAGCTGTTAACCTTATGGGGATTCCCTTGTATGTTATTTGTTGCTTTTCCCTTGCTGCTCTTAATATTTTTTCTTTGTATATAATTTTTGATAGTTTAATTAATATGTGTCTCGGCATGTCTCTCTTTGGGTTTATCCTCTATGGGACTCTCTGCACTTCCTGGACTTGATTGACTGTTTGCTTTCCCATGTTAGGGAAGTTTTTGACTATAATTTCTTCAAATATTTTTCAGACCCTTTCTTTTTCTCTTCTTCTGGGACCCCTGTAATTCAAATGTTGTTGCGTTTAACGTTGTCCCAGAGGTCTCTGAGACTGTCCTCAATTCTTTTCATTCTTTTTTCTTTATTCCACTCCCTGGCACTTATTTCCACCATTTTATCTTACAGCTCACTTATCCATTCTGCCTCAGTTATTCTGCAGTTGATTCCTTCTAGAGTAATTTTAATTTCAGTTACTGTGTTGTTCATCATTGTTTGTTTGCTTTTTAGTTCTTCTAGATCCTTGTTTCTTGTATTTTCTCCATTCCGTTTCTGAGATTTTGGATCATCTTTACTATCATTACTTTGAATTCTTTTTCAGGTAGCTTGCCTATTTTGTCTTCATTTATTTGGTCTTGTAGGTTTTTACCTTGCTCCTTTGTCTGTAACATCTTTTTTTTGTCGTTTCCTTTTTGTTTTTTTGTTTTTTTTGGATGGGTGGGGTTGTATTCCTGTCTTACTGCTTGTTTGGCCTGAGGTGTCCAGCACTGGAGTTTGCAGGCAGTTGGGTAGTGCCAGGTCTTCGTGCTGAGATGAGGACCTCCGGAAGGCCTCACTTCAATTAATATTCCCTGGGGTCTGTGGTCCTCTGTTAGCCCAGTGGTTTGGACTCAGTGCTCCCACCACAGGAGCTCGGGCCTGCCCTGTGGCCTGGGAACCACGATCCCACAAGCTGCGTGATGTGGCAAAAAAAAAAAAAAAAAAAAGAAAGGAAAAAAAGGAGCAGTACAATAACAAAGAATAAAAAATAAAATAAAATAAAATTAGAGAGATTAAAAAATATATTAGGAAAAATAAAAATATAATTGAAACAACTGCAACAAGGTAAAACAACCACAACAGAAAAAAGAAAAAAAAAGGTGGGGGAGAAGAAGCCAAAAGGAGCAGAACAATAACAAAGTATAAAGAATAAAATAAAATTAGAAACATAAAAGATTTATTAGAAAAAATAAAAATATAAATGAATCAACAACAACAAGGTAAAACAGAACCCCAACCTAAAAAGAGAAAAAGGAAAAAAAAAAAAAGGCCTTGTCTATGGGGGGGGGTGGAGTTTAGGCAGGGGCGGAGCCTCTGCTTAGGACCTGCATGGAAGGAGAGAGGCAGGACGTCCAAAGGAGGGCCTCTGGAGTGTGGAGTTCCGGAGTTTGGAGTTAGGGCCCTGAGTGAGGGTGTGTGGGTGTGGTTTAGGCCCAGCACATTAGAGGGGGGTCTCCGAGTGTAGAGGTAAGGCCCTGGGTGGGGGTGTATGGGTGGGACTTGGGCACTCTGTGGCAGAAGGGAGGCTCCAAGGGCAGAGGATTAGGCCCAGGAGCCCAACAGGCTCCCCAGTGCCTAAGTGGACAGGGAAAGCGCTGGCCACGTTCCCTTCCATTCCTCTGCCAGCCCCCCAGGGTCTCCCCCGTTGCCGCTGGACCCCTAACCGTGGGTGCGTCCCACTCAGTGTAGGAACTCCTCCCCTCCCCCAGCCACCCCTCAGGGGTGCCGGTCCCATAGATCCGGTCTTTACTTTTGCTCCCCCTACCCTCCCTCCCACTCCCTCAGGACCCGCATGGCTGGAAGGGACCTCGGTAGGCAAAGGATCAGGTCTGGGATCTTAGCAGGCTCCTGGGGGCCCATGTGGGCAGGGGAAACCCTGGCCACACTCCCTTTTGATCCTCTGCCCTCCCAATGGTCCCCCCCTTTCCCCCTCCCCCAGACGCCCTTCAGGGGCACCAGTCCTATCTCACCTCCACTTCTCCTCCCCCTTCACTCCCCCCATGCCCCACATCCTATCCAGTTGCTGGGGGTTCCTCCTGTCCCCTTAGGTGTACGTGGCCCCCCACTGGTGCCTGGTAGGTGCCCTAGTTGTGCAGAGATGCGAATTTCACGTCCTCTTAGTCTGCCATCTTGACTCTGTCCCCCCATCTAAGTTTTTAAACTAGGGGCTGTTGAACTGTTTCACAGTAGTAGAACTAAAGGTCACTTTTTTTTTTGCATTTCCCTGCACCAAGACTCCCAATATCTCTTTGTCTTTGAGTGGTCAAATCCAGACACTGTAATGCTATGAATGCCTCCAATCTGTGCGCTTATAAAATTCAAGTCGAGGATGCCTACAAGGCTAGGAATGGAATGGATGAAAAAAATGGGCTAAAAATTGTCCAGCTTCCTTTTAAAATGGTATCACATGAGGCTATAGGCAAGTCTCCTCAGATCAAAGGCCAGACTGAGGGCCATAATTTTAAAATTTCTTAAACCCAGGGAGGATCCCCCAAATAGTAAATAGATTACCAAAATGGGAGGCCACTGGTCTGACTAAACTCACCATACCTGATAGGAATTTCTGGGGAGGCCTTCTCGCTTGAGCTAAATGAGGAAAACTAAAACATTCCAACATAGGTAAATGGGTATGTCAGTCCTTCAGTATCATTGAGGTAGCCACCCAATTCTTTGAAAAAGAAAAAAAACAAAACAAAACTGTCCTTGTTTTATAAATCTAGTCTTTACAGGACCTGAGGTGTGGCTCCAAAAATAATCCAAAACCCACCAATCCATTTACCGCTCCCCAAACCTTCCCTATTTATCTTAAGAGGCTTGTAAGTATTAAACAAAGGGGAAACAAAGTCATCCTAGGAGGAACTTGCCTGTACCTTTGAGATGCAAATGTCCTATCTGGTCTTCTCAGGAACCCTTATCTCTGCCATCTTTTTAAACTGCAAATTTTGAAAAAAGGGGTAAATAATTTGGAACTTATCAAGGACAAATAAAAATCTTAAGCATCTTTTCCATAAATATGAGTAAAAAGGGTTTAGCCATCTAGACAAGTGAGCTTGACTTGTTCCATCTGCCAGAAACCAAATTTTAATCCAACCTCTTTTGTAGACTGATGGGTTTTACATTGTTGTACCTAACTGATGGCTGAAATTTTGGAATGGGAACTATGAGGCCTCTGTGTTTGAGTGTTTGTATGTATCTATGTGTGTGCCGTAGATGTATGGTATTGCCAAAAATTAATTCATAAAAGAGCTCTGTTTAATTGACTTAAAGGAAATTAAGTGCTTATATAAATACTCGGAAATAGAAATAATCTGGCTAGAATGAATTTCAGGTTCATGTCATCTGGAAAATATTCAGTTCTAAACTGATATCTGGTATTGAAGGTGGGTTAAGCTTGTTGGTTTGATTAATATAGACATGCCTTTAGAGTCATCAATGTTAAGTATAATACTTCTGTTGTACCTAGGTTTACTAGACCTTATTATATCTACTGCTAATTTGTCAGCAAGAAAAGTAACTCAATGTGGAAAACAAATTTTTAAGGAAAGTAAGATATGTGTTTTCAGTAAAAGAAGGTGTGAGGAATGAAAAAATACCAAAAAGAGTTATGCATGATCAGAATTTTCTAAGATTGGATTGAATTTAGTTGGGTAAATGAATTTTGTTGGGAGAAAGCTAAGGTAAGACTTGGATTTGGTTTTTCTCTCTGTTACAAGAACAAAGTTTTGGGGACTTCCCTGGTGGTCCAGTGGTTAAGAATCCGCCTTCCAATGCAGAGGACGCAGGTTTGATCCCTGGTAGGGGAACTAAGATCCCACATGCCACAGGGCAACTAAGCTCGTGTGCCGCAACTACTGAGCCCACGCACTCTGGAGCCCACACGTCGCAACTACTGAGCCCACGCGCCACAACTAGACAGAAACCAATGCGCTGCAAGGAAGAGCCCACACGCTGCAATGAAAGACCCTGCAATGCCGCAACAAAGATCCTGTGTGCCGCAGCTAAGACCTGACACAGCCAAATAAATAAATAAATAAATGTTTTTTTTAAAAAAGAGAGAGAACAAAGTTTTCTTGGAATGCTGCTTTTGATAACAGATTGTACGAGTTTCTTTGCCTTTAAGTGACCATATTTACTTTTAAGATCTCTTGTAACTTTGGTTTAAAAAAATAAGTATTATCTCATAGTGACCTATGATATTTTTTTTTAAGTAGGTAACTTATTTATTTATTTATTTATTTATTTTACTTATTTTTGGCTGTGCTGGGTCTTCGTTGCTGTGCACGGACTTTCTGTAGTTGCGGCAAGTGGGGGCTACTCTTCGTTGCGGTGTGTGGGATTCTCATTGTGGTAGCTTCTCTTATTGTGGAGCATGGGCTCTAGGCATGCAGGCTTCAGTAGTTGCAGTGTGTGGGCTCTAGAGCACAGGCTCAGTAGTTGTGGCACACGGGCTTAGTTGCATGTGGGATCTTCCCGGACCGGGGATCAAACCCATGTCCCCTGCATTGGCAGGCGGATTCTTAACCACTGCACTACCAGGGAAGTCCGTGACATATGATCTTATTTGATCAAATGTTTTGAAACTTTTTGACAAACTTCCCAAATATCAAATTTTAATTAAAATTCTTTTGATCTCCAGCTAACTTTGGGATACTTTAGAGGGCCCCTAAAGTATCTCAAAGAGAAATATTTAACTAGGATTATATGGTATGTTAAGATAAATGCAGTCATTTGTAATTCTGGTTATTGTAACCAAGTTTCTTTACTGATTACACTATAATCAGATGTTTACTCATGCCTTTTAAGTTTTTTGTCATTTATAGTTATTCTTGTACTCTGATGCTGTTACGAAAAGTGCTTCATCATCAAGGAGATTCATAGAAAGGCTATGGAAGCAGTAACCAGTTCCACATCAAGATGATGACTATGCAAGGATTCCAGCCCATAATGATTCAAAACAAGAGCTGTCCTGCCCCTGGGGCCCCTAGATCAGGCATCCAGAGATTTTATTCCCTGACAGGCAGGGTCGACGCCCCTACTCAGCCCTGAAGCAGCTACAGAAGACAGACCTTTGCCCCCTCAGCTTCCCATAATATTATGGGAGTAAAATCTCTAAGGGGGCAATGAGACAGGAAGGGGGCAGGGCACAACACTTAAAAGAATGACATAGCCCGAGGACAAGACATAAACTGATTAGAAACAAATAGGTCCAATATGGCGGATGAGTCGACTTCCACTAGACCTTGAGCCTCAGTATATGCTCACTGTAAGACATCAGAAAGCTAAATGACATACCCACAGGCGCCATGACAGTTCCAAGGCCAACCACAAAAGGTCAAAAAGTGGGCAATGGAGGGGCTTCCCTGGTGGCACGAGTGGTTGAGAATCTGCCTGCCAATGCAGGGAACACGGGTTCGAGCCCTGGTCTGGGAAGATCCCACATGCCGCGGAGCTAATAGGCCCGTGAGCCACAATTACTGAGCCTGCGCGTCTGGAGCCTGTGCTCCACAACAAGAGAGGCCGCGATAGTGAGAGGCCCGCGCATCGCGATGAAGAGTGGCCCCCGCTTGCCACAACTAGAGAAAGCCCTCGCACAGAAACGAAGACTCAACACAGTCAAAAATAAATAATAAATAAATGATAAATTTAAAAAAGTGGGCAATGGCCCAATTCCCGGAAATCCCCACCTCTTCCCCAAAATAGCTGGAATACTCCTCCCACTTATTAGCCTATGAAATTACCCACCCCTATACAAACTGACAGCCCCATATCCTGGTGCTACTCTCACCTTCCGAGATGGCCCACATTCTGTCTATGGAATGTATTTCTCCCTGAATAAACCTTTCTCTTTAAAAAAACAGCTAATGTGGTTTGGAGCAAAGTATTGAATAAGTACATAAGATAAGAGATCAGAGAGATTATAGGATAGAGATGGTGTGGGTTCCTGTAGACTACTGTCATTTACTGGGTGAGATGGGAAGCCATTGGAAGGTTTGGCTAATTATAATCATACTAGAGTTATTGATTTTATTATAGAGCTAAGAAGAAAGGAAATATTTTTCATAACCATGTCACCACCCTTGTCCCTGTAGACATCTGAGTTTGCAATTCCTGTGATAGTTCATTGGAATATCATAATACAGGACAAAATACCTGGCTTTCTCCACCCTGATAGGCAAAGTCAGTCATATTGACTAACTTTCAGGGATATGCCACATTTGGTGGTCTCCTATCTCTAGCCTTCAACCACACCACTGTGCTCTCTCACCCCCTGTAGCATGCACTTCTCTTCCTTTGCTTGTCATCTCCTAGCCCAGGGGTTCCCAACCCCCGGGCCATGGACCAGTACCAGTCCAGGGTCTGTTAGGAACCCAGCGGCACAGCAGGAGGTGAGCAGCGGGCAAGCGAGTGAAGCTTCATCTGCCTCTCCCCTTGCTCGCATTACCGCCTGAACCATCGCTTGCATTACTGCCTGAACCATCCCTCCCCCCCCAACCCCACCCACCAGTCCGTGGAAAAACTGTCTTCCACGAAACCAGTCCCTGCTGCCAAAATGGTTGGGGACCGCTGCCCTAGCCCCCTCATCACCTAGGGTCTTCCCTAATCCCCTTTGCCAAAGCCACCACTCTGGAGGCTCCATCCAGGCACATATTCTAGGTCCTCAACCTGGAGCTGCCCTACTTCAGGACTCACATCACTGAGAGCAAAACTTAGGATCCCTTGAAAAGGAACTTGTAACACCCTGAAATTTACTCAGCAACCACACCTCACAGGTAAACTCTACAAATGGAGCCTATATTTGAAATGCACTTTAAGATTAGAGGAGGCAGTTTGACTTCTAAATCCAAAGCAAACTTTTCTGAAATTAATTCGCCAATTAGGAAAAACTTTTATATTCACTCAAGAGATAGAGACTAGGGACTTAGCCTAAAGAATTACATATGATTTCAGAAAAGAAAGAAATTTGGCCCAAAGTAGCTTGCAGAATGCAATGTGAAAAAGGTAAGTCAGTCAATGTAAATTTGCTCCTAAATTAATATCTCCAGTTACAAATGACAACTCAAACTTACGTGACTAGTTGATGGAACCAGCTGACACAGGAATCCACATATCTACCTTGGTTATAGAACTTTCTGGAGCTCAGTTATTTCAAAATATTTGGAAACTGAGGGTGCATCAAAAGGGTTAAAAGATTATGACTGGAAGCTAGAGTGGGTGCATTTCTCCCTATTCCTTCCTCCAGGTATAGCCAAATCCCTGTACGTATATTGTATATAAAACAAACATAAGAACACTCTGAAAGGTTGAGAGAAGATAGACCAGCCAGGGACCTTGGAACCTTAGAAACAACATGGCAGTGAATTCTCTGGGTTTTCTTTTGCCTTATATATTCTGGACCAGGTGCTGAAGTAGCCTGGAACCCAGAAACACCAACAGACACAGACAAAAATGGAACAAGAAAAGCCTATTCTCTTTAGCTAAAGTCCTGTTCTCTCTACCTAAAGCCTGTTCTCTCTAGCTAGGTCAGCCCAGCAAGACAGAAAATTTTTGACAAAAACCACCCAACTCCAGCCCAACACTATGGGGAAAACTAACCCCACCCTGTCAGCAAAGGTCCAGTGGGGAGCTTAGATTTCCACACTCACCCAGCTATAATGAAGTGCCTTTTCCTCCTCCTAGGGGTATCAAAGGAGATTGAATTGGGAACATAGCAGCATCTTCCGCTGCCAGTGTGATGTTGGAGGAGGCCTGCCAAAATAGAAGATTTAAATAAGATCCAGAGTCTTACAACATAATACCCAAAATGTCCAGATGCAATTTAAAAAAAAAATCACTGCATAACAAAAACCAGGAAAATCTCAACTTGAATAAGAAATGGCAATTTAAAAAAAAATGCCAATACTGAGATGACACAGATGTTGTTAGAATTATCTGACAAGGATTTTAAAACAGCTGTCATAAAATTACTTCAACAAGATTTGCAAACATACTTGAAACAAATGGGGTAAAAAGGCTTATCAATAAACAAACAAACAAAAAGAGGAAGAAGACATAAAGAAGAACCAAAAGGAAATTTTAGAGTTGAAGAATACAGTAACCAAAATAAAAACCTCAGTTGATGGGTTCAACAGCACGATGAAGAGGAAAGAGGAAGGAAACAGTGAACTCGAAGATAGAACAATGAAATTACCTAATGTGTACAGAGAGAGAATAAACTGGAAAAAAAAAATCAACAGAGCCTCAGGCATCTATGGGACCATAACAAAAGTTCTAACATTCATGTCACTGAAGTCCTAGAAGGAGAGGAGAAAAAAGACGGGAAAAAAAACATTCAAAGAAATAATGGCTGAAAACTTTCTGAAATTTGGCAAGAGACATAAATGTACACATTCAAGAAGCTAAAGGAATTTCAAATAGGATAAACCTAAAGAAATCCCCACCAAGATATCATAACCAGACTTCTAAAAACTAAAGATAAGTAAAAACCTTGAAAAAACCATAGAGAAACAACACCTCACCAATAAGAGAAAAACTATTTGATATTAGATTTCTTATCAGAAACCATGGAAGCTGGAAGGACGTGGTTCACATTTGTCAAGTGCTAAAAGGATTGTCAACCCAAAATCCTATACTCAGCAAAAATATCCTTCAGAAATGAAGGGGAAATCAAGATATTCTCAGATGAAAGAAAACTAAGAGCCTCTGTCACCAGCAAAAGCACCCTTTAAAAATGGCTACAGGAAGTTCTTGAAACAGAAAAGAAATAACAGAAGAAGGAATCTTGGAACATCAGAAAGGAAGGAAGAACAACAGAAAGAGTAAAAATATGGGTAAAATACAATAGACTCTCCTCTTGAGTTCCTAAATTATGTTTGACCATTGAAGCAAATGGTTTTCAATGTTTATAGAGGAAATATTTCAACTATTATATTATGAATAGGAGACAGTAAAGGGACTTAAAAGGAAATAAGTTTTTTACACTCCATTTGAACTGGTAAAATGTTGACACTGATAGACTATGATAATGATATCACTTATATGTGGAATCTAAAAAATAAAACAAACTAGTGAATATAACAAAAAAGAAGCAGACTCACAGATATGGAGAACAAACTAGTAGTTACCAGTGGGGAGAGGGAAGGGGAGAGTGGCCAGATAGGAGTAGGGGATTAAGAGGTACAAACTACTATGTGTAAAGTAAATAAGCTACAAGGATATATTGTACAGCACAGGGAATATAGCCAATATTTTATAATAACTTTAAGTGAAGTATAACCTTCAGAAATTGTGAATCACTATGTTGCACACCTGAAACATATATAATATTGTACATCAACTATACTTCAAAAAAGAATAACATAAAAAATAGACTGATAATTTATGCATGTATAATGTGATAACCAAACAACCACAAAAAAACCTATATAGAAAGATACATTCAAAAATGTTAGATATATCAAAATGGAATTTCAAAAAATGTCCAGGTAACTTACAGAAAGGCAGGAAAAAGAAAACAGAAATTTTTTAAAAACAGGGAAAAAACAATATATAAAAAATGAAATGGCTTATTTAAGCCCTAATATATGAATACAATTTAAAAAATGATTATGGATGGACTGGGTACCATCCCATATTCCTCAGAATCCTGTTATTTTGCACTTTAAACCTTCATTTGTTAAAATGAAGGCTTGCATTTTCAAATACACCCAGAATGGTTAAAGTCATATTTTCCCCCACAATTTTCCATTCCTTTGACTCATTACAAGCTTTAAAATGTTATTCAAACCACAGACCTTAGAAACTAAAGCAGTAATCAGTTGGGTAGGGTTTACAATTACCTAAAGCTATGATATAATATTCAGCACTTCTTCCAAACCAAGGCTTTCCAAATATTTCAGAATTAAATTAAGCCTTTCTTTTTCTACCCGACCTCTGCCCCTTAACTAAAAGTGAGGACAATGCTATAAAGTTACCAGGAAGAGGTACTCCAGCTGGCTGTATGACACTGACATATGTTGTGATTGGAAACAGAAGGAAAGAATCTGACACAAGTCCATCAATGGTACAAGGCTTATCTTTTCTTTCCTTCTGTCATCCCCAAGGTTTGTGAGCTAATTCTCCTTTTAAGTAAAAAGGAATTACATCTACCCTGAGGATTAAACAAGTTTGGTAAATGTGAATGTATCTAATAAAGAATGAAGTAAACAGGAGGCACTTAATATGAGTTTTCCTTCTTCCATCTCAGTTTTCTGTTGGGCGGACAAATCTAGAAATCTTTAGAATGGAGCTCTACCATATATTTTCATGTTTTCTTTTTAAATTTTTTGTGACTCCGAGTACAATCCTGATATACAGATCACTCGGAGAAGAAATTAGTACAGTATTTATTTATGCTGATGACATCACTCATCTGTAGGGTGACCACTGAATCTATGATCCTATCTGGAACACTTTTGAGAATGAAACAGGACACTATTAACATATTACTCCAGGACGCCAGGATTTTCATGGAAAAATCAGGATGTATAGTCACAGATCAGAGATTCAGCTGTGACCCAAGTGCTAAATCACAAAGGCACCAGAGCAGCCAAAATGAAGACCCCAAAATGAAGATCCCTCACATTCGCTCGAGGTCATGCATGGCATTTATGGGAAAACTCCAATAGTTCTCAGCAGAGCCCATTTATTCTTATTTTACACCTAGTTTATTAAGATTTCTTTTCCAGTTTCTAATTCACAAGGATGTTCACTACAAGACATGACAGCTGATAGAAAGGCAGCAAGGGAGGCAGTATAACCATGAATAAAACACATAGGATACTCAACAGCATAGCAGTTTAGGAATGGGGACAGACAGTTACACCCCTAAACAGACAGGAAATAGTTATATTACAGAACGGTGCCAGCAATCATGTTCACAATGTTGACCCTGAGTCAATAAGGAAAGTTTGACTCACGTTCAGATTACATTGTTTAAGACATTAGTGAAGACTGAACTGCATTTCCATCTAAAACTTTTTTGAAATTTTGTTTTCCAGTGAATACATGTTTAACTCTTCGCAACTCAACCAACTAGAAAATGTAATAGGAGCCTTAGCTTAAACCCCAGCTGGGCCTGACCTAGGGCTCAGAGCTAGGTGATCATGACAAGAGAGGCCCATGGAGAGGACTCCAGGGTTCCTGGAGAAGAAAACTCACCTAAAGAAAAGGGAGGGACTTCCCTGGTGGTGCAATGGTTAAGAGTCCACCTGACAGTGCAGGGGACACAGGTTCGAGCCCTGGTCCAGGAAGATCCCGTGGAGCAACTAAGCCCGTGCACCACAACTACTGAGCCCGCACTCTAGAGCCCGTGAACCACAACTATTGAGCCCACGCACCACAACTACTGAAGCCTGCGCTCCTAGAGCCCGTGCTCCGCAACGAAGAGTAGCCCCTGTTCGCTGCAACTAGAGAAAGCCCACGCGCACCAACAAAGACCCAGTGCAGCCAAAAAAACCCAAAAAGCAAAAAAAAGAAAGGAAAAGGAGCACCTACAAAAGAAGGTGCAGGAGAGTGGTGACTGAATGAGAGAGGGGGCATTCTGAGAAACTGTGGTTCTTACTGCCCTCTGGCCCACGTCCTCCCTTCCTCCGTGTTTCTTCACACTGCCGCCTACCTGCAGGCCTGTGAAGTGTGCCCCAGGGAGTGGAGTACTAACAGCCATTCCCTGGTAGCGGAAAGCACTGTGTGTGGGCAACACATGGGACCCTCCAGGGGTTTGGAAAAGGCCAGAAATCCCACAATAGTGGGTAGAAGGCACAACCAGTGAAATCATGAACTACTCCAATGTGCCCCAGACTGATGGGGCCTGAGACACATGGCTCTCAGACCCTTTGGGGATCTGGATAGCTGAGAGTTTTTACTGTGCATTGTCAAATGGATCCTACTTCCTTTATGCTAGCGTTTTTCTTGTTTTTATTTTTATTTTTTGGCCACACCTTGTGGTAGCTTAGTTCCCCAACCAGGGATTAAAACTGCACCGCCGACAGTGAAAGCGCGGAGTCCCGACCACTGGACAGCCAGGGAATTCCTGTTATTGTTTTTCACATGGGCAACACTTGAAGATTTTGCACATAAACTTTTTTTCTGATGATAAAAGGAATATATCTACAACTACTTGATATAAAACGAATATCACAGCATCAACTGTGAAGAAAAAAGAAAATATAAATATATTATATATGAATGTGTATGTATATACATATATATATGTATGTGTATATATTGATATGTATATGTATGTACATATATGTATGTGTGTATGTATGTATGTAATGTATACTCTCTTAAGTAATGTGGGGAAATGCAGAAAGATAAAAGTGGAGCAAATAGCTGAAAGAAACAAAAATAGAGATAACACGGTCTGAAAAGCTGGTTACAGCGTTCTGAATCTGTAACTGAATTTTCTAGTACGTGCACTTGTGCGATTGTATGTGCATGTTCAGTTTTTTGTATCTCACTAAAAGGGAAGTTATTTCGTGAATAATGTCTTTGGAGACTGAGATGCTAACAAAACTGTTATAATGTGGATGAATTTTGCTTAAATCCCCATCCTGGGACCTTAGATAAGGTTTATTTTTCTACAAAGCTGTTCTTTCTTGAATAAATTATTAAAATATCTCCTCAGGTAAATTAGTTCTCATTCAAATATTGAAAATGAACGTATGGTGTTTGTGTGTGTATGTGTGTATGTGTATGAACACACACTAGTTCTGGGGTTAATTTTAAATATAAGAGACTGATTTGGAATGTGATTAATTTATTTTGAATGATTAAGAGATAATTTTAAACAAAATACACGTGCCATTTAATACAGTAGTGCACAATATTGGGATTCAAAGATAGTCCAAAACTGACACCCTCCTTCTCCTTGAGTTTTGAAATAAAATTTAAAAGAAACAGATGTAAATATTTTCAGTGTTTACAACAAAGGGTATAGATCTTTACTATAAAATAGATTTACCAAATGCCACATCAAACAAAAAGGGAAAAGGGAAGAGGCAATGCACAAAGGAAGAAGTAGAAATGGACAACAATCCCTGGTGGTCCAGTGGTTAAGACGCCAAGCTTCTACTACAGGGAGCATGGGTTCGATCCCTGGTCAGGGAGCTAAGATCCCACATGCTACATGGTGTGGCCAAAAAATAAATAAATAAAAGAAGCCCTTCTCTAGAGCGAGCACTCACCCATCCCACTGATTTATCACTTTAGCAAGCCTGGATTTAAAAAAAAAAAAGAATCCTCCTGCCAATGCAGGGGACACGGGTTCAAGCCCTGGTCCGGAAAGGTCCCACATGCCGTGGAGCAACTAAACCCGTGCGCCACAACTACTGAGCCTGCACTCTAGAGCCCGCGAGCCACAACTACTAAGCCCATGTGCCACAACTACTGAAGCCCATGTGCCTAGAGCCCATGCTCTGCAACAAGAGAAGCCACCGCAATGAGAAAACCGCACACCACAAAAAAGAGTAACCCTCATTCGCCACAACTAGAGAAAGCCCACGCTGCAGCGAAGACCCAACACAGCCAAAAATAAATTAATTAATTTAAAAAAAAAGAAATTGACAACAGCCTATAAAGCCTTTTCTGTACTATCAATTTTAAAGTAAATAAGTAAAATAAGGTTTTCCCTCCTCCTTTTTATTGGAAGGGAAGGAGGGTCTTCCAAGTCAAAAAGATGTTTAAAAAAATGTCTAAAGCCACAAAAGTTGGTAAAACTGTTTAGACACAGACTACATCACATGAGTGCACAGGAACATGCAAGGGCTCAACAATGTGTGATCTCTACCAGCCAGACCCGAGACAGCTCAACATTCATTCACAGGAAGTAGTTAATAAACCATAACACCACTGATAAAGTAGATTTACAATGAGGCCAATCTGTGCTCACTCATAAGCAATGAGATTAATGACATGTTGTTAGGGAACAAAAAAAATACCCAAAGAAAACCCAACCAGATATGAGATCCAATTACCACCTTTGTTACTGATAAAATCGATGCTGGAGAAGGGGGCTCGTATCTGTGGATAGAAAATCTTCCTGGTATAGCAAACGGAATTAGCCCCTCTCCCAACAGCACTGGCAGGGCCGTCCTCTGGAGGACGTCCACGTGGAGGAGGAAGGCACATACATGTTCTCTCTGGGCAGCTCACTCTCGGAAGGGAGGGAAAATGAAGAGTTTATGCTATCCTCCCCCATTGTCTCCTTCCAAACTCATGGCTTTCTCATGGTGGAGAAAGCGTTACCTAATGAACATGCTTCACATAGAAGTATTTCCCAAACATATACTCTAGTTTTGTGTTCTATTAACCATGAATCCTGGGGCACAACCTGCCCCTTGGAGGAAAATATCAGCAGTCTGCCAGTAACGTCCTGTGTGCTCTCACCATGAGTGCTTCCCAATACCAATGCCTTCCCCTTTGAATAGCATCCTGGAACGACTGGTGGGAGTTTTGATTTTGCCTCCAGAGGCTCAAAAATGTATCAGAACAATACACTAGGTGGATTAGGGTCAAAGCCACTTTCTACCCAATTATGAAGGTCGGCTACCTATTCTGTATCCCATCACAAACCCTGAGCAGCCTCACTGTCTAACATAGTTTGTTACAGGTTCACCATCACAGTAAATGACAACATTAAGATAGTCCAACAAAAAACTGTCAACACAGAAGTATGAATAGAAACTCCTTTTCATTCTCAAAGAGCAATGGGGGTCTGTAAACTAAGCCCTGGTTACAAAGTGAACCTAAAGTCACTATGGTCAAAAGAAATGAAAAGTCCAAAAACAACTTCCCTTGCTTTTCAGAGTTAAAGTACAAAGACATTAATGTTCAAAATGCACCCTTCTCAATATCTTATCTTGCTCAGTTTTGATAGAGGGATTCTCCATCTTGAGTAAAGTTGTGATTCTTGCAGCAGCTATAGCTTAAGCTGCCTCATCCGATAATTCATGTTGTTCATAAAAAGTGGATTACTTAATGCCAAATCTTTACTAACCACCCTTGAAAAGAAGTCCAGAGTTAAATGTTAGTAGGACATACAAGATTATCATAGCACTGGCCCACAGCTACCAAATTTAGAAAATGACTCAATCCCCAGTACCTTGGGCAGTTAGCCCAGAACAAAATTATATTCCGAGAACTCAGTACTTAGTCCAAACCAAAAGGAGTTGGCAAGACCACAGCAGAGATTCAGTGGCATTGAGAGAAGGGGCACCACCTTGTTTTGAGCTGTGCCAGTGTGCCAGAGTTTATGTCAGTTGTCCAGAGACCATGCCCTGGGAACTTAAATATCTCTTGGCAAGAGATTATTTTTAGAACTACGAATTTTCTAGATTGGAAGAGAAATCCACCTATGCATACTGTCTTTTCTCAGAGGAGGGCATTTAAGATACTGCTGCTTTGAGCAAAGTCTAGAAATTTGACCTAGTGGCATCCCCAGTCTTATTTGAGGGGACTTTCTTTCTCACCCAGTGTATTTAACATTTCCTAAGTTTCCATTTCGCCTTTGAACACCATGTTTCTAGTGTTAAAAGATATTTTCAAAAGAAGCAAAATCATAACTCACATACAGATATAAAATGAACTTACGGTAAAGATTTTATTTAACTCACTGATTAAATGGAAGAGACAGGCAACTGGCTCAAAGGAGAAATCAAAGAAGCACAAATTCTTATGGAGTAAGGAATATTGAAATGAATGTGCAAATTGGCTTTCGCACAGGATGGCGGGTAAGTGTTGTCCCTCCACAGAAGGAATCATTTCTGTGTCTGTAGACAACAACTATTTTGTATTGCCATCAGTTATTTTCAACTTACAGAGATGTAAAATATCTCCACAGAATCAGAATTGGATAACCACAAAAGGTGTGTGTTAGTCTAGATGGGACATGGTTATATAGTTTTCAATCAGAGCACAGGTTGTACCTCACTAGCACGCCAATACTGACTTGAATGTAGGCCCCAGTTCGTTACATAGCATTTCCATTCTTGTGTGAGCAGGCCTTTCCCCTCTTTGGCCATAGAGGCTGTTTCTACTACCTCTTGCTGTGGGTTCACTAGTCCTAAAAACCCTGCTTTCTAATCTGAGCCTTATTAAGATCACATGGTGGAGAGTGATTTTTGAATCTGTGCACAAGTCCTGTGACCCCCAAATTAGCTCCTTGACAGCTCACTTCTTTGGTCTGGAGGCAGAATGGAATTGAGACAGCTCAGCTAATGCTCCCTACCAAGGTCTGGCACTCATAATTGAAACGCTCTGCAACACACACACACACACACGGCAGCTGCACTGCATTTTAAAGCAGCAAAAGAACGCTGCTTTAAAAGTATATCCAAAAGAATCTCTTTTCCCTGTAAGTGGATGACTGCCTCAGTTCCTCCACTATTAATCCCTCTGAAGCCCACTGGTATTGCAGGAAGCCCAGGACGCTGAAGCACGTGTGCCTGTGTAATCCAAGAAATGAGCTGCAGCCTACACATCAAAGCCACCACTTGGGGACAGTACATCTGTGGAGGACAGCAAGGCCAGGGTAGGCTTGCTCGCCAACCCCCTCATGGCTATCTGCTGAGGCCAACCATGGATCCCCTACGTTTACTGGGTCCTCCTCTATAAAAGACAGCCACTGGCCTGTGAATAAAGCCTCATAAGCCAGCCGTAACCAGCAAGTTCAAAATACCGAGTGGCCCAAGGGAAAGAGACTCCGGTGCAGGCTGCAGCAGTTAAAAGTCAATTGTACAGCTGTGCAGACTGCACTAAACCACCAGGGTCAAAAATCTGTGTGACGTGGCCACACCTAAACCTTCCATTTTAGACTGCCATTTTGCCACCCGAATTTATTCTACTCCTTATCTATTTCTCCAGGTGTGCTGGAAGTGCCCCAAAAGCCCAGCACGCCCCTGGATTCAACTCACCCCTCCATACTGCAGTTCCAAGAGGACCAGGCAAGGAAGGGGTGGGTCCCTGCAGCCCAGCATCCACCGTACTCTTCAGCTGGGGAGGCAGGAAGGGAGGGGGTGGAGAGTGGCCGAAAGCATCAGGGCTAAATGCTATCCTGTCACATCCCTCACAGGAAATATAGGGTCAGAAATAACTACTCAGCTAACACAAATTATTGCTTAAGATGCATGTCTGTTTCATGCATCACCAAGACAGAAAAAAGAACTGTCCTTTAAGCCATTTCACACCATCTAATGTAAGATACATCCCAATTAGAAAGAAATTACAAATTGGAGAGAGAAAAACAGTGAGTCTTAGAATCAATGAAGTACAGCAATAATAGTAACAAGAGCTAAAATTTGGGTGTAGTTCCTATGTGCCAGGCACTGTCTTAGCTCTTTATTTGTATTGTTTCATTCAACCCTCACAAGAGCTTCATGAAAGCAGATATTATTAGTATTATTATCCCCATTTTACAGAAGGAAATGGAAGTAGAGTGAGTTAATAACTTGCCCAAGGCCACATAGTTATTAGATAGTGGAGCCAATCATTTGAGTCTAAATCCCTACTCCTGCATTATTGTAGCTCATTTGGAAATTACAGAAAATATACAGAAGCAAGAAAAAAGTCACTTGTCACCCTACTGCTGAAAGACAACATCACATATTTGACACTGTTCCTTCCAGTAATAAAAATAACAATATATCTTCTCTGAGGTTTTTAATGATCAGTATTTTTGAAGCAATGGTTTGTATAGCAACGAAATGGAACTATTAATAAATATCACCCTTAACTTTCTGTCCAAAATTTTAGAATAAATCTACTATGAGTCCTTTGAACTACAAAATTTTTGATGGGCATCCCAGCCAATCCTTTCCTTGCTTTGTCCCTTACTGGGTTAATCCAAGCTTTCCCAGGGTTTGCCTCCTTTCTATATGGTGCCAGCAGAGTCACCAGTAATGTGTTTCTTGTGTCAGTGCCAAATGCCTCTTTTAGACCCTGGACACTGTAACATGATTCTGCTGAATTCTTGCAGAAAATGATCACAGACCCCCTTGAAACACCATATGGCCAACAACCAGATGTCATCATAAAAGCATGACTCATTTCTGGGAAGCCAGCAGCCTCAGAGGACAAAGCTCCTCCAAGGCCCTGGAGTTCTTGCAACACTACTAACTGGTTGGAATAGGTATCTCCAGGTCAGAGAACCTATCTCAGGGAGGTGTCTGACGCTTGAGCATGCAAGTTGGGCTTAAAAGCTTGAGCAAAACAAAGTTGAAGATTTCGCCTGTGCCTAAGACATTAACCATTCACACAGCCAGCAAACCCAGACCAATGGAACCAGATTAACAATATTCTAGAGAAACAAATTGGAAGCATCATGCCACGATATAGTTCCCCTAAACCACACAGAAGGAAATAGCGCAGTGCCTTATACTGTTAGGGCCTCCAAAGACCCGATATGTGATTGGGAATGGTTTTGTATAGAAATAGACTCTTGGCTGGTATAGGTTTTCTCCAACTATGCAGCAGGTGAGAGGGATTTGCTGTTTCTTAGAGGCGGGAGTTTTGTGAGCAGTTTTAAATGTTGAGTTTTCATCTTAAAGATAGCATAAAAATCATCTTGTTATAAAGAGATCATTCATCTGCAGTGATAATTCATGTCTGGAAAACTCTTTTTGTAGAATAAGACTTTTGTTTCGTTTCTTTTAATTTTTAAAAAAAAATATTTATTTTTGGCTGTGTTGGGTCTTCGTTGCTGCGTGTGGGCTTTCTCTAGTTGTGGTGCGTGGGCTTCTCATTGAGGTGGCTTCTCTTGTTGTGGAGCATGGGCTCTAGGCACACAGGCTTCAGTAGTTGCAGCACTTGGGCTCAGTAGTTGTGGCTCTCAGGCTCTAGAGCGCAGGCTCAGTAGTTGTGGCACACGGGCTTAGTTGTTCCATGGCATGTCAGATCTTCCCGGACCAGGGATTGAACCCGTGTCCCGTGCGTTGGCCGGCGGATTCTTAACCACTGCGCCACCAGGAAAGCCCAAGACTTCTGTTTCTTTAAGGGAGTGTTTCTCCCACTGAAGTAAGTGAACATATTCTTGGGACTTTATGAGAAGGTTTTGTCCTTGAAAAGGTTAATATAGCTCTCAAATTTGAGACACATTGGTCTGGTACATTAAAAAAATTTTTTAACTACAACACCTAACTATAATTTGGGATCAAACTACAATTTGGGATCCCTCTTTATCATCGTTTCTCTATTACATGACTTCCACTAGTTCCGTTGACTGAGATACAGTCAGGTGAAGTTAATACGCGATAGATGTCTCTGTGGAAAGGTATTGACTTAAGGAAGGGCATTATTTGTTTTAGGCATAAGTATAGCTCTAGAATAGGAATGACATGCATTATTCAGATTAGAAAAAAATTCATTCTTACCCAGAAGCCTTGCGGGGGCGAGGGCGAGACAGTGGAACAGGTGCTCAGAACCAGCTGGTCGGCTCCTGACTGTTCAGGCCCCTCCTCCTCAGGGGCGGGAGCATCCTGGGCCCGATCAGCACACGAGGGCTCAGCAGGAGCAGCAGGGGTTTTCTATTTTGGTCAGATGAGCAAAGTAAACCTCTATGGAGAGGGCAGTTGCACGCGGGTGAAAGTGCATGTAAAAGTACCTTCACGATGCTTGGCACAAAGCAGATGCTCCTCAAGTGTTTGTTCATTCTGAATCTTTAATTCCAATTCTGGAGTTTTGTATGGAACAATTTGGCTTGATAAAACTGTTGTTTTGATTAATATTCTGGATAAGCTTTTGTATTATGCTGATGATTACCTTGGATATAGACCAAATGAACATACATTTGACAAACCTACAGTGGATCTCAAACATATGCCAGACACATCTGCCAGGTGATTTTACAGATGCAACTCCAGTCCTTCCCAAGTCCTCCAGTGTCCTGGGGTCAACCTGTCCATTAATACCCAAATAAATAACTACAACCCCATCCCATATTACTCTGGAAACCCAAAGCCCAAAGTTTCTGGGAGGAAACTCCCATCTCCTAGTAGTTTTCTATCCAGTTCCCTTTATGCTACAATGTGGATACAACCTCCTCTCTATCATTCCCCACAGTGCACTATCTAGGGCTTTGAGCCCCTAAAATGAATTCAGCTGCTTCTCTAGAAAACTACTTCTGCATCAGGATTTTTATTCCAAACTCTAAGCATGTGTTTCCGTTCCTTATTCTACCTTTAATTCCTAATCCCAAAGAAATCACCCTGCATAGGAGAGACCCCTCTCCGGTCAGCCCCCTTACTATTGGCTCTACCTAGATTCAGAATGCTGTATGCACACATTTATTCTGATGCCTATAAATGCCTAAATAGAAGTTAAGGGTGATCAGAAAAGAGGAAACTGCCTTACATTTGCAATTTTACAAAGTCTTCCTATTATAAGGCCCTATCTCAATTATTTAATTTTGGAAAACAAAGTACTAAATGGGTAAGCACTCTATCAATACTAATTATGGCTGCTGATAAAGGTCACCTGATGGACATAGATAAAAACAAAGGAGGAATATAAATGAACATACATTTAGTCATTATTCCTGCATATATGACCCCATGGTTGTGATTAAATATTCTTGTAAATATGCCTTTTTAAAACTACTTTTAAAAGCAGTATAGTAAGTGGTTAAATTTGGGCAACCAGGGAAATACATACGTACAGAAGAAATGAAAAACAACACAGCAGTACCATCCTGCTGTTACGTGAATGTGTGCCTGCAGCTTGCTTCACGATTGTGTTCAGCTGCATGTAATAGAAGCCTAACTACAATGGCTTAATCACAAAAAGTTGAATTCTTCTCACATGGCAAGCAGTTTGGATTTGAGCAGTCCAAGTCTGATATAGCCATACCACAGTCCCATTAGGAACACAAGCTCCTTTTCACTTTCCCTCCACCATCCTCATTGTGTGATTTTAATCCTTGTGATTATAACATGACAGCTCCACCTTCTAGCTTCATGTCCACATTTCAGGCAGAAATAAAAGAAAGGATTAGGATCAGGAGGCAAGTCCAAAAATGTGTGCAAGCCGAGTACCCCCTTTATGAAGAATTTTTCCTGAAGCCCCATCCAGCAATTTTTGCTTACCTCTCATTAGTCAGAAGTTGAACTGTGTTGTACGGTCAAGCCTAACTGCAGAGAAGTCTGGGAAGTTGAGTTTTTCTAACTGGGCACAGTGTTACACCCAAACAAAATTGGAGTTCCATAGTTAAGGTAAAGAATAATGGCTGTTGGGAGAGCAATGAGAAGCATCTGCCGTAGCATCATACAGAAGTTCAAAGCACGCTATACTGCAAGCAGCTTACATGGAAGTGAAGATTATGTATTCTAGAAAACAGATGACACTAGTGATTACAACACTTGTGTAGACCAGTACACCTCAAAGTTTAATGTGCACACCAATCACCTGGGCATCTTGTTAAAATGCATATTTTGATTCAATAGGTCTAGGGGAGAGCTAGAGATTCTGCGTTTCTAACAAGTTCCCAGACGCCAATGCTGTTGATCCACGGATATCTATAGCAAGGATGTAAAATATGCACATGAAGGATATGAGTAAAACAGTTTACTGATGTTAGCGTGGGGGAAAATAACACTTCTAAATTAGAACATTATTTTATATAATATGTAATTTAAAATATGTATAACAAATTTAATAAGTGAAATTGTTTAGTAAGCATTTCAAAATTTCATCTACTTCAGTAAAAGTTTTCATATTCAAAATGGCCCCTTGAAACTTAAAAAATGAGAAATTAGGAAAACAGATTTTATTTGGAGTTGCTTTTTTTTTGTTTTTTAAAATTTATTTATTTATTTTTGGCTGTGTTGTGTCTTCGTTGCGGTGTGCTGGCTTCTCACTGCGGTGGCTTCTCCTGTTGCAGAGCACGGGCTCTAGGCATGCGGACTTCAGTAGTTGTAGCACACGGGCTTTGTTGCTCTGTGGCATGTGAGATCTTCCCGGACCAGAGTTCGAACCCGTATGCCCTGCATTGGCAGGCGGATTCTCAACCACTGCGCCACCAGAGAAGTCCCTGGAGTTGCTTTTTATCTGGGCATATTGAGTACTTTTGGAATCTTGTATTATGTCCTATAACTCAAATACTCTGCTGGATTCCATAACCCCTGGGACACTATTTACGTCACACTCAATAAGACAAGCCTTTTTAAAAATTTTATTTATTTATTTATTTAAATAAATAAATTTATTTATTTATTTAGTTTTGGCTGTGTTGGGTCTTCGTTTCTGTGCGAGGGCTTTTTCTAGTTGGGGCAAGCGGGGGCCACTCTTCATCGCGGTGCGCGGGCCTCTCACTATCGCGGCTCTCTTGTTGCAGAGCACAGGCTCCAGACGCGCAGGCTCAGCAGTTGTGGCTCACGGGCCCAGTTGCTCCGCGGCATGTGGGATCTTCCCAGACCAGGGCTCGAACCCATGTCCCCTGTATTGGCAGGCAGATTCTCAACCACTGCGCCACCAGGGAAGCCCAAGCCTTTTGTTTTTAATCAGAGGTAGCAAAAGAAAAAAAGATGAAGAAATCTGGTTCTCAACTCAGACAAATCTGACTTTGAAGCCCAACTGTATTAATGATCTATTCCTGTATGATAAATTACCCCCAAATTTAGTGGCTTAATACAACCATATCATTTTTTATCTCTTATAGTTCCTATGGGTCAGGAATTCAGGCGAGGCTTGGCTGGACAGTTCTGGCTTGGGTTTTCTCGTGAAGTTGCTGTCAGATGTCGGCTGGGGCTGAAATCATCTGAAGGCTTGATTAGGACTGGAGAATACACTTCCAAGGTGGCTGACACAGACGGTGAAACCGTGCACCTCAGATTGGGACTTGAACCCACGTGGCTGGGACTCGAACCCGGCCAAAACCCACGGTCTTTTAACTGAGATCACACACCTAGTTTCACGACTTAAAGAAGCTCAGGTTCTTGATGTCTCATCGCAGAAAGAATTCAGTGACAGACAAAGTGATAGGTAAGAAGAGGATTTATTTAGAGAGAAACACATTTCACAGAGTGTGGGCCATCTCAGAAGGTGAGAAGGCACCAGGGTATGGGGTTGGCAGTTTTTATAGGGGTGGGTAATTTCATAGGTTAATGAGTGGGAAGAGTATTCCAGCTATTTTGGGGAAGGGACAGAGATTTCCAGGAATTTGCCCACCACCCACTTTTTGATCTTTGACGTTGGGCCTCAGAACTGTCATGGTGCTGGTGGGTGTGTCATTTAGCTTTCTGATGTGTTACAATGAGTGTATATACTGAGGCTCAAGGTCTAGTGGAAGTCAACTTGTCCACCATCTTGGATCTATTTGGTTCTAATCAGTTTATGTCATGACCTTGGGCTATGTCATTCTTTTAAAGTTTGTGCCCTGCCCCCTTCCCTCCTGTTTCAATGGTGCTGTCCCTTCATGGGAGGCCTCAGTTCCTCTTTGCATGGACCTCTCCACAGGACTGCTTGAGTGTCTTCACAATTCACAATTCAAAAGGTAAGGTTGAAGATGCAATATCTGTTATAACCTAGTTTCTGAATCATATACCATTGTAACAGGGAAGAACCAATTTTGACTCCATGTTGGATATGTTTCTTTGACTTTAACCTTTGCTTTTCATTGCTTTCGTTATTATAATCATACATAATGGCCTGCCTCAGGGACCCCTGCCCCTCTGCCTGAATGTTAAACTAAAGTGCCTCTGTTCAGCTCACAGGGGGACAATCTGACCCTGCCCATCTGTGAATGGCTGCAGGAAAGAAGAAATTAACACATCCTCTCACCGAGGCTGGTCATTCCAGGAGATCTTTTGCAAGACTGATGGCCCTTTTCACTTTACTTCCTCACCTCCTCTCCCTCTCTGATTCTATAAAAGAAACTGGCATCCAGACCCCAATAAGATGGTTTTTGGGACCCTAGTCCACCATCTCCTCAGTCTCTCCGAATAAAGACATATTCATTGCCTCAACACCTCGTCTCCGATTTATTGGCCTGTCATGTGGGGAGCAGAGCAAGCTTGGACTCGGTAACACCATCACTTGTGCCATATTTTATTGGGCACACAGATCAGCTCTGACTTCACTATGGGAGTAGATGACACATGGGTGGAATATCAGGAGGTAAAGATCATTGAGGGCCTTCTTAGAGACTGGCTACCATAGTTCATCTCTGTCACTTATTTTGGGAAGATTCCATAACCCCTCTGGGTACCAATGTTCTTATCTATAATGTGGGGTTTAATAATAGTCTCTAACTCATAAAGTTGTTTAAAGATGATATGATATATAAGTGCTCTTCACTTAGTAGGAATTCAGTATACATTAAACATAATCATAATAATACTATCATCAAGATTGTTAGATGATGGCTGTGATATCATGATTTATAATAGGAAATATAAATTTGGTCTTCCTCCCCTACACACTGCTCCTAAAATCCTGGTAATTTCCTAAGCAATAAGAGAAATGGAAGCATCTTTTGTTTTTTTGTCCTGGTTCCTGAAATAGCTCTAGAGCAATAAAGATGAAAGGGGTGTCTTTTGTTATTCACAAAGAGTTCCTTTCAACCACACTTGAATTTATGTTAATGAGGTGAATTTTGGAAAGCCGCTAGATAACTACTGATAAGGGCTAGTTGCCAAGGTAACCGACCCAGTGATTAGAGGGTTTGAACTTTCAGCCCTACCCTCCACCCTTCAGGGAGGGGAGAAGGGCTGGAGGTTGAGTTAATCACCAACACCAATAATTTAATCAACCATGCCTAATGAAGCTTCCATAAAAACCCCTAAAGTATGGAGCTTGGAGGTCAGAGAGCTTCTGGTTTGGTGAACACGGGGAGGTGCTGGGAGGGTGGTAGGCCTGGAGAGAGCACAGAAGCTCTGTGTCCCTTCCCATATGCATCTCTTCTGTTTGGCTGTTCCTGAGTTGTATCCTTTCATAATAAGCCAATAACCTAGTATGTAAACTGTTTTTCTGAGTTCTGTGAGCCATTCTAACAAATTATCAAACTGGAGGAGGGGTTGTGGGAACTTCTGATTTGTAGCCAGTCAGTAAGAAGCACAGGTGACAACCCAGACTTGCGATTGGTGTCTGAAGTGAGGGGCTAGTCTTGTGGGACTGATCCTTTTAACCTGTGGGGTCTGATGCTAACACTAGGTAGATAGTGTCAGAACTGAGCTAAATTGTAGGATACCAGCTGTTGCTAGAGAATTGGTCAGTGTGAGGAAAAAAATCCACACATTTGGTGACCAGAAGTGAAGTCTTAACAGTGGTGTGTGTGCAGAGAAGGAAAACAGTATTTTTTTCCTTTCAATGGCTAAAAACCTTCCCACACTAAAACTATATACCTGTCAGTCCAGTTCACGGAGAAATCCACACTGCCCAGGTAGGGAAGTGGAAGCCTGGCACAAAGTTGCCAGTTCCTTCATAGATTCAGAGAACGTGAGAACTGTCCATCTCTTGCAGCACTTCTCCTGCCGTGCAGATCACACACTTCAGCTCTGTGGATTAAATGACTTACAATTTCATGCTACTCCACGTTTCAAGTCTTCATGCATGCTCTTCCCCCTGCCTGGAATGCTTTCTGTCTCTCCAACACTTCACCTAAATTTAACTCATCCTTCTTCTCTCAATAAGTATATTGATTTGTTTTCCTAGGCATTCTCTTGCTCTCTTGCTCTTTCTTTTTTCTTTTTCTTTCTTTCCCCCATATTTATCTTCTTTTTTATTCCTTTTTTCTTTCATTCATTCAACAAAGAGTTACTGAATGTCAACCATGTGCTTGGAAAGCCTTGGTCAACATGACTAAGTTGCTCTCCTCCTGGGACTTATAGTTTGGTGACAGCACAGAAATAAGTACCCCCCCCAAATATATATATATATATATATATATATATATATATATATATATATATATATATATAATACATTATGTGATAATAAGTGCTATGAAGAAATACCTAGCAGGGTAAAGAGATAAAAAGTTGTGAACATGGGGAGCTATTTTAGTCAGAGTAACTTAAATAATTTAAATAATTTATCTTCCTTATAGACTGCTAGAGTCAGACATTAGATCATCGGCCTATATATCTCCAATACTTAATGTATCTGGAGCCAAGGAGATGTTTAATAAATACTTGTTGAATAAAAGAGAGAATGAATAAAAGTATGAATGAATGAATGACTGTTAGATTCCAGTATAAACCCCAGATGCGAAAACTGAGGCCCAGAGAGGTTTGATTTGCCTAAGAGTGGAGAGCAAGAAATAGAAATCTTAACTCCCAAGAGTGTTTGCTTCAAGGACAATGCTGTATTTGCTGTGTCATATTATGCATGCCTAAAACATCTTTGTTTTAATAATGCCTCATCTGTTCCTCTTTCAGTGTTTGACCAGACTTGGCTACTTGAATGGAATTCTGAGAGCTTGTTTTTCTAGCTTTTTACTTAGTCTTCATGGAAACCATCACTGTTTACTCTTGAATAGACAAAGGACCTCACCAAAGTCCCCACAGTATATTTGTTCACCTGGTCAAGCAGTTGGTTGGTCATTAGTCACAAGGATTCAAAATGCACAGAGGATCAAGGACCAGGAAAGAGTTTCCATTGAGATCCCCTAGGATGATTTTATAGAAGAAAAATAAACTTGGGATAACAGCTCTCAAACTTTTTGGCTCAGGACAACTTTACTGTATTCAAAACTATTGAACACCCCAAACAGCTTGTGTTTATGTGAATTATATCTACTGATATTTACTGTATCTGAAATTAAAACTAAGTAATTTTTAAAATGTTTATTAACTTATTTTAAAATAACAATAAAATATGCATCAGATATTAACACAAATAACATGTTTTTATAAAAAATAACTATTTTTTCAAAACAAAAAATATATAATGAGAAGTGTGGCATTGTTTTATATTTTTTGAGACTCTCTTTAATGTTTAGTTAGCTTAATAAAGGAAGGCTAGATCCTCCTCTCTGCTTCGGCATTCAGTTTGTGGTGATACCACTCACCACTTAGCCTCTGGAAAACTCCATTGCACATCCATGAGAGAATTAGTATGAAAATGTCAAATAACGTCTTGGTATTATTACAAAAGTTGTTTTGATCTGTGGACTCCATGAAAAGGTCTTGGTGATCCCAGGGGTCCCCTGGACCACACCTTGAAAACTGCTAGTTTCAAGAGCCATACATTTATATTGAAAAACAAACAAGGAAATGCAATTAAACTATCTTTTGAGTTTTTATTCTAAAAACCTATGCATTTTCATAGTCCTACAACAGTGGTCCTCAACTTTTGGTGCATGTGCTTAAGAATCATTTAGGAGGGGGCTTCCCTGGTGGCACAGTGGTTAAGAACCTGCCTGCCAACGCAGGGGACATGGGTTCGATCCCTGGTCTGGGAAGATCCCACATGCCACAGAGCAACTAAGCCCGTGCACCACAACTACTGAGCCTGTGAGCCACAACTACTGACCCCGCCTGCCACAACTACTGAAGCCCGCATGCCTAGAGCCCGTGCTCCACAACAAGAGAAGCCACTGCAATGAGGAGCCCGGGCACCGCAACAAAGAGTAGCCCCCGCTCTCCACAACTAGAGAAAGCCCGTGCATAGCAATGAAGACCAAACTCAGCCAAGAAAAAAAAAAGAGTCATTTAGGAGGCATATTTAAAATACTGATTCTGGGCCCGCATTCCCAGAGTTGGCTGATACACTAAGTTTCAACTGGGATCTAGGAATGTGTACTTGTTTTTAACAAGTTCCTCCTCCGGTTCCTCTGCCCCCAGGTAGTACTAATCCATGGTGGATTGTTTGAGAAAATTGTTTTGGAGAAAAAAAAAAATAGCTTAGGTACTTTGCAAAATTGAGACACATTTTGGTGAAATGAAATTTTAAAATTTGAAATGAAAGAAAATACCTAAAACAGAGGGAGGTACCAAGAAAGGGGAGACCCATTTCTTGGGATATACGTGGGCCTGTTCTGTGGTTATTGCACCAAGAATGTGTCTTCTTGGGAGCATGTAGCATGTAGAATTTCCCTGTCTGCTGGATTTCACCATAGCTAAAAGTCCCTTAAAGTCATCCAAACACAGTCCTTCAGCCTACTAATAGCATATTTACTTTATATCATGAAAGTAAAAAAACAAAGTGTTTTCTTCTAGAAGGTGCTAAAGATATCATTAAAGCTTATAAAAATTTTTTAAGAAAAAATAAACAATTTAAAAGGAGGACTTGGAAGATCTGTGAACATTAAGGTAGCTGCCTTTTGCTAAACACAGTGATGGCAATTAAACTCACCATTTCATTCATTCATTTATCAAACAGTTATAAACATTGCAAGCTAGGTCCTGGAAATACCAATTTATTTACCAATAGCCTCTCCCATTTCTGCCACTGGCACCACCATCTACCTATTTGTTCAGGTCGGAAAACTGTGAGCCACTTGACTTCTTTTCCTTTACACCCTACTTCTCATCTATCAACCAGTGCTATTGACTGTAACTCCAAAAGATACCTCAGACTTGTTGGCCCTTCTCTATTCCATCACCTCCACTTTAACCAAGCCAACATCCTCTTTTGCCTGGACTCCTGCAATTGTTACTAACTGTTCATTCATTCATTCATTCATTCATTCAATATTTACAAGTACCTGCTAAGTACCAGGAACTTTTCATTCCTGATGATACAGCAGGGAAGCAAAACAGACAAAATCCCTGCCTTTATGGAAATTTCATTTTAGTAACGGCGAGACAGGCAGAAAACCAATTATTCAAAGAAATGTGGGTAAGGCAAATAGATAATTGGTATAGTCACAGGATTTCAAAGGAGAGGTCAGGACACATTATATTTCAGTCTTCTGGCAATTCCAGGAACAGGTCAAGCACTCATTTGATCCCAGGGCCTTTGCACATACTGTTCCTTCTGCCTGGGACTCTCTTCTCTTTACATTTTTCAAGACTGATGCTTCTTCACACTTCACACTACATGTCACCTTCCTCAAGAGCCTGTCCCTGATCACCCGAGTTAAATTAGGTTCCTCCTCTAATTTCCTCTTAGTAGTACCTATTTATTTTCCTTCTTAGTACATACCACAACTTGCAAATATATATATTACTTGTCTATTTATTGTTTCTGCCAATACTAGATGGTAAATTCCATCTCTGTTTTGTTTATCATTGAACATTTAGTGCCCATCACATAGTGGACATGTGATTCAGTCAGGATTCTATCGAAGAACAGAATCAGTAGGAGATTATATATCATATACATGTATGAGATTTATTGCAAGGAATTGGCTTATGCATTGTGAGGGCTGCTGAGGCAACTCTGAAATTCATAGGGCAGGAAGGCAGACTGGAAATTCTCAGTCAGGCGCTAAAGCTGCAGCCCACAAGCAGAATTTTTTTTTTTCCTCAGGGAAACCTCGGTTTTTCTCTTGAGGACTTTCAACTGACTGGATGATATCTACCCAGATTATTCAGGATAATCCCCTTGATTTAAGGTCAACGGACTGTATATGTTAATCACATTCACAAAATACTTTCACAGCAACACCCAGATTCATATTTGATTGAATAGCTGAGTACTATAGCTTAGCCAAGTTGACACATAAAACTAACCATCACAACATGCAATAAATATTTATGGAATGAATGAACAAATAAATGAATGTGTTAGTGAAGGGCTCCCTGCTTTCAGGGAGCAAACAGTCTAGCAAAAGAGATGAACATGTAAATACACTACTACAAAACAGCAAGGCAACTATGATGTCTCAAGGGATGCACTCAGTGCCATGGGCACCCTGAACAGACACCAGAAAAGTCACACATCTTGAAGCTGCAATGCTAATTCTCATTTAATTAGCTATGAGATGAACAAAAACTCCCACTAGCATTAGGGAAAGATGGAATTCATTTATTCCTGGAATTAGCTAGAGACTTTCCATTTGCTCTGAAACATTTTCCAGGATAACTTTGGTTGATGGTGTTTTCTGGGTTTATTCACACAATCGAAAGAATCCATAGGAAGCCACATCTTCCTTAGCCTACGATATTACATATTAGGGTCAAAGCCAATGAAAAGACAGAGCTTATAGTTAGAGGCTAGTGTTTATAGAAAATATAGCATCTTTCTTGGAGACAAGCATTAGTGATTGTCAACTATGTTGAACACCTTTGAGGTGTTCTCTGTCAGCACTTATTAAAGGAAAAAATAAATATTGCTTTTTATAGACCTATGAGGTCTTATGTATAAGCTAGGAAAGAAGGGTCAATCATGAAGCTTTGTGTAGTACAATGAACTGTGCATTTTTAAACACAAGATTAATGTATGGCTTCATTGACATTGTAAAATATTCAAGACATACATAATTACGAAAAATAAACATAAAACTGGGCTCTTTCACTTCCAAACCCACACTCCCACCTTATTCCCCAGTGCTGTGTATCCTTCTAGTTCTATTTTTATGCAGTTGACTGCAAATGTTTACATATATAATTTTTAAAACATCAAAGGGATTATGTACTACATGTATTGTTTCACTATTTGCTTTATTCACGTATCAAGGTCTTGAAGAATTTTGCAAATCCATGCATACAGACCTACCTTATTTATTTTAGTGACTGCCTAATATTCCACAATATGGCTATGCTATATTTATTTAACCATTCCCCTGCTTATAAGCATTTAGGTTGTTTGGCTATTTTTCTCTATTACCAGTGGTGCTGCAGTATACATTACATCAGTTAGGATGCATTTGGCTGAAAGTAATAGAAACTCTGACTCAAACTGCTTTAACAATAAAGACGTTTTTAGCTCACATAACTAGGATTTCAGAGATAAAGCAGGCTTTATTGCTGGTTGATTTATTGGCTCAACAATGCCATCATGTATCCCATGCTCTTGGACTGGAAGAATTAATATTATTAAAATGGCCATACTACCCAAAGCAATCTACAGATTGAATGCGATCCTTATCAAATTTCTCATGACATGACATTATTCACAGAAGTAGAACAAATAATCCTAAAATGTACACAGAGCAACAAAAGATGAATTGCCAAAGCAATCCTGAGGAAAAAGAACAAAGCAGGAGGCATAATCCTCTCAGACTTCAGACAATACTGTACTACAAAGCTAGTAATCAAAACAGCATGGTATTGGCACAAAAACAGACATTTGGATCAATGGAACAGAACAGAGAGCCCAGAAATAAACCCACACACCTTTGGTCAATTAATCTTCGACAAAGGAGACAAGAATATACAATGGAGAAAAGACACTCTCTTCAGCAAGTGGTGCTGGGAAAGTTGGACAGCTGCATGTAAATGAATAAACACTCCCTCACAACATACACAAGAATAAACTCAAAATGGCTTAAAGACTTAAACAAAAGACATGACACCATAAAACTCCTAGTAGAGAACATAGGCAAAACATTCTCTGACATAAATCATACCTATGTTTTCTTGGGTCAGTTTCCCAAGGCAATGGAAACAAAAGCAAAAATAAACAAATGTGACTTAATCAAACTTACAAGGTTTTGTACAGCAAAGGAAACCATAAGCAAAACGGAAAGACAAACTATGGACTAGGAGAAAATAATTGCAAATGATATGACTGACAAGGGCTTAATCTCCAAAATATACAAACAGCTCATACAACTCAACAACAGAAAACCAAACAACCCGATGGAAAAATGGGCAGAAGACCTAAGTAGATATTTCTCCAAAGAAAACATATAGATGGCCAACAGGCACATGAAAAGATGCTCAACATTGTTAATTATTAGAGAAATGCAAATCAAAACTACAGTGAGGTACCACCTCACACCAGTCAGAATGACCATCATTAAAAAGTCTACAAATAACAAATGCTGGAGGACTTCCCTGGTGGCGCAGTGTTTAAGACTCTGCGCTCCCAATGCAGGGGGCCTGGGTTCGATCCTTGGTCAGGGAACTAGATCCCACATGCATGCAGCAACTAAGATGTTCGCATGTCACAACCAAGGAGCTCACCTGCTGTAACTAAGACCCGGTGCAACCTAATAAATAAACAAAATTAAAAAAAAAAAAACAGGTTTGTGAAAATGTTGGTTATTTAAAAAAAAAATCATGGAGAGGGTGTGGAGAAAAGGGAACCGTCCTACACTGTTGGTGGGAATGTAAATTGGTGCAGCCACTATGGAAAACAGTATGGAGTTTCCTCAAGAAACTAAAAATAGATTCGCCATATGATCCAGCAATCCCACTCCTGGGCATATACCCAGACAAAGCAATAATTCGAAAAGATATATGCACCCCTATGTTCATAGCAGCATTATTCACAATAGTCAAGACATGGAAACAACCTAAACGTCCATCGACAGATGAATGTATAAAGAAGATGTGGTACATATATACAATGGAATACTACTCAGCTCTAAAAAAGAATGAAATAAGGCCATTTGCAGCAACATGGATGGACCTAGAGATTATCATACGAAGTGAAGTAAGTCAGAAACAGAAAGACAAATACCATATGATATCACTTATATATGAAATCTAAAATATGACACAGATGAACTTATTTACAAAACATAGACAGACTCACAGACATAGAGAACAGACTTGTGGTTGTCAAGGGGGAGGGGGATAAGGGAGGGATGGAGTGGGAGTTTGGGATTAGCAGATGCAAAGTATTATATATAGAATGGATAAACAACAAGGCCCTACACAGGGAACTATATTCAATATCCTGTGATAGAACATAGTGGAAAAGAATATGAGAAAGACTGTATATATATATAACTGAACTTTTACTTTGCTGCACAGCAGAAATTAATACAACATTATAAATCAGCTATACGTCAATAAAATAAATTTTAAAAAACAAACAAACAATGCCATCATGGAGCCAGGTCCTTTCCATCTTGCTACCCTGCCAGTCTCAGCATCCATTTCATCCCAAGGCTGGCTCACCTCTGGACATAAAATGACTGACAACAGTGACCAGAGCTATATGCTTTCTAATTTGCATAGCCAATGGAAGAAGATTTGCTTCCCACAGTTCTCTTTCAAGAGTGAGAAAGAACTTTTTCAGAAACCTTTACTCAAGGTTCCTCACATTTCACTGGCTAAATTTGCTCATTTCTGAACCAATCAATGGCAATGAGTTTGGGATTACTCAGACTATTCAGGCCCACCATCTGTGCTGACGTCCGTTCCCCAAATTGCCCTGCAGCTTTCAATAGTAGAGAAAGGGAAGGGATTTTGGAAAGTAAATCAAAATATCCAAGTTCTCAAACTGTCACTTCACTGAACTACACCTTTGAGAACCTGTGCAATTAGAATTTCTTTAGGAGACATTCTTGTAAGTGCAGATTATGGCTTAAAATGTATGCACATTTAATATGTTAATAGATTCAGCTAGTTACCCTAAAAGCAACAGCAACAATAACCACCACCACTACAGCAAAACACAACCTGAATCAATTTGAACTCTCACCAAAAGGATAAGAGAATACATTTTAACCATGTACTTGCCAAAATGGCCCTTTCTCCACCTTTCTGTTAGTCTTAGGAGTGAAGAATATAAGTTCTAATATTCAGTTTGTGGATTATTGATGAAGAGGAGCATCTTTTTATTTGCTCTTAGTCATCTGAATTTCTTCTGTGACTTGCTAATTTACTTCCATTTTTTTCACAGGACCTTTGTCTTTTTCTTATATATTTTAGGAACTCTTTATATATTTGAGATATTAATCCTATGTTTCAGATATTTTCTGAAAGATCTGTTGGTTGTTGTCTTGTACATGTTTATGGTTAATTTTGTACTATAGAGTTTTAAAATGTTTACAGTTAAATATAATTTATTATAATATAATTTATTATTTTTTTAAACTTCCTGGTTTCTAAGCTTTGACTGAATCTTGCTTAAGTGATGTCTTTCTTACCTCAAGATCATAACATTTTTTCTTTATGGTATCTTACTATTGTAAATAACATTAATATATGTTGTAACATGGAATCATCCTTGCTTTCCTGAGATAAACTCTACTTGCTAATACACCAATGACCTTCATTTGTTAATATTTTATTTGTGCTTTTTACAACTGGGTACACAATTGGTGTTGGCCTATAGTTTTATTTGTTTGTTTGTTTGTTTGTTGTTTGTGGTGGTGGTGGTGGTATTTGAGCCTAATAGAATGAGGTAGGAAACTTTTCATCTTTATGTATGCCTGGAACACTTTCTATAGTCTGAATTAGCCCGTATAAGTCTAGTCATTTGACTTGCTTGTCTATTTAGCTGAGAAGAAAAATATGTTGTGTTACAATGAAGTCTATGCATAAATACATTAAATGTGTCAATATTTACTAATATCTATTAAAGGTCTGTTATTTCATTACTCTATTTTTATTAATTCTTTACTTAAATCTTTTAAAAAATACTTTATATCTTAGAGCCCCCTCTGCTTTCTCCCCTCTCCCTCTCTTCCTCCCTCCTCGAAGGTGGACATCAGAACTTCAAGACGGTGCTAGGTTATAAGCAAATGCCTCACCCAGATCTTCTAACCAATACTTAATCTTCAATTTTGTCCATTCTCTTATTAAGGTTATTTACTGAGCCTTAAAATTTTCTGCGATCATATTTTTAATTTCTAAGAATTTTGGAGTTTTTCATAATTGTCTCTCTTGTATGGAATATATATCTGTAGTCCTCTTTTATCACACAAGAATTATTAATTATAACTATTTTGGAGTCTTTTCTATTTGTTCTCTTATCTCTGTTTCTTTGAGTGTTGGGTTTTTGGTTGAGGTTGGTGCCTCTCTTTTACAGTATTCCTCAAGTGGTGATTCTTAGTTGTGTGCTTAGCTTTGTATCTATGGCTCTGTGTATACACGTCTGTGGATTTGGCTTCTGTTTACCACAACTTGCTTCCAGGGATTGTGGGTGGGACAGAACATGTGGTCTGGAGGAGATGTCCCAATAGATATCTTCTGTGTGAGAGGTCTTTCTGTCCCTCACTAAGTCAACAGCTCTGTGGAGCACTGCTGTGCTGTTTTTTTGTTTTTTGTTTTTAATAAAGCTTATTTATTTATTTATTTATTTTTATGGCTGTGTTGGGTCTTCGTTTCCGTGCGAGGGCTTTCTCTAGTTGTGGCAAGCGGGGGCCACTCTTCATCGCGGTGCGCGGGCCTCTCACTATCGCGGCCTCTCTTGTTGCGGAGCGCAGGCTCAGTAGTTGTGGCTCACGGGCCCAGTTGCTCCGCGGCATGTGGGATCCTCCCAGACCAGGGCTCGAACCCGTGTCCCCTGCATTGGCAGGCAGACTCTCAACCACTGCGCCACCAGGGAAGCCCTGCTGTGCTGTTTTATCCCCACGGTCCATTGCGAGTGTCAAATTGCTGCTGCCACTGTTAGCGTGAGTGAGAGAAAGGGGAGGGGCTGACCTGCCTAGCTGCTCTGCACAGGATTCCCTAGTTAATATCTGTGGACTCCCTCTGCTTCATTGTGTCTGTTGAATGGGTTTACAGGTTCCTGGAACTACAGTTAGATTTCACAGTTACTTAAAACAGATTTCCTTTAAACAACAACTATTATTCTAGAGAATTTACACAGAGCATAAAATGAAGCACATTTATATCAGTATTATTACTAAGATTTAATCACCATTGAGAGATTTATAAGATTTCTTGAAGCCTCTTTAAAAATGCTTTTGCTAGGGAATTCCCTGGCAGTCCAGTGGTTAGCACTCTGCACTTTCATTGCCGAGGACCTGGGTTCAATCCCTGGTCGGGGAACTAAGATCCCGTAAGCCACATGACCAAAAAAAAGAAAAAAATATCTTTTGTTTTATGACCTGCATAAATTGTTTTTAAAAACTTCTAAAGAAATATGAAACTCTCAGCTTGCTGTTTTAAAAAGGCAACATTAGCCATTAATCACTTTCCTGGTGGTATTTATTGATCTCTTATTTATTGGTGCATCTTTCTCTCTAGAAAGTAGAATTATAGCTTTGAATAAAATCAAAGAGGTAAGCAAGAGCAAAATAGTTACATGCAAACTCAGATCTTACTTTAAGAACATTTTGGTAGGAAATTATTACCATCATCAACATCAAAAAAATTAAGCACCTCCTGCAGTGGTTAAGAATCTGCCTGCCAATGCAGGGGACACAGGTTCGATCCCTGGTCCAGGAAGATCCCACATGCCACGGAACAACTAAGCCCATGCGCCACAACTACTGAGCCTGTGCTCCAGAGCCCGTGAGCCACAACTACTGAGCCCGCATGCCACAACTGCTGAAGCCCACATGTCTAGAGCCCGTGATCTGCAACAAAAGAAGCCACCGCAATGAGAAGCCTGCACATGCAACGAAGAGTAGCCCCCGCTCGCCACTACTAGAGAAAGCCCACGCGCAGCAACGAAGACCCAACGCAGCCAAAAATAAATAAAATTTTTAAAAAAATTTAGCACCTCCTTTAACAGAATAGATCTTAAATACCTCTGTAAAGTTTGGGGAGATTAAATGAGAGAGAGAAACAGGCATAAGCTCAATTTAATTTGATGTTTTTAAAGATACCCAGGTCAATAAAATGATCTTAAATTTTTTTTTTAATTTTAGAAAGCAAATCTTTTTACCGTTATGTAAAATGTTTAATGTTTGTTTTAACTAGAATATATTTAAATAGGGTTGTCAGGCATCCTGTATACATGGGACAAACTCTGTATTTAATCATGTCCTATGTCCTGTATAGACTTTGTCAGGACACATCAAATGCCCTGTATTCAGCTTCTTTTGGAGAAATTACAAAAATTCATCAGTTAGAGCTATCTTTCCGCCACAGCGGTTGGTGCTTAAATCACTTAAATGGCAATACCAGCTGAAAACCATACTTCTACAAACAAACATCTGGACAATCTCTTATTGTCTCTCCTGCAGGTTTGGCTGAAGGGAGATCAAAAGGGGAAATTGAGAATTAAAAATATTTACTTTTCATATTCAAGAAAAGGAAACACTTTTCTCTGGCCAAATTACCAAGTTGCGAACAAGTAACCACTGTTAATTCAAGATAACTTGGTACCAGTTTATATGCTCCGAATATCAGCCAAATAGCTATAGGCTCATTCCCACAGCCCTGCTTCTGGAAACTGGCCAGTCAAAAGCCTCACTCTAAGCATCTAAAAGCAAACATATTAATAACAGCCCGAGTTTCTGAATGCCAGCCAATCAGTGACAAATCCCCAGTCCTGAAAGTCAGCGCTCTGGGACAGCCCATGTTTCTGTATACAACACCAATCAGCAAGTGCCTCACTCCAGTAGCCGTACTCCTGGAGGTTGGTCAGCGGACCAACATCTGCCTTCCTCCAGTGACCATCCCAACACAGCAAAAAGTCCTTCCAGCTGTGTATACTCTTGCTTCTGAAAGTCCACTAGTCCCTGAATGTCAAGCTTCTCAAAACCTTATGTAAGATTAACTCTGGTTTTGCTCATGAAAACTGTCTTACAAGTGTAGCTCTCCCTTGCAGGCAAGCAGGAAGATGACCTTCTTTGCATCAGATATCGAGTTCAGTTTATTGTTGTTTGGCAACCTTGCAAGCCTGTGTGTAGTTCCTATGAGTTCAGATTTGTGAGTGACCAATGGCATTGATGTAGACATAGATTATCAAATTCAATTGTCTCAAATTTTGCAGTAATTGATAATAGCAAATCAATATTTTTTTGTGTATATTTGAAACCTCAAATGCCAAAACACAAAAGTAATTTTGTGATGAATTTCCAAACAGTGGACACTTATTAAATGAGAAAAAAGTTCTTTTGAAAGAACTTTTGAAGCCCTATAGAAGTTTTGAAGCCTTTGTGTAATACACAATTATTCATTCAATATAAAAGCCATCAAGTATAAACCAGCTTATACTAACAGCTGAGCATAAGATATGTATGATTTCTTCAACTAGTACCAAAGAAAATGATAAAATAATAAATTTTTTTGATTGTGAGAAATTCAGATGAAGATAAAATAATCACAGCAGAAGTTATAATGGCCTTCACAGTCTATATCACCATCTGTCTTTTAGCTCGAAGGTTTACTGCTACCAGAAGGATTTTCTGATTCCAAAACTGCAAGCAAATACTCAAGTGCTGGGACAAAATCTACAGCCATAATAAGGAGTGTTATGGCTGCATTTACTACTACAGGTTATCAAAGATCTAAATGCTTCCTCACTTTTTTGCAGCATAGCCACAAATAATCACAATCTGAAAAAAATTTTCCTTTTGCTCTTGCAATATTTTTCTTGTGAAAAAGACTTGCTCACAAAGTCATTGCGAGTGAAATATCTTCCAGATGAGACTTCAGAAACACTAGCAAATTTCAGCAAGGACTCTCTTACTGAGCTAGGAGTTGATGAGATCAATTTTCCTGCTTTTGATGTAGATGATGCAGATGTTTGCGTAAAGGTGCAAAAAAAAGTTTCTTCAAAGTTGAAGCAAAGCATGAGATTCCACTGACTGTGTTGGCTGTCCTGGCTATATTCTGCTCAGAGAACATATGATGTTCTTTCTATAGACATTGCCATGACATTGTTATGAAATTATTCTTTTACTTTAGCATTTATGCTTTCTAATGACATTATGATATTTCTATTAAGCAATTTAAAAAGTTTGCGATTTTGTTGGCATTATTCAGTTCTCTCAAAAAATCTGCTGGCTCTATTTAACAAATACATTTGAAGGAATCCTCAGTTTGTCACAAAGTATGAAATCATACTTTAATTATGAAGAAAATGGACCTAAAATTCTTGTTGAGTTTTTAATAATCTGTTAAGTGAAGGCTACCTATTTCTTGTCCATAGTTTTTAATCAATTTAGCAAGAAGATGATGCAAATTGAAAGAAGAGCAAACAACATTTTTGAAGTACTCCACTGTTCAAAGGAAACTGAAGAAAGAATTGATGAAAAATTTATCTCTTTCATTATCAATGTTGTTCTTTTTTTATTTTATTTTTTTAAATTTATTTTTGGCTGCGTTGGGTCTTTGTTGCTGCGCGCAGGCTTTCTCTAGTTGCGGCGAGCAGGGGCTACTCTCGTTGCGGTGCACGGCCTTCAGGTGCACAGGCTTCAGTAGTTGTGGCATGCGGGCTCAGTAGTTGTGGCTCATGGGCTCTAGAGCGCAGGCTCAGAAGTTGTGGCTCACGGGCTTAGTTGTTCTGCGGCATGTGGGATCTTCCCGGAGCAGGGCTCGAACCCGTGTCCCCTGCATTGGCAGGTGGATTCTTAACCACTGCACCACTAGGGAAGCCTTCAAGGCTGTTCTTAAAAGCGGTAGTAGTACTTTTGAACAGGAAAGAAATTCCAACTTGATGTAGACAATTACTATGGCAGTAGTCATAACTGGGCTTTAAAATTGATATCCTCCTTTGAAGAATTTGATTCTTTTACTGGATATTACTAACCATTCTGCCAGCACGGGAACAAGTAGAATCAGGTGGCTTGCTGAAGAAGAAGGAAATAAAAATGGACAACAATGCTCTTTCATATCAGTGGACAACATTTTATAAAGTTATTGATCAAGAGATGCAATGTAGTCTTCAAGAATAGAGGAGCAAGTTATGTCATTAAAGATGGTGTATGCTTCAACAAATAAAATTTGAAGAGCAATGATTAGAATTTAACTTTATGCCAGTATATGTTTAGTATACTGGCTTATAATGTTAATATTACCCATGTTCTTACTGGTACATGTTAAAATGACAAAAGAAATGGATAATGTAAATGGAAAATAGACTGTAACCACAAGGAATTCTACAATCAAAAGTCTACGAAACAAGGAACTGTTAAGGAGAAATAAAATCAGAGAAATAAAATCAAAGGAAGTGGTATATAATTTAGATGCTTATAATTTATTTCAGATAAATAATAAATACTTTTATTGTAAAGTATATCCCATGTGGTATTTTTCATTTATCTAAATGTATACATGCCAAGGCAATGAAAAGTAAATCAAATTTAACTGGGAATCCTGTTTTGGTTTGCTAAATCTGCGACCTTATATTTAGTTCAAATTTAAGTTTTAACAGTTTTATTTTTATGTGTTATATTCATAGTTTTTAATAAATTATGGCACTTTGTATACCAATGTGCATATTATAATTTTGCCAATTTTCTAAGACCTGGGAATATTGCTTACCTTTTTACTGGATACACAGGCTTGAGGTTATTTCAATCTTTGTCCTTACGTCATATTATTAACAATATTATTCTTTTTTTTCATTATAGCATGGTTTTTTTTTTTTTAATTTATTTATTTATATTTTTATTTTTGGCTGTGTTGGGTCTCTGTTTCTCTGCGAGGGCTTTCTCTAGTTGCGGCAAGCAGGGGCCACTCTTCATCGCGGTGCGCAGGCCTCTCACTATCGTGGCCTCTCTTGTTGCGAGCACAGGCTCCAGACGCGCAGGCTCAGTAGTTGTGGCTCACGGGCCTAGTGGCTCCGCGGCATGTGGGATCTTCCCAGACCAGGGCTCGAACCCGTGTCCCCTGCATTGGCAGGCAGACTCTCAACCGCTGTGCCACCAGGGAAGCCCCTATAGCATGTTTTTATACAGCCTAATTGAGAGATAATTAACATACCATGTAATCTACCCACTTAAAGTGTATAATTCAATGGTTTTTTACTACATTCACAGTTATGTGCAACCATGACCACAGTCAATTTTAGAACGTTTTCAACACCTCAAAAAGAAACCCGTACCGTGTAGCTATTTGCTTTTGTGCCTCATCCTCTCTTTTCACCTCACCCCTACCTTCTGCCACCCAGCCCTAAGCACCACTAATCTACTTTCTGTCTCTATAGATCTGATGATTCTGGACACTTCATATAAATGGAATCATAGAATATGTGGTCTTTTGTAACTGGATTCTTTCACTTAGCACAATAAATTCAAGGTTATCCATGCTATACCAAGAATTAGCATTTCACTCCTTTTTACAGTCAAATAATATTCCACTGCATGGATATATCACATTTTGTTTATTCACCAGCTGATGAACATTTTGTTTTTTTCCATTTAGGTTACTTAGGACTGGAAATGTTGGGTCAAATGGAAACTCTAAGTTTAATCATTTGAGGAATTACCAGGCTGTTTTCCAAAGTGGTGGCGTCATTTTCCATTCCCACTGGCAGTGCATGAGGGTTCCATTTTCTCCACATCCTCACCAGCACTTGTTTTAGCTGACTTTTTGATCCTAGCCATCCTAGTGAGTGTGAAGTTGTATCTCATTGTGGTTTTGAGTTGTGTTTCCCTGATGACTAATGATGTCTAACATCTTCTCATAGTTCTTGGTCACTTGTAGATCTTCTTTGGAGAAATTTCTATTCAGATCATTTACTCATTTAAAAAATTGTTTTATTTATCTTTTTATTATTGATTTGTAAGCACTGCCTACTTATTCCAGATACAAGTCTCTTATCAGATACATGATTTGCAAATACACAGTCAAAAATCCAGGTATAATTTAGAGTCGGCTCTCCATATCTGTGCTTTTGCATCAGAGAGTACATCCAGCTGTGAATCATGTAGTACTGTATAGTATTTACTATTAAAAAAAAAAACTCCATGTAAGTGGACCCACACAGTTCAAACCTGTGCTGTTCAAGGGTCAAGTGTACTTCCTCTCATTCTGTGTCATCTTTTTACTTTCTTGACAGTGTCCCTAGGAGCATAGATGTTTTTTATTTTAAGTTCCATTTATGTATTTTTTTCATTTGTTGCTTATACTTTTGTTGTCATATCTAAAAATCCATTGCCAAATCCAAGGTACTACAGATTTACCCCTATGTTTTCTTCTAAGAATTTTAGAGTTTCAGCTCTGAAATTTAGGTATTTGACCCATTTTCAGTTAATTTTTGTATATTGTGTGAGATAAGCATTCAATTTCTTTTTTCTTTCTTTCTTTTTTGCATGTGGCTATCCAGTTGCCCAGCACCATTTATTGAAAAGACTTCTTTTCCCATTGAATAGTCTTGGCAACCTTGTTGCAAATCAGATCTGAGTCTGAGAAATATGGGGGAAGAATCCTGGGATGAGGCCTGGATCTTGGTGAGAGAATGCTTTGAGGAGATCTGTAGATCTCCATCCTAGAGGACAGATTGTACCAATCTGCCTCCAAGTAGCCCATGGAAAACTGCTGGACACCCTGAGGCAGCTGAACAGGAGCACGTTCTCCTCTTCCCCTGAGGAACACCAGTGTTTACCTGTGAGAAGAATGAGAGCAGGAAGCTACTCTCTGGTCCTTGACCAAGGAAGGAGTCACAACTGGCCTGCTTGTCCATCACAGGCCCGCTGCAGCCAAGACCACTGCAACTGCAGTTATCATTCTTCTTAACATACCTCCAGGGCTGGACTAAACCTCAGGGGCAGATAGAGCCAAGACAAATTTCTTAAGCCAAAGAAATTGTCTTAAGCAACCCAGCAGCCAAAAAAGAATGAAGAGCAGCCAAAACACCCAGAATTAGGTTAGCTTCTACTGTAGTCATTGCTAGAGGATACAGCAGACAACTTTAATAATAAACAAACACTCACTCAAGGAGATTCTATTACAGCATAAACAGGACTTTCTGGGCCTAAAAAGCATTATCTTGAAACTAAATAATTCAGTGAAAAAATGGAAAGAGGGAAGAGACGCAATTGAGAATCCAATTAATGTTGTGATAATCAAGCTGAAGACATATCTCAAAACAAAGAACAAAAATTCTGGTTTAAATAAAGACTGAAGTCATCACGTTGAAAAGGTTTACTGAGTTCCAGGCAGGTTGAGAAAAATAAATAATATATAATATATAATACATACATAAATAATATATCTATTCCTAAAACTGGTGAGTTTTCTGAATTGCAAGGACAAAGAGAAAATCTTACATGCTTTGGGACAAAAGACAAAGTATCATCTGCAACTGTGGAAGCCTGGAGATGGTAGAATAATATCTACAGGGCATGGAAAGAAAAGAAGGCAATCTCAAAAGCCTACACTCAGCCAAGATGCCATCCAACTCCCAGAGTAAAAAGAAACCTGTTGATGAATATGGGATGATTTAGATTATATATCCCACATGTATCTCACCTGAGGAAAATACTAAGAAAGAACATTTCAAGCTAAGGGAATCTCAAGAGAAGATGAAAGAGTGAGGAGCAATGAACCTTGACACACATATTGTTATATTGTATTTAATTAATTAATTTATTTATTTATTTTTGGCCACGCCATGCAGCATATGGGATCTTAGTTTCTCCACCAGGGATCAAACCCGTGCTCCCTGCATTGGGAGTGTGGAGTCTTAACCACTGGACGGCCAGGGAAGTCCCATATTGTTATATTTTAAAGAAATAGTGGCAGAGAGGTTGCAAATGTGTAATGTAAGTGGCAAATACAGAGTCTCAAAACTGAAGATGTTGACGACACATATGGCAAGTGAAAAATCTAAAAATAGTTAAGAATTAAAAATACCAAAGGATCTCAGCCAATAGGAATTGGGCACGGGTGCAAAGTAAGGGAATTATTTGCATCCTAAAGCTCTCCTTTAGTGAACGAGGAAGCAAAAACATGAGGATGAGGAGAAGGGCAATAGAACACTTTAGTATCTTGTTTTTATATAATAGTAGAAAAATATCTACTTTATGAGTAGGAGAAATTAGAAAACAACCTCCAGTGCAATGGCAACGTAAGTAAGAACTAAAATGAGGGCCATTTGCCAGGAGAGTTTGGACAGAGTCTCAGTTATATCCCAAGGGATCAGTTTCTTGGCTCACAGCATCTGAACAGCTCAGCCTGAAGCCAGGATGCATATCTAGCCTCCAGCTCAAGAGTGTGAGGAAAACCTGCTGGAGAGCCAGAGAGTCAGGATGCATGGAGCACGAACTTTGGAGTCAGTCAGAACTTGATCCCAGCCAGAAGTCTGCAACTTTGTAGCTTGTCCTTATCTGTAACCCTTCACAAGGTTGTTGTGAAATGGGGTGAAATAATATGTGAATATGCATGCTGTGCCTAGTGTAAGTAGCTATGCTACAGTAGTGATTTTTATTTTTATTATTGTTCTTATTATTTGAGGGGATTAGCTCAGCCTGTGCAGATGGTCTGGAGCCCAGGGGCCCGCTGGACTCAGCTGGTTAGCCAGGGACTTTGGTTTCAACACCCTGACCCCTGTTTTAGCGCTTCTCTATGTGACTTTGCTCTGTAATTCCAAAACCACCCTCTCATGCTGAGATCCACGACATTTCTGGGATTAAATCTCCTGCCTGGAGGTAGACTGGACTGGCTTTTTGGAGCTCTGTTCACTTGATCAGTTTCTTTACATTTTGTGAAGTGATGATATGGTAAAGGGAGTCAAAAGAGATGATTGTATGACTATTCTGAAAAAAAATCTGAAAATTATAAAGTAAAACAGTTCTATATTTCCGACCATTTTGAAGTTAAAAAAAAAAAAATTGAAGTTGTGTTTGACCTGCCCAGACTAAAAGTGAAACCTGTAAATTAAAGATAAAAATTTTCCCAACTGGGGTCACTGCAAATTCCTGCCGATGTCTGGTCTGGGTAAAGAAAGAACGTGTCAGACTCAAAACTGGACTTAAAATATTGTAGATGGGAAAAAAAAAACTTGATGGTCTTGCAAACAAGGGATGGATTAACACATGCAGACAAGTTTAAATCTTGGAGAAAGATAAAGCATAGCAAAATAAGGAGAACTAGCTTTTCAGGCAGTCTTAAAACCACCCTTAATGATTTGCATGGGGATTTTTTTTTTTCCAAAAGAAACTAATTTGACAATTCTTTCCATCATGTGCCTAAGAATTAGACTCTGTTATATCTACTTCACAACAAGCTAGTGACCCAAATAGATTAAGTGAATCTTCTTATATGTGGAATTTTTTTTTTAAGTGCAACTCATAGAGAGTAGAATAGTGGTTGCCAGGGCCTGGGGGTGGGAGAAATAGGAACAGGCTGGTAAAAGGATACAAACTTTCACTTGCAAGATGAATAAGGTCTGAGGATCTAAAGTATAACATTGTGACAGTAGTTGATAACACTGGATTATACAACTGCAATTGGCTAAGAGAGTAGAACTTAATTGTTCTCACCTCCATGTGGCCCCCACCACAAGAAAAGGTAAATAAATGAGGTGATGGAGGTGTTATTAAGTCAATGGTGGGAATTCTTTCACAGTGCATAGATACATCAAATCATCATGTTCTACATATTAAATACATTATAATTTTACTTGTCAATTATACCTCAATAAAATTGAATAAAATTGTTATTAATAGAATGAATTAAATAAATTAAGCGAATCTACATGTTGCTATCTTGGCAATTCACACAGAATTGGCTGGCTGTCCCTGTGAAGCAACTTCACTGACTGCATTCATTTTCCTCACTCCACCTTACTCATGTTTCCCTTCAGGCTGTATTCTACTGATGGCAGTGCAATTCAGTTTAATAAGAGAATTAATATGAAGCAGATCAGCTCATAAACTTTATGTCCCTATGAAACTACCCCAAATCAAACAATTTTATCTTTACGAGATACATTTCTTCCTGACTTGTCTGTAGTAAATACATATTATCCCTCCTCCCTGGAGCCTGGTGTTGATTACTTGCTCCCTCCAGCCAATCCACGGAGGATTCGGCCTGGCCAATGGCTCCTCTGTTCCTTGGCTTCTGTCCTTTCAACTGCCAACTCCTAGTCCAGATCTCCCTGTCAAGACTGCTGCAGAGGCCTCTAAAATGACTTTCCTGTCTTTACTTCTCTCCTTCCCCCAACCCAGCTCACACCAAGAACCGGGGAAAACTTCCTAAAACCCAGCTCTGATCACATGACTCTTCTATTTGGGTCACTCTCCATTGCTTTCAGAATTAAGCCCAAAGTCCTCAGCGTTTGCCCTCTGCTTTTTTCCTCAAACTTCCACTTCCACCTTGCCCTCTAGTCAAATTGGATTCACAATTTTCCTAAATAGTAAAGGCTCCTTAAATGTATGTGGCACGGGGCTTCCCTGGTGGCGCAGTGGTTGAGAATCTGCCTGCCAATGCAGGGGACACGGGCTCGAGCCCTGGTCTGGGAAGATCCCACATGCCGCGGAGCAACTGGGCCCGTGAGCCACAACTACTGAGCCTGCGCGTCTGGAGCCTGTGCTCCGCAACAAGAGAGGCTGCGATAGTGAGAGGCCCACGCACCGTGATGAAGAGTGGTCCCCACTTGCCGCAACTAGAGAAAGCCTTCGCACAGAAACGAAGACCCAACACAGCCATAAATAATAAATAAATAAAGGGGGGAAAAAAAAAGCTCTGCTTATAAAAAAAAAAAAATGTATGTGGCACGGAAGGTTGTGAGCCTTGGCTATTGTGAGACTTTTCCCTTCTACAATGTATTATCTTTCATGTCTCCCTGTGAAAATCCTACCTGTCCTTTAGGCAGAGCAGCTTCTCATTCTCAATTTCCACAGTTCTTGGTTTATTTCTTTCATGACATTTATCATTATTTTCATTAGTTTGACATTTATCGCGTGTATGTGTGTGATATACTCCTGTTCAGGATGGAGGCTGTGTTCTATTCAGATTTGCTGCAACTGGCCACACAGGTCTGGATGTCTGTTGAATGAATGAATAAATGAATTCATTTATTGAATTGGGTTTTGCCAAGGAAGACTTTCTTTCTGCAACTTATTTAACCCCAAAGTTTAGTTTCCTAATAGGGTTTCCTGAAATTTGGGCAAAGTTTACTGCATTATAGATAAAGAAAGTATTCATTATATATAAGCAGGTTTTACACATATGGGTACTTTTTTTTTTTCCCAACTGGTGACAATCAGAATAGCCAACTTAGGGTCTGCCAGTGATGCTATATGTCTTACTGGCCAGGAGATGATTTGACTGGTGTGGGGACAAGTTAGTCCAAGGTCATGTAAGTACTTGTGGCTGCCAGGCTGTATTCTGTAGACAAGGTGCTTGTTGCAGAGGACAGGGTACTTCCCAGCAGGTGATGATGCTGGCAGACTAGGGCAGGTACCACTGGCGTCTTCCAACATGTCCAGAGAGGGCAAGGATTTCTTTGTAGTGCACTTTCCTTATGTATACCCATGCATAGAAAAGATACCTCTTGATTCTTCAGTTAATGGAAGTCATTAATGCCTTCAGTACCTCAAGCTCTCTGGCCAAAGGAAGACCTTTGTCTGCTCCTGCCAAGTTGCTGGTGCTCACTCTTCCTAGATAGCACATTTCCATGGCTGAAATGGGCAGCCATGGGCACTCCTGCCCAAATTGGCGGGATATCTCCCTCGTTTGCTGCCAGTCTAAGGGCCTTCCTGCTGGGGTGATAGCGTACTGTCCTTGAACAGAAAGCAAGAACTCAGAGGAATCACCTCGTTCTGAGATGATATGCTGTCTCTCAGAGTGGAACTGTACCTTTTAAATGTCCAGGTGTCCTCTGGACAGTCTGTTTATCAGGGACATCACTGTGAGGGGGGTAACATGGAGGGGAAGCAGTAACTCTGGTGGAGACTGAGCAGGAGTGGATGGGGCATTGTCCTTCTCTGATGATTAGGCTTAAATGACTCTTGAGTTGATCTCCCGGTAAGCATTGGTTGTCACAATGCCCATGTCACCCACTCACACCTCTGGCTCTTAATACAACATGCTTCCCAGAAGTAAATCCTTTCTCCCCAGCCTAATAAAGCTAGCCACCATCGATTGGGCATGAGATGGGGCAGAATTTTCCCACAAAGAAGGATTTGTGCCAGGGATTCCACCCAGGGTTTCTGGTATCATAGACACGAGAGATCAAGGGACTCTTTAAAGACCTCTAAATCCTGCAGATTAAAAAAAAAAGTCAGCAGTGAGGTTTCTCCCCTGATGAAACAAAACCATTATTGGAATTCCAAGGTATAAAGTAAAAATGCAAAGCCAAGCTGGTTTGGTTGCTGAAGGAGTTGGGGGTTGAGGGGTAGCTTAATCCCAGATTATTAGCCTATCATTTCCCCCTCATTAAATCTTTGGATCTGGGGAAAATCCAGGTATCCCAGGGTTTCAATGGAGCACAGTATTTAAAAATTCCTTTAATTGAAAGATGAAGAAACAAAGGCCCAAAGAAGTTAGAAGCCCAGTACAAGCTGGGAACAGAGCAAGGTCAAAAGTCCAGGTCTCTTGGCTGAGTGTTCTTTCTATTCCTCCTAGAACAGGGTTGTGATAGGAAAACAAAGTCAAAAGAGAAACAGACTAAAATTCAGAAGAATTATTAAGAAATAGTTTAGGCATATGTGTCATAGCAGAAGAAAGTCCCAAAAATGGTAATGAGAGGGGTGTTTCTTCAAGTGTGTTCTGTAGACCTTCTGCATCAGAATGCCCTGGATTTCTGGGGAAAGTTGTTAAAACTGTAGATTTCTGTGTAAATTGGTACAGCCTCTATGGAGAAGAGTATGTAAGTTCCTTAAAAAACTAAAAATAGAGCTACCATATGATCCAGCAATCCCACTCCTGGGCGTGTATCCGGAGAAGAGGAAAACTCTAATTCGAAAAGATACATGCACCCCAATGATCATTGCAGTACTATTTACAATAACCAAGACATAGAAGCAACCTAAGTGTCCACTGACAGATGAATGGATAAAGCAAAAAGAATGAAATTTTGCCATTTGCAACAGCGTAGTTGGACTTGGAGGGTATTATGCTAAGTGAAATGAGTCAGACAGAGAAAGACAAATACTGTATGATATCACTTACATGTGGAATCTAAAAAATATAACGAACTAGTGAGTATAACAAGACAGAAATAAACTCATAGATATAGAGAATAATGTAGTGATTGCCAGTGGGGAGAGGGAAAGAGGAGGAAAGATAGGGGTAGGGGATTAAGAGGTACAAACTACTATGTATAAAGTAAATAAGCTACAAGGATATATTGTACAGCACAGGGACCATAGCCAATATTTTATAATAACTATTAATGGAGTATAACCTTTAAAATTTGTGAATCACTGTTGTACACCTGAAACTCATATAGTATTGTACATCACCTATACCTCAATTTTAAAAATTTACATTGATATCACATATGGAAACAGCTCTAAGAGACCACTATTAGCCACCAAGAACACTCTAAGCCCCACCCAGCTATGGTTCCATGACAGCACTCTAGGCTGGCATCCCCCTCTGACTTCTCTGCAGTGGGCTCCAGAAGCAAGGAAAGGAAGAAGGGGGAGAGAGAAATGGGACAACAGCTGTTGTCACCAAGGTTGAGGAGAGCACATGCAAGGCAACAAAAATTTGCTTCAAAGGCTCATAGAATGGCAGTTGGGAAATGCACGAAGATTCAGAATCCAGAACAATATAGAATCGTCCTGAATCATGCCCACAATGCTGGAATTATTGGAAGAATCAGGAGACTCCATTATAATGTCATATTATTTCTAGTTCCTGCTTCGTGAATCTTGTACCTTTCTACCTAAGGATTATACTGTTGAAAAAAATAGTAAAATGTAATCTTCTCTTTTTTTTAAAATTTAATATCAATTTTCATGTCTTATATTTGCCTTTGACCAAACATTGAACTGCATATCTACCTGAGTTGGACCTTACTCCTTTTGTGGGATGACATCACATCAATATCTCATAACATGATTTCCCCAAGTGTAATATACATCCACTGATACATGTGAAATTATTTTAAATGGTACATGGACAATTTTTAATAGTTGATTAAAAGAGTACTTATTTTTAATGTGTAACAGAAAAATGTATAATTAGCAAATCAAATCCCCGATTTCATTGGAATTTTTGCTTAGGACAAGGTTAAAGTGGAAAAAAGTTTAAGAAACATAATAAACCCTTAATGTTAATATGGTGGGAGGTATGACATTCCTGTTTCCCAGTGGAAGTTGCTCGGCAGCACTAACTGCTCCTGGGGAAAGGTGCGTGAAGGGAAAGTGGTTAGGGAGGAGGCCTGAAGTTTTCCAGCTGGACCAGCGCCTAGATGAGTGACTAAGTGTAATCAAGGAGTGAGATATTAGCAAACACACCTGGCTACTGTCCTGAAGCCATATGCACCAACCAACATGATCAGAAACAAAGCTGATATTTTCAACTCTGTACGTCTGACTCCTAAGAATATCTCTCAACTTGTTCCAAACTCAGACCTGCTGAAACTCCCACAGTGTGTGCAGCTATGAAAGGAATCTCAGAAATATGGGCGTGTAAATTCCATGAAGACAGTGAACATGGATTTAGTTGATATCTGTATCTCTAATCTCCCAGCACATCCCAGTTACGATGACTGAGTAACAAATTACCCCCAAATATGATGGTGTAAAGCAACCATTTGTTATGCTCATAATTTTGAAGGTCATGAATTCAAACATGGCACAGAGGGGACGGTTCTTCTTTGCTCTATGATATCTGGGATTCTCTGAAAGCTCATTTACTCACATGGCTGGCAGTTTAGGCTGGCTGTTGGCTGAAGACCTCAATCCCTGTTCTCATGGGACTCTCTATGTGATCTTTCTGCATGAGCTGGTTTGGGCTTCCTTGAAGCACGGTGGCTGGGTTCCAAGAGTGAGCGTGCTGAGAGAGAGAGAGAGTTGAGAGAGAGAGATTAAGAACAGGTAGAAAGGGACTTCTCAACAAGAGAAGCCACAGCAATGAGAAGCCGGGGCACCGCAACCAAGAGTAGCCCCCACTTGTGGCAGCAACGGGGAGAAAGCCCGTGTGCAGCAACGAAGCCCGTGCACGGCAATGAAGACCCAGCGTAGCCAAAAAAAGAAAAAAAGAAAGAAGAAAAAACCAGGTAGAAAGTGATAGCTTAGCCTTGGAAACCATGCAGCATTACTTCTGCCACATTCTGTTCACTGAACCAGGTTGGAGGAGAGGAAATAGGATAGGTTCTGGAAGAGCATGTGGGCCCAGAAGTACGGCTGGAGCCCTTCGGGAAGATATAATCTGCCACACAGAGTAGCAGGTTATAAGAGAAATTGTCTTCCTCTTACTAAACTTGTATAATTGCTGTTGTAAGAATATGCTACAATTAGATCATTGCTTATGATAATGTGAGTCTACGTAGCCATTCCTCTGGATTGTTTATCAACTCTGAAGAAGGTCTGTCCTTTAGCATGAAAATAAGGAAGGGGCTGGGGTGGGCACCGAGGCAGATGACTAGGATGAGAAAGAGAACAAAGCATTCAGGACACCACTGCCCTGTGGTAGAGAATATGATGGTACTTGGCCCGTGGGGACAGGCTGTAAGGTAGGAAAAAAGAATTCAGAGAAGATATTGGTGAAATTGCCCTAGCACGATAGTGACGTTACTGTAGGATCTGGATCTTCATATTAAAAAACTTTGTATTGTGTGCAATGTGTTTTCTAATAAAGTATTTTTGGCCAATATTTTATTATGAACAATTACAAACATATAGCCTAAAACAATCTAGCCTATTTGTAATTAATTAGAATTCAATATTTGTTTACAGATCTTTTTTGAGGTAAAAATTTAAATTTATTTTAGTATGAGTTAACTTCTCTTAGTATTGAGATAGCACCATGTTCAAGAGATTTGAGCTTTATCCTTGCTCAGGCCAACGTGTTGACGAGGGAGCAGCATTCCCTGGGACTAAGCTGGGTGGCGGCAACAGGAACTGGAGTGGAAGCATCTCACGGAAAGGCAAAACTTGAGGGCACAGAATAAGACCTGCTTGGCCTGGTGGCCTGCCTCACCTGGGATGCTGCCCAGTCACTGGGTCCAAAAAAACAGCCTCTCACCAGCCTGCAACTCTAACCTTAGATCACCACATTCTATTATATATATTCGTGATGAAGCTTCCAGACCCCACCAGCATGATTTTGGATCCTAGCCCTTGTAAAGTGATGCCTAGGTATTTTTGAGAACATGCAGGATGATATCTTGTGTGTGTGCAATAAATTCCCTTTATTCCTCCTTGCTGCCTTACCTACTGATGCTGCCAATGATTCTTGACGATTACTGGGCCTTGGGCCCATCACTGTATCCCCAGCTCTGGCCTCAAGGAGAGGACACCACGGCCCCTTTGCAGACCCAACCCAAATCTTCCTTTGATCCTCATGCCACCACAAAAACTAAGTTGAAATGAACAAGACATCACTGAAGGCTTGGGCACAATGAAATGGACTGTATATAGTACAGAGCCTCATAGTACTGCTAGAGATGGGTTCCTGAGACCTCAGGCTCAGACCTGCTCTGAGGTCCCTTAAAGGGCTGTCTCCTGCCTCCACCTGGAAAAAGGAGCCCTGTCCCCCTACAGAAGTCCCCAGACTTGTGCCACATTTTACACTCTTCTGCTGGGGAAGAAGAAGGAACTTTTCACCCCTTTTTAGTCAGTGGCCCACCTTCTCTTTCCCTCAACCAGAATCTGCCTCGTCCCAGAATGGCTGAGAGAAAACAGACACTCCCTTCAGGAAAAGCCTGCCCTACCCTGTCCCCCACCCCTGTCCCCAGATATGACCTGGCCCTCTGGCTCCAGCAGGACACCCACAACAGAAAACAGTCCAACAGAAATACCTTGCCAAAGTCTGGCGTATTCTGTCTGGTGAGGAATGCCTGCAGAATGACTTCCAGTCAGTCCAGTTCCTTTCCACCGTCTCCCGCAGAGTGAGGTGACCGTGACTGTGAGGCTGTCCTGTCCCTCCTACAGGTCTCCGCAGCTAGTCTCCTGCGGCCCCCAGCTTGACCATACACGCTATACAGACAAAAGATCCATTTGCTCCGAAGTAACAACAAAGTCTGCAAAGACAGAAACCAAATTTGTATGACACCCAGAGCATTTAGCATATTTATGTCAACACCTGTAGAGAGAGAAACGATAACACCACAGTTTTCCTAAAAGCAAAGATGTAGGGGCTCCTTGATTCCTTGCTTGTATTTAGGTTATTAAAAGACTGTCTGAAAACATGTTCCAAGAACAAAAAGTTAGTCTTTTGCAAACATAAATTTAGAAAGTTCTAACAATTTTTCAATCATATTTTTTCCCAAATTTCTATTGTCCTCAAAGTTTCTAAAAATACCAGGGTATCCCATAACACTTATTTATCTTCTACCTGACAAAGATTTGAAGGTTTCCCATGATTCACACGTTACAGGTGGTAGTTAACTACCGTATTTGTTGATGATGATGCGCATTTTGAACTTCTGATAAGTGCCTGTTGTCTGCCAGGGACCAAAAATGGCCACTGTATAAGCTGCCATAATGAGGAGGTGCACATTTTCAGAAGGAGGCAAAACTAAGTGCATCTCTCAGCTCCATAGTCGGCAGACACCCACCTGATCCCTGTGAAACAGGAGGGAGGCAGGCAGGGCACAACCCTTTATGAATTACAGAGCTGTTGTGGATATGACGGTAACTAGTTAGAACCTACAAGACCCAAGGTGGTGGAAGATTCAACTCCCAGCAGACCTTGAGCCTCATTATACACTCACTGAAATACATTAGCATATGCTAAAGGACGTGCCCACCAGTGCCATGACAGTTCTATGGCTGACCATAAAAGGCCAAAAAGTAGATGGTGACCTGGAATTCCCTGGAAATCCCTACCCCTTCCCTGAAATAGTTGGAATAATCCTCCTATGAAATCACCCAACCCATAAAAACTAACCGCCCTATATTTCAGGGTTATTCCTGGAAATCCCTACCCCTTCCCTGAAATAGTTGGAATAATCCTCCTATGAAATCACCCAACCCATAAAAACTAACCGCCCTATATTTCAGGGTCTCTCGCCTTCTGAGATGGCCCACACTCTGTCTGTGGAGCATGTTTCTTCCTTGGCCGCTCTCACTTTCAGGGACGACCCCATGCTCTGGGGCTGCTCTCACATTTTGAAATGAACTGCATTTTGTCTATGGATTGTGTATCTCTCTAAATAAATCCACTTCTTACCTATCACTTTTTCTCTCACCGAATTCTTCCTGTGACGAGACATAAAGAACCTGATCTTCATTAAGTCCTGAGACCAGGTGTGTGATTTCAATTAAAAGACAGTGGGTTCAAGTCCGAATCTGGGTTTTGGCTGGGTTCGAGTCCCATCCCATGGGTTCAAGTCCCAATCTGAGTTGTGTGGTTTCACCTGGATGACATTGTCCTCTGTTCTTACACTATTTGTGCTCTTTTGCTCATGATTTGGGTCTTTTCTGAGTTAGAAACCCAGGTGTTCATAGCAGTTTCTTGCCCCAGAGTCCTGGACTGCAAGTCTATGAATCTGAACCTAACTTGAAAGAAAATCCTTTTGACTCAGCATTCAGCTCACAGCAGCCTGCCTCTTATCCAACACCGGAAGCTGTATTACTTTATTTTTCTGTGAATCAAATTAATTCCAACTCTTGGCCAATATTCTACCGTACTGGTGGGAAACTCACTTTTAGGTTTTTATCGGAAGCAGTTCCTTCCCCCACTCAGGATTACCCAAGAATTCAGGAAGCTTATGTGCTGCTGAGAAAGTAAATACTTCTAGGCTTCAGTTTATCTTTGTAGTCACTGATAGGCTTATTGCTTAAAGCTGTATTGTCCCTGGAAACATCCTGCTCTGCACTAGTGATCAGAGTCTAGCCTTCCTAAGGGCACCATAAATCCACTCTTCTCAAAATACTTCCAGGGAATGGGGCATAAGCTCTTCTAAAAGAAACCATGTCCTTTTCCATTCAGCTACCATCCACAGTCCCCACCATACCCAGCTCCTGAACACTCACCATAGTCTCTTCAATCAGCTTAGGCTTTAGGCTTTTGGGGAAAAAATAAAATAAAAAAGGCCAGGACAGGTTGTTCTGAAGTTACTTCTTTATCCCCTGAGGCAAGAGAACTCAAAGGCAGACACAATCAGAAAAAAAAAAAAAAAAATCTCAATGGCCCATATTCTTTCCGATTTCTGTAAAGTAGCAAAAATAAGACACAAATTATATTCTGCAAAAAAAAAAAAAATTGTCTTCCTACAACTCAATACAATACGAATTAGCTGGGCCCATTGAAGGGGACTCTGTCTTAGGGGCTGTCCAGTGCCTCAAGAGTCTGTTATCTGGTAGTAGAACAAACACAAACAAATTCCTATAGCCTAGAGCAGAATGTGGTAAATGCTATGTCGAAGAAAAACTAATCAGTTGATCTAAGGAAGAAATGGAAAATTTTATTTGAGCCAAATATGAGGATTATAACCTGGAAACAGCATCTCAGAAAGCTCAGAGAACTGTTCCACCCTTCAGAAGTGAAGGCACAGGGACTTCCCTGGTGGCACAGTGGTTAAGAATCTGCCTGCCAATGCAGTGGACACGGGTTCGAGCCCTGGTCTGGGAAGATCCCACATGCCGCGGAGCAACTAAGCCCGTGAGTCACAACTACTGAGCCTGCTCTCCAGAGGCCGTGAGCCACAACCACTGAGCCCGCATGCCACACCTACTGAAGCCCACGCGCTCTGGGGCCTGTGCTTCGCAACAAAAGAAGCCACCGCAATGAGAAGCACGCGCACGGCAACGAAGAGTAGCCCCTGCTCACCACTAGAGAAAGCCCATATGCAGCAACGAAGACCCAACACAGCCAAAAGTAAATAAATAAAACAAATAAATTTATTTTAAAAAAAAGTGAAGGCACAGTTAGATAAGTTTTTTGAGACAGAGGACTGTACTTTAAATGTTGTATTATCGAGTTTACACAATCCAGATCTAAGCCTCATCGTGGCCTCTTACAAGATCAAGAAGAAATGTTATCTTTTCAGTTGTCTTGTTGATGTTAGGAGAATGTTGCTCTTTATAGTTGAGCAGGCATTTCTGCCGATGGGGAGGTTTGGCTGATGCATGATGCAGATACACAATGCACAGTAGCGGGGAGAGAGGAGGCCAAAGGGCACAGAAAATTTTTTCTGTTAAAATTTTTCTTGTCTTGCCATAGAATGTGAATTTTATTTCACAGCTACAGAAAATGAAATTCTATGGAAGCCCAAAGATGGAGAGATTCCCTCTCCCTGGGGTACTTCTGAAGGAATTGGTATTTGAGCTGGGCCTGAGAGAAGGAAGAGTTGCTGTTACCCTCAGAAGGGAGGGTACTGGGACAGACCTCATTTTAGGCAGGAGAGAGGAAAACAAAGTCAGTGAGGTAGGAAAGTGTTATTTGGCCAGAGCGCAGGGAAGCCTAAGATCTGAATGGAAAATCTGGCTCAGTTGGGGAGGAGAAGGGGGCCGTTAGAGTAGGAGACAGGCAGGAGATACATGGGGTGTGGTCCCAGCAGGAGCTGGAATGCAGTTCTAACAGACTTATGCAGTCATATAGATTTAGGAATGAACATTAAGAGAAGGATTTGAGTAACTCACAACGGCAATGCCAAGACCCCAACTCCTCAGTCTGATGTTATACAGGCCGGGTAGGAGTGATGGGGTAGTGTTGCTGCTGGGAGAGCATGGTCCACCAACTCCTAATAAGCCCTGAAGGGAAATGCCTGATCCTACCTCTTAGTGACTTTTCTGGTCACTTTAGAATATGACAGTTTTGACACCTTTAGTTTTCAACTTTAGGATTTAGCTAGAGTCTGGGACAATGAAAAAAGCCCACTTGCCTCCTATAACATAAAGCTGTACTTCTGGTGGAAAAATGTTATTCATGGGTTACAACTGATGAAGGATATTTCCTTATCAGAGGTTTCCTTGGAGAACACTCATAAGTCTATCTGTAAATTCCTGTCTTTGGAGTGATGGGGTATGTTACAAGTTTCATTAGTAAGTGAAAGAAAAACAGCTAGCGTTGAATTGTTTACATTAGTGTTATCAGGGGTAAAGAGGTGATGGCGATGTAGTTGCTATGATCTTTCATTCATTCCTTCATTCATTAACTCAACAACTATCTGTTGACCTCCCAAGTAGTAAACACCTGTTGCTTTTATCTGCCTAGCCTCTAGTCTCCCCTTTCCCCTTTCTTCTCATAACGGAATTCTGATTTCCCTTGGTGACCTTGCCCCGCACACTAATCCATTTCATTTGGTGGAACCGGTTCCATCCCTGACTCCAGAGACAAACAGATGACTCAGGCCAGGGCCGAGCTCATATCCTGCCGTCCATAGTGACACGGTCAGGGATGGGCATATAAGGCAAATCAGAGCCCACATAGCTAAATCCATAAACTTCTATGGAAAGATTGTAGAGAAATAACCCCTTATTCTGCCAAAATTGAAATGGACATTGTAAGCCTGGAGATACTGGGAATCATCTTACACCACAAAGGTAGACTTCAGAGTCAGGAGATGCGGAGAGCAAGGTAAGAATCCTGAAAAGCTGTTTGAAGCTTTTGACCCACCCTTGCCTGAGGACTCCCTGGACTTGACAGTTACATGAGCTCATTTTGTTCAAGTCAGTTGGGTCACATGTTGTCACTTGCAATTGAGTGAGTCCTAATCAAAACAACCTCGAATACTGGTCTGGTGCCATGGGGTATAACTATGAACATAGTCCCAAAGATTATAACCTGTGCTCTGTCAAATAAGTAGGAATAAAGCACAGCTCGCTCCCAACCTTTGCTGACAGAATAATTAATTGGATCCACCTGGGGAAAAGACAACTCTTTGCTGTCCCATTCAGCCTGAGTACCTCCTGAGTATTTATTTATTTATTTTTTAACTATGAAGTCAGGAACCAGCTGACAGATTTCAGACAGGAAAGCCACAGAATCACCATTGCGTTGTTAACTTTCTGTCCCTGCTTAATTGTTTTTCTCTTCTGCCAAAGGTTCAACGTGTCCCGGGCAGAACCAACATCTATTTTGGTTTTCCCGTTGCCTAGCAGTGTGTCCTTGGGTAAACTATTTTATCTACATCTGCCTACATGTCCCCACCTCTGAAATGGAGAGGGGAGAAATAACATCCCTGTCTCACTTTAAAGGATTTCTCTGAAGTGACAATAACATTTTTCTATATATGCAAAAGTCCAATAACAGTGAAAGGATAAAAATGTATATTTAAACAATCCATGCAAATCTTGTCTTTATTTTGAATTGGCTGAATAGCCTTAGATATAGTGGTATATGCTGTCAAATATTTAACAGACTCTCTTGAGGTAGAGAATTACATACTTTGATTTGTAGTATTGACAGATTGCCACAATGTAAATATTCCCATTATGGCCAATTTTAATCTACCACTCAGCTTGTGAAATTCCTCAATATCAGCTCCCACGGGGCTGTGTGAACCTGGCCCAGCACAATGCTGCTCTGGGACAGCGGTTAACCCTAACCTCACCTGCCTCATTTTCCTCACGTATCAAAAGATTTGTTTGACAATATGCTCACTCAAGTACATTTCATCTTCGTGATTCCATGCTAGCATTATGTTTATCAGTTAGATGAATCCTGCATAAACTCATTATAATCATACTTTCATTCACTGAAAGGTGCATCATAGTGATCTATTGCTGTAATGACACTTTTTTCTTATGACATGTCCAGGAGGGCTCTTGGCATGGAAGGCTAATCAATGTTCAATTGCATTAGATTACTTTCTAGTTCTATATTTCTCCCCTTCATGTGCAAGGAATTTTTCTGGTTGCACTTTTAGGTAAATATACATCCCACTGCAGCATATGATATACAGATTTAAATATGTCAAGCAGATGACCATCTCCTTGAGCTTGTATAAGGATATCCCTCAGACTACTGATTTAGGCTTAAGTCAGTGCTCAAAACCACATTCAGTAGATCTCAGTCTCTGAGATTCTTTATATCTCTTTGTGAATTACTTAAGAAATAAACAAAATACCCCTCATTAAGCAATCTGAGGCATGTTTTCAAATAGCACATAAAGCCATCACATCTTCAATCATTCAAAAAGGTCAGTGACAAAAGCAAACAAAAACCAAATATCAGGAACGCATCAGCTTTCCTATCAGCATGGGCAGAATCCTAAATTGATCATTAGTTTTCTCACGAACACAGGGCTTTCCTGTTTGTGGTAAGTAATCTCTGTGTCAAGCTCCTGACAGTTGGAGGTTTCAAGAGAACACACCTGACCAATGAATAGGTGGAAGTGGCTGAATTGAAGTGATGACATCAGGTGACAGCTTTTGCACTCAAGTGGTCCTCTCCAGCCAGGGCAGCTTGCCATGACCTTCCACTATTACCTCATTTTTGGGGGCTGAGTTATCTTGGTTGTTTTGTAATAAAGACATGTCAACTGATATTTGTGAAATGACGTCACATACATGGTTATTCATTGCAGAATTGTTTGTAACTGTTAAAGGTTGGAAGTCACGTCAAAGTCCATCAATAGAGGGCTGGTGGACTAAACTATGATACATTCATACAGTGTAATACCACGCAGCCAGCCATCAGTACAACAGAATGAGGAACTGTTTGCATTCGGATATGGAAAGATCTTCTTATAAGTGCACCATATGGACTTTAGAATGCTACCCTGTATAAACAATGGGGAAAAGTAAATGAGGAAACACAAGAGAGTGGTAATACAGGTTAGGTTACATGGAGAGAGGAAAACTGAGAGCCTGGGGAATGGGATGAAAAAGATACTTTTCACCACAATGCCTTTCATATCGTTTGTATTCTCTATGATCGGAAGTCTTACCTATTCCAACACACACACACAGACACACTTTTCTCCCACATACGCTTTCTTTAAAGAAATAACTTATTGTGGGAAAATACATGTTTACTATTTTAATTATTCATAAATGCCCAATTCAGTCATATCAGATACATTCACGATGCTGTGTACCCACCATCACTATCTATACCCAAATCATTTTCATCAACCCCAACAGAAACTCTGGACCTGTTAAACCGTAACTCCCATTTCCCCCTACCCCTTAGCCTCTAGTAACCTCTAGGCTACCTTTTTTTCTCTATGAATTGGCCTTTTCTAGGTATCTTGTATAAGTGGAATCATATATTATTTGTCCTTCTGTGTCTGGCTTATTTCAGTATCCCACATACACTTTTCAAAAAAACATCTATCAACTAGATAAAGTTTTGAAAGTCTGCAATGTCTTTAGAAAGAGAGAACTGACCTTGTGAAATGTGTGGATATGTCTCAGACAAGGTTGCACCAGCCTCTGGTGATTCCTAGAAACCTCACTGTAACTTTTAAAAGGTTAGCTAGTAGCCCAGCTTGCTAATGCCTTCCTCGTTCAGAAAATGAAGTGAAATAGCCACCATTTGCCACGAGCCTTGGGAAAGCCTCACACATGGCAGAGCTCTTTAACTGGGGTCTAAAGGCCTTCACAGGGTCCAGGAATCTTTTCTGAAATTGTATGCAAATTTGTTGTGTGTGGGCCTTTCTGGAGAGTTCTTTAGCATTTGAGATTTCAAAGTGGTTGTAGTCAGAAAAAAAAAAGACTAAGCACCATTACTAAATGTAATGCTGTCCCTTCCCATGAAACACAGGTAAGAGGCCTTCATTCATCAACCAGTTTGTCCAAGTATATGGTTAATGAACCCACACCAAAAGATAAGCCTCTGACATGGGCCTTGCACATGGCGCCATGAAGCTTCTGACTTCTGACCAACAGAGCTGTAGGAAAATAAGTTTGTGGTAGTGTTACAGCAGCAGTAGAAAACCAATACAGTACCTAATTCACATGGAAGTTTTCTGGAATTCAGTTTGTTAGTACATCTAAACAACTTATAACAATGCCTAGTATGTTGTAAGTACTCAGTAAATGTTCATATCCTTCTCAAAGGTGAGAGGAAGCACAGGTATAAAGATGTAAATAATTCTATGATGTGGTATAAACACCACAATCAATGGCCTAACCAGAATCATCTTCAAAGGACTCTACTTTCTAATTAAGTTCCCAGAGATAATAAATTCCAAGATTATGACAGATATTCCTAAGAAAATTGCCTAAAGTGGGGGCAGCAAACTCAAATGCCCGTGTGGGCTTTGTAGGTAACATGAAGAAGGGAAACAGGCAAGCTGGGAATCGCCGCAGATCGGGGAGGCAGCCCCATCCAAGGGGCAGATCCCAGCCCAGTTAACGGATAGCAGTGAAAATGCAATGCAGGTTCAGTCTTGCCAGATACTTCAAAGTCCATTCCTTCTTCTGTGAAATCTCTGGTTTTTAACTGTTGAAATCCAATTCATATCTAAACACATACAGACCCCACACACAATTTTCAGGCTAAACTGATTGTCTATGAGCTGCCCTAGGGCCAGAGACCCTCGGCTTGGTATCTCTGGCCAGTTGGTGAACAAGCCCCAAAAGGTAAGCTCCTTTTGAATGCAGTTTTTGGCCTTCTTATATTCTTACATCATAAAAGCATCTTTTGCAGTGCTTTTGGTAGTCTGCATAAACCTAAGAAGCCGTGAATTATATGAAATTCTTATCATGTTAAAGAGAAAGACAACTTCAAATTATGTTCAAATCCACTTTTATTAAAATTATTTGGCAATTCTGGCAGCAGTACAAAGTCTTTGACCACTGGACACATTAGACATGAGTTTATAATTTTGGTTTGTTGTGGGTTTGGGTACCTGTATTTTTCTAAATCTTCTGCCCTTCATTTCATTACCAAATGGCAAAGCGCCTTAAGTTTCTCTATCTACAATACCTTATTATTTATAGGACAGGAATTTGTAAAATAAGATTGAAAAAATAAAATGCACAGATTCAAAAAATTCTCTTCAAATATTAAGAACATACAAAGTATATTGAAGACATCTACATTTAGTCCTCCAAGTAACAACGTGGGTGGTTTGATGTCTTGTTTTTATTTATTGCTAATTATAGTTCAGAGACCAGTGTTTACAAAAACTATAAAAACCTTCATTGACATTCCCAGTATAGTTCCAATGGGTTTAGAGGGTAAAATGAGTGGAGCACTTAATTTGGCCTTTAAAATCACAAGCCTTTTTATCTTTAGTGGGATTTTTTTCTTCTACAGTAGCTCAGGGCACTATTTGCTTACTTAATGCCTTATAATTAGCATCTGCCTTATAGTAGATCTAAGTATTGGCCTTGTAAAGTATATTACTGGACAGCAAATGGAAGGAGGCCTTCCTGTCCAAGGCAAAACTTTCACCGGACCTTAAAGTAAAACCTCAGAGGGTCTGGTGTTCCTTAGTTGTTCTCCAGGGATCCTGAAGTTGTCTGTAAGAAAGAAAACAAGAAAGCTGTGTAAGAATCTTTACCTGAGACATTTCTGCTTGTTCTAAGTAGTCCTGCTTTTCTGGCAGTATATGAAAATCCACTGCATGGCGACGGAGCCCTGTTGTTTCGTTCCTGTGATAAATGAGTATCTCTTGGGGCTTGGAATGCAGGAAATAAACAGAGCAATCACTTGAGAAAATTCTGCCCTAGCTTCTTTCAAAGGCTGTACTTTCATAAGACTGATAAGGATGTTCAGTCTTTGCTTTCATGCATTGTGTATTTCTGGGCATTCCCATGACTAACTAAAGACCATTCCCATTCCCCAAATGGCCAATTTATTTCAGTGATAGAAGATTGCCACACCATATTATTGTTGGTTGCCATCACTACTCAAAGACAAAGCAACTCGGCAATCAAAACAGGCAAGTTTCTTTATTTATTTTTATCAGAATAGGGTCTCAACTTTGCAAAGGTTAACTATGTAAGTTATTTGTGTTATCTCAGCAAACTGGACCTATGAACATTAAGTCACAGTAGGAGCAGTTTTATCAATATAGTTCTCACTCTTATTTCCCTAATAAATGAAGAGAAAATATTTTCTTTAGGAATAAGCATACAGTTTGAAATTTTGAATAAGCAATTCTTTGCATCTAATTTAAGTATTATTTTATAAGTTGAAAATACAGTCTCCAAAGTTAAAGAAAATAATAGAATATAATGGGCCTTTTCTCCAAGTTAAGGCTTATCTCAAGAATACTTAAAAATACTTAAAACTTAAGATATTTAAATAATATCTAGAACAAAAAAGCAATGCATCAGTGTAATGTTGCCAACCCACAAAGCACTTAAACACAGGAGAGAGAAATTATACTTACAAATGGAGTCCTGATTCCAAATTTGCTATGGAATGTCATGGTGACTTTGTTTTTATGTCCTGTTCTTTGATCAAAGGCATGGCACGTATCAAAAGGCGGACTGTACAAGTGAAGGCTCACGGCAGGTTCTGTATGGCTAATATTCTCTACTCGATGTAAGCCAATGGAATCTAAACAATATTGAAGAGGGATGGGTAGATGAAGGAGCTTAGATGCTAGCTGTAGGTAAAAATCTGGTCAATTGCCCAAGATCCTAAATCAACTGATACATATGAATTATTAAAGATTAGTTAGAATTGAACTTCCAGTTAAAAATAGTAAATGACACGCATTCTGCTTTTTCCTAAAAACTTCCCTACAACTGCAGTAAAATAAAAAAGGCATCAACATACAAAGATAAAGGGAAAAGAAAAAACCTTTTTATTAAAGTTTTAAAAAAAATCTTCAAAAATTTGAAAGCTTAGAAGTAGATGGATGGCTTTGCAGAGGAGAGAAAGCTAAATCCTCAGCTACTCTTGGAGATGGCCAAGAAATAACCTGATTTATATCCTGAAGCTAACAAACAGCTCAAGAACTGGCAGCACATGTACTTCCTGAAATGAAGGTGAACATGGGCTATAAATACAAGGACTGGTTGAAGCCTATTTAAGTTTCGTCACAAAGCTTTTTCACCACCTTACCTTCCCTCCATCCCTGGTAGAAATCGGAGATCTATTCTCTAGAAAGAGTACAACAGATAAACTCAGGACTGGTGGATACCCGGTGAAAAACAGGGGACTTAAGTGAAAATTTACACATTGAGTGGTAAGATCTCCACTTTTTTCATCACATGGCTGCCAGAATGCTGCCAGACAGGAATTTCTTCTCCAGGCAGGAGATGGCAAGCAGCTTCTCTGAGAATCTGATCAACTCAAGAAAAAAGTCCTGAGGATATCACCATTGATTGTTCCTCAAGGAAAAGATTTACCAGATGATCCTAAAGTCCAGTTGACAAACACCATCCATGTTTGAAAGCTACCAATTAACTTTTTTGTCTCTGGTTTTTAAATATTAGCACATAGTCAAGGCCATCACACATGTGAGCAGAGCCTCTAGTATAAAAGAGGCCAGAGCAACCTGAAAAAAGGCAACATGAAATAGACACTACTCAAAAGAAGGCTTAAAAAAACAAAACCAAAAACTTATCATTAATATCTTCACAGAGCTAAGAGGAAGGGAATTCCCTAGCGGGCCAGTGGTTAGGATTCGGTGCTTTCACTGCTATGGCATGGGTTCAATCCCTGGTCAGGGAACTAAGATCCCTGCAAGCCACATGGTGTGGCCAAAAAAAAAAAAAGAGATGAGGAAAATACTATATAAAAAGGAATAGAGAATAAAAAGAGCTTTTAGAAATATAAAGATGATAGCAGAAATAAAAATCTGAATAGAAGGGTTGGAAGAAAAAGCTGACAAAGACTCAAAGAGCAAAGGGCCAAAGACAGAACATAGGAAAGATTAAAAAAACCCAAAAAAACCCAAAAAACCAGAGGACTAATTCAGGAGGCTTAATATCTGATCAACAGTAGTTTCAGAAACAGAACAACAACAACAAAATCAAAGAAACAACTTGAGAATATTTTCTTGAATTGAATGACATGAATTTCTAGATTGTAAGAACCTACTGAGCTCCCACCACAATGAGTGTCATGAAACAAACTGCATCACTGTGACACTGGGGACAGAGAAAAGACACCCAAAGAGAAGTCCCCAAAAGTTTCTAGAAAGAAAAAATAGGATTCATACATAGTAAGATTCAAAAATCAGAATGGTACCAGGCTTTGAACAAGAAGAATGGAAACTAGAAGACAAAAGATTACCTTCATAGTTCTGAGAGAAAATGACTGCCAGGTCATGATTTCATATCCAGCTAAATTACCTATCAAGTTGCAAAGGTTGTATATAGAGATTTTTAGATATAAGAGGTCTCAGAAATTTACTTTCCATGAACCCTTTCTCATAGGGCCATTGGAGGATATGTTCCACCAAAACAAGGTCAAGAACCCAAGACAAAGCAGACATGAGACCAGGAAACAAGGGGATAAGCACCAGGAGAGAGTAAAGGGAAAGCCTGGATGATGTGAGGGGACCACAGGATGAGCCCTGGCCAACCAATCCACACTGAAGGAAGTCAAAAGGCCTGGGGGAGATGCCTTCAAGAAGATTAAAATAAACAAAATACTTGATTTTTATAACTATCTTGATAAGAAATTTATATAGTAAGGAGAGAGTTGGAAGATTAATCATGGAAGGAATTCAGTGTATTAGTGTAGTTAGTATAGGCACCTAATTTGGCCTTACACTTTACGATCTAGCTCCATGAGCTTGCATGACAAAGAAGAGCAAAGCCCAGAAGCAGACGACTTTGGTTCTACTCCCAGCTAGACTGACTACCTTTGAACAACTCAGAACTTCTAGGATCTTCTGTCTTCCTCATTTACAAAAAATGGGGCCTAATTCTCAGATCTGCAAACTCTTTGATTCTATAGCCTACTGCTTTTATAATACACTGGCTTGCTTTTGAACAAAAGTTAAACATTCTGAAGAACTGACTGCCCTTTATACAAATAACTTTTTTTCCTCCAGTTGCACCTCCAATAGACCACCCAATGCAAGCAAAGATCCCACAAAAACAAGTCACCCATCCTTTAGAAGTCCCCAAAGCTCATGTCTGATCCCTAATGTTAGTAATCCCAGCATTATTATTATTATTATGTCTTTGTCTCCTTTTCCTTTATGCCAATGATGTACTCTCTGTCACAGTAATATCGGACCTTTCTTGGTGATACTTAGGGATGCCAGCTTGGTTGAGGCAATGTTCACCTTCTGCCTGTTACAATAGGTAACTTGATCTCCTTGCCCCACTCTCCCTTTCTTCCACCCTATGACGCATATTGCTACCGGATTAATCAAGATATTCCCGAACAAAATTCTGCTGACCAAAGAAAGTTTTTACTTTAAGCTAGTCTTGGAGGCTAAGGCCCTGATCTTACTTTACTCTCCTACTACTCCTATCCAAGCCCATTCATCTTCCCCTCCGGATAGACCATTCCTGCATAGTCTTCATTCTTTGCAACGTCTGAATGAACAACGTTCTTTGAACATGGGTTGTGCCTTCACCCATGTTCTTTCTTGTACTTGAAACATCTTTCCCCCCCTAATCACTATCCATATCTAGCCCTCCTCCTGCATCTGTAAAAAATCAAAGGTTAAAAGTTGGTGGCTTTTGAGTAAATGCATCTACAGAAATATTTAGCTTGTCCTATCCAGTATTTTACTGATTGGCAAAAGTTCCCGTAACGATCAGAATTTCCCATCTCTATGGAAAAAGAAGTCAGGATGATCTCACTGGAGCTGGGTGACCACGTTGTCCCTTTAGACAGGGCAGCTTGCACACCAGTTCCCACAGCCTAGTTCCGGCCTGCATCACTCACTCACTTTACCTGCTTGGCTCCTATAGACTTTTGCATTGAAGACCCTTGAAAAAAAATCTTAGGTGTTCTCCAAGATCTAATGTAGCTTTAAAATGACTCTGTGACTCTAGCTGAACGTAATTATTCTGAAAGGCTTTTGGCTTTATTGTGAACAATACCAGTAATCTTGTTCTTAGAAATCTGGTGTGCCTGCTATATACAGCAACCCTCAAATAAAAGTTTCCAACCACCTGAGAAACTAACCCCTTTGTGCTATGTGAATGGGGGAAAAACTTCCTATACAATCTGACTTCTGTAACTGACTTGCATTCTTAAACTAACTGAACAATTTAGGCCAAGTATCAAGGCCAATACTGAACGTTAAGATCTAAGAAGAAAGAACCTGCTTTGCCAAAAAAACCTCTGTAATATTTTATTTTATATAAGTGGGATAGCATCCCAACTAAGACTATGGGCTTTGGCATCAAATTCTTTGGGTTCAAATCCTGAGTGACCTTGGACAGCTTATTTAATCTTCCTATGTGTTGGCAATTTCATCTGTAACTGGGAATAATATAAAAAGTTATCTCAGGACTTCCCTGGTGGTACAGTGGTTAAGAATCCGCCTGCCAATGCAGGGGACAAGGATTTGATCTCTGGTCCAGGAAGATCCCACATGCCACAGAGCAACTAAGCCCGTGAGCCACAACTACTGAGCCCACGTGCCTAGAGCCCGTGCTCCGCAACAAGAGAAGCCACCACAATAAGAAGCCCACTCGCCGCTACTAGAGAAAGCTCACGCATAGCAACGAAGACCCAACGCAGCCAAAAATAAATAAATTCATTATAAAAAAAAGTTATCTCATGGAAGCTTTAAGGAGCTTTTTGGAAAGTTACTAAGTCCTTTAGGAACACAGATGTTAATCACTGCCTCTACTGAAGAGCATTTGGCTCTCCCATATCACATGTAGAAGAAAGAATGAATTCTTTGTAAGAGATCTAGAAATCATTGCTAAATAACGTGCTTCAAAAAGTTTCTCTTGAGAATACTCTTTTTAAAGTAAGCTGTATGCACTTTAGTAAAACAGGGACTAGTTAGCATTCTTAATCACTTCCGGAACATTTCTTTACATTTTCTAATCAAAGACTAACACTTCCAAGTTAGCCTCACGCCTTTATTAAAAGACTCTACTTATGTAAATTCATGTTCGATTCTAACTGTCCTAAGACTTGGTAGGTAAATGACTCTTCAGTGGATACTAACCTGCATGCATATGTTTTTAATAAGTGATTCCAATCCACACGCAAAGCTTTAAAAAGACAAAACCCACTGCTTTTAGATCACTTCCTAAGCAGATGAAATCATGACTCCATGATCCAAGTTCTATTGCACACATGTAAGCAAGCAATATTTCAAGTGGGAGTTCAAGGTTTTTCCCACTTGTTAGAAAAATTGGATGTTACCGTTGATGTAGGCACACTGGTTTTCCCTCAAGATTCTTTCAGACTTCTTGATCATCTCATTGGATTTTTTGTCAGGCCAGGCAAATAATGTCTCCTTTAGATTTCCCTGCAGCATCTTCAGAAAGCAGTGGGAGTCAGTGTGATCGTGGATACTGCTATATATACACAAAATGACAACTAAACTCAGTAGATGGTCCAGAACCCACACTTGTAACAAATCTGTCCAGAGCTTACAGCTGCAACTGTCAATAGGACATCTCCCAGGCCAATATCCATTTCAGCTGGAGTTTTAAATGTCATCAATTTATAATTCAACATTGTTCAGGGCATAGTAATAAAACACTATGTCTTCCATATCAATGCATATGAGGGGTACAGTTTTGATCCATACCCCTACTGAAAAACAATTCATCTTTTTAAACCTTGTTGTAATACTACTTTGATAACAGAAACACAAAACCAGTAACCATTTATCTTCTCCAAAATATAGCTTTTAATAACTCAATTAAGCTGGGCTAGAAATTGACTTAAAAACTACATTAGAGAAATTTTAGAGCGGATAAAGATCCTTTATCTGTAACTGCATCACATTGAGAAGATCACATAACAGTGTTTTTTCCCCAGGCTTTTTCTTTTTTCTCCTTCCTCTGGGGGACAAAAGATATGCACATGTGTGTTACCAGCTGAAAATTATACTATAAAGCATATGAAATGTTAATATTTTATACATTTAGAGTATCCTATCTGTGATTACCTCCCAATATTGATGGGAGAAAAAAAGCAAATTGGATCTGGGGAAAGAGTTTATTCCTATAATCTTAAATAGTATTTAAGTTTATTAAGTAGTATTAGCTATAGGGTTGATTAAAAAATATGAACTTGTATACGCTATAGCATGTATTTCATATGTTGAATTCTGTTACCCCATATATGTACCATGAGAACTTGTTTCGTAATTCACAGAGCCTCGTTCTACTCCTGACATATAATCTGCTTTCAAAAAATGTTGAGAGAATGAAAACAACTTCATTCTATATGAGTAAATAAATGCACTCTATAGACCTAACTTTCCAAAATCTTGTAAATTCATGTTTCCTTTTTCCCACCAAAAATGGGTCTGGATTATTGTTTTTTGTTTTTTTTTTATTACCATTCTCAAGAGACTGAGAAGGATCTGCTTAAAGAGGTAACAATAGTTGACTGGTAGTAAGACTTGCAAATATATAAACTAAGGAAACATTAAGGGACCAAGTTTCAAGAATTGATATTAGTCTAAGTTGTCTTATCTTCTGTATACAGAAAATAAACAATTAGCTTGAAGTAGAAAGAAATTTTCTGAATTTGTGAATTGCTTTTCTAGCTCCAAATCTGGATGCTTTGGTCTTTGGTCCGACAACTGTTTACACACTTCAAAGCACCACAAAGGTCAAGTTTTAGCACAACTTCATAGAAAGTTTAACTCCACAGAACACAGAGAGATTAAATTAAGCTGGTTACTTACCTCCACCTCCTTTGATTTACTACTTATTTTGGGGGAAGGTCTCTCATAATACATGGTGTATGCTAAACCCCTCACGCTAATTCCCATGAGAATTTTTGCTGGAATTAGGGGACATTGCGAACAAATAATTACAACATGCGATCTGTTAGTGCTCACAAGGCATGTGGCCAGCCTGGCACTGTACTTTTCATATGCTGGAATAAATACTGAATAAATATCTGAATGAATAGTTGTATTACCTGCCATGTCCTTCACCCCAACATAGAATCATGAGATTAAATTTTCCATTTCCTTGATCCACAAGATTTCGGGTATATCTACAAAGAACATTTTCAGAAGTTTGAATTTGGTCGATGAGACAAACACAGGGAAAAATAAGTGTGTCATATAGTATCATTCATTTACAAATGCTAATATTTTTACCTCGAAGCAACTTTAAATGTGGTTGTCTAATTAGAAATCGAGCACAAATGAAAGCAAATATTTTTTCACAGTTCATTTAGACATTTTTGTATTTTGAATCACTGTGTTTATAGCTGCTCAGTTCTAATTAATGGCACGAAAAAGGTAAGAGAAAAAAATTAAATTCCTTGAGTCTCCATGTGACAGCCTCAAACTAATAAAAAGAATAAAAATTTCTCACAGAAAGCATTTTGCACTACTTGCACTACTGCTCTAGGCAAGAATGTTGCTATTGTCTTTTTTTCCCCCTCCCTGTAGCTAAACCAGAGTTTGAGAAACAAGGTTTCATTAAAAAGCTGTTCTAGAATTCTCCTTAGTTTTACTAGAGTCCAGACACAAGCAACATCCACATTCAAAAGCATCATGATGAAAAGTCTCCACAAATAAAGTGGGCGTTGACCTAAGTACCAGGACAAAAGCGACTACACTTGGGAAGTAAAATAACACTCTAAACCTTTTACAATGAGGAGAAATTAGTAATTAGCCCCCAGAAATCCCAAACCAAAACAACCACATCCACACCATCCCCCCACCCCCTCCAAAAAATCAACTTTAAATTAGTTTCTATTGGTGCCACAGGTACTCTTGACACCATCTAATTAACAAAGTTCCATAATTATGACATTCATTTAGACTAATTTTTTTTAAACTTTTTATTGGAGCATAGTTGCTTTACAATGCTGTGTTAGTTTCTACTGTACAGCAAAGTGGATCAGCTATACGTATACATATATACCCTCTTTTTGGACTTCCCTCCCATTAGGTCACCACAGAGCATTGAGTAGAGTTCCCTTGTTATAGAGTAGGTTCTCATTAGTTATCTGTTTTATACATAGTTTCAATAGTGTATATATGTCAATCCCAATCTCCCAGTTCATCCCCCCCAGCTCCCCGGCCCTTTCCCCCTTGGTATCCAGACGTTTGTTCTCTATAATAGACTCATTTTTAAGGAAAGGAATCTTAATCCCTTTTGTTTGTTCACATGGTCATCTGTTCACTTATGTCCCACATGCCCCTTCCTCCCCTAGGCTGGAGGCCAGGTGCTGGCAGAGTAGGATCACTGAGAGAGTTGATTAGTAAGTGGTTTTTAGATATCAGTCATCCTTACTTTGGAGCCCTTTTAATGACCTAGCAGGCAGCTGTGCACACAGCCTTTAATTCACAGTAAATGGTTCCTGTACCAGGGATCCTACTTTTCCCTCCTCCAACCCTAGGGTCTTGCTTCTCTAGGACTTCTTCCAGACAATTTACTGCTTGGCCCCCAGTGGAAAATATTTTGTCTTGATTCTTCTGCACTGGCCTTCCCAAGGTCAGAGATCAGATTCCTTCACAGTACTAGGACACTTATTACATGCGCAAAATACTACCGCATTGATTTCTGCTCTCCCATCTCCCTCCCTCCCTACTCCAAATGCATATCTAGGAGTGCACCCATTATTTTACTGAGCTGTGCTTCAGAAACCTGTGGAATAGGTCAATCCAAAGGTTTCAAGTGGTTTAGAGCTTGTCAATTAAGATAAATTCAAGGCCCCTGGAAATGCCCTTGTTCTACAGATTAAAAGCCCATACAGCATACCTTGGTTAATTTCACTTGGTCAGTAATAAATCTAAGCAGAAGAAAACTATTATGGCACCTTGTGTCTACAGGAAGTTTAGCAGTGGCTTACAGTGTGGGCTCTAGAACAATAATGCTAATTTGAATCCTGGAGCCACTAAGGGACATTAGTATGACCTTGTGCAGGTAATGCAACCTTTTCATTGCCTACTATTCCTCACCTGTAAAACAGGGATAAGAATGGTACCTATCTCAGAGAGCTGTTGTGAGGTAATCAGTTAATACATGTGTCAAGTGATTGGAAGAGTACTAGAGCCCATAACAAGCCTTCAATTACTTGGAGCTAATGGCAAAATTACTCTGGTAGCTTTATTGGCAGCCACAGAAGGATAGGAACCAAAGGAATGTCCTAGAACCACTTGCAAGTGGAAAACAGGATCCTAAGTAGACTTCACTTTTCTATTTCAGTTCCTAAAGTACAACTGAAACAGCCCTTGGCGACAAAACTTTACCAAACACACTGTCTATGCTGACGTAAAGTGACTAACTGAAACGGCTTCAAAGGAAAGCTTCTTTTCTTATTCTTCTCTTTCAACTATGCTCCTTTCCCTGACCTCATCACAACCAACCATTAAGACTGAAGCGCTGGTTACCCTTCGGAAAAGAAACCCTCACTCTTCAGGGTGATTAAATTTTACTTCTCTCCCCAGAGGATTGGTAGGCTGTTGCATTTTTTACTTAATCTCCAAGCCAAGGCTGCAAGAAGCAGCCTCCCAGGGCATCTCACTCAAGCACCTCTGAGGAACAGGGGTCTTCAATTTACATTCCAGACCCTCAGATCTAAGGATAAGAAAAAGCATATTGCTTGGGGGCTGAAAGAGAAGCACTCGTTTATTTCGAGAACCTGACAGTGGGTTTAAATAAACCCGCAGCCCGGGGAGTCCAACTGGTTTGGGAGAGGGGGCAGCTTAAACTGAAAAATAGCAGCTGACAACCCCAAGCCGTTATTTTGTATGAACAAAAATGCTTGTTTGCAGACGCCTGCTTGCAAGCGACCGAGGGAGAAGTGATGGAGAATTGGTGTCGTTTAACTGCGTCCTCCACCGTCACCCTTTTCTCCGGACCGCTGTTGGAGTTCTTTCCTGGGAACACCCCGGTTAGTCCAGACAGCCAGAGTCTGAGGGCGTCCAGCCCCCGGGGTCTCCCCGCATCTCCTCCGTGTCCTAGGCTAGCGACGGCTCCGGGGGGTTGGGGGTGGGGGTGGCAGAAGGAGTGGCCGTTCGGAAGCCGAGGGGTTGATCAACGAGAAAAGAACAGAAAACTTGCACCGCTCGGTGGCCTCCCCTCTGGGAGCCTGCCGCAGTCTCCTGCCAGTGGGACACGCCTTCGGCCCAAAGCGCCGAACGCCCGCCCCCGGGTTCGCGGGCGAGGAGGCGCGGCGCCGGGGTGCGGGAAACGGCCGGGAGCACTGGGAGGGTGGGCGCTGCGGGCGCCGGGCGGCCCGCGCTCTCCGGGAGTCAAGACCCGCTCCCCACGCGCCCGCGCCCGCTCGGACTCAAGAGTCGGCTCCGGAGAGTCTCGGCGCTCAGGGCGAAAGCACGCTCACCTGTACTGGTCGAACTTGGCGTACACTGCCCACTCGGCGGGGCTGCTCTCGTAGGCTTCCAAGACGGCCTGCACCTCCTCCACATTGACCTCCTCGCCGGCGAAGAGCTGGTGCAGGATGCGGATCAGATCGGCCAGGGTGCGTGGCTTTAGCACCTCGGTCCGCTCCATCCCTTGCGGACTGGCGGCGCGCGGCTCGCTGCTGGGCTGCGATGGAGGAGCTGAGCGAGCCGAGGAGCCGGAGGCGAGTTCCTAGCTGCTAGCCAGACAGTTACACACAGACACGAAGCCCCCAAACGCACAAGTGCCACAGCGTATAGAAACCCCCGCCAAGATACCCACCGTGGCAGATCAGAGTACGGGCCGCGCACACAAATCTGGACCAAACCTGCTAGGTTCGGCCTCCCCGGGCCCTTTTTAAGCTCTCGGAGTCACCGGGAATGTACCAACGTCCCTCGGAGGGTGGGGAGAAGCGGGGAGCGACCTGAGAAGGGCGGCGGAGGCGGCGAGGGCGTGCGGACAAGGCCCACGCACACGGCCCCGGCTCCCTCGGCACCCCGGCCCTAGCGGAACCCTTCTCTCCCGGGTCCCGGCGCTCGTGGTGGGCTTCGCGCAATCTCTCCCCCACCGTAGCAGGCCGTCTTTCGGCCGCCCATCCCAACCCCTCTTCCCCCCTCCCCCGCTCCCTGAGGCTCCTCTGTGCTGCCTTGGTTTGCGACGCTAGGACGTCGACAGAAGGGGTCTGGAGAAGGGGCGCAGGACGCTGAGGAAGGACAGGGACGCTTCCTTCCAAATGGAGCCGAGGGGTTGATTTTGAACAGTTTACAAAGGTTGAGGATGGAGTCCACTCCCAAGGTGGAGAGCTTCTGTTCTGTCGATTGAAACCATCGATAATATGCTCCAAGGCTAGGTGAAAATAAGTCAGTCTTCTTTTAAAAAAATTTAAATGTGCTGTGCTTAAATTACTGTTTGACAAGGGAGGCTGGGGTCTAGAGCAACACTGGTGAAACAATAGAAGGCCGGGTATCCCTCTTTGATTTTTAAAATCAAACATTTCCTTTAAAATATTGATAATATATCCAGGGCAAAGACCTGATGTTGCAAGTAATGGGTCAAAGAAATGCTGATTTTTCTTTATTCCTAATACAGTAATTTAAAGGGTTCTAATCAGATTATTTAAATCCTTCAATTCTAGGCTTGTGCTTGAAGTAGCCTACCGGTAATACACACAAGGAAATGCATTTCTATGTTGTGCATAGCACATAGCAGCTTTGAGATTAACACAAATTAAGTATGAATGAAAATAAGGAAAAAGTGAAGGACAGAAGAAATGCCAGTAGAGAGTCCTTTCTCACTATAGATAGATTCAGGGTTATTAGAGGTCTAGACTTCTGGAAGACTGGTCTGTTTCTCCCAGACTTTGCTCCAAGGTATTATGTATATACATATGTATGTATATGTGTATATACTGTATATATTTAAGTTTACTAGTGTCACCTGCAGTCTTAAACATCCCTGATTAAACTGATTACACTATAAGTATTTTAACAATGTTGTTAGGAAGTAAACATAACACCTCAATCATCATTGTTCCAAAAGGGCTACATGTAGAAAGCACTCCAGAGGCCTACCTTTTGTGACGTAGAGGTGGTTAATTAAAGAATTATGGGACAGAGTAACTCGTACCCTTTTCATCATTTACTCATAATTTCTTTATTCTCGTCAGTGTTTTCTATTGAGTTCTTAATTACTTCATTTCAGCTATTTTAATCCACAAATATTGGGAATGAACAACAAAAATCGAACACAAGCTTAACTTTTCTGCATTTCATAGTGGATTACACTTCTCTAAATTTTTCAGACCGTTCTTTTTCTACTTTCTCTGGCTCCTCCTGACATTCAGAGACCTCAAGGATCTTTCCTAACATAGCCATATTCACACATTCATATTCATTGCCTCTCTAGCCCCCCCAACACAATTTCATTGATCCCTTCTATGTGGATGTCTCCCACATATCCCTAATCTCACATGCTGAGAGTAATCTCTAATACCTTTTAGCACCTCAAATGAAATATACCATATGTAAAACTCCTTTCAAACATGCTTTTCATTTCCTGGAGGTTCTATTTCCACAATGAGGCTACCCGAGCTCCAGAACCTCATTCACCACTGCCTACTCTTTCCCGCTTCATTCTCAAGCTCTTTCAACCAAGAGCTAACTTTTTAAAACCTCCAGAATATCTTTTATGTTTTTCCACCTTTCTATTCTTATTGCTACTCCACTCAAGCCTCTGTTCTAATTTTGGGTGGATTACTATGCTGGCCCTTCCCAGTACAGATCCTTTATTCACACCCACTAATTATACTTAAGCTCAGACTGGTTATGTTTCCTGGTCAGAAACTTTCAATAACTCTTATTTCCTACATACTAGGTTTGTCAACCTGGCATTTAAAATTCTCCATGTTTTGGTTCTACATTTCCTTTTTCATCTTTTACCTCTACTTTTCTTCTTTACCAAATGTCTTCCAGCCAGATTATATTAGTCACTATTTCTTGTGGTTACCAAATCCATTCTTCTGCTTTAAGCTTTTCCTTCTGCCTAGACACTAGAAAGACATTTCAATATGTCCAGATCCTACCTTTAGGTCTTAGCTCAAATGCTTTCCTCTCAAATAAGTCATATCTCCTCTTGAACAACTAAGCCAATAATCAGTATCTTTCTTATGGCACTTACCACTTTGCAGCAGGTATTGCAGTTACTTATGTGGATTATCTTGACAGTGAGACATTTGGGACAGGCTCCTTTTACATTTTATTTTTGTATTCCTTCCTCTACGCCTAGCACACAGTGCCTTGTGTATGCATGAATGGTGACTTCAGTAAAAACATACTGGTAACTGGCTAGAGTAATTCAACTGCTAGTTTTAAGGCTCCTTGGCGCTGTGCATTCAAATCCAGCAGACTAGACTTGTTTCTCTCAAGGTTTTTTTTTTCTTTCTTTCTGGTTTCTTGGTAAAGAAAACCCATATTCTTCCCCACAGAATTGCACATTGTAACTTAACTACTGTCCCTCCCCCCTCCCCCCAAAGGGACTGACATTACAGGCTCTATTGACATAAGTAGAATACCTAGATTCAGAGGTGGTTGTTCTACCGCAGTCTGCATTGCCCAGGTCAATGATCATCACATTTTAAGACAGACATTGACATGTGATAGATATCCAGAGAAAGGAGTTAGAATTATTAGAGGTTCAGTAATATTGGTCTATCCATCCATCTGACACATTTTCACAAGCATGTACTATATGCCTGGCACTGCTTACAGAACTTAAGTCTCTGCCCTCAGAGGGCATATGTTCTAATGGGGCTGGGGGGTAGCTACCCCAACAAATACAGTATATATGGAGAAATGGACACATAGTACTGTATACAATACACGATGGAGAAAAATAAAGCAGGAGAAAGAAGGGAGAAGGTGGTGAGGAGGTGTCATGTGATAGTTGAACAGGGACTGAAGGATGTTAGTGAGAAATGTAATTGTCTGGGGGGAAGTTTCCAGGTGGAGGAAATGGTAAGCACAAAAGCCCTGGGATGGGAGCAAGTTTAGTGTTTGAATAATAACACAGATGAACATGGAGGTGGGTGGTAAGCTGTAGAAATGGGGACTGCAGATCACATAGGACAATGAAGTCTTCAACTTTTACTCTGATATGGGAAACCACTTGGGGATTCTGGCCAGAGAGCAGATAAAGGGAAGCCAACTAGCTGGCTATTACAGTTCGAGTGAAAGATAATGGTGGCTTGGCTAGAGTGGGAGAATAGATGAAAAATGGTTGGATTCTGAACATGTTTTGGTAAAGATGTCAGGATTTGCTGACAGACTGGAAGTGGGTTAGAGAGGGATTAATAATTAGTTGAGCAATTGGAAGGAATGGATTTGCCATGATTAAGACAGTAGAAGACTTGGGAGAACTGAGGTGGGAAAGGGGGAAAAGATATGCCTCATAGATCTAGATATATAATAGAACTGGGAAGAAATAGTTTTAGGAGGCAGGGAGGAAGGCAGAGGGAAGAGAGTTCTATAAAGAATAAATCCACCTCAAAATGTATAGGGCTTTCCTTGTGGCTATCACTAAGTAACCAGTAAGTTTCAGGTATATCTGCTTCATATGAGAACATAGAAGGAACTATGACTTATAAGGATTCCTCTAACTCAAGATTCTAATCACACTCATATACATACATGTTTTATCTTTCCTTCATCCATATAAGAAAATACAGGGAATTCCCTGGCGGTTCAGTGGCTAGGACACTGCGCTCTCACTGCCGAGAGCCTGGGTTCAATCACTGGACAGGGAACTAAGATCCCACAAGCCACGCAGCGCGGCCAAAAAAAAAAAAGAGACAGGTAAATCTAATATTTGGTATCAAATTTTATCTTTTTACTTTCTATTATTTCAAAAAATCAAAGTTTCAAGAATTATTTAAATTCGTACCTGACAATCTACCTTCCAATTAGAAAGAAAGTTCCAGGAGAACAGGAATCTTATGTCTTATTCCAATGCTGAGGACATAGTAGGCACTCTATGTAAATAAACAAATGGAAATTTATAGTTTCAAGGCTTTTGATAGACATTGCCAAAATGTCCCCTAAAATTGTAGTACCAATTCACATTCCATTCACCAAGAATATGACAGGACTTATTTCCCCACAATGTTGCCAATACTGATAACTGTTGTAACTATTGATACTATGAGAGGTGATAATCAGCATTTCGTACCTTTCACCTGTACTTTTTATAACTAATGATGTTCAGCACTTTTCATGCTTTATTAGCCATCTATATTTTTATTTTTTGGAATTACATTTTAATGTATTGAGCTTATTTTTCAGACGGTCTTTTTTCTTATCAACTGAAATGAGCTCTTCAATTATTGGACACCAAAACCCTGTCATATGTTGCAAACATTTTCATCTTCTGCTATACAAAAATTAAAAACATGCAAATTTCCTTTATTGCTGCTTTAAATCATTGTGCCAACCACATCATAAACTCAATATATAATGCATTACTGATTATATGTGCATAAGGAAATGTACTAAGTATTATGTGTGTGGGTACCAAATAAAAATCCCCCAAACATCCTACTTTCAGGGATATTACAATGATGAAAGGGTGTTGGACATGCTTCTAAGGGATTAAGCGCAGTAACTGCTGTAACAGTGGTAGTCTGCTGTGTTCTTATGAGGGAGAGAGTATCTCCTCCTTGAGAGATTCAGATAAGCTTTAAGGAAGTTAAAAAATGAATTAGGGGGCTTCCCTGGTGGCGCAGTGGTTGAGAATCTGCCTGCCAATGCAGGGGACACGGGTTCGAGCCCTGGTCTGGGAGGATCCCACATGCCGCGGAGCAACTGGGCCCGTGAGCCACAACTACTGAGCCTGAGCGTCTGGAGCCTCTGCTCCGCAACAAGAGAGGCCGTGATAGTGACAGGCCCGCGCACCGCGATGAAGAGTGGCCCCCACTCGCCGCAACTGGAGAAAGCCCTCACACAGAAACGAAGACCCAACACAGCCAAAAATAAACATAATAAATAAATAATAAAAATTAAAAAAAAAAAAAAATGAATTAGGCAGAGAGGTAGGATTTGAAGGGGTGGAGGTGTAGGAAACAGAAAAACAAACAAACAAACAATGCATGTTCAGGAAATAGCAAATAATCCAGTGTGGGTTGGACAGTTTTGAAGGAAAATAATATTTGTAAAAGTAAACCTGCTGAACTGTTTTCTGAATACTTTCCTTCCATTATGTTGTCTGTAGCTGAATTCCCTTAGTGCCAGAAGCTTACTAAGTATATTACAATCCTTGGAAAATGAAGCAGAAGCTGCACAAAGGTGATTTTCATTATCATACCTCTGAACACTGCACTTTCCTGCTTTGGGTTACACACAACTGAACTGGTTGACTAATGCTATATAATTTAAAGCATGGTCTGCACTTCTCTTTGAGTTTTCTAATATCAGAGTAGATGATATTAAAGGTCCCTTCAGGGTTAAAACTTCTACAGAAATCATAGATTCCAGGAAGTATTCAATCTTATTTTGATTCCAGATAAACATTCTTAGCTTACCTTACACCCTAAATATGGGGAACTCACTGTGAAGGCCTCGGCATAGGCAGCTTCAAAGATGCAAAGCACACTATTCTAACATTATATACACTGTATGTGGAATGGGTCATCTTTGCACAGTAAGATAAAGCGTGGCATTACTGATGTTGATTTTCTCATTCATAAATATGGAAAACTTAAAATATAACCTGAAGGTTTAGTTCCCCACCCCTCCAAGCTCATTTAAACCAGACATCTGCAAAAATATTTTGTGAATTGCGTTCTAGGTTCTAATAACCAAATAACTTATGGGATCCAGGCTTATGAGTAAATGTTGTAAAGTCAGCACAGAATAATGTAAATACAGTTTTAAAAAGTGTAAAGCCCTACATATTCTTAAAGGTTGTGGGTGAAAAAAACAAAGTATACATATTTAGCTAACCTCAGATTTAATAAGTTAATAAATTATTTAGATCAAAAAAGAATAATTAAGTTGATGACACAAATTCAAACTCAAGTAGTTTTGACTGTGAAGGTAAGTAAATAGTCTATCATTTGAAACCTTAGCAGTAAACATAAGATACACATAGATTAAACACATTTTTGCTATCTGTTAAATATATATGCATATAAATATATTCATATCCTTCAGTAAACTGTAAGAGCACAAAACTAGAGAGCAGATCCTTCCCATATTCAACTTATTTGACCTGAAAGTAATATTCTTTCCAGCTTTCAACATACGTACTAATTTCTTACTTAGCCTTTACACAATTCAACCTGTATTATTTCAGTGCTAAATACTAGCTGCATTAATTTATTAAACAGGGACATCATTATAAGGGGACTTAGCAATTTGTTCTCGGGCAGAAGATGAGAACTGAACAGTGATTTCATCACCTTAAACGGAACTGTTCCTTAGCATCCCTTAATGATAATGTATGGCAGATCATTAACCATAAATTACATTCTGGGACTTAAAGTACATAAGTGTAGTTCAAAGTCCTTTGACAAAATCATACCATTCTCATCACCTTCGAAAATAAACACTTAGAATTCTTGTATACACCTTAGATCCTGTTTGAACATTCCATTCAATTTATTGGATTTTTTAAAAAAATGCTGTATTACAAATACAATACAGAATGAAGAAAAAAGGTTAAATCTTATTTAAAGCAATTATCAGTTTAATAGCATCAGTAAAAAATGGTACTTTTAGTCATGGCATGAAATACACATAAAAATCTAGCTATTTTCCAATTATTCTTTGGGCATTTTCAAGTTGGAAAATTCATTATAAAAAACTGAAAGATGCTGCCTCGTTTACTCATTGAGTGCTTATGACACTGTAAAAGTAAGAGAGAGATTAATACCACAGTTATAACCACTGGGACTCAAGAATCATTACATGATAAGATTGAAAATAGTTAGATGACTCATTTGTCCAAAATCTGTAAAATTCCTTGTTTCCCAATAAAACAGTTAAACTGAAACCACAAATTTTCTCTAAAGCAATCTTCCGGTGTGTCAACATGTGTGCTCTCTTGGCCAGATGTTTGCTAGAAATTAGCAGGAATAGCTATTATCTTCTGGCAAAGAGGTAAAACCAAACTGCCTAACTCTTCTTGCCAGCTGGGTTGCCCTCTACTGGACTATGCAAGGTAATAAAGCCAGCAGGTCAATGCAACTTTGTTTCACAACGTAACACTGTAGATAGAAATGTAAATGAGAAAAGGCATATCACATACCTCAAACAAATTGCACTCCCCTGAATAAGCCCCAAAAGAATCCTTTAATAAATTGACTTTTATGGGTGGTGGGGGGAATCAGCAGAGTGCTAATTTTTCAAGTAAACAATTTCAGTCATTTTGAGAAGTGGTACAAAAGCAGCTTTATATAATCTTAGTCTCCTTTTCAATACTTTGGAGGCAGCTCTAGAGCAATAGTTGTAGTAATGGGTAAACCCTAATGTCCATCTTTTATGCTGATTTGTGTTTTAATACAAATCACATTTTTGTGAGTCCATCTACTCTGTGGATATTTTAAATGTATAGACATGGGTCACAGTAGATGCATGCTGAAGAGATCACATCCACAAGTCTCTTGCCACAAGATCAAAACTTTTCAGAGCTGTTTCCTTTGTGAAGACTCATTTTAAGTTAGCAATATCTTTTCCTCTGTAGCTCATCCCCATGCCTGAGATTTGCAGTAATGCAGGACCAGTTTACCATCACTGCCAAAACACTACAAAAAGAAAAACGGCAATAAATTAAACTCAATTTTTGTTATTCTTAGATGAAACTAAGAAAAAGAATGTTATACTGATCATAAACATCCTAATACATGTACATGTATCTATAAGGCTATTTCTTTCAACAGATGCAAGCTACTATTGGACACATATTAGTAATCATAAATGTTTAATAAAACTTGTCCTTTAAGCACCTTAAGCATAGATAAGCACACATATTTTAACCTTGTCCCTTCTCTACATCTGATTATAATGTATGTACTATTTTCTAGTAATGGTACTATAAGAATGCTGAATAAAGTCATTCTTACATAGTCTCCTTTTCAATTTCTTGGAGGGAGATCTGGATTACTGATTATAAAAACAATGTAGAAGATACTACATGTAGGATCTTCTAAAAGGAGATCTTACTTTCTGGTCATATTTCATAGTCATCTTCTATTTGTGTTATTCATTCTTTAATTCTTCAATCACTGTATAATTTGAGATCCAACTAAGTTCAAGGTGTTAGAGATATAACAGAGAACAAGAAAGTAATCTCTTTTCTTGATAGACAATTAAGAATGGCTTATCATCTCTTTAAATGATATGAATTAATGATCATACTATACACAGATGAGCATATTCCATGAAGAAAATAAAGCAGTAATGTTTTACCTCATAGAGGGTTCCAACTTCCTGGTCTGGGGAGGGGGCAAAGGACTGATTCACATAAATAAACTGCAAGAAAGAAGAAAATTATGGTGATTCATTTTTAATGGTATCCAGATTAATCTGCATTTTTCTGGGTGCCAATCAGCCAGCTATTTCAAATTGTTTGTCTTCAGAGCTGAAGAAAGCTTCCCTAAACCCCTTCTTTCTAATTCTCATAAATTAGTCAATTAGTGAGACCTTTATGAACAGCATGTCTTTCCTCTGGAGGAATAACAGAATTTTTGTTCCCAGCTTTTTATAACTAAGAAACTTTTGTTTTTACAAACAGCTTTTGAAGGTTTATCCAAGAAATTACATTAGTAAAAATATCAATTTTCTCATTTATTTATAATTAAAGACAGAATTTCTTTTCTCCTAACAAAATTTTACACACACAGCCTCAGATAAAAACATCTAATAATTGAGATAATTGGTACATTTTTCTTGAGTAAATGACATGCACAGTTGGATTTTTTTGACCATTACCACCTCTGAAAACTCTCAGAAGTACTGAATTTCAGGCTGGGTGAGACCACTGTAAAGTCACTTGCAGCCAAATGAAGTAGCAAAAATGTAGCATAATTGAAACCTAATGTCCTTACAACCTTGTTTCTTAAAGGATTCACTGTTCAATGTTTCAGTTTAGTCTGTTTCTACTAAAACATTTATAGTACTTAAAAAATTCCCGAAGATACTGAAACAAAAGATCACAGTGTCAAAGTGACTTCTGATAGTTTTCTTTTTAGAAAACAAAACATTATTTGCAGGTTAACATATTCAATTTTCCCTGTCTACAATCAAATTTTAAGACAAATTTCCTGGGCTTCACATAGTCCTTAAAAATATATATCTATCAGAATAGTTGGTTGATAGATACTATTTGGGACACCAGCTAGAACAAAAATAAATATCACTTATATTTCTCCTTCAGGCAATACAGTGTGGTAATTAAGAGTAGGGGCTCTACTGAGATCTAGGTTTGAATTCCGGCTATAAATACAAATAACTTTTCTCAAACTGTGTCTTTGTTTGTAGATACAGAAAATAACAGGACCTATACTTCTTGAAGCTGCTGGGAAAAATAAAATGAGACAGTACACATCAAGTATAAGTGCTTGATATATGTACTCAATAGACATTAGTTAGACTTATTAAATTATTTAAAAATAGTTCATGCTTAAATATCAACTCATTATTAAGGCTGAGTAAGGTTCTAACACAATTTCAGAAACAACAGAAATCGGTGTGCATTTAATGTGAATTTCCTGTGATACAGATATAATAATTTGTGTTTAGTTCCTGACAGTTTAACTATGAGTGAACATAGATTTTACTCTTTGGAACATTTTAAATTAGGAAAAGGGCTCTGGACAACAATTTAGTTTATTTCAGCAAACAATCCCTGAGTGTCTATTATGTGCTAGGAAATGCACAAGGTGTGAAATTATGAAGATTAATATGATCTCTCCCCTCAATAAGCAAACATACCTGAATAAGATAAGAATATAGATGGGAAAAATGCATCTGACAAGGTCTGTAGCACAAAGATGGGGCATTAGTTTAGCCTAGCCTTTTGGTCAGGAGAGGCTTTCTGGAAGAAAAAATTGAGGAACAAATTAGGACTTAACTAGGTGCAGAGAGTAATAATTAGGACTCTGCAGGCAAAAGAAACAAAAGTAAGATGTGAGTGTTGAGGGGACAGTACAGCAGATACAGTAGAGAACTATAAGAACTTAATAAAATTCTGTAACAGGAGTTAGCAACTGAAAGTGACTTTAATTTAAAAAAAGCAATTAAGGTAGTTTAAATGGAAGTTCCATGGAGGTAAAAATTTCAAAACCCAATCTTTAGCTAAATGCTAGAGCTTAGGAGGATAAAATTTTAAAGAATAATGATTTGTTTTTAAATCACCAGTCTTTATATAGATGTCTCTTTAGTTATTTTGGTTGTTATAAACTTGAGATTTTGTAGGAAGGGTTCATGGGAACAGCATTCTCTTGAGTTCCTGCACACTGCTAACAGTTTTGTGCCCTGATTAAAAGTCAGTTTTGTAGTATATAAAATCCTTATCTCACACTTTCTTTGTATCTTTGCTGCTCAACTTTGATGGTAACCTAATTTCCTAAGCCATGTCCTTTTTCCCCTAGATGTCCAAAGGATTTTTCTTTTTATTTCACATCCAGTAATCTTACCAGAATGTGTCTCGGTGATTGTTACACTGGGTTGGTATTCTCAGGATCTTGGTACATTTTTTTAATATGTAGTTTCAAACCTTTTTAGAAGAAATTTCCCTTGAATTATAATTTTAAGTATTTGTTTTGTTCCTTTGCTTTGGTTTTCTTCTTCAGGGACTCCTATTTCTATGTTTACTCTCCTTTGTTCATACTCAGTGTTTGTCATTTTCTCAAATTCTTTTTACCTTTCATTCAAATCCCGGTCCCATCCCCGAGCCTGAGCAACCAAATGCTGCAGTTTAACGTTTTTTTTAAGTTAAAAAAATTTTTATACAATTTTTAAAGGTTACTTTCCATTTACAGTTATTACGAAATATTGGCTATGTTCACCATGTTGTACAACACATCCTTCAGCCTATCTTGCATCCTTCAGTCTGTATATCCCACTCCTCCACCCACATATTGTGCCCCCGCCTCCAAACTGGAAACCACTAGTTTGTTCCCTATATCTGTGAGTCTGCTTCTTTTTTGTTATATTCACTAGTTTGTTGTATTTTTTAGATTCCATGTAAAGTTATATCATACAGTATTTGTCTTTAACTCACTTCACTTAGCATAATGCCCTCCAAGTCCATCTATGTTGCTGCAAATGGCAAAATTTCTTTCTTTTTTATGGCTGAGTAGTATTCCATTGTGTGTGTGTGTGTGTGCACGTGTGTGTGTGTGTACACATCTTCTATCCATTTATCTGTTGATGGATACTTAGGTTGCTTCCGTATCTTGGCAGCTGTAAATAATGCTGCTATGAACACAGGGGTGCACGTATCTTTTCGAACAAGTGTTTTTGTTTTCTTCAGATGTATACCCAGGAGTGGAATTGCTGGGTCATAAGGTAGTTCTATCTTTAGTTTTTTGAGAAACCTCCATATTGTTTTCCACAGTGGCTGCACCAAATTACATTCCTACCAACGGTATACAAGGGTTCCCTTTTCTCCACATCCTTGCCAACATTTGTTATTTGTGTTCTTTTTGATGACAGCCATTCTGACAGGTGTGAGGTGATATCTCACTGTGGATCTGATTTGCATTTCCCTGACGATTACTGATGTTGAGGATCTTTTCATGTGCCTGTTAGCCCTCTGCACTTCCTCTTTGGAAAAATGTCTTTTCAGTTCTTCTGCCCACCTTACAATTGGGTTGTTTGTTTTTTTGACGTTGAGTTGTATGAGCTGTTTATATATGTTGGATATTAATCCCTTATTGGTCATACCATTTGCAAATATATTCTCCCATTCATTAGGTTGTATTTTTGTTTTGTGGATGGTTTCCTTTGCTATGCAAAAGCTTTTAAGTTTAATTAGGTCCCATTTGTTTGTTTTTGCTTTTATTTCCTTTATTCTAGAAGACTGACCCAAAAAAGTATTGCTGCAATTTATGTCAAAGTGTTCTGCCTGTTTTCCTCTAGGAATTTTATAGTATCTGGTCTTACATTTAAGTTTTTAATATATTCTGAGTTTATTTTTGTGTATGGTGTTAGTGAATGTTCTAATTTCATTCTTTTACATGTAGCTGTCCAGTTTTTCCAGCACCACCTACTGAAGACACTGTCTTTTCTCCCTTGTATATTCTTGTCCCCTTTGTAGTAGATTGCTTGACCATAAGTGCGTGGGTTTATTTATGGGCTCTCTATCCTGTTCCATTGATCTATGTATCTGTTTTTGGGCCAATACCGTACTGTTTGATGACTGTAGCTTCACAGTATAGTCTGAAGGCAGGGAGTGTGATTCCTCCAGCTCTGTTCTTCTTTCTCAAGATTGTTTTGGCTATTCAGGGTCTTTTATGTTCCCATATAAAATTTAAAAATATTTGTTTAGTTCTGTGAAAAATGCCACTGGAAATTTTATAGACATTGCACTGAATATGTAGATTGCCTTGGGAAGCATAGTCATTTTAACAACACTGATTATTCCAATCCAAGAACACAGTATATCTTTCTGTTTGTGTTGTCTTCAATTTCTTTTTTTTTTTTAAACATCTTTATTCGAGTATAATTGCTTTACAATGGTGTGTTAGTTTCTGCTTTATAACAAAGTGAATCAGCTATACATATACATATGTTCCCATATCTCTTCCCTCTTGCATCTCCCTCCCTCCCACCCTCCCTATCCCACCCCGCTAGGTGGTCACAAAGCACCGAGCTGATCTCCCTGTGCTATGTGGCTGCTTCCCACTAGCTATCTATTTTACATTTGGTAGTGTATATATGTCCCTGCCACTCTCTCACCCTGTCACATCTTACCCCTCCCCCTCCCCATATCCTCAAGTCCATTCTCTAGTAGGTCTGTGTCTTTATTCCTGTCTTGACACTAGGTTCTGCATGACCTTTTTTTTTTCCCCCTTAGATTCCACATATATGTGTTAGCATACTGTATTTGTTTTTCTCTTTCTGACTTACTTCACTCTGTATGACAGACTCTAACTCCATCCACCTCACTACAAATAACTCAATTTCATTTCTTTTTATGGCTGGGTAATATTCCATTGTATATATGTGCCACATCTTCTTTATCCATTCATCCAATGATGGACACTTAGGTTGCTTCCATGCCCTGGCTATTGTAAATAGAGCTGCAATGAACATTTTGGTACATGACTCTTTTTGAATTATGGTTTTCTCAGGGTATATGCCCAGTAGTGGGATTGCTGGGTCGTATGGTAGTTCTAGTTTTAGTTTTTTAAGGAACCTCCATACTGGCTTTACCAATTTACATTCCCACCAACAGGGCAAGAGTGTTCCCTTTTCTCCACACCCTCTCCAGCATTTATTGTTTCTAGATTTTTTGATGATGGCCATTCTGACAGGTGTGAGATGATATCTCATTGTAGTTTTGATTTGCATTTCTCTAATGATTAATGATGTTGAGCATTCTTTCATGTGTCTGTTGGCCATCTGTATATCTTCTTTGGAGAAATGTCTATTTAGGTCTTCTGCCCATTTTTGGATTGGGTTGTTTGTTTTTTTGTTATTGAGCTGCATGAGCTGCTTGCAAATCTTGGAGATTAATCCTTTGTCAGTTGCTTCATTTGCAAATATTTTCTCCCATTCTGACGGTTGTCTTTTGGTCTTGTTTATGGTTTCCTTTGCTGTGCAAAAGCTTTTAAGTTTCATTAGGTCCCATTTGTTTGTGTTTTTATTTCCATTTCTCTAGGAGCTGGGTCAAAAAGGATCTTGCTGTGATTTATGTCATAGAGTGTTCTGCCTATGTTTTCCTCTAAAGTTTGATAGTGTCTGGCCTTACACTTAGGTCTTTAATCCATTTTGAGTTTATTTTTGTGTATGGTGTCAGGGAATGTTCTAATTTCATACTTTTACATGTACCTGTCCAGTTTTCCCAGCACCACTTATTGAAGAGGTTGTCTTTTCTCCACTGTATATGCTTGCCTCCTTTATCAAAGATAAGGTGACCATATGTGCGTGGGTTTATCTCTGGGCTTTCTATCCTGTTCCATTGATCTATATTTCTCTTTTTGTGCCAGTAGCAAACTGTCTTGATTACTGTAGCTTTGTAATATAGTCTGAAGTCAGGGAGCCTGATTCCTCCAGCTCCATTTTTCGTTCTCAAGATTGCTTTGGCTATTCGGGGTCTTTTGTGTCTCCATACAAATTGTGAAATTTTTTGTTCTAGTTCTGTGAAAAATGCCAGTGGTAGTTTGATAGGGATTGCATTGAATCTGTAGATTGCTTTGGGTAGTATAGTCATTTTCACAATGTTGATTCTTCCAATCCAAGAACATGGCATATCTCTCCATCTATTTGTATCATCTTTAATTTCTTTCATCAGTGTCTTATAATTTTCTGCATACAGGTCTTTTGTCTACTTAGGTAGGTTTATTCCTAGATATTTTATTCTTTTTGTTGCAATGGTAAACGGGAGTGTTTTCTTAATTTCACTTTCAGATTTTTCATCATTAGTGTATAGAAATGCAAGAGATTTCTGTGCATTAATTTTGTATCCTGCTACTTTACCAAATTCATTGATTAGCTCTAGCAGATTTCTGGTAGCATCTTTAGGATTCTCTATGTATAGTATCATGTCATCTGCAAACAGTGACAGTTTTACTTCTTCTTTTCCGATTTGGATTCCTTTTATTTCTTTTTCTTCTCTGATTGCTGTGGCTAACACTTCCAAAACTATGTTGAATAATAGTGGTGAGAGTGGGCAACCTTGTCTTGTTCCTGATCTTAGTGGAAATGGTTTCAGTTTTTCACCATTGAGGACAATGTTGGCTGTGGGTTTGTCATATATGGCCTTTATTATGTTGAGGAAAGTTCCCTCTATGCCTACTTTCTGCAGGGCTTTTATCATAAATGGGTGTTGAATTTTGTCGAAAGCTTTCTCTGCATCTATTGAGATGATCATATGGTTTTTCTCCTTCAATTTGTTAATATGATGTATCACGTTGATTGATTTGCGTATACTGAAGAATCCTTGCATTCCTGGAATAAACCCCACTTGATCATGGTGTATGATCCTTTTAATGTGCTGTTGGATTCTGTTTGCTAGTATTTTGTTGAGGATTTTTGCATCTATGTTCATCAGTGATATTGGCCTGTAGTTTTCTTTCTTTGTGACATCTTTGTCTGGTTTTGGTATCAGGGTGATGGTGGCCTCGTAGAATGAGCTGGGGAGTGTTCCTCCCTCTGCAATATTTTGGAAGAGTTTGAGAAGGATAGGTGTTAGCTCTTCTCTAAATGTTTGATAGAATTCGCCTGTGAAGCCATCTGGTCCTGGGCTTTTTTTTGTTGGAAGATTTTTAATCACAGTTTCAATTTCAGTGCTTGTGATTGTTCTGTTTATATTTTCTATTTCTTCCTGGTTCAGTCTCGGCAGGTTGTGCATTTCTAAGAATCTGTCCATTTCTTCCAGGTTGTCCATTTTATTCGCATAGAGTTGCTTGTAGTAATCTCTCATGATCGTTTGTATTTCTGCAGTGTCAGTGGTTACTTCTCCTTTTTCATTTCTAATTCTACTGATTTGAGTCTTCTCCCTTTTTCTCTTGATGAGTCTGGCTAATGGTTTATCAATTTTGTTTATCTTCTCAAAGAACCAGCTTTTAGTTTTATTGATCTTTGCTATTGTCTCCTTCATTTCTTTTTCATTTATTTCTGATCTGATCTTTATAATTTCTTTCCTTCTGCTAGCTTTGGGGTTTTTTTGTTCTTCTTTCTCTAATTGCTTTAGGTGCAAGGTTAGGTTGTTTATTCGAGATGTTTCCTGTTTCTTGAGGTAGGCTTGTATTGCTATAAACTTCCCTCTTATAACTGCTTTTGCTGCATCCCATAGGTTTTGGGTCGTCGTGTCTCCATTGTCATTTGTTTCTAGGTATTTTTTGATTTCCCCTTTGATCTCTTCAGTGATCACTTCGTTATTAAGTAGTGTATTGTGCAGCCTCCATGTGTCTGTATTTTTTACAGATCTTTTCCTGTAATTGATATCTAGTCTCATAGCGTTGTGGTCGGAAAAGATACTTGATACGATTTCAATTTTCTTAAATTTACCAAGGCTTGATTTGTGACCCAAGATATGATCTATCCTGGAGAATGTTCCATGAGCACTTGAGAAAAATGTGTACTCTGTTGTTTTTGGGTGGAATGTCCTATAAATATCAATTAAGTCCATCTTGTTTAATGTATCATTTAAAGCTTGTGTTTCTTTATTTATTTTCATTTTGGATGATCTGTCCATTGGTGAAAGTGGGGTGTTAAAGTCCCCTACTATGATTGTGTTACTGTCGATTTCCCCTTTTATGGCTGTTAGTATTTGCCTTTTGTATTGAGGTGCTCCTATGTTGGGTGCATAAATATTTACAATTGTTATACCTTCGTCTTGGATTGATCCCTTGATCATTATATAGTGTCCTCCTTTGTCTCTTGTAATAGTCTTTATTTTAAAGTCTATTTTGTCTGATATGAGAATTGCTACTCCAGCTTTCTTTTGATTTCCATTTGCATGGAATATCTTTTTCCATCCCCTCACTTTCAGTCTGTATGTGTCTCTAGGTCTGAAGTGGGTCTCTTGTAGACAGCATATATATGGGTCGTGTTTTTGTATCCATTCAGCCAGTCTGTCTTTTGGTGGGAGTATTTAATCCATTTACATTTAAGGTAATTATTGATATGTATGTTCGTATTCCCATTTTCTTAAATGTTTTGGGTTTGTTATTGTAGGTGTTTTCCTTCTCTTGTGTTTCTTCCCTAGAGAAGTTCCTTTAGCATTTGTTGTAAAGCTGGTTTGGTGGTGCTGAACTCTCTCAGCTTTTGCTTGTCTGTAAAGGTTTTAATTTCTCCATCACATCTGAATGAGATCCTTGCTGGGTAGGGTAATCTTGGTTGTAGGTTTTTCTCCTTCATCACTTTAAGTATATCCTGCCACTCCCTTCTGGCTTGCAGAGTTTCTGCTGAAAGATCAGCTGTTAACCTTATGGGGATTAACCTTATGGGGATTCCCTTGTGTGTTATTTGTTGTTTTTCCCTTGCTGCTTTTAATATGTTTTCTTTATATTTAAATTTTGATTGTTTAATTAATATGTGTCTTGGCGTGTTTCTCCTTGGATTTATCCTGTATGGGACTCTCTGTGCTTCCAGGACTTGATTAACTATTTCCTTTCCCATATTAGGGAAGTTTTCAACTATAATCTCTTCAAATATTTTCTCAGTCCCTTTCTTTTTCTCTTCTTCTTCTGGGACCCCTATCATTCGAATGTTGGTGTGTTTAATGTTGTCCCAGAGGTCTCTGAGACTGTCCTCAGTTCTTTTCATTCTTTTTTCTTTATTCTGCTCTGCAGTAGTTATTTCCACTATTTTATCTTCTAGTTCACTTATCCGTTCTTCTGCCTCAGTTATTCTGCTATGGATCCCATCTAGAGTATTTTTAATTTCATTTATTGTGTTTTTCATCATTGCTTGGTTCCTCTTTAGTTCTTCTACGTCCTTGTTAAATGTTTCTTGCATTTTGTCTATTCTATTTCCAAGATTTTCGATCATCTTTACTATCAGTATTCTGAATTCTTTTTCAGGTAGACTGCCTATTTCCTCTTCATTTGTTAGGTCTGGTGTGTTTGGACCCTGCTCCTTCATCTGCTGTTTTTCTGTCTTCTCATTTTGCTTATCTTACTGTGTTTGGGGTCTCCTTTTCACAGGCTGCAGGTTCGTAGTTCCCGTTGTTTTTGGTATCTGTCCCCAGTGGCTAAGGTTGGTTCAGTGGGTTGTGTAGGCTTCCTGGTGGAGGGGACTAGTGCCTGTGTTCTGGTGGATGAGGCTGGATCTTGTCTTTCTGGTGGGCATGTCCACATCTGGTGGTGTGTTTTGGGGTGTCTGTGGCTTTATTATGACTTTAGGCAGCCTCTCTGCTAATGGATGGGGCTGTGTTCCTGTCTTGCTAGTTGTTTGGCATAGGGTGTCCAGCACTGTAGCTTGCTGGTCGTTGAGTGAAGCTAGGTCTTGATGTTGAGATGGAGATCTCTGAGAGATGAAGTTGGCTCTCCCACCTCAGAGGCACAGCCCTGATGCCTGGCTGGAGCACCAAGAGCCTTTCATCCACACGGCTCAGAATAAAAGGGAGAAAAAATAGAAAGAAAGAAAGAAAGAAAGAGGATAAGATAAAATAAAATAAAGCTATTATAATAAAAAATAAGAAAAAAATTAAGAAAAAAGTTAAGAAATTTTTTTTAATTTTTAAAAATAAATTTATTAATTTTTTATAATAAAAAATAAGGGAAAATTATTACGAAAAAATTTTAATTTTTTAAAATAAAAAATATGAAAAAACTTATTAAGAAAAAATTTTTTTTAATTTTTAAAAATAGAAAATAAGGAAAAAATTATTAAGAAAACGTTTATTAAGAAAAAAAAAATTTTTAAGTAAAAAAAAAAAAAAAAAAGGACGGACCGAACCCTAGGACAAATGATGAAAGCAAAGCTATACAGTCAAAATCTCACCCAGAAGCATACACATATACACCCACAAAAAAAGGAAAAGGGGAAAAATTAATATATCCTGCTCCCAAAGTCCACCTCCTGAATTTGGGATGATTCGTTGTCTATTCAGGTATTCAACAGATGCAGGTACATCAAGTTGTTTGTGGAGCTTTAATCCACTGCTTCTGAGGCTGCTGGGAGAGATTTCCCTTTCTCTTCTTTGTTCGTACAGCTCCCGGGGTTCAGCTTTGGATTTGGACCCGCCTCTGCGTGTAGGTCACCTGAGGGCGTCTGTTCCCTGCCCAGACAGAACGGGGTTAAAGGAGCAGCTGCTTCAGGGTCTCTGGCTCAGTCAGGCGGGGCAGAGGGAAGGGTACGGATGCGGGGCGAGCCTGCGGCAGCAGAGGCCGGCGTGACATTGCACCAGCCCGAGGCACACCATGCGTTCTCCCGGTGAAGTTGTCCCCGGATCACGGGAGCCTGGCCGTGGCGGGCTGCACCGGCTCCCAGGAGGGGCGGTGTGCAGAGTGACCTGTGCTCGCACACAGGCTTCTTGGTGGCAGCAGCAGCAGCCTTAGCGTCTCATGCCCGTCTCTGGGGTCCGCGCTGATAGCCACGGCTCGCGCCTGCCTCTGGAGTTCGTTTAGGCAGCGCTCTGAATCCCCTTCTCCTTGAGCGCCACGAAACAAAGAGGCAAGAAAAAGTCTCTTGCCTCTTCAGCAGCTGCAGACTTTTTCCCGGACTCCCTCCTGGCTAGCTGTGGTGCGCTAACCCCTTCAGGCTGTGTTCACGCCGCCAACCCCAGTCCTCTCCCTGGGATCCGACCGAAGCCCGAGCCTCAGCTCCCAGCCCCCGCCCGCCCCGGCGGGTGAGCAGAGAAGCCTCTCGGGCTGGTGAGTGCTGCTCGGCACCTATCCTCCGTGCGGGAATCTCTCCGCTTTGCCCTCCGCACCCCTGTGGCTGCGCTCTTCTCCATGGCTCTGAAGCTTCCCCCCTCTGCCACCCGCAGTCTCCGCCCACGAAGGGGCTTCCTAGTGTGTGGAAACCTTTCCTCCTTCACAGCTCCCTCCCACTGGTGCAGGTCCCGTCCCTATTCTTTTGTCTCTGTTATTTCTTTTTTCTTTTGCCCTACCCAAGTACTTAGGGAGTTTCTTGCCTTTTGGGAGGTCTGACATTTTCTGCCAGCGTTCAGTGGGTGTTCTGTAGGAGCAGTTCCACGTGTAGATGTATTTCTAATGTATCTGTGGGAAGGAAAGTGATCACCACGTCTTACTCTTCCGCCATCTTGCCCAGACCCGCCCATCTTCTATTTCTTTCATCAGTTTCTTATAGTTTTCAGAGTATAGGTCTTTTACCTCCTTAGGTATGTTTATTCCTAGGTATATCTTTTTGACTTTGAAAATTCTTTTTTTTTCTTCTATTTTTCTTCAGCCATTACCTGTTGTTTATTTGCTCTTATATTCCATCTAGTTTAGTCTCATTTCTGAAATAACTTTTAACCTATAATTCTTTTCCTGAGCTCTGTCACTTCAAGTTTTCCTACTGCTGATTTATGTTGTTATTTCGCGTCTTCTATCACCTTCCTTTTGACACTTGTTTTGACATAATAAATCAGTTACTGACTTGCTTGTAGGCACATTTTTCTCTGGCATGCTTTCATTGTCTTTAGGGATGTTACTCTGTTCTTTATTTTGCTTCCTTATAACATTGTGCAGGATTTGACCTTGATACTCCTCTGTTGCTTACTTGTATATGAAATCAGTTTTCTTCAACTTTTAGAATGAAATGGGTTAGTGTAGTTTTTCTAACTCCACAGAGCTCCCTCTACTGTTGTTTTTTGTATAGTGCTGAACAATATGGAGGTGTGCTTTCTTTCTTTCTTTTTTTTAACAATTAACATTTTATTTATTTATGGCTGCACTGGGTCTTCGTTGCTGCACATGGGCTTTCTCTAGTTGTGGGGTACAGGCTCTAGGCGTGCGGGCTTCAGTAGTTGTGGCTCACGGGCTCTAGAGCGCAGGCTCAGCAGTTGTGGCGCATGGGCTTAGTTCTCCACGGCATGTGGGATCTTCCCAGACCAGGGATCAAACCCATGTCCCCTGCATTGGCAGGCGGATTCTTAACCACTGCACCAGTTAAGGGAAGTCCCGCAGCTCTGCTTTCTGAGCTTTCCAGGTTGTTCCTCTCCATTTTGACCAGGTCCTTCTTTTTCCTTCCTTTCCCTGCTTAAATGTGTTTCACTTCCAGAAGTTCCTCTTCAGTGTGGTATCTTGTCTTGGAAGGGAGCCGGAGTCTGTTTTGAGAGTTCTCAGGGGATAGACTGCTCCAGTTCCTTAAGTCCTCCTTAGTGCAGATATATTGTAATCACCTGCTATTGGAAAGAATCAAACGCTCTCAATTTCAGCTACTATTCTTAAATTGGCCCACTGTACTTTCCAGTGAATGCCTGTTAGCTATTTCCAGGTTCTCCCTTTCTCAGTGCTATCAGATGCCAATCCTACTGTTTATTTTTTTCAGCACATTTGCTAATAGGACACAGATCCTGTGGTCATTGGTGGGTATTCCCACCAACTTGAATCTTAGGTTTCAGGAGGATACTTGTCATCTAAGTTTTGTTATAAGTATACTGATCATGGGGTTTTGGTTTTGCTTTCTAGTTGACTATATTTTTGTGGGAATTCATGCCTTCTGACACCACTGCTATCTTCCCAGAATCCCCAGCATTACTTTTTCTTTTGACATTTATTTTGTGAAAATAATGTAGGGTATAGCTCTATGAAGCCAGAAGATGTGAGTTCTAGTTTAATCTAGAAAAGTGACAAAAAAGACTACTTTTGTTTATGTTTCCTATTGCTTAAATGGGAAGAGATAATCAGATTTGCTACAAAGGTTTAAAGTTGGACCATATGAAATTGCTGAGTTTTTTTGGTTAAAATGATTGATTGATGACAGTTTTACATGGTTCAACCTAATATATATTGACTTCAACCACATCCTTTCAGATTACTGAATATAAGCAATACAAAATGTCAAAACTCTAACATTAACATAGAACACAGCATTCTTTCACTTTTTCTTATATCCACAAATTTCTAAAAGTAATGCCTTAATTACTTGGTACTCCTCTGGTTACCTACCTCTCCAACTCTTCATGGTATACCCTTAGTAGAGATAACCTCTGCTCATTTCTCTTAAGTGTATGTCCTCACCACCCTAACTTTTCCATTTAGACTTGGACTCTAGGCAAGGTCCTCTGCTCCTCAGGTTTTAGCTACCATATGCAAGTGGATGACACTATAATATTCTTGCCCATCTCTGAAATTTAATTAAATTCTACACGGCACTCTTATAAAACAGGTCTTTTCTCACTCCGAGTGATCACAAACAGAGATGTTCACCTGTAAAACTCAAAAATCCCCATCACTTTTCCCTTACAACTTCCTTTGGAGGAATCCCTGGTTCTATGTTATCCTTACCTCAAATAACTTCTAGTGATTAACCTATCTTGCACTTACTTTTGCACCCATGACATGACACTTTTGTGAAAGCCACTTACCACCAAAAATCTTAGATCAGAGTAGTTTCCTCCTTTTCATTGACAAAAAATAAATTCCAACACACCCCACTTTCATAAAAAATCACTTCATTCATTCTACCAGTTCTCACTCTTGTGTTCACAATCAACTATAGCCCTTCCCAATCCTTACACATAACTGTATTTAAAAAATACTTAGTGATTCTTCAATTATCTATCCACATATACATACCTGAGTTAACAATGACCAAGATTGTGGTCTGAAGATAAAGGCATTCCATATATTAACATAACATGTGACAAAATGTCAAATACATGTAGACATTTAAATTTCTGTGGCCAAATTAAAAACCTGTGGCATTTAAATTTTTAATCCTAACAACTCACCGTGAAATGCTTAACATGTATCATATGAAATAAGTACACCTGAACCTTAAAAACGAGGGGGTTGGGGCGCCCACACTCTGCAGTCAAAAATCTGTGTACGAGGCAGATTCAACCAACTGCAGGTTGTGTAGTAGTATAGTATGTATTTATTGAAAAAAAATCCACGTATAAGTGGACTGCCACAGTTCAAACTCATGTTGTTCAAGGGTCAACTGTATACCTCTTAGTTCTTCCACAGCACATGGCAAAGGTATATTGATTACCTTGAAAAGAATGGGAAGGAAGCAACATTAATACCAAAACAAAGAAAACCCCAAAACTTTCTGTACCAGTATTCTATGATAGATCTTTCTGCATGGGCATTCAGTGACTTTTTGAGGAAAACAACCAATATGGTAGGTTAAAAAAAAAAAATCAGTCCACATTTAAAAGCAAATCTAAAATTCATTTCTTTTCAGGGTTCTCCAGAGAATCCTTCAATAAAGCACAGAAATTCCACTAACAAAAGAAATAAAAGGACATTACTGAAGTAACATATGTGGCTCCATATGTATTTCTATATACAACAGTTATTCATTGTTGCCTAGGAGCTATAGTAACCCCTCTGTATCCATGGGTTCTGCATCCTCCCTCAGATTCATCCAAATGTGATGGAAAATATTTGGGGAAAAAAATGCCAGAAAGTTCCAAAAAACAAAACTTTAATTTGCCGTGTACCAGCAACTATTTATGTAGCATTTACATTGTGTTAGGTATCATAAATGATCTAAAAATGATTTAAAGTATAAGGGAGAATATGTACAGATTATACGCAAATATGCCATCTTATATAAGGAACCTAAGCATCTGCAAAGGATGCTCCTGAAATCCCCCTTGAATACTGAGAGACAAATGTTTTGTGAATTTTTGTAGGGAAATGATCACCATTGTTTTCTTACCAACTGTTCTGAAGCCACCAGTTTAAGGAACTTTTTGATGAAGTCAATGAGTCCTTGGATGGTTCGGGTTCGCTCTACAGCCCATTTCTTTGTTTTCATTATAGGAGTGTCTCCCACAGCCTTTAGCAGGATGTCAACTGTAAAGGAAAAAAAAAATACAGTCGACACAATCAAAACAGGAATTAGGGGCATCAATGTCCAGACAGTCAGAAATCCGCCTATAACTTTACACTCAGTCCTCTGGATCCACAGTTCTGCATCACGGATTCAACCTACAATGGATTATGTAGTATTCTAGTACGTATTTATTGATAACAGTCCATGTGTAAGTAGACCTGCTTAGTTCAAACCCATGCTGTTCAATGATAAACTATAGTGACAAGTACACTGAAACATCTAAAGAGAATGTGATATAAAAGACTTTAGAAAACTTAAACTTTCAATCAACATACAGTTTATGTATTTATGATACTGGAAGTATGCCTGAGATGATAAATGGAAGATATGAAAAGATTCAATTAGAAGAATTTCACCTTCATCGAAACATTTATTTTTATTGAAAAAAATGGTAAACCTAAATTTCCAACAAAGATATTTAGAGGAGATTGGTTAAGTAAAGGATATTATACTCTGGTAGGATGTATATACTGTAGCAAAGATATAAAGCACACACTCTGAACTTCCTGGGTTCAAAATCCTGGCTCTGCCACTTGCTAAGTATGTATACATATATCTAGATAAGCTCTTTAATCTCTTTGTACCACATTTTCTTCACTTGTAAAATGAGGATAATAGCAGGAACCTGATAAGACTGTTATGAAGATTAAATGAATACATATAAAGTGTTTAGAACAGTACCAGGTCATAACTCACTTATTAAACCTTAAGATAATTAAGCTGCCATTAAAGATACTATAAAAGCATATTTAATAGTATGAAAAAATTATCAAAAAATACTAAATATAAAGCAGCATATGATTTCAATTTCATTAAAGCCATCACAGGCACATATTCACATAAATGTGGAATATGCACCAAAATGATATTTCCCAGTAGGGATATTATAGGTGATAATCACTTGATTTTACTTGTGCTTTTTGTAACCACCAAGTTTTCTACACTAAACTTTTAAATAAAGGAAAACAATAAAAATTATTAAAAAGAAAATACAAAAACTAGGGGCCAAAAAGGTTTCTGAGAAATCAAAGGTTTCAATAATTCAAAATACAAAGATGCAAACAGAGAGACTATGACTCTGTCTCCTGAAGTTACTTCATTAAAAAGAATTAGAAAATATAAAGAACAACCAAATGGAATTGAAAAATACAATAACTGAAGAGAAGAGTGCACTAGAAGGAATCAACATTAAACTAAATGAGGCAGAAAAATGTATCAGTTCTTCTGACAAAATACTGGAAATCACTGCCACCAAACAGAATAAAGAAAATAGAATGAAAAGAAATGAGGACAGTTTAAGAGACTTCTGGGACAACATCAAATGTGGTAATATTCACATTATATCCCAGAAGGAGAAGAGAGAGAGATCGGGCCTGAGAAAATATCTGAAGAGATAATAGCTGAAAATTTCCCTGACCTAGGGAAGCAAACAGTCACCCAAGTCTAGGAAGTGTAGAGTCTCATACACGATTGACCCACAGAGAAATACACCATGACACATTGTAACCAAAATGACAAAAATTAAAGATAAAGAGAAAATATCAAAAGCAATATACAAGGGAACTCCCATTAGGCTATCAGCTGATTTTTTAGCAGAAACACTTCATGTCAGAAGGGAGTGGCATGATATACTTAAAGTGATGAAAAAGAAAAACTTACAACCAAGAACACTCTACCCACCAAGGCTCTTGTTCAGATTTGATGGAGAAATCAAAAGCTTTACAGACAAGCAAAAGCTAGAAGAATTCAGCACCACCAAACCAGCTTTATAACAAATGCTAAAAGAACTTCTGTAGGTGGAAAATAAAAGGCCACAAATAGAAATGAGAAAATTAAGATACAGAAAAGCTCACTGGTAAAGGCAAACATATAATAAAGGCAGGAAATCATCCACACACAAAGCTAGTAGGGAAGTTAAAAGACAAAAATTGTAAAATCATCTATATCCATAATAGTTAAAGGATACACAAAACAATTAGATGTAAAATATAATATCAAAACAGTAATATTGATAGGAGGAGAGTACAAATGCAGGGTATCTAAAGTGCATTTGAAATTAAGAGATCAGCAACTTAAAACAAGCACATACAGATATAGGCTCCTATACAAAAACCGCGTGTTAACTGCAAAACAAAAATCTATAATAGATACACACACAAAAAAGAAAAAGGAATCCAAACATAATACTAAAGACAGTCATCAAATCACAAGAGAAAAGAACAAAAGAAGAAAAGGGGAAAAAAAAGACCTACGAAGATAAATCCAAAATAATTAACAAAATGGCAATAGGAACATACATATCAATAATTACCTTAAGTGAAAATGGACTAAATGCTCCAACCAAAGACAGACTGGCTGAATGGATACAAAAACAAGACCCATATATTTTTCTGCCCACCAGAGACACATTTCAGATCTAGACACACATACAGACAGAAAATGTGGAGATGGAAAAAAGGTATTCCACACAAACAGAACTCCAAAGAAAGCCACAGTTGCAATATTTATATCAGACAAAATAGACTTTTAAATAAAGACTGTTACAAGAGACAAAGAAGGACACTCCATAATAATGAAAGGATCAGTAGAAGAAGATATAACAATTGTAAATATATATGCACCCAACACAGGAGCACCTCAATATATAAGGCAAATGTTAACAGACATAAAAGGAGTAACTGACAGTAACACAACAATAGTGGGGGACTTTAACACCCCACTTACATCAATGGACAGATTATCCAGACAGAAAATCAGTAAGGAAATACAGGCCTTAAACAACACATTAGGTTAGATAGTCTTAACTGATAGTTACAGAACATTCCAACCGAAAGCAGCAGAATACACATTCTTTTCAAGTACACATGGAACATTCTCTAGGATAGATCACATGCTGCAACACAAAGCTAGCCTTGGTAAATTTAAGAAAACTGAATTCATATCAAACATCTTTTCCGACCACAACATTACAAGGCTAGAAATCAACTACTAGAAAAAAACTGCAAAAAACACAAAGGCTAGAAATCAACTACTAGAAAAAAACTGCAAAAAACACAAACACGTGGAAGCTAAACAATATGCTACTAAACAACCAATGGCTCACTGAAGAAATCAAAGAGGTAATTATAAATACCTAGAGACAAATGAAAACGAACACATAATGATCTAAAACCTGTGGAACACAGCAAAAGCTGTTCTAAAAGGAAAGTTCATAGTGATACAAGCTTACCTCAGGAAACAAGAAAAATCTCAGACAACTTAACCTTACATCTAAAGCAACTAGAGAAAGAAGAACAAACAAAACCCAAAGTTAGCAGGAGGAAAGAAATCATAAAGATTAGAGCAGAAATAAATGAAACAGAGATGAAGAAAACAACAGAAAAGATCAAAGAAACTAAAAGCTGGTTCTTTGAAAAGATAAACAAAATTGATAACCCTTTAGTCAGACTCATCAAGAAAAAAAGGGAGAGGGCCCAAATTAATAAAATCAGAAATGAAAAAGAAGTTACAACAGACACCACAGAAATACAAAGGATCATAAGAGACTACTCTGAGGCCATCATCACCCTGATACCAAAATCAGAAAAAGACATCACAAAAAAAGAAAATTGTAGGCCAGTATCACCAATGAACATAGATGCAAAAATCCTCAACAAAATACTAGCAAACTGATCCCTACAATACATGAAAAGGATCATACACCATGATCAAGTGGGATTTATCCCAGAGATGTAAGGAGTTTTCAATATCTGCAAATCAATCAATGTGATACAAAACTTCTAGAGCTCTTCAATGAATTCGGTTAAGTTGCTTGACACAAAATTAATGTACAGTAATCTGTTGCATTTCCTTTTTTTTTTTTTTTTTTTTTTTTTAGGCTGCACTGTGAGGGATGCGGGATCTTAGTTCCCTGGCCAGGGATCGAACTTGTGCTCCTGCACTGGGAATGCAGAGTCTTAACCACTGAACCACCAGGGAAGTCCCATCTGTTGCATTTCTACATACTAACAACAAAATATCAGAAAGAGAAATTAAGGAAATAATTTCATTTACCATAGAAAGATATACTGTGTTCTTGGGTTGGAATAATCAGTGTTGTTAAAATGACTATGCTACCCAAGGTAATCTACATATTCAATGCAATCTCTATAAAATTTCCAATGGCATTTTTCACAGAACTAAACAAATATTTTTAAATTTTATATGGAAACATAAAAGACCTTGAATAGCCAAAACAATCTTGAGAAAGAAGAACAGAGATGGAGGAATCACACTCCCTGCCTTCAGACTATACTATGACGCTACAGTCATCAAAACAGTACAGTATTGGCACAAAAACAGATACATAGATCAATGGAACAGGATAGACAGCCCAGAAATAAACCCAACGCACTTATGGTCAAGCAATCTACTACAAAGGGGACAAGAATATACAATGGGAAAAGACAGTGTCTTCAGTAGGTGGTGCTGGGAAAACTAGACAGCTACATGTAAAAGAATGAAATTAGAACATTCACTAACACCATACACAAAAATAAACTCAGAATATATTAAAGACCTAAATGTAAGACCGGATACTATAAAATTCCTAGAGGAAAACATAGGCAGAACACTCTTTGACATAAATTGCAGCAATATTTTTTTGGATTAGTGTCCTAGAGTAATGGAAATAAAAGCAAATGTAAACAAATGGTACCTAATGAAAGTTAAAAGCTTTGGCACAGTGAAAGAAACCATAAACAAAATGAAAAGACTGGGAGAAAATATTTGCAAATGATGCAACAGACAAGGGATTAATTTCCAAAATATACAAAGAGCTCTTACAGCTTAGTATCAAAAAACAAACAACCCAAACAAAAAATGGGCAGAAGTCCTAAATAGACATTTCTCCAAAGAAGACATACAGACAGCCAAAAGACACATGAAAGATGCTCAATATCGTTAATTATTAGAGAAATGCAAATCAAAACTACAATGAAATATCACCTCACACCAGTCAGAATGGCCATCATTAAAAAGTTCACAAATAATAAACGCTGGAAAGGGTGTGGAGAAAAAGGAAGCCTCCTACACTGTTGGTGGGAATGTAAATTGCAGCCACTATGGAGAACAGTATGGAGGTTCCTTAAAAAACTAAAAACTAAAAATAGAGTTACCATAAAACCCTGCAATCCCACTCCTGGGCATATATCTGGAGAAAACCATGATCGAAAAGATATATGCACCTGAATGTTCATAGCAGTACTATTTACAATAGCCAAGGCATGGAAGAAACCTAAGTGTCCATCGACAGATGAATGGGTAAAGAGGATGTGGAATATCATTCAGCCATAAAAAGAACGAAATAATGCCACTGGCAGCAACATGGATGGACCTAGAGATTATCATATTAAGTGAAGTCAGAGGAAAACAATTACCATATGATATTACTTATATGTGGAATCTGAAAAAATGGTACAAATGAACTTATTTACAAAACAGAAATAGAGTCACAAACAGAAAACAAACTTATGGGGGGGGATGGGGGGATAGATTAGGAGTTTGGTATTTATATATACACACTACTATGTATAAAATAGGTAAACCACAAGGACCTGCTTATAGCACAGAGAACTATACTATCTTGTAATAACATATAATGGAAAAGAATCTGATTAAGAAGATATACATATATGTATAACTGAATCACTTTGCCGTACACTTGAAACTAACACAACATTGTAAATTAACTATACTTCAATTTAAAAAAATTAAAAAGACATCCACAATCAAAGGAAACACTGAAAGCAGAGGTGTTCTGCTGCCCCCTAAAGTCAACTCTATTCTATTACATCCTTCCTGTCCCATTCCTTGGTATTAAAAATTGGGTCCCAATGAGGTTACTGAGATCAATTTACTGATGTTTACCCCTGGAATGGAGCCATCTAGAACACATAATGCACAGTTTATCTTCCTACTAAAGTTTATCTTCCTTCTTCCATTTAGTAATCCTACCCTCAGTTATCTAAGCAAAAGAGATGAATTGGGAGATAACTAAGGAGATTTTGGTTAACTCACTTTCCATACCACTTCAATCCCCTGGGGCTATCAGTCAGTTGCAACTGGGCATTGCAAGAAAGTGAAGAAGAAAGTGAAGTGAAGAATTACTGAAGAGAGCGAGAGCAAGAAGCTAGAGAAGGAAAAATATTTATTATAATGATAGCTGTACTTTATTATTACTTTTTTTAATTCTAAAGGTGATTTGCTTGTAGTTCTCCACTCTAGCTACACAGGAGACTCAACTGGGGGAACATGTATAAGAATACAGATGTCTACATCAATTAAATCAGAATCTTCTGGAAATTGGGCCTCGGCACTGCTATGTTTAGAAGCTCCCTCAGGTGATCCTAAAGTGCCGCCATAACTAACAAGCTCGGTCTGCTTCAGTAATATGTAGATTAAACCAAAGGTGGAGCATATGAAATATTTAAGCTTTTTCCATGAGAAAGGTCCTCAAAAAAGGATGACAACTTCAGGGTAGACATTCAATAGCTAGAAAGTAAGTTTTCTATCACAGAGGCTAACTCAAATGCTCACAGGAGCCAGAAGATGAAAATTCGATTTTTAAATGATGGTTAAAAATCATAAATTGTGCAGATTGAAGAAAACATGCCATATAACCTCAGGCCATATCTGGGAATGTGGGCCTTATTTTTTAGTCACAGTATTACACAGCAATCTTCAGGGTCAAGCACGTAGTTAATTGTTGACTAAGACTGCTAGATATTAAGACAAACTCTTTGAAAGTCTGTTTCTGCTTATAGTAAATTGCAAGGGAAAAAAAGGGAACAACACTACTGATTCACTTCGCTGTACAGCAGAAACTAACACAACATTGTTAACCAACTATATACTCCAATAAAAAAGAAAAAGAATCTCTAAAACTCATGGGATTCATCTGAAGAACGAGTCTAGTGGTTACCTACAGAAATAATTATAGTTTTTTGTTTATTTATTGGTGAATAATGTGTAAATGACAGAAGAGATTTCCCCCAAATGTAGAGGCAGTCTGACTTAAAAGGGGGACAGTGCTGGCAGAGACAATTATCCTTCACAGCAGCAGAAAGTGATGATGGATGAAAGGGCGTGAGATCACTGAGCACAACGTGAGAAAACGACTTCCTGATTTTCTCATAGGCAACTCTACATAAAGTGCTCCACTTAGGAATTACTGTATTTTACAATGGCGAACTAATTCTCAAGCAATAAAGGGTTGAGGACTAATTCTCAAGCAATAAAGGGTCCAGTTCAAGCAACGAAATGATTCATTTACAAAGATTCCAAAACGGTGTTTTTTTTTTTATTTTTTAAAAAGGCGATGCCTCTGCCTTTAGTTTTCCCTTAGCAGTCTTCATGCTGGGTAAAACCCCCGTTTTTTGGGGCCAAGGTGTGAAATCACACGCATTTGGTATAAAAAACAGCGACCTAGTCGGAAGGTGTGGATTCTAATTCAGATTTGCCGCAGACCATCCTTATTAGCTAAAATTATTATTCAAATAATTAGATCCCGCGTTAAGTACCTGGAGCTATCAAGATCCCACAGAGTTACCACCTTCAAAGAGCTCTCAGTCTGGTCATTTCAAAGGAAGATGAGAGTACAGCGTAATAAATGCCGTGACATTCAAAAACTGGGTACCACACCGCGAAGGTGCGTCCAGAGACAGCTTTCTTTCGAGGCACTTAACTCAAACGTCTTAAAAGCCGAAAAGTATACTTCCTCTCTCGTGACTGGTCAAAAACCTCGTCTGGAACCGGCCCTCCTCTAAATTTTGCTTCTTTATTAGCCGCCATCCCTATTCGAAGACAACCTCAACCTCCCGCCCCTGCCCAGAGTGAAACTGCTCTGAAAATTACTTTTCTTCTTGGTGTCACCGGCAGGTTCCTCTGTTCCCGGAGAGACTGCAGCGGAAGATGGGGGCTCCGGAGTGGCTGTTTCTGGGGAGACCTCCGTGGGTCCTTCACCTTCAGCAGCAACTGAGGGAGGGAGCTGCAGCGCAGACTCCGGCTCCTCAGCCATCTTGCTTGGAGGGAGGTGAGGGCGGAAGTGGTGGCTCAGCGCATGCAGTGGGCGGGCTTTGTGCCGGAGAGCGGCGCTTGGGAGGCGCCGGAGTAGGGGCGGGGAGAACCCAACCCACCACTGAAAGTCGGAATTGCAGGTTGGTCCTCTGCGTCGAACCTGTTGCAGTCCCCTGATCGCTGATAGACCAACTACTGTTTCTCCACAACCCCCCCCACCCCCCAACAGCAAGTTTCCGGAAAAGGTCGGTAGGCAACGTCCCAGTGAGCCGCCGGGTGCGCAGGCGCCCCTATGCTTCGAGCTCCGGCCTGGAGCTGTTTCCGCTTCCCTCCGCGCCGACCCCGCCCAGGCCCCGCCCTATCCAGGCCCTGCCCCGCAGCTCCGGGGCGCGCGCGGGGGCGCGCGCGTGTGCGGGAGGGGGCGGGTGGGGAAGGATCGCCAGCGAGATCCCAAGGCGAGGCTTGCGCTCGCGCTCCCGCCCCCGCCCTGGCCCCCAGCTCCCACCCGGTCGGCCCGGCTCAGCCATGATCAAGGCGATCCTAATCTTTAACAACCACGGGAAGCCGCGGCTCTCCAAGTTCTACCAGCCCTACGTGAGTACCCCGCTGCCGCCGATTCGGGCTAGGGGGAGTCGTTGGCGGCCGGCGGCGCCCTCAGGGCGACCCCCTCAAGCGCGCCGCGGCCCTTCTCGCGCCCCAGCCGTCTCGCGCTCCGGGCTGTCAGCCTCCCGGTGGGTGTGCCGGGTGCCCACCTCCCGCCGCGCTCCCTTCCTCCGACGTGGCTCTGCCCAGGTGGCTCCTCCGCCTGTCTGTGGGCTGGGTGGCTTCCCGGCTGCGCGGGCGAGGCCCTGGAGACTTCCCGGTGCGGGGCCGAAGCCAGTCGGTCAGCCGCAGCCCCCCTGTGCCCGAGAGCCCACCCGGCGCTCTCGCCGATCTGCAGCCCGCGGATTCTGTTAGCAGCCGAGGGAGACGGCGCGGAGCCGGCAGGTCTCGCAGCCCCACCTCCGTGACTCCCAGCCTTTCCTGGTGGACTTCTTTCTCTTCTCTTGTGGACGGATGGGCTACTGGTTTTCGCTGCCATCCTGTCGTCACGCAGGAACTTTGGCTTCCTGCGTTTGGAGACCTGCACGCTCAGACAGTCTCTCCAGTAGGTTGCCTTACGGGATCGACTGCCCCTGACTTTCAGGTGTCTCCTTTTTAACCAAAAAGATAAGTGAGGACCTAACGTTTTTATGTGGCTTTGCCCCCAGTGGCTGCAATTTATCTACTCCTGCAATAACTGGCGAGGATTGTAGTTTGACTAGTTAGAACTGTGATGCTATACCTGAAAGTTACCATTTCAGCGGCTGGTTTGGCATTTTTCTACGCAAGGGAGTTTGCCCTAATTTATAGTTTTTCTTTCTCCTTACGAAGAATAGTAATATTTGTTAAACTCTTTTAGAAGTGTAAATATTGTTGAAAAATGCAGAAGGTTTTAAGGTAGTGAAGATAAGTAATTTATCAGTGTTTGAGGGAGGGTTACAGACAGATGTGCTTATCTGAGGGCATAATTCACCACTATGTAGAACACAATATTAGGCTCTCAGTGGTGGGATTAATGTAGAGATAATACCTATTGCGTAGTATTGGGCATTTTGCTTAGAGCCAAAAAATGAGCTTTCAGTTAAATACTGAAAGTGTGCCAAGGCTAACACTTTTATGCAGATAAATCCCAGATGGAAATCATTCCTGCCGTTAAAAATTAAATGTGAAATGTCACTTTGCCTAAAATGATAATGCAGTCTGTGGAGGTGTTAGCTGAAGTGAGAAATCTTGAGCTCATTTCCTTAAGTAGTTTTGCTTTTGCTGGCGATAAAGAATATTTTCTACTACTCTTGATTGGTTTTAGTGTAGCATAATTTAAATACTAATGCTCTAAGAATTCTACATCATTCTTTAATCCAGGATAAAATTCTAGTTGATTCTTCAGAGTGGAAAAAATCCCCTTGACTTTACATTGTTACCTATTTGCCTAAAATATAGTACTGTACTGGCCTTTATTGAAGGAATCTTTCTTTTAGTCATTTTGCCCGTGCCATCCATTTGCAGTGTAGAAACAGTGTGTTCCAGTAGTGAAACAATTTTAAAATGTGTTTTTCCATATCTCCACTTAATAACTAAGCACTATTCAAAGTAGAAGGTTTCGTGGCTAATCTATAGTATCAGTGTAACCACTTCTGTAGTGTAGAATTTAACCACGTACAGAAAAATGTATTGAATTTGGAAATCCAGGAATACATCTTTCTCTTGTCCAACAATGGCAACAGAAATATCTTTTACCTTTACTCAGTAGGTAGCAGTGAAGGTTAATGTGGGAAGAGACAGTTGTTGCAGCAGTGGCAGCTCTGGTGTCATTTGTGGTCATTGCTACATGACAGTGTTACTGGGGGCAGGGAGCTAAGAGATGTAAAAAAGAAGAATCTAGTGGTTGCTGGTCGTGTGGAAGTGGGGGTGCTAGGAACTGTTATTGGTCTTTTATAAATTGAGTTTTGCCAACTGTGTATTTATTTTTGTCATTCAGGAATAATTTAAGATAATTTATTTATATATTTGCTTTCTCTGATAGATCATAAACTGTTTGAGGGCAGAAATCTTTTTCATTCAGTCAATTCATTTATTCACTCTTTATTCCATTTGTTTGTCAGCAAATGTTGATGTCATGCCTACCATGTGCAGGCAGTGTTTTAAAATTTGGAGGTGAACAAACAGATAACTTCTGCTCTTTCAGCAAGGGCATAGACAAAGCTAATAAGTAGAATATATACCATGCTGGATAATAATAAGTGCTGTGGGAAAAATAGAGCAGCGAAGGGTGATAGGGAATGCAAGGATGACACTTTAAAATAAGGTAGTCAGGTAAGTTTTCACTGAGAAGGGTGATATTTGAGCAAAGACTTGAAGGAGGTGAGAAAGCCAGCCTTGCAGGTATCTGGGGGAAGTTCTTTCCAGGCAGAGGGAGCAGCAGATGCAAAGGCCCTGAGGAGGGAATGCCTGTTTGAAGAAGCTGTCTTATTGGAAGAATAGGTGCCAAGATGACTGGCCTGGCAAAAGTAGACTATGTAAGGAAAGAGGAGTTGGAAATGCAGTCTGTATGTACAGGGCATCAGAGTTTATTCTATTCTCACTGCCTGGAATGTCCTTCCCTTCCACTGCCAAATGTCTAGATTCCAGGCTTAACTCAAACATCACTTAAGCATCCACTGAATCCTTTTACCTTGCTTAAAGACTCCTCTTGGTTCTTAGGATTTTATTTTTATCTTTATTATGGTACAATATTCTATTTCACATCCCAAAATTCCTTGGGGCATCCTATAGATTCCTTAAAGGAAGGTATCAGGTTTTAGATATATTTGTGTTACCCCCAGCAATCAACATTCAGCCTTGAATATAAAGAACTCCATACATCTTTGCTAAATGCATTCATCAGAGTTTCCTAGCTTGAGATGGAGTGTGGATTAGAAATGATTTCCTAAGGTTCCTTCCAACTCTTTTTTTTTGGCTGCGTTTGTCTTCATTGCTGCACGCTGGTTTTCTCTAGTTGCGGTGGGCGGGGCCTACTCTTTGTTGCTGTGTGCGGGCTTCTCATTGCAGCGGCTTCTCTTGTTGAGGAGCGAGGGCTCTAGGCGTGCAGGCTCCAGTAGTTGCAACGCGTGGGCTCAGTAGTTGCAGTGTTCGGGCTCAGTAGTTGTGGCTCGCGGGCTCGGTAGTTGTGGTGCATGGGCTTAGTTGCTCCGTAGCATATGGGATCTTCCCAGACCAGGGCTCAAACCCGTGTGCCCTGCATTGGCAGACGGATTCTTAACCACTGTGCCACCAGGGAAGTCCCCCTTCCAACTCTTAAAATTAAGTCCTGTATTAACTAGAAGTTTTAAGAATCCATGCCTTTAGGACAGAAGTAATGATGAAATAGCTGTCACTGCAACTGTTTCTGTTTTTAGTTGAAAGAAGTCTTTAAGAAGTAGATATCCTCCATAAATAAATAAATTAATTAAAAAAAAAGAAAATCCATAAATAAATAAATAAATAAATTAAAAAAAGAAGAAGTAGATATCCAATAATATTGACAGTTTTTAGTTTAATTTATTAAGGGATATCTACGTGTGTGGCTGGGGTACCAGTTCTGTTCTCTGATAGGATGCTGAGGTTTGAGTCCAACAATAATGATTTGACACTGAGGAGTTTGAAAACTATTTAACCATTTGCCAACCAGTTTCCCTTACTGCATTGGATTTCCATTTTTCATTTATCCTCTCTCATGATACAACAATTTATATGTTCATCTTTACCCTTTAATAGTACAGATTTCCAGTTCCTACTGTAATAGATTTTTAGGTTTGATTGTGCCTCCAACCTGCTGTTATGTGAGGGACATACGAAGTCACACCAGTTTTTCTAAACTGAAGTTTTTGATTCATTCTGCTAGAGTCAGACGTTAAGATTTCAAGGATGGACTCAGAATGCATCCACTTTTTTTTTTTTTAATATCTTTACTGGAGTATAATTGCTTTACAATGGTGTGTTAGTTTCTGCTTTATAACAAAGTGAATCAGTTATACATATACATATATCCCCATATCTCTTCCCTCTTGCATCTCCCTCCCTCCCACCCTCCCTATCCCACCCCTCTAGGTGGTCACAAAGCACTGAGCTGATCTCCCTGTGCTATGCGGCTGCTTCCCACTAGCTATCTATTTTATATTTGGTAGTGTATATATGTCCATGCCACTCTCTCACTTTGTCCCAGCTTACTCTTCCCCCTCCCCATATCGTCAAGTCCATTCTCTAGTAGGTCTGCGTCTTTATTCCCGTCTTGCCCCTAGGTTCTTCATGACCTTTTTTTTTTTTCTCCTTAGATTCCATATATATGTGTTAGCATACAGTATTTGTTTTTCTCTTTCTGACTTACTTTGTTCTGTATGACAGACTCTAGGTCCATCCACCTCACTACAAATAACTCAATTTCGTTTCTTTTTATGGCTGAGTAATATTCCATTGTATATATGTGCCACATCTTCTTTATCCATTCATCTGTTGATGGACACTTAGGTTGCTTCCATGTCCTGGCTATTGTAAATAGAGCGGCAATGAACATTGTGGTACATGACTCTTTTTGAATTATGGTTTTCTCAGGGTATATGCCTGAGGTAGTGGGATCGCTGGGTCATATGGTAGTTCTATTTTTAGTTTTTTAAGGAACCTCCATACTGTTCTCCATAGTGGCTGTATCAATTTACATCAGAATGCATCCACTTTTGTTTTTACCTTCGGTATCCTTGAGCTATGACTGCAGAAGTTCAAATGTTTTTCTTGGTTTGTTTCTTTAATTGATATTTAGCCATAGCAACTTGGCAACAGTAAACTTTAGTGTTTTTATATTTGCTTGGCAATATTTATGTATTACTGTAAATGACTAAGGAGATTGATATTTCATATGCCAGATATATTTTTACATAGCCATCAAGCAAGAAAAAAAAAGCTCTTGGGTTATGATTCTCATGTTATTAATGCACCATGGCGTATCCTTTGGTGAATATCTGTAATGAAATAAAAGTTTTTTTTTTATATTAATTATCTTAGTTGTGTCTACACATATAAAAAATTGTGTATGTATAAGCATGCACACAAAGTGCAAACAGGAAAGTTTTCAAACTCTTACATACACGAGTTGTCTCAATATTCTTATAAACTATGTCCGATTATTAAGCTGTTTGTCAACCAAATGCAAGCCCTAGAAGGAACTCTGATTGTTCTTTCCTTTTTTTTGAATGTATTTACATAAAAAATATAAAGTGTAAGTATGTATAACTTTTTTTCTTTTTAAAAGATCTTTAAGAAAGATGCATTGGTGTTTACTGATGTCTTTTTTGGGTAGCTATTAAGACAACGTGACAGATGGGATACTTAAACTTATTTTTATGATGGAGATGTAGTTGTCAACAGTTCTAAGTATTAATTAAGGTATTAACACATATTAACATATAGTATTCGACTTTTGTTAACAAGATAATTCAAAATGATTTGATTTCCTTCCATATGGGTTAGGATGCTTTTGGCTACGTAAGTTGGGTTGTATGTAACCTGACTCAAATTTGCTTAAGAAGAACTTTGTTAGGATACGGAATAGGAAGTGCAGACTAGTAGACAAACTACAAAATTATTTGATTCAGCAAATCAATGATTTCATCACAGATCCAGTTTCTTTCTCTTTCTCTGCCCTCCTTTTCACAAAATTGATGTCCAAAGGCTGATTTCCTCCTTGAAATCAGTTGTAATCAATAAAATGCACAAGGAGAGAGTGATCTGTTCCTGTAATCCTGGGCTGTGTCTTTCCCTTCAGCCTGGTTAGTTCTACCCAAGACCAGTAACAGCTTATACGAATGGGGATCCACCCTTGTAGCTGAGGAAGGTGGAAACATGAAGAAAATTGGTATTCTGTTGGAAAGGTGGAAGAGAAGAGTGGATGTGGGTAGGCAAAAAAGTGTCCACTATTCTCTCTTCATTAGCTCACATTATTTCTTTTGAATAGGTAGTTTCTTCGTCTGTAATTTTAGATTGCTTCTGAGGATGTTACTATCAGGAATGGTTCTTGATAATACGTGGTTCTGAACATGTGCCACAAAAGATCTTAGTTCAAGGTATTCCTTACACCAATGGATCATTGAAAAATTCAAATTCTAATATAATCACCATTTTTGTGGGTAGTATGCTTGAAAACTTGCTTTTAAAAAATTAAGATGAATAAACCTGTTGAAAATTGTATTGAAAGGAAGAAATAAAATGTTCACCATTACAGTGATTTTTTTGGTTTGGGGGAAAAGGTTATAAATAGGACAGCGTTATAGTTCATTCCTCTGCCTTTCAGGACTGAGAAAGGTCTTGTATAACGTGGCTGTATTATGTTTCTTTAGTAAAGTTGATTGTTCAATTATTTATTGTTTTAATTTTTAAATAAGTTTCTTTATTGTGATTACATGGAAAATATTTAAGTATTAAGGTCACTGGGGGACTTCTGTGGCAATGCAGTGGTTAAGACTCCATGCTGCAGGGGGCACGGGTTCGATCCCTGGTTGGGGAACTAAGATCCCACATGCCACATGGCGTGACCAAAAAAAAAAAAAAAGATTACTAGGGACATCCTTGATTTCACCACCCATCGATAACTATTGATATTGTATTTCTTGTTTATTTTTTCTTAAATTTTTTCTTCCAGAATATTTCAATGAAGAGTATATACCTTTTAGACATTACTAACACAAAGAATGCATTGAAGCTGTTGTTGGTTTTATGGAACATTTGTGGCTTTAAGATAACCAAATATCTGGTTAATGTCTGGCTGTTCTGTTGTTAAATGTTTAAAAATACAATAGTGTATGTTAATTGCACTTTAATAATTTGCATGTATTTTTTTCTCTGTGTATATCTTTTTTTTTCCCCACATAGTTTAACTTCTGTAAGTAACCTGAGTGTATCAGGGACCTTCCCTTTTTTGATCCCAAAGGGCAATATTTGCTAATTTTTGTTATAAAGTCAAAGAATTCATTCTTTAACCCTTGGAGTTGTCTTTGTGCTTTTTGGGTTAGGATTTCTTCACTGCTGCTGCTAAGCCAAGGTGATTCTGAGTTGTAGACCACCGAGAGGAGCCAGTCCCCTTCCAGTTTCTTGTGTAAAACTCTCACATTAGGATAAATTACACATGTTTTTTCCTTGCCCATTCAGCCCTATCAGCCTTCCGCTTACCAAATTCTTTGAACTGCAATACAGACAAACAACTTTATTTACTGAAGGATCAGGCAACTCTCAAGAATACTGCAGTGTAGGAGGAGTAAAGGCCGGTATTCTAGCTATCAGGTGTTAAGTTCTTAAGTCTCCAAGGGGAGGCACATCTGGACTTAGTCCTTTGAAAGTAGGAGCGGCCTTTTTCGATACTATCTGACCTGTCCATTGCACTCTCTATGCTCTTTTCCTCTGCCCATATTCCTTCAACAGATATCTATTTGTTGTTTGTATGCCCCTGTTCTAAGCACTGCTAATATTGTAATGAGTAAGACTGATGTCCTTCCTGCCCTATGAGTTTACATTCTAGTGATAGGAAATAAGCAATAAACAAATTATGTAACAACTGTGATTAGTCTGTGAAAAAAAATGAAACAGTGTAGGGGGATAGAGAATGATGGGGGAAAGGCTCTCTTAAATAAAATCATCAAGGAAAGCCTCTTTAAAAACCCGACATTTGAGAAGAGAACTGAATGAGGTGAGGGAGTGTTTGAGAACAGCTAAGGAAAGAATGTTTCAGGCAGAAAGAGGTTCAGGATCCCTCAGATGGGTCCAAAATTTGTGTTGAGGAATAACAAGAAGGCAAGTTGAGTGATCACAGGTAAGAGTGGCAAGAGATGAAGTCAGAGAGAAAGATAGGGACAGATCATGCCCATATGCCAAATCACACAGTCTCTTCGAGTCTTTCAGTCTGATGACATCATCCCTAACACGCTCTCCACAAGAAGTATTTCTCCTTGAATCCCACTTGTATTTTGCACAATTGAACAATGCCTCTGGCCTCTGCAGGAGAGTCAGTGATGCTCAGTAATGAGACTCTGCTCAATTATTTTCTTCTCTACCTGGTTTGGAGAGGTAGGAGAGCTAACCCAGTGAATGAAGGTAAAAGTGAGTGCTCAATTCTGTGCAGCCTCTATACTAATGAGACCAGTGATCAAGCTGGTTTCGTTTCCTAAGTAACCTGTGAAGTAATACAAGAAGAAAAGCATTTATTTGTCCCAGACATCTCACAGCCTTAATTATAGATGAGCAAAGTTTATGTGAAGCCCACTAAACCACCTCTAATATTGTGCGGAGAAGCATTTACATCCTTCCTGCTTTGCTTCGAGCCTTGTAATTCAAGAATCAGTAGCTGTCAGTCATTGTTCCCTTTGTTACCCAGAAGGAGAGGGCTCTTTATCTGTATGTCAGACCCACTGAATTGTTTTGATTACTATGTGCTGTCTAATTAAGTGGGGAAGATTGCTAGTTCATCCCACCACACATATATTCTTCCATTTCCTGTCATCAACATATCTGATGACCCTGTCATCAATATATATAGTTCATCCCACCACACATATATTCTTCCATTTCCTGTCATCAATATATCTGAGTGTGATTGTTATAAAATAATTTTTTTATGGTGCTAAAATATATGTAATGTGAAATTTACCATTTTAGGAAGTATATAGCTCTGTGGCATTAAGTAAATTCTCAGTGTTGTGTAACCATCACTAACTCTCCATCTTCAGAACTTTTTCATCTTCCCCACTTGAAACTTTGTACACTGTTAAACACTTAACTCCCCATTCTCCCCTTCTCCCAGCCACTGGTAACCACCATTCTCCTTTCTGTCTCAATGAATTTGACTACTCTAGGAATCTCATGAAAGAGGAATTATACAATGTTTGTCCTCTTATGACTGGCTTATTTCACTTAGTATGATGTCTTCAGAGGTTTAACTATGTTGTCAAATGTGTCGAAATTTCATTCCTTTTTAAGGCTGAATAATATTCCATTGCATATATGTATGTGCCACACATTGTTTATCCATTTATCTGTTAGTGGATCCTTGGGTTGCTTCCACTTTCTGGCTGTTGTGAATAATGCTGCTGTGAACAAGGGTCATAGGATACATTTCTCTACTGACTAGTAACGTTGAGCATCTTCTCATGTGTTTACTGATCATTTGTATAGCTTCTTTGGATAAATGTCTGTTTAAGTACTTTGCCCATTTTATAATCTGGCTGTTTGATTTTTTGTTGTTGAGCTGTTCTTTATACATTCTGGATATCTATCCCTTATCAGATATATGATTTGCAAATATTTTCTCCCAATCAGTGGTTTGCTTTTTCACCCAAGGAATGGTATCCTTTTTCAAAGGATAGTGTCCTTTGATGCACAAAAGGTTTTAATTTTGGTGAGGTCCAGCTTACCTTTTTTGTTTTTCTCCTGTGCTTTTGGTGTTATATCCAGAAAATAATTTTTTAATGACTACATAATAGTTTGTTGTATAGTGTATCATAATTTATTTAACCAGACTTCTACTGTGGACTTTTATTTTGAAAAATGTTTTTTTAAATGAAGATTGAATAAGAAAATACTTATAAAACCTGATGCATAATAAAGACTCAATACTTGTTACCTAAATTAATAATAACTTTTATTACTACTTTTATTATTATTACTTTTATTATTACTACTTCTTTCTAATTCCTATCCTTGGTTGGAAAATTATATAACTTAGGGACTGTAGAACATTCCAGAGATTGTTCTCAGATATTCTTATTTCCTCAAAATGAATTGTAGACCTTGTTTTAGAATGAACTTCCTTCTTATTACATAATACAAAGTCCTACAAGATTCTTCCAGAGAAGAGTTTCATTGAGAGATGTTTTAAGGAGAAAGTTAGCTAAAAAACTTGCCCAGCTTTTTTTTTTTTTTTTAAAGAATTACCTAACATTAAAAAACACTTTAAGATATAATTTATAATTCACATACTATAAAATTCACCCATTGAAAGTGTACAATTCAGTGATTTTTTTTTTTTTTTGGTAATCATGGTTGTGCAACTATCACCATAATCTAAGTTTAGAACGTTTTCATCAAACCAAATGAAACCTCATACCCATTAATAGTCACTCCCCAATCTGTACTCCCCCCAGCCCCTGGCAACCACTGATCTATTTTCTGTGTCTTTAGATTTGCCTCTTCTAGACATTTCATATAAATGAAATCATGAAATATGTAGTCTTTTGTGGTTGGCTTCTTTTCACTTAGCATGATGCTTTCAAGATTCACTCATGTCACAGCACATATCAGTACTGCATTCTTCTTTATGGCCAAGTAATATTCCATTGTATAGATATACCACGTTTGTTTATCCCTTTATCAGTTGATGGGTGTTTGAATTGTTTCTACTTTTTTGGCTGCTATGAATAGTGCTGCTGTGAACATTCATGTGCAAATTTTTCTGTGCACATGTATTTTCACATCTTTTGGGTGTGTATCTAGGAATGGAATTGCTAGGTCATACAGTAACTTTGTTTATTAATTGTTTAAAGAACTACCAGACTGTTCTCCAGATTGTCTATTCCATTTTACATTCCCATCAGCAATGCATGAAGGTTCTAATTTCTCCATATCCTCATTAACTCTTTTTTTAAAAAAATATTTGTTTATTTATTTATTTATTTGGTTGTGCCAAGTCTTTGTTGCAGCAGGTGGGCTCCTTAGTTGCAGTTTACCAGCTCCTTAGTTGTGGCTTGCCAGCTCCTTAGTTGCAGCTCACGGGCTCCTTAGTTGCAGCATGCGAACTCTTAGTTACAGCATGCATGTGGGATCTAGTTCCCTGACCAAGGATTGAACCCAGGACCCCTGCATTGGGAGCACGGAGTCTTCACCACTGCACCACCAGGGAAGTCCCTCATTAACTCTTGTTATTTTATTATATGTCTTTTTGATTCTAGCCGTTCTGGTGAATGTCAAATGGTATCTCATTGTGATTTCGGTTTGTATTTTCCTAATGACACTGACAGTGAGCATCTTTTCATGTGCTTATTGGCTGTTTGCATATCTTTGGAGAAAAGTCCATTCAAATCCTTAGCTTATTTTTAAGTCAGGTTATATGTCTTTTCGTTATCGAGTTTGTAAGAGTTCTTCATATACTCTGGATGCAGGTACCTTACAGATGTATGATTTGTAAATATTTCTTCCTGTTTTGTTGTTTTCACTTTCCTGCTGATAACATTTGCAGTGCAAAGGTTTTTAATTTTGATGTCGTCCAATTTATCTATTTTTTCCTTTGCCTGTGTTTTTTTGCACATCTAAGAAAGATTTGTCGAATCCAAGGTCATATAGGTTAGTACCTATAATTCCTTCCAAGAGTTTTGTAGTTTTCTTATACTTAGGTCTGTGATCCTTTTTGAGTAAGTTTTGTGCAGGGTGTGAGCTAGGGATTAACGTTATTTTTATGCATGTGGCTATCCAGTTTTCCTAGCACCATTTGTGGAAAGACTATTCTTTTCCCATTGAATTGTCTAGATACCTTACTCCAACTTTCCTCCCCAAATTTTACTTTGTTTTTGAGTTTTCAGACCTTTCAACTTCCACCACGGTTCAGGCTCTCACTTTAAATATTTCAAACTCTCAGTCTATCACCTTCTCAGCTGTTTGTTATTTAAATTAAATAATAAGGTTTTGGCCACTGAAAGTGGGAAACATTTTAGTATGTATGGTAGATGTTAATTTTAGAGTGTTAATAATAGCTGTCATTTATTGAGTGCTTTCTTTCTTGTGCTAAGTATTTTTAATACATTTTTATGCATTGTGGGGGAAAATGCCAGAGAGTTCAAAGAAATTTAATGAAATATCTGGGCAAGTGTTAATATAATTTATGTTGCAGGTGCCCTCTTCCCTCCTTGTTGTTTGGGATTTAAGGGTAGCCCCATGATGACTGCTTGTTCTTCATACACTCAGGCTAAAGTGAATCCTACTCGCGTATATCAAGTCTCCAGCCAGACTTCCTACTTGGGAGAGGTCTGGCAAAAAAAAAACACTGAATTTTCTTTGCTGGGGCCTTCTCTTCTTCATGATTCCTAAATGTTGGCGTGCTCTGAGGCTTAGTTTTCAAACTTCTCTTCCTTTTAGGAAAAAGACAGTCCTCTTCCTTTTGCAAAATGAGCTACTTATTATTCCTCATATATGCTTCTCGCTTTTCTTGATTCCATGCTTTGGCCCAAACTTTTCCTTCTGCCTCCAATATCATGAAACTTCACATTCCCTCTTCTCTGCATTTCTGAATTCTATCTGTTCTTTAAGGCAGTTCCTAGATATCTGTCACTTTTCTTTGAAAATAATCTTGCTGCTGAAAATCATTTGTTCCCCTTCTTATAGTATATTATTTGTGCTGTTCTTATGTCAGGGGTTGCCCCCTTTTATTATAAAGACATCTATTTCTTTTTTGAAATATAAAAAAGGCAAGATATAGAACATGAAATAAAAATATTAAGTAGTTATATTCATTTTATTTCTTGCTTTAAGTTCTTTGGGAAAAGAAACTGTTTCTCTTTCATCTTGGTAATTCTTGATATTCTAACATTCAGTGGAGTGAATGAATGCATTTTTTTTTTTTTTTTTTTTTTATTGGCTGCGTTGGGTCTTTGTTGCTGCTCATGGGCTTTCTCTAGTTGCAGCGAGCAGGGGCTACTCTTCGTTGCGGTGCACAGGCTTCAGTAGTTGTGGCTTACGGGCTCTAGGCACGCAGGCTTCAGTAGTTGTGGCACACAGGCTCAGTAGTTGTGGCTTGCGGGCTCTAGAGTGCAGGCTCAGTAGTTGTGGCACACGGGCTTAGTTGCTCCGCGGCATGTGGGATCTTCCCGGACCAGGGCTCGAACTCATGTCCCCTGCATTGGCAGGTGGATTCTTAACCACTGCGCCACCAGGGAAGCCCGAATGAATGCATTTTAAGAAAAAAATTCTTCGTGTGTGGGAGGGAGGGAAGAGGATAATGACATATTTACTGTTTGATTAGAGGAAAGTTTGGGTTTTAAAGTTGCCTTTTATGATATATGTGTAGGAACAAGGAAGAAACATAGGAAAAGATAAGGTTTTATTAGTGGGATACTGAATTTTTAAAATTTAATTTTTAGTATACATTAAGAAGTATTTAAAATAATAAAAGTTGTTGCCTTTATGTAACTCTAGTTGTCTTTAGACTGATGTAATTTAGGAGTTGTGACCGACTTAAATGTATGTATACCTTTGTTATGAAACATAGTGTTAGGAAATCTGAACAGCCCGAGGCAAGCTCCAGGCTTCTTTATGAAAGCTGTTAAATTAAATTGATTTTTAAAGAAAGGGAAGTTGTCTTATGTAAGCAGAGACTTAATTTGTTTAATCTTAACTTAGACTGGTTATTTGATTAAAATTTCAAGACTTCTTACCAGTATTGATTTTCTTAGTTGAGTATTGCTTGGTATTTTAAGAAAGATGATTCCAAGTAGCAGTCTTGAAGTTCATATGAGAAATTCTTTTCACTGTTAAAATAGTGAAACATAATTAAGGTTTAGCATATTTAACCTGTTATTTGTTTATAAACAATAATATAATGCAAAAAGATAACTTTCCTTAAAATAAAACTCCTCTAAGACCTTTACACTATCATTAGAATTCTAACAAGGCCTAGAGGTAGATTTTCTAAAGTAAGTCAGTGTTAATCCATGCTTATTATGTGCCAGCTGTTGTTTTCAAGAGCTTTATGTATATTAACTCAATCTTCAATCTTCACAACAACTCTGTGAGGTAGATACTGTTATTCTTGCTACAAATGAGGAAAACTCAGGCACAGAGAAGTTAAGTAACTTGCTCAAAGTCACCCAGTTAATATAGACCATATTCAGGAATAAACCCCGATAGTCTGGTTGCAGAATCCATACTCTCCTCCCTCCCTTTTTTATTTTTAGTTTGCTTATCAAAGTTATACATTAGCATAGGTTAAAGAATATAATAGTTCTATAAGGTTTATAAGGAAAAAACAACATGCTCTCATTTCCCCCTTCCCACAGGTACGTACTTTTATTTGATAACTCGGTGATTATTACATGTCCCTAAATAACATGCTTGTTTTGTTGCCTGATTTTTCACTTGTGGGCATGATCTGTTGACTTCTGCTATTGAAAATGATTATTTAGCTCTTTTTCCACCCCTTCCGCCCAGCATCTGCATCCTACCAGTCCTTTCATAGTTACTTCATAATTTTGATTAGATCAGTATTTGGTGTTTACATTAATTTCTTGTGTAAACATCCTCAGCTGAACCATGTTGTAAACTGTGCTTAGTTTTTCCTTTCCTGACATTTCATTTTCCTTGCAGGTACAGTCGCCTTTTCCTTTGATCAAGTTTTTTATTTACTTATCACGAATTCATGTCTTTGCCATTTGTCTCAGTCATATACATCTTCTATCAGTTTCATGTTCCTGAAGAAATCCCTCCTGGAATCCTTTGACTAGGTCCAACCTGGACCTGTTTTATGGAAGTCATATTAGGATCTTTGTTATCTTAGGTATTCCTTTTGCCTATTCCTGTGTTGGATCCCTTGTTGCTTGATTTTTTTGGTTTATTACCTTACCATGGTGGAGCTTACAGGAGTTATCCTCCAGTAACTTCTTGAGAAAGGTCATGGGAGGTAGATTTTTTTTGAGATCTTGCATGTCTGAAAAGAGTATAACTTTACATTGACTGCCTATAGAATTCTTGGTTGGAAATAACTTTTCCTCAGAATTTTGGTGGCATTGCTGTATTACCTTTTAGTTTCCAGTATTGTTATCGAAAAGCCTGATGCAACTCTGATTACCTGTTCTTTGTGTATGATCTGTTTTTACTGTCCAGAAAATATGTAGAGTCCTGTTTGTCAGCAATTTCTAAAGTTTCCTAGACCCTTGCTATGAGTCTGTTTTCATTAGTTGTGCTGGATCCTTGATGGGCTCTTTAATTCTGGCAGTTCTTGTTTCTTTCCTTGAAAAATTTCTCAGTTTGCTCTCTTCTCTTTTTGAATCTCCTTTTATTCAGCATTTCTCTGGACTGTTGTTCTACTTTTGTTATCCTTTCTCTTCTATTTTCTATCTTTCCGCCCTTTGGTCCTATTTTTTGAATGATTTTCTCACTTTATTTTCCAGTCTTTCCCCCAAATTTTAAAATTTCTCCGTATATTTTTAATTTACGTGAACTCTTTTTAAAAAATTTCTGAATGTTACTGTTTTGTGGTATGCTGTTCCTGTTTCATAGTTGGATTATCTTTTCTTATCTCTCTGGTATTAATTATATATACTTAAAAATTTTCTTCTTCCTACTTGGTTTGTTTCCTCTCCGTTGCTTTTCTCCCCTACTTTTGTCCGTAGCTTTTATGTTCGAGCTGTCTTCAGATGTCCACTAATCTTTGGTTGACTTCTGTGTAAAGATAGGATACTGAAAACTAATTGGAAACGCTGAATCCATGAGTAGAGGTTATCTATATGAGCTTTACTTGAGACACTGTGGCTAGGCAGTTTAGCCAGGGTAACAATTGCTGTAACAACAATCCCCCCAGTCTTAGTGCCTTAACACAAAAAAAGTTTATTTCTCACTCACATAAAGTATAGTATTGGTGTTTCTGATCAGCTAGAACCTTCTTTGTGGGCATTTATTTGTCATTCTTGAGATGGTGTCAATGGAACTTCTGCATCTAGTTAACATGGAAGATTGTGCAGGAATTTTTATGAGTGAGGCTTAGATGGTGTATTGTTTTCTTTAATTTATTTTATTTATTTATTTTTGGCTGCATTGGGTCTTCGTTGCTGCATGCGGGCTTTCTCTAGTTGGGGCGAGCGGGGGCTACTCTTTGTTGCGGTGCGCAGGCTTCTTATTGCAGTGGCTTCTCTTGTTGCAGAGCACAGGCTAGGCATGCGGGCTTCAGTAGTTGTGGCATGTGGGCTCAGTAGTTGTGGCTCACAGGCTCTAGAGCGCAGGTTGAGTAGTTGTGGCACACAGGCTTAGTTGCTCCGCAGCATGTGGGATCTTCCCAGACCAGGGCTCGAACCTGTGTCCCCTGCATTGGCAGGCGGATTCTTAACCACTGCGCCATCAGGGAAGCCCCTAGATGGTGTATTTTTTTTTAAATTTTAAAAATATTTTTAAAATTAAAAGAAGTTTTGTTTGAAGTATAGTTGATTTACAATGTTGTGCCAGTCTTTGCTGTACAGCGAAGTGACACAGTTAAACACATGTAGACATTCTTTTTCTAACATTCTTTTCCATTATGGTTTATCACAGGATATTGAATATAGTTCCCTGTGTTATACAGTAGGAGCTTGCTTATCCATCCTATATATAGTAGTTTACATCTGCTAATCCCAAACTCCCAGTACTTCCCTCCCCCACCCACCCACCTCCCCTTTGGCAACCACAGGTCTGTTCTCTATGTCTGTGAAACTGTTTCTGATTTGTAGATAGGTTCCTTTGTGCCATACTTTAGATTCCACATATAAGTGATATCATATGGTGATATCTTATCATTTGTCTTTCTATTTCTGACTTCACTTAGTATGATAATCTCTAGTTGCATCCATGTTGCTGCAAATGGCATTATTTCATTCTTTTTATGGCTGAGTATTTTTCCTTTGTGTATATGTACCACATCTTCTTTATCCATTCATCTGTCCATGGACATTTAGGTTGTTTCCATGTTTGGGCTATTGTGAATAGTGCTGCTATAAACATACGGGTGCATGTATCTGTTTGAGTTATAGTTTTGTCCGGGTATATGCCCAGGAGTGGGATTGTTGGATCATATGGTAATTCTATTTTTAGTTTACTGAGGAACCTCCATACTCTTCTCCATAGTGGCTGCACCAGCTTATCAATACATTGGCACCAACACTATAGGAGGGTTCCTTTTTCTCCACACCCTCACCAGCATTTGTTATTTGTAGACTTTTTAATGATGGCCATTCTGACTGGTGTGAGGTGGTACTTCACTATAGTTTTGATTTGCATTTAAAGAAAACATACAGATGACCAGTAGGTACATGGACAGTATATTTTTAACAACTGGCTCACCTGGGAGGAAAGAACTCTATTTTGTAGTATTGGCTACATGATGTAAGTACTCCATTATGGTCAGTTTCATGCTACCAGCATGATATAGTGACATCATGTGACTGAATGCAGAAATGGGAAGAGATACGCACTGTTGGTTTTCAGTTGTGCCAGCTCTGGTATGCCACTGCAACTGCCTACCACATCACGTTGTCCAAAACTGAGTTGTATGGCTCCCTTAAATTCAAGGGAGAATGGAAAATATTCTTGAATTGTGTGCTTGGGAAGTAGAGTTTGGTGAACAGATAACAGTTTCTGCCAAAGTTGGAACCTCCGATGTCATTAACTTTAGATCTAGGTACAGTTCCTGGAGAAGTTTGTTCCAGGCTTCAGTCCAGAGGGTGAAGAAGGCCTAACTGTAGGAATTCTGGGAACTGATTGAAGAAAAGGACTAGGGATTTCAACATCTGGCTTGTTGACATTTTCTTAACCCCTCTGTTTTCAGTATGACCTGGTATTCACTTATACTGCTTCTCTAACAAATGACCACAAACTCAGTGACTTAAAAACAATGCAAATTTGCAGGCATACCTCATTTTATTGCACTTTGCTTTATTGCACTTTACTGATACTGTAGTTTTTACAAATTGAAGATTTGTGGCAACCCTGCCTCAAGCCAAGTCTGTTGGCGCCATTTTTTCTAACAGCATTTGCTCACTTGTGCCTCTATGTCATATTTTGGTAATTCTCGCAATATTTCAAATTTTTTCATTATTATTATCTTTGTGATAGTGATCTGAGATAGTGATCATTGATGTTACTGTTGTAATTGTTTTGGGATGCCACGAACCGCACACAGATAAGAGAGCGAACCAAATGTGTGTGTTCTGACTGCTCCACTCACCAGCCAATCCCCTATCTCTCTCCCACTTCTTGGGCCTCCCTGTTCCCTGAGACACAGCAATATTGAAATTAGACCAGTTAATAATCCGACAGTGGCCTCTAAGTTCAAGTGAAAGGAGGAGTTGCATGTCTCTCACTTTAAATCAAAAGCAAGATATGATTAAGCTTAGTGAGGAAGGCATGTTGAAAGCTAAGGAAGGCTGAAAGCTTAGCTCTTGCACCGGTTAGCCAAGCTGTGAATGCAAAGGAAGAGTTCTTGATGGAAATTAAAAGTGCTGCTGCAGTGAGCACACAGATGATAAGAAAGTGAAACAGCCTTATTGCTGATGTGAAAAAAGTTTAGTGGTCTGAATAAAAGGTCAAACCAGCCATAACATTCCCTTAAGCCAAAGCCTAATCCAGAGCAAGGCGCTAACTCTTCAACTCTACATGAAGGCTGAGAGAGGTGAGGATGCTGCAGAAGAAGAGTTTGAAGCTAGCAGAGGTGTAAGGAAAGAAGCCATCTCCATAACATGAAAGTGCAAGGTGAAGCAGCAAGTGCTGATGTAGAAACTACATTGAGTTATCCAGAAGATCTACCTAAGATAATGAACGAAGGTGACTGTACTAAACAACAGATTTTCAGTATAGACAAAAGAGCCTTCTGTTGGAAGAAGATGCCATCTAGGATGTGCCTGGCTTCAGTGATTCAAAGGATAGGCTGACTCTTTTGTTGGGGGCCAATGTAGCTGGTGACTTTGTTGAAGCCAGTGCTCATTTACCATTCCCAAAATCCTAGGGCCCTTAAGAATTATGCTAATGTTATGCTAAAATTGTGCTACTCTCCTTGTGTTCTATAAATGGAACAACAAAGCCAGATGACAGCACATCTATTTACAACATGGTCTACTGAATTTATTTTAAGCCCACTGTTAAGACCTACAGTTCAGAAAAAAAAGATTCCTTTCAAAATATTACTGCTCATTGACAATGCAGCTGGTTACCCAAGAGCTGTGATGGAAATGTACAGTGAGATTCATGTTATTTTCATGCTTGCTAATACAGTGTCCATTCTGCAGCCCACAGATCAAGGAGTCATTTTGACTTTCAACTCTTCTTTAAGAAATACATTTTGTAAGGCTATAGCTGCCATAGATGGTGATTCCTCTGATGGATCTGAGCAAAGTCAGTTGAAAACCTTCTGGGAAGGACTCACCGTTCTAGATGCCATTAAGAACATTATGATTCATGATGTTCACATTCACATTCACAGGAGTTTCACAGGAGTTTGGAAGAAGTTGATTCCAGCCTTCGTGGATGACTTGCAGGGGAGGGATTCAAGACTTTAGTGGAGGAAGTAACTGTAGCTGTGGTGGAAATAACAAGAGAACTAGAATTAGAAGCAGAGCCTGAAGATGTGACTGAATTGCTGCAGTCTCATGATAAAAAACTTGAGTGGATGAGGAGTTGCTTCTTAAGGATGAGCAAAGAAGTGATTTCTTGAGATAGAATCTACTCCTGTTGAGGATTCTGTAAAGATTGTTGTTATGACAACAAAGGACTTAGAATAATTCATAAACTTAGTTGATAAAGTATTTGCAGGGTTTGAGAGGACTGACTCCAATTTTGAAAGAAGTTCTCCTGTGGGTAAAATGCTATCAAGCAGCATTGCATGATTCCTTCTTTATGAAAGGAAGAGTCGATCAGTGAGGCAGACTTCACTATTGTCATATTCTAAGAAATTGGCACAGTCACCCCAGCCTTCAGCAGCCACCACCCTGAGGAGTCAGCAGCCACTGAGGCAAGACCCTCCACCAGGAAAAAGATTATGATTCATGGAAAGCTCAGATGATAGTTAGCATTTTTTAGCAATAAAGTATTTTTAAATTAAGGTATGTACATTTTTTTAGACATAATGCTGTTGCACACTTAGTAGACTACTGTATAGCTTAACGATAACATATACTCACTGGGAAACCAAAATAGTCATGTGACTCCCTTTATTATAATATTTGCTTTATTGTGGTCTAGAACGAAACCTTCAATATCTCCAAGGTTTGCCTTTATATACATCACATTTTATTTTCTTTACCCATCCATGGACACTGATGGACACTTAGGTTGTTCCCATATATTGGCTATTGTGTATAATGTTCTAATGAACATGAGAGTGTTTTTATCTTTTTAAGTTAGTATTTTCATTTTCTTCGGATAAGAACTTGGAAGTGGAATTGCTGGGTCATGTGGTAGTTCTATTTTTAATTTTTTGAGGAACCTCCATACTGGTTTTCATAGCAGCTGCACCAATTTACATTCCCACCAACATACACAAGGGTTCCATTTTCTCCACCTCCTCGCTAATACTCATTATTTTTGGCGTCTTTATAATAATCATTCTAATAGGTGTGAAGTGATACTTCATTGTGGTTTTAATTTGCATTTCCCTGATGATTAGTGGTGTTGAGCATCTTTTCATGTACCTTTTGGCCATCTGTATGTCTTCCTTGGAAAAATCTCTATTTAGATTTTCTGTCCTAATTTTAAAATTTGGATTGCTTCTGTATTTTTGCTACTGAGTTGTGTAAGTTCTTTATATATTTTGGATATTAACCTCTTATCAGGTATATGATTTGCAGATATTTTCTTCCATTCAGCAGGTTACCTATTTATTTTGTTGATGGTTTTCTTTGCTATACAGAAACTTTTTAGTTTGATGTATTCCGGGTCTTATATTTTGCCAAGTCATTTTTCTATTGGGATTTTTATCTTTTTCTTACTGGCATTTAAGTGTTCTTTATGTATGCTAGCAACTATTCCTTTGTCAGTTTTTATGTATTGCAGATATGTTTGTCATGTTTGTAGTTCTCTTAATTCTTTTTTCTGGTGTCACTTGAGCATTAAAAGTGCTTACTGGGCTTCCCTGGTGGCGCAGTGGTTAAGAATCCTCCTGCCAATGCAGGGGACACAGGTTTGAGCCCTGGTCTGGGAAGATCCCACATGCAGCGGAGCAACTGAAGCCCGCACGCCTAGAGCCCATGCTCCACAACAAGAGAAGCCACCGCAGTGAGAAGCCCATGCACCGCAACAAAGAGTAGCCCACACTCGCCGCAACTAGAGAAAAATCCACACGCAGCAACAAAGACTCAATGCAGCCAAAAATAAAATAAATAAATAAAGTTTTTAAAAAAAGTGCTTACTTTTGATGTGATCAAATTTGCCAACCTTTTCCTTTATGGTCATCATTATTTGTGTCTTATTTGAAAGTCCAGCACTATTACAATGTTATAAAGATATTCTTCTGTATTATATTTTTAAATTTTTGTAGCTTCACCGTTGACATTTATTTTTAATCAACCTGAGATTGATTTTTGAGTATGTGAGAGCTAGAAGTTCATTGTATTAGAACAAAAAGAAAAATTTTTATCCTGGCACCATTTATGGAAATGCCCTTCCATCCTTGCTAATCTGCAGTGAGTATTCTGTTTTAAATTAAATGACTATATTTATATGTGGGTGTGTTTCTGGTTCCATCAGTCAGTTTCCCTATTTCTGCACCAATATGTTGCCTTAATTACTGTGGCTTTACAATAATTCTTAATCTGGTCAGCAGGTCCTCTTATATTCCACTTGAGAGTGTCTTGTTATTCTAGTTCTCTGATTTCATATGTAAGTCATGAGAGGAGTCATATTTGGAGTCATAATCCGGTTTTCAAGTTCTCCCCCTACACCCTTGTTGGGATTTTGATTAGAATTGCCTTAAGTCTTTGGAGCATTTTGGGGAGATTGAGCATCTTTATAATATTGAATCATTCAATCTATAAGCATTGTACATTTTTTTATTTACTTAGGAATTCTTTAATTTTTTCAGTAAAGTGTTACATTTTCTCTTGCATTATTTTGTTGTTGTTGTTTCCTTTATTCCTAGGCACTGCATGGTTTTTGATGGTATCTTTTTAAAATTATATTTTACAACTCATACTTGCAGAAGGTTAGAATGGCAGTAGAATTTTCTATAATGTCTTTCTTTGTGTTCTTATTAAAACCTTTTACTAATTACAACACTTCTGTGTAAATTATGTTAGATTTTCTATGTGGAAAATCTTTTCATCTGTGACTGACTGTTTTGTTTCTTCCTTTGAAACTAATCCTTTGAAATTTGTTAATCATTTCCATGATTTTTTTTACAGTTTTATTTTTATCACCCCCAAATTTCTGTCAATACGTAATATTTAGTTTTGCCTGTTTCTGAATTTTATACTAATGGAATGATTACGTATCATTCTGGTACTTACTTTTTTCCCCTGCTGTAGACTGAATTGTGTACCCCCCAAATCCACATGTTGAAGCCCTAACCCTCAATTTGATGGTGTTTGGGATTGGAACTTTGGGAGATAATTAGGTTTAGATGAGATTATGAGGGTGGGGCCCTCATGATGTGATTAGTGCCCTTACCAGAAGAGATACCAGAGAACCTGTTCTTGCTGTTTTTCCCCATAAGGACATGTAAGGACACAATGAGAAGGTGGTTGTCTTCCAGCCAAGAAGAGATCACTCACCAGAACCCAACTATGCTGGCACCTCAGTCTTGAACCTTTAGCCTCCAGAATTGTGAGAAAATAAATTTCTGTTAGTTAAACCATCAGTCTGTGGTATTTTTTTAATGGCAACTTGAGCTATGGTAACTCTTTTTCTCCACATTAAACTTTTGAGAATCATTCATATTGATGGGTATAATATACCAATTTAATTTTTATTGCTTATAGGATTCTATTTTATAAGCATACCACAGGGACTTTCCTGGTGGCGCAGTGGTTAAGAATCCGCCTGCCAATGCAGGGGACATGGGTTCGAGCCCTGGTCCGGGAAGATCCCACATATCGTGGAGCAACTAAGCCCGTGCACCACAAGTACTGAGCCTGCGCTCTAGAGCCCACGAGCCACAACTATGGAAGGCCGCATGCCTAGAGCCCATGCTCCACAACAAGAGAAGCCACCGCAATGAGAAGCCTGTGCACCGCAACGCTTGCCGCAACTAGGGAAAGCCCACGCGCAGCAACGAAGACCCAATGCAGCCAAAAATAAATAAATTAATTAATTTAAAAAAAAAAAGAGTGCCGTAATTTATATGTGGTTGGTGGGCATTTGGGTTGTTTTCAGCTTTTTGTTGTTGTTATGGTGCTTTTATGAACATTCTTCTATGTGCTTCTTGGTATACAGGTTAAGAATTTATTATGTATATGTACTTCCCAATTTTCTATTGTTTTTGACCTTCAAAAATAATGGTTTCATATGGGTTATCATTGTACCTAGGAGTGGAGTGCTGGATTGTAAAACTTTTTGCCCAAGTGGTAATACCACTTACCTTCCCACTGGTAGGATGAGTTTCTTTGACTCCACATCTTTGTCAACATTTGATAGTGTCATAATTTTACATTTTTGCTAATATGGTACATGTGGAGTTATCTCATTGTTACTTTAACTTGTGTTTCATTTCATTACTAATGAGGTTTAGCATCTTTTTATTTGTTTATGGACCATCATATTTTCTTTCCTGTGAAATTCTTGTTCATGATTTTGCCCAGTTTTCTATTGCAGTGTTTGAAAAGCTGACTCTTCTTTACTGGGATATGAATTGCTTGGTGAATTTAATAAATACTAGTGAATCAATTCTTGGTTTTAGGCAGCGCTTATATAAAAATGAGTAAGATGGATAGACTCTTACTTCAATTTGCATTTAGTTAAACTTACTTAATTGGAAGCTCCAAACTTCTGTACTTTCTTCCATTAAAATATAGATTAGGTATGTGAATTGTTTATAACTTCATCTCTTTATTTCAGTTTACTCATTTGTAAAACAATGGGCTTTGACTAGTTAATATCTAGTGTCCCTTTTACTAGTGTCAATAATTCATGTGTCTGATATTTTTCTCGTTGGTTTTTGAAGCTGAGAAATAAGTTTTATTGAAGTGGTAAACTATAAAGTGCTGATTTTTTGTTTTGTTTTCAATTAAAAAATGTTGGGTTTTGTTTCTTTTAAGGTATGATAGGTTAGTTCTCCAAGGACTACACTCTTAGATGAATTTCCCAGACAGATACTACTACCTTTTATTTTTCAAATTCTTATAATGCTGTTAAACCTAGAAATTAGATCCTAACATATATGAATTATTCTTTCTCAGAGTGAAGATACACAACAGCAAATCATCAGGGAGACATTCCATTTGGTATCTAAGAGAGATGAAAATGTTTGTAATTTCCTAGAAGGAGGATTGTAAGTAAAGCATTTCATGGACATTTTTAATCTTTGACTATATGAGTGAAATATATACTGTTTAATCGTTTTTTCTTAAAATTTCCTAATTTGATTAATTGGATTGGGGGAATTAATTGCCATTTATGTTAACTATAAATCTAACTTAAATAATTTTTTGAAGATATTTAATCTTTTTCTTTTAAAAATTTATAAAGGCATTTTATATAAAGGTAGTATATTCATATGGCAAAAATTCAAACATTACACGGAAGTATAAAATGTAGACCAAGTCTTCCTCCTCCAGCTTTAGTCCTTCTTCCCAGTTTCTTGTGTATCCTTCTAGAAAATTAATTTTGCACTAACATATAAAAGTATAACCTTAAAACTTTTTACTTACGGGATCACACATGTATCCTGGTTTTTGTGTTGCTTGTTTGCACTTATATTTTGAAAAACTCTGCATATAAACCCATCTAAAGCAATCTCATTCTTTTTAATGGCTACAGAGTACTCCTTAGGGTGAATGGACCTGTTTTCATGAATTTAGATAGCACCCTTTATTTTATATTATGATCAATTCTGACATCTGCTTTTCAAATATATGTGTGTGTCTAGATAGACAGATTTGAATTCAGCTAAGACTTTTCTATTTTTAAAATGAATAAATAAAAATTGCTTATGATTAGTTTGCCAACTATTGTAAATAGTTTTAATTTAATGGGTTTCATGAAAATAATTTGTTCTCAAATAGTTTCATAAATGTTCCTTCCCGTGTTTATATGTTTAATTTCTTAACGAGATATTTCCTCAGTGACAATTCAAAAACTAAACGTTAGCTGAACCTCATTATGAATAATCAGAGATTAGTCTGAGCAACCTACACTTTTCTGTATTTTTAAGATGTGTGATGCATATTATGAAAAATAGTTTTCATAATAGAGAATTCATTCTTACCTGACTATAAATTACTTTTTATCATGTAGAAAGTTTACTTGCATTTCTTAAAAGGTTATGTCATGCTGCTCTTAAATTTGCAAATACACACCTATGATTTGTAAATTTTGCTGTTAACTCGAGGCCTCCAATTTAATAGTTGAGAGATGTACTTGCTTTCTGTTTTTGTATTTTAATTGTACTTTACTTATCTCTCTTAAACTGTAGTTGAGTTGTGTTTGCCATTACCATCGTTTCCCTTTATCTCAGCTCCTTAATCTTCTAATCTCATAGGAAATTAATCACCCAGCACAGTGCAAGAAATTGATTGGTCTAACCAGGGCACTGTTTGAACTAGGAAGTATGACTTGAGTTTGTAATTATTCTTTTCCAACCTTACAAAAAGTAGAAAGCAAATATTGCATCAGAGACAAGGCTGCACATCTGGTTTAGTCCTAGTTTTGTTACTAACAAGCTGGTTTCTTGGTTAGGTCACTTAAATTCTTTGCACCTCAGTTTTCTCCTCTTATGTTTAATAAGATATTTGGACTAAGGATTTCTAAAATTCCGTAGCTTTTATATCGTGTATTGCATTCTATATAAGAATTTGAATCAGTATTGTACTATAGTATAAAGATGAAATTATAACAAAAAGTGTACTTATATTAATATTTTGTTTTCTTTTAATAACTTTAATTGCCATTTTGAAACTTACAGTTTTCAAAAGTTTGTTCTTCTTTTAAAGCAGATCCAAACAAAAATTTAAGATAATCACTAAATTGCAGATTCAGGATGAAGTAAAGTCTGCTGTTGGTGCTTTTTGTCCCTTTCAAGGAACAGTTGCAATGATAGTCTATAAATACAACTCAGAGAATCTTTAAAGTGCTTGTACATATTTTTAAATTGCATACCTTTTCTCGATAGTAGGAGTTTTTAATTATTGTCAAAGATCATTTTCACTTTTGGTATTAGAGGATATAAAGTAATAAAAAATAATGATGTATACTTAGAGAAGCTGTTTCTACAAAACTTGTGAATTTAGTATTACTTTTATTGAGTGACAAATAGGGACTTCCCTGGCGGTCCAGTGGTTAAGACTCCACGCTTCCACTGCAGAGGGCATGGGTTTGATCCCTGATTGGGAACTAAGATCCCGCATGCTGCCCAGCGCGGCCAAAAAAAAAAATAAAAGAAATAGGTGTTATTTTCCTTTGTCTTGTTTGAATGTTCAGTTAGCTCTGATTACACTTAGCCTTGATTTTTTTATGTTTCGTTAGTGTTAAAGGGTCTTTTGAGAAGGTGAATGAATTGTTGTAAACTTAGCTATGGAACAGTTAAACTATATTTAGAAAAATAAGAGGTGTTTGTAATGATCCCTGAATTATTATTTTTAAAATGCTGAAATTCCAGTCAACATAAATAAAAATATTTGGCAAAAGGATTGAGTATCTCATAGCTCAGTTTTCTTGCACTTATATTCCAAAACAAAATGTGTTTTTGGAGAAGATCTTGATGGTAAATCTGTCCAACACTTAAGAAGAAATGTCATTTTTTTTTCCTAGTTGATAATCAGTGTTAAGCTGTGTAACTTACTGTGACCTATGGAGTTAAATCTAGTAAGCACTTAAAAATGCCCTATGATCTCATTTCTGCCTACTTCTCTGACCTAATCACTTACTAATCTTTCGTTGATCGCAGGCCTTCTTTTTCTTTCTTGAACACAGATACTTCCTTCTTGATGAAATTGCCTTTTTATTAGTTTACCTTTGCCTGAAATGCTCTTCTCTAAATTTTTTCATGGCAGGTTCCTTATCATTAGATCTCAGCCTAAACATCAACTCTTTTAACACCCAATAGGAAGTAGCAAATCCATCAATGTGGCATCTTCCTCTTTTGATTCTCTAAGTAGTACCTTCCACTCTGATAATATTTTCTTTGTTTGTTTATTGCTCCTTACCCACTTTCAGTACCTGGCACATAGTAAGTACTCAGTAAATAATTGAATGAATGAATGAACTAATATTAAGCATAGGCATCTTTTACTTGACTTCTCTGAAGAAAACAACCATCTAGTTCACTTGAATGCTATGTCATTAAATGTTACCTTTCATTTTATAGAAGGTTTTAAACAAATTGTCAGTTTTCTTGAACTAATGAAAATGTTTTTCATTTTGTAGCTATAACATTCCAATTGTTTTGTTTTGTCATTTAGATTAATTGGAGGATCTGACAACAAACTGATTTATAGACATTATGCAACATTATATTTTGTCTTCTGTGTGGATTCTTCAGAAAGTGAACTTGGCATTTTAGATCTAATTCAAGTAAGTTAACACTTGCCTCTTACTGTCTTAAACAACAATTTTGGCATTTCAATTTTTTAAAACTTCTGTGTTCTAAATTTTCTAAAATGATGTTTTGTTTGGTAAGAAATAAGTGTTCCATAGTAGATGTTGGGTGGATAAAAGAGGGATGAGGGATGTAGAAGCACAGAGTCATTTAATCTAATTAAGACTAACTGCAACTAATTTCCTCATGCCCTTTTTTCCTGTTCATGTAAGTCACCACAAGAACCCCAACGCTCGTGGGTCTTTTACTATATGTATCCAGGTCTAACCCCCAAACCCACCCCTTTCTATCTCCTGAAAATCTTTCATAATGGCCCCGGAACTCAAGGTCAGTCATCAGCAAATTTCTCCTTATTTTCAACCTCTTCTGTTAATATTATCTTCACCTTTTTGCTGTAGGTTAAATCTGGCTTCCCTGATGACACTACCTGCCACCTTCTCAAGTAGTAGCAGTTTTCTCTTTTGCTTTCTTCATACCACTGAGTCTGGAGGGTGTTCTCTTTGCTTCTCATTACATTTTCCAGACATTTTTCTCTTCTAAAACATCTCCAGACTTTATCTCATGTTCTCAAACTATACCTACTTCTACCAATCCGGTTGCAGTAATCTCTCATTCCCACTCCCTATTCATTGGAGATTTTGTCAAAAACTTTTCAGTGGTCTGAGATTTTACTCTACCTGCAAGCTAACAAGTTAACTACCACAGTTTCATGTATGCTGACAGAAGATGGGAGATTTCGGGGCCAGAAACAAAGGACTTTATTTCTGACAGCCAAAGCAGTAGTCAAAGTGACAGCATTTGCTTACACTGGTTACTCAAGTCCCAGTTGCTAAAGTGTGACTTGATAAGGTGCAGGTAAGACCTGCACACACAGTGGATTGAGTTATAGGAGAGGAAGCCCAAGCTTAGTGAACTGGAATCTTTTATAATGGACACTAAGCATATCTGCCCATGTCCTGGAGGAAGAGAATATCTTCCAAGCAAAGTATAGTTAAACCTACCCTTTGCTTTAGAGGGAAACACTATCTATTTTCCAGGGCTGTTGGCTATACAAGCTTGCTTGAAAAGATAATCCACAATAAAGGCAGTCAGTACCTCTGTTCACATGATGTGCAGGAATGGAACACCCATAGAGAATTGTCTCCTAACAGATTTTAGTTCTTAGTTCACTGACATTCACTCCAGTACTACTTGTGTTATAATTCTTGGTTATTTCAACATTCATGTGGATAGTTCATTCAGTACACTGGTATCTTCAAACTGGAATTCCTCTTCTCCAATGAATTTTGCCCGTTACCCCACTTCACTATTCATTTCTAGACCATGTCTTTATCCAGACTTAAGTCCCTCCATCATCTTAATTTCACAGTTTCCACTCTCTGCTACCATCTCTTATCTTTTCTTATCACAATTACTGTTACTCCAACAGTTCTTTGAGCCCATTGGGACCTTCAGTCCCTTTTTTTGTTGGTTTTTTTTGAGGATAAAAATTTTTATTGACAGTTTTCTAGGTATAGTTATACATTTTTGAACTGTTCAATGTTTATTAATAGATAAATGGCAGCTTTAGAATAATAGACATGTTTATATCCAGAATCCTGTATTCTCTTTCTGTGTTCCTTATATCTTTTCAGTGTGTCTTTGGAACCTTCTGTCTTCTTTTAAATCTATCTTCTCACTGTCCCTGATCCTCCTGATGTCTTACTCTCCTTGCCCAGCTTAAACTCCGTGGTCAGTCATGATAATCATAGGCTTGTATATACTCAGCTCTTTGCCTGAATCCACACATCTGAACATACTTAGAGAAAAAAAAGATAACCATACATGCTGGCCTCACTTTAAATTCGTGATCTGTGACCTCAGTGATTCCTTAATGCTACCCAGTAATCACATTACATTTCCCTGGTCATTTCACTCTCCCACACTCCTAGATAACTGCTGATACATTCTCCTCCCCTCTCAAACCTGTAGCACTTCTAACGTGTAGCTTCCAAGTTTAGTAGGCAATCAGAAGCAATCAGAAGGGAACTTCTACAGACTCTGTTATCTGTGTCCTTGTACTCTCTTCTATAAGAGATGAATGAACTTTGCTCCTAGCTAAGGCCAACTCACCCACTTATGTACTAGTTTACTTCTTCCTCATTGCTCTAGCTTTTTTCCCTCTTCAGTATCATTTTTTCCTCTCTTCTAGATCATTCCCGCTAGTCTATAATATGTTAATATGTTCTTCCATCTTTAAAAAAAAAAATTCTGTCCCTACTTCCTTCTCCAGCCACTGCCTCATTTCTTTCCCTCTCTTTATAGCAAAACACTTTAAAAACATTTTCTGTACGCAATGTCTCAAATTTTTCTTCTGCCATTCTTTCTTGTACACATTCTAATCAGGTTTTTCAGCTCTACTGTTGCTGAATCCAAAGGTTCTCATCAGTCCTCCTTTATTTGATTAAGATTGTTTATTACTCTCTTCTTCATGAAATATCTTCTTCACTTGGCTTCTAGGATACCTGGTTTGCATCCTACTACTTTAGTTGCTTCATTTTAGTTTCTTGATCTCCCTTATGTCTTCTTCTTTGGCAAATCCTGTTGATTATGCAGAATCCACTTACTGCTCTCTGCACTGCCTCCACATGGGTCCACGCCACCATCAGCTCTTGCCTGGACTATGTCAGTAGTTTTCTGACTGGTCTTTCTGCTTCCACTGTCCTTTCCTTTTTGTCTTTTCTCAGTAAAACAGCCAGAGTGATACTATTCAAATATGTTACATTTTACACTTTTCCATTTTGAGTTCTTCAGTGGCTTCCCTTCTCACTAAGAGTAAAAGCCAAATTCCTTATAAATGACCCATGAGGCCTCACATGATCTGACTCCCCTCGCCAAACCCTACTACTTATCTTACTTCATTTTCTACTCTTTTCCCCTTTGCTCCATCGGCACTGTCCTCCTTGTTCCTCAGATATACCAGCATGCTTTTACCTCAGAGCCTTTGTACTTGCTGATCTTTCTACCTAGATTGTTCTTCCCTCATCGATTATTATTTTGATGCTGTTGCTGGTCTTAATGGTTATGATAGCATGGTTGTTATATCTTAAAAGGGAATTATGTGGGGAGTTGTCAAAAACCAAATATCCTACATCATACCTGAAGTAAATTCTATCATGTATTTGTGGAAAATGGAAACTATGTCTTGTGTTTTGGAAAAAGTTTTTAGCCATTATTATTTGAAATGTTGGTAATTTGTCTTGATACTAAATAAGATACAGAAAAAAGAATTTCAGGAGGATTGTCTTATTGTCCCATTTCTAACGTAGGCTTGAGCTGTTTTTATAAGAAGATCCTATTGAGTTATTACATGTTGATCTATCATGTCACAAAAAAAGAAACTTTCTGTAATTTACCTTACAGGGATGAATTCTGTCACTACCTTGAACATGTTGGAAGTTCTGTAGTTGCTGTCTTTCCCCTGTGGTTATTACAGATCATTAAATACTTAAGAGGGAGTGCTGAGCATGCGTAAGTCAGGCACTTTAAAAACATTGGTTGAGTGAACAAAGATGGAAGGGAGTAGCTTATTGTTTCTGCTTCTGTTGCATGAAACAGCTATTCAGAGTTTATTTAGAACTGATTTTCTTGCTTTGTCCATCCTCTAGTTTTGAGAAATATAATAAAAGTGGAAAATTATAAATCAAGAGAGTTTAGACCAAAGCCTCTTGGTTTTGTATTTTCTTTAGGGAATGGGTCAGGAAAACTTAGTAAACATCAACATGTGATGACTAAACATAGTTTCACTTGGTTTTTTTTGAATGTTTGTGTTTTACTTTTATTTACATTTCTAGAACTGTTTAAAATACAGAAAAACACAAAGGATAAAACAATAAATACCTATATTCCTATCATCCAGAATTAAAACTTTTTAAAAAATTTTTTTGAATTTTTGAATTTTATCATTTTGGTTTTTTGAACATTAAAAATGATATAATTCAAATGATCATTAGAAGCTTATATTTTTATGCAAAGGTTTTGTGTTTCTAAGGTATGTACGTATTGTCCCAGATTTGACTTTTTACCTTATATAAAATCTGAGAGAAGGAATTCTTAGTAAATTCCATGTGGGAATTATACTAGTATATCACCAAGTTGAATAATCAGCTTCTGTTTTGTTTTCTTTTAATTCTTTGTTAGTTGGGGAAAAAAAGGTGATCTTTTTTTGTTTCTGGTGTGTACTATTTTAATGTGATATTGATTACAATATAAGCTAGTTTCAGAGTTGATGGCTAGCCTTTTTTGAAGTCCTTTCTGTTATAGCATGTTGTCATTGGAAGTGTTAAAATATTTACAGAGTGAGAATAGAAGTTAATTAAATATTAATGTTGGTTGTTTGAGTTATTTATAAGCAGTCATATTGTCCTCAATTAATTTAGTTGCCACGCTGATATGGAGGCATAAAAGTTCACTAGATAATTCCAAATTTTGTAACAGTTTTCTGTATCACATGTAGCAATTATATCATCATCAGCCTTGTTCAGTTATAGTTAGGAAAAAATTGAGGACTAACAACTAAACTTATCTTTAGGTTTAGAAAGGTAAGTTTTGACCATGGTGTTAGAATATGTATATAAATTAGAGCTGTTATGTATATAGCATTTGTCAGTACTACAGTACTGAGTGTTAGACTGAGTTTTGTGAAGTTATTTTACTTATTGCTATTAGTGTTAATTTAGTATGATACTGAGCAAGTCATTTAATGTTAATAGACCTTGCATTTTTCACCTGTAAAGTATGCCTGTTTCAGTATGCTGCCTATAGACCTCATGAGTTGTTAGAAATATCAGTGAATTAAAGCAAAGTAGTAGTGGTTAAAACCATTCAGGCCCTTCTCTGTACTGGCTATATAACTTTGGGCAAGTTATTTAACCTCTTTGACCCTGATTTTGCTCATCTGCAAAGTGGAGGTAATAATAATAATAATAATAATACCAACTCATAGAACATGTGAAAGCATTAAAAAAAGATAGTGTATGTGAAGCCTGTCACTAAATGACTGACCTGAAGTAGTCAGTGGTTTTTAGCTAACATTATCGTTAAAGCATATATTTTATAAGGAAGGCATATAATTTCATTATATATTATATATATATTTCATTATATATGTATTTCATTATATATTCCAAACTGAATTGGGTAAAGAAGTCCTTTTCTTTTTCTTTTTCATTTTTACAAGAATTTGTGAATCTTTTTATCCTATATGTTCTTTGATGGCTTTGAAGGAATTCTGCATTGTGATAGAATTACATGATAAGAATAGGTTTAATTGAGGAAACTTGTAAGCCAAGAATACTTAAGAAAGATCCCCTGATCTTCCCACTATCTCATAGGAAGCTGCGCGGATGTAGATACTACTAAACATAGAATAATTTGCCAATAGAGGCCTCACCCCTCCCACTCCACATCATTGTTCTTTTTTTTTTTTTTTTTTAAAGGAACTCCTTTATTTATTTATTTATTTATTTTTGGCTGTGTTGGGTCTTCATTTCTGTGTGAGGGCTTCCTCTAGTTGTGGCAAGTGGGGGCCACTCTTCATTGCGGTGCGCGGGCCTCTCACTATCCCGGCCTCTCTTGTTGTGGAGCACAGCCTCCAGACGCGCAGGCTCAGGAGTTGTGGCTCACGGGCTTAATTGCTCCGCGGCATGTGGGATCTTCCCAGACCAGGGCTCGAACCCGTGTCCCCTGCATTGGCAGGCAGATTCTCAACCACTGCGCCACCAGGGAAGCCCCATTGTTCTCTTTTATTACAAGGGTAGGCTCATTGAAAGCATCCTTGTCAGTGGGGTGGCATATACATTACTTAAGCTTTGAGCTACACACGTTTAGGTGCCACGTGTCTTTAAGAGTTGCCTGGGAAAACTCGCTGACCAGCTCTTGAGGACTGTGGGAAGTTGCAGCTCACCTATTGGAGGACTGAGTGGGATAAACCCCTGGTCCCATGGAGAGATGAGTTCTGGTGCAGTTCCTCCTGCTGGAGAAAGAGAGAGCCCTGGCCCAATTTGTTTATTTTCCAGGCAATCCAGAGTGAATGCCCAGGATCATTTTAGGAAAATTCTATGGTGTTTACTACACCATACTGTGTTACCAGAGTATTAAAAACTTCTGTTTTTAATAAGATTTGTTTCTTACATATGTAGGAAACCAAAAAATAGTTCTATAAACAATTTGAATTGGACACTGTTAGAGTGATTCAGCATTCTTTTTTTTTAAAATTTATTTATTTAATTTATTTATTTTTGACTGTATTGGGTCTTCATTGCTGCGTGTGGGCTTTCTCTAGTTGCGGCTAGCAGGGGCTACTCTTCGTTGCGGTACGTGGGCTTCTCATTGCGGTGGCTTCTCTTGTGGAGGCACGCAGGCTTCAGTAGTTGTGGCACACGGGCTCAGTAGTTGTGGCACACAGGCTTAGTTGCTCCGCAGCATATGGGATCTTCCCAGACCAGGGCTAGAACCCATGTCCCCTGCATTGGCAGGCGGATTCTTAACCACTGCGCCACCAGGGAAGCCCGATTCAGCATTCTTAAAATCCTTTTCCTATCTTATTTTCATTGTTGAAAAGTCTGATTTACAATAATTGGAAATGTAATAATTCACTTTTCAGTTATTTACATTGCTTCTTCTTAATGATAAACCCAGGTAACAATTTGATGATAGTTACCATTCTAATTTACATGTTTTGTTGACCTCTCAGCAGTCCTCTTGGGAGGCATTATTGTGTTTGGAGTTAGATGGTATGGGTTTAAGTATTGGCTGTGTCATCTAACAATTCTATATCTTTGAGCAAATTACTTAGTCTTATTCATCCCCAATTTTCTTGTCTGTAAATGTTGATATTCATACCTACCTTGCCAGCATTGTTATAAGAATTGGAGCTAATGTATATAAAGCAGTCAGCACAGGGCCTAGAAGATAGTAGACACATTGTTATTACTTACTTTATAGTGGTGAAGAAAGTATTTTGGAACTCAAGTACTTAAAGTCAGAATTTTGGAGCTAGAAGTAACTTAAAATTTATTTTTTTCCCCTTCAAAGTAGGTTTGAGAGAGTGAAAAACTCAGGTTATGTTGGTATTTTTCTTTGGTTTATGGTGAATTCCTTATTTCTCAGTGTAGAATAGTAGGTTTCAGGGAGGGATTGGATATAGAGGAGAAGAGTTCCTTTTTAGCTTGGTTTTTCAAAAATTTTTTTCTTTAAAAATTAAAAAAAAACTTTTCATGTTGAAATTATTTCAGACTTAGAAAAGTGGCAAATATAATGCAAAGAATTTTTGCATACCGTATCTTCATCCAGATTCCTCAAATTTAACATCTTCCATAACCTCAAGTAGGGAAATAAAATCAGGAAATTTACATTGATAGAATACTATTATCTAATCTGCAGATCTTATTTAAAATTTGCCAGTTGTCCCATTAATGTAATTTTTCTTGTTTAGAGTTCAATTCAGGTTACATATAGTGTTAGTTTTCTTGTCTCCTTTACTCTGTTATAGTTCTTCATCTGTCTTCCATTCATGTCTTTCTTACCTTGATCCTTTGAAGAGTACTAGCCAGTTATTTTGTAGAGTATTCCTCAGTTTGGATTTGATGTTTCTTAATGATTAAATTCGGATTATGTATTTTCAAATATCACAAGTGATGTTATGTCCTTCTCAGTGCATCATATTCAGGAGATACATGATGTCATTTTGCCCCATTACTTGTGATATTTATTCTGATTCCTTGGTTAATGAGGTGCCTGCCAGGTTTACCTACTTAAACTTCCATTTTCCCTTTGTGCTTAGAAGTATCGTATGGGTAATAATTTTGAGTATATAAATATCCTTTTTCTAATCATAATTTGGTCATTAGTTTTAGCATCTGTTGATGATTCCTGCCTGAAAGAATTATTGTGGTGTTTGCCAAATAGTGATTTTTCCATCATGATTTCTATACTTATTAGTTGATATTCTGTAAGGAAAAGCTAAGATTTTTTTTCATTTTATTTTGTTTTAAGTCTGTTCAAGATACCAATTGTACCATATTCAATTATACACAAGAGAATATCTTTCAAGGCCAAATACCATTAAAAAAATCAACTTTTGCTTGGAAGTTTAAATGGAGTTCTAACAATTGATGTCACTATGAGTTTTTTAAATGTTCTTGGAGTAGCTTCTGTGCACCAAAAGAAATAATTCAGAGGCTACTTTCATATTCTAAATTAATATTTGATATGTTAGCCTTACAAATTCAAAACCCTACTTCTTCCTTAGGTGTCTAAATCCAACATACAAATCATATTAAGTCACTTTAATGGAGAGACTACAATGTAATTAAATTTCCTATAGTACAAGAAGTCTGCTTTGCACAATACTGTTGTTAATTTGGGTGATAAAAGTATGGACAGTTAAAAGTTTTGTTTTACACTTTTATGTGTTTTCTAAATTTTCTAAATAATCACTTCTTACTACATTAAAAATAAAAGATGATTTTTGTTGTTGTTGGAGAGAGTATGTCTAGTGAATAAGAGTGTGGGTTCTGCCATGAGACTTTCTGGATTTTAGTGAGGACTCTCCTACCTAACTTTGCTAGTAGTTAGTTAACTTTGTACTTTAAATTACTCTTCTGCAGATGGTTGATAAAAAGTACCTGCCTTATGGGATTACTGTGAAGGATTAAATAAAATAATCTACTGAAAGCACTTGGAACAATTGCAGTGCCATAATAGTATATACTCAATAAGTGCTGTTATCATTGTTAGCTTTTAAATTTTAAAAAAATTTTTATTTAAAAAAATAGAAAGAAATAAATCACACAATATGAATCATTGAGTTCTTTAAGAACTCTTAAAGAATCATTATGACATCAATATAGAAGACAGATAGTCCTTTCATCAACTCTTAATTTTTCCATATTGAAGTCAAGAGTTTAATATGTCTAAATTAACTGGTACATAGTAAATGCACAATAAATGTCTCTATTTTTACTGTTAGAAAAATATCCGTCATCACTGGCACATTAGTGTCTAGGTCAGGTTTAGTGGAAATCCGGTTCAGAATCCAGTCATAGGCTAGCCCGAGTGCTACTTACACACCTTAAACACCATACATTAAAGATTCTGAATATTATATGCAACAGTGCTGTATTCATAGTTGTTCTTCAAAGCTAATTAATCTGATTTTAAGTTCAGTCTGTGTTCCCTAGCTTTCTTGGTACATTTTTAGTGGTATTTTTTGATTCCTTACTTGAGCTAAGCCAGTATCTCTCTAGAACATCTTGCTGCTGACTGAAAAAAAATTTTTTTAGATCTCTTGGCATATTCTTAAATTTATGCCTTCTATTCTTGGGCTTAAGACTTTTCCTGTCTTATAACATGTCAGTTTAACATTTACATATTTTATTTAATATTATAGATTAGAAACAGTAAGAGCAATTCCTCCTGAAATTTAACAGAATTCCCCAAACCCAGAAAAAAAATTTCTTTTTTTAACCTAGAAACTCTAAAGGAGAGTCTGCCAAATAAGTGATATTGCTTAAGGATATTTTTGTGGCATTTATTTTATCTAGTGCACATTTTTATTTTTGCATCTGTGTATAGTATTATAATACTAGCTAAAATATATTGAGTACTTTTTTTGGTGAGATACTGTTCTAAGCCATTTATATTTATTATTTAATCAGTAAAACAACTCTGTGGCATAGGCACTATTATTATGCCCAAATGAGGCTTAGAATTAAATAACTTGCCCTAGATTTCATAGTCAGAGGCTAAGCTGGAATTTTAGTAGAGTACTAAGTACTCTTAAGTACTAAGCTGCTTTGGAATAGATTCCTGTTACCCTTTGTGATCCAGGCATATAGATTTGTAATTAAAGATAAAGGAAACACAAGGAAGTTTTGTTGATAGAAGGGCACAGGGAAGGGAGACTCTGTTTATATGTGGATGTGGCATTTTTCTGAATATCTCTTTTATATTTATTTTTGGAAAACTATGTAATTATTAAAATGAAGGAAAACTTAAAATATTATTCTTAGTAAATTAAAAGTAATTTTTCTTCCACCAGCCTTTGAATTCCCAAGGCCAGAGATTAATGAGTAGCTACTTAGTAGATAACAGTTATATTGAAATTAACTTTAAACTTTTATCATTTAAAAATGAAACACAAGAGGGTGCCATGTACCATGTTACTTCTAGTTTTTTAGTCTTTTTATCTTTCTCTTTGTGAAATATAATGCAACAGCAATTTTATTATTTTTTGGTTGTCCTGGCTAGAACCCCCAAGGCCCATTAATTTGTTTTTCTTAATTTCTTAACTTCAGTTTGTAGATTATTAGTTTTGTATTGACCTTGTCCATGTAACGAATCAGCAGTGTATATCTACCTTGGGGCTCTAGATTCTAATTACGTTAAATAATTCTTGCTAACTCAAAAGAAAATTAATGGAGAGTTTTTTGAAGTGGGTTTTTAAGTTTTCAACCAAACTTAGCATTTGAATGCCTTAAATCTTAAGAATTCTTTCCCTAAGTTAAGAACATGTAGTTGTAATGATATTTTGCTGCAGGGCACTTTTTTAAAAAGTATTTACATTGTTCATACTTGGTATTGTTCTGTTTTAAATATTGACAACCTTTTTTCTTTCTAAGTTAGTAAGCAAATCCCAAAAACTTGGAAACCACAGTATGTAGTTACCTTGCTTTTATATCAGTGTTTATTAGCAGCATTAGAATTTTCTCTTTCTGTTTTAATTTTGTAATCATATGTTTTGAACAGCCAGATAAATAGTACTGGCTTTTGTTTAGTAGATGTGTTTTCGGCAGTGTTCAGCACTTTATCTAAATTATTTAACTAAATCTTTAAGATAATCCGGAAAGGTAGATAGTTGTATAACTATTTTATAGTTCTGATATTTGGAGCAGTTAAGTGACGCTTAGGCTCACATAGCTAGGTAGTAGTTAAGGAGGAATTTGAAGCCAGGTCTTTCTGGTTTCCTCGCTACTTTGCTATACTGCCTCTATAGACAGCTCATATTTTTGGCACACTATAGTTCACCAGTGGCACATTCAATGCTACCAAGAAATTTTTTTCTCTCTTTGTCAAATATAGTCTACGTTCAGTGGGTTCCACTGATCCTTCATAAGTAATACATAAGTGAAGGGAAACTATTCAGACAGCATTTTCACCAAGATAGTCATCTTCTGATGGTTAAGAAAGAATGGCTACAGTATATGGGTAATCAAACCAGTGGATCTGGAAAAAGTAAACATGAAAAAAATTAAGCCATACTGGAAACTATTCTGAACAGTAAGTTTAATAATGATTTTAAATTAAGAAAAACCACCTCATACCACATACGAAAATTAATTCCAGATAGATTTGGTCCAAACATGAAAAATAAAACCATGAAGCTTTTGTTTTCTTCTGGGAGAATATCTTCCTGACCTTGCTGTAGGCAAAAATTTCTTAAATTTCACCAAAAAAAAGATTAACCATAAAGGAAAAAAGCTGATAAGTTGGACTATATTGAAATTTAAAGTTTCTGTTCTTCCGAGAACGTTATTAGGAGAATGAAAAGGCAAGTCAGAGTAGGAAAAGATATCTGTAATATGTGTGTATGACAGGACTGTATCTAGACTATGTAAAGAATTTCTATACATCAATAAGAAAATGACAGGTAATGAGCAGAAGTCTTGAACAGAAAAATGAGCAGAAGTCTTGAATAGACATCATGAAAAAGGATATCAAAATGATAAATTTGAAATGGTGGTCAGTCTCTTTAGGCTTCAGGGAAATACAAATGAATATCACAATGACAGACCACCACACACCCATAAGAATGACTAAAATTAAAAGATTGACAACATACAGGGCTGACAAGGATGTGGCACTATGGGAACTCCCATATACTATGATTTGGATTGTAAATTTTTTTTTTTTTAATGGCTGCACCACGCGGCTTGCGGGATCTTAGTTCCCTGAGAGGAATCAAACCTGCACCCCCTGCATTGGAAGCGTGGAGTCTTAACCACTGGACTGCCAAGAAGTCCCTGGATTGTAAATTTTTATAATTGCTTTGAAAATCTATTGAAAATCACTTTGAAAACCTATCTGCTCCATGGCCCAGTGATTCTACTCTAGGTATACATTCAGTAGATATGTGTATGTATGTTCACTAAAAGACTTATATGAGAATTAGTATCAGTACTAATTGTAATGGCCCCATGCCGGACCCGAATTTCTGTCAACCGTGGAATAGATAAATACATTGTGGTATATTTCTGCAGTAGCACACTGTATAACAACAAGAATGAATGAACTGTTATATTAATATTATGTAACAAAATAAATGAATCTCACAAACAAATCAATGAATAGAAGAAGCCACTCATATGGTTCCATACTGTATGATTCCATTTAAATACACAGTTGTCCCTTGGTATCTGCTGGGGATTGGTTACAGGACCTGCTATGACCAGAATCCATGGATGCTCAAGTCCCTTACAGTTGGCCTTCTGTATCTGTGGGTTCCACATCCCTGGATTCAGCCAACTATGGGTAGTATAGTACTATATTTATTGAAAAAAACTTGTTTCTAAGCATGCGTGCAGCATTGGACCCACACAGCTCAAGCCCAGATTGTTCAAGGGTCAATAGTAGTTCAGAAATAGGCAAAATATATCTTTAATGTTAGAAATCAGGGTATTTACCCTTGATGTTGATAGTTGCCTAATGGAGTATGAGCGGGCTTTTACAGTGCTGGTAATAGTCTAACACCTGAATATTAAGTGCTGGTTATACAGGTATACTTACTTTGTGAAAATTCATCAGGTTGTACATTGTTATGATTTGTGTACTTTTTTTTATTATTGAGGTATAGTTGGCTTACAATATTACATTGGTTTCAGGTGTACAACATAGTGATTCACAATTTTTATAGACTATACTCCATTTAAAGTTATTATAAAATATTGGCTATTATAAAATATTGGCTATATTCCCTGTGCTGTATAATATATCCTTGTAGCTTATTAATTTTACACATAGTTGTTTGTACCTCTTAACCCCCTACTCCTATCTTTCCCCTCCCCCTTCCCTCTTCCCACTGGTAACCACTAGTTTGTTATCTATATCTGTGAGTCTGTTTCTGTTTTGTTATATTCATTTGTTTGTTTTATTTTTTAGATTCCACATGAAGGTGATAACAGACAGTATTTGTCTTTCTCTCTGACTTATTTCTCTATGCATAATACCCTCCATGTTGTTGGAACTGGCAAAATTTCATTCTTTTTCATGGTTGAGTAGTATTCCTCTGTGTGTGTGTGTGTGTGTGTGTGTGTGTGTGTGTGTACCACACCTTTATCCATTCATCTGTTGATGGACACTGAGGTTGCTTCCATATCTTGGCAGTTGTAAATAATGCTGCTATGAACATTGGGGTACATGCATCTTTTCAAGTTAGTGTTTTTGTTTTCTTCAGCTATATACCCAGGAGTGGAATTGCTGGATGATATGGTAGTTTTGTTTTTAGTTTTTTGAGGAACCTCCATACTGTTTTACACAGTGGCGGCGCCAATTTACATTCCTACGAACAGTGTTGTGTACTTTTCTGTACATATGTTATACTTCAGTAAAAATTTACTGAAGGACAGAACTTAAATGGTTTTATTTCCTGTAACTTATTTAACTATGAGTTTATAAATGTATTCAGACCACTTCCATGTTAGAGATACTGTTTCAAAAATAAATTCATCTTTCTCAATGGGAAAATTTTCTCTTTTTGACTCCTCAAGAAGTCAGTATTTGTTAAATGCTTATTCTTTGTTCAAGCAGCATTATCCCATTCTATCCTCATAACAAGAATGTGTTGTAAGAAGAAGAAAAGTGAGTCAGAATTAGAAATAGAATGAATAAAGTCATTTCACGGACCATGTCACCAAGACCTTGAGGAGAAATAGATGAAGTTGGGAGTTTGGATAGATACTCAACAATATTTATTCTCTACTTACCACACAATTGAAATAAACTAGGCACTCACTTGAGGATGACCTTTGTATGCCCCACACTTGGTCATCTTAATAACTTGCCTTCTCATAAATGAAACTATTTGTAAAACTGTATATTCTTGGTTACTACTGATCTTTTATTTCTCCTGATCTAAGTCAAGGATCAACAAATTACATCCTGCAGGTCAAATGCAGCCTGCTACCTGTTTTTGTAAATAAAGTTTTATTGGAATAGAGCCATGCTCATTTGTTTATGTATTGTCTGTGGCTGCTTTTGTGCTATACTGTATGGCCCACAAAGCCTAAAATTAAAGTCTTTACTCTCTAGCCCTTTGCAGAGAAAGTTTGCCAACGCTTGGTCTAAGACAATGTTGATCATGGTCATGTAGTTAAATACATTGTTTCACCTGTCTTATTCATCTACATCGATGCCAGGAAGGAGCCTTGGATTGTGGATCTGTGTAAATTGGCCTCAGATTGGAGTAGTTATAGCAAGAAGCCTGTTGTTTAGATTTTACTCTGTCCGGTAGGATCACCTATGAATACAGTGACCGTACATTTCAGTTTCCTTGGAACAGTCCTGGTTTACATCTGTTGTTCCAGGTTATTATTATAGTACAATAACATTGCATACTGTTATTATAATATAATAATTAATAGATGCTCTCTTTTACTTTTAATACCCTCCAGTTCGGATGATAAACTTATGGTCATTCTATCTAAATTACCACTGAGAAGGGTAGTGGATACAGAAATAGTGATAGAATAGTGACAACTATGCAAAGTGGAATTTAAGAAATTAATTTTTGAAAGTTTGTATCAGAGGTCCCCAAGACTATCTCAGTGATTTGCTAGGAATCACAGGACTCAGAAGTTGCTATGTTTATGGTTAGGGTTTTACAGTGAAAGTATACAGAGTAAAACCGTCAAAGCCACATGAAGGGAATTATGGAGGAAACCAGGTGCAAGCTTCCAGATGTTGTCCCTTTCTACTGGAGTCACACAAGATGTGCTTAATTCCCCCAGAAGTGATATGTGATGACATGTGCAAAGTGTTCCAAACTAGGCAACTCACCCTAACCTGGGTTTCCAGGATTTTTATTGGGGGTCAGTCACATAGGCATGTGACACCTCCATGACTGACCTTGGTTACATAAGCTCCAGAACCTCAGAGAAAAAATATGTTCATTGTAAATCACACTGTTAGCATAAACTGTCTGCTCACACTGGTACAGTGTGGCCCAGGGCCTCAAGCATGCAGAAACACTCTTATCAGACAGAACTTTCCAAGGGTTCAGAGCTCAGTTCCCAGGAACTAGCCAAAGGCTAGTCTGAAAACAGACCATTTTGGGGAACGTATAGGGGTTGAACAACCCAGGCTTACTGAGTTAACCCTTTCCCACACAAGGTATTTGAGCCAGAGTTTGAGTCCAGGTAAGTCTGATTCCAAAGTCTGTGCTCTTTCCATAAGTTTAATTTTTAGTGATCTTTTATACTGATTTGCTAATTAAAAATTATTGGTTATATTAGATGTGGTTGAGATTTGGACTGTGCTCATCTAGCTTGATAGATACTTATGACAAGCTTTCTTTTTTCCTCATATGAAGATAGGGAGCCTGATTTGAGTATTTTTCAGTATTTTTGTAAGTAATGGTGCTAACAATTTTTAGGTCTTAGTAATTTTCAGTGAAGTTTATTTTGTTTATTGTATTTTGTTTATTAATGTATTGAAAAATAGTTTAGATGTACAGGCTATAATTATTCCTTTTGCACTTAATACAGTTTTTAATTTAAAAAAGAGAAATGTGATAATAGAGTTAGAAGTTTTAATTCACAATTAAGAATTGTCTGCCTTATAGGTAATAGATTTGAATGAACTTATTGAGTTCTCAAAAGCTTTTAACCTTTTTTCTTTTCTTTAGGTATTTGTGGAAACATTAGACAAGTGTTTTGAAAACGTCTGTGAACTGGATTTAATTTTCCATGTAGACAAGGTACAGTTTCTACATTATCAAATTTTCTAAGCTTTTTATCTTAGAAAAAAATGTTAATTTGTATTTGTCAAAGTAAAAATAGATTTAGTGAATAATACTGTTTTTATTCCTTTATTCAATTCATAAGTATATTTACTGTGAGCCAGGCACTGTGCTTAGTGAAGAAGGTTCAGACCCTTGCCTAGAGGAATTCACATCTAGAGGAGGACAATGGGAACGGAGAAAATTATATTTAAACTGGATTTTTTTAGGGATTAGTAGATATTTCACAGACAGAAAAGGAGAGGATGACTCTGCAGGCAGAGATATAAAATACATGCTTTTTGTGAGGGGAGGATTTGATACTGATCATGAGGCCTTAAAGTACCTTTAGTGACATGGATTTTGGGCTTCATTCTGAAGCAATTTACTTTTTTAAAACAAGTTTCTGTTAACATTATTGTTGCTTTATTTGTTCATTTTTGGGGGGGGGGCAAGATAATTTTTTTCTGTGTTAAGGATGTTGGATTGGTAGGTGGGGGAATAAAGTCAAGGAAATCAATTAGAAGTCTATTGCAGTAGTCCAGAAAGAAATGAACTAAGGCAGTAGAGTAGGGATGAAAGAAAGTATATAATTGATAGGACCTGATGGCCTATTGAAAGGAGGTGAGAGAAAGGAAGAATGACTGAAATTCTCTAGCCAGTATTACTGGGTATTGGGGATAGGAAATTTACGAGGAAGAGATTCCACTTTTACTATATATAGATTTTTTTTTTTCTCTGTAAGTTCATATAATGTAACAGACTGTTTTGAATGGTTAAGCCATTGAATAAAATTGTCTGGAAATAATCTGAAAATTTTAGCAAAAAATTGTGATTTTTAAAAATCAGCTTTATTTAAGTGTAATTTACACACATGAAAATTCAACAGCTTTAAGCATACATTTTACTAAGTTTTGGCAAGTGCATTTAGTTATGTAACCATTACCACAATCAAGATACAGCACAAGGAATGCATTATATTATTTGTGAACATCAAAAGAATACATTTACTATTAGCTGGTCCTTTAGATCATATTTCTCATTTACTAAATGATTTAATTTCATATATTGACTCATTTTGGATATAGAACTTAAACTTGATATTTTTAAGAGAATTATTTTAGTTTTCTACTGCTTTTCTCTATTATCTGTCTTACGCTATTCGCACTTACAAAGACTCCTGTTATTTTTAGGCATTAAGGTTCACAATATTCTAAAGTAAGTTTTGGTACGTGGTTAAAATGTTTAAAATTCTATTTTTAAAATGACTGCTCAAAGATCACTAGCTTATATGTTGCATCTGGCAAATTTTTGAGAAAATTGAAGATTCTATTGTAAAATATTGTAGCAAGAGTAAAGTTGTCACATTTGTAGCAGAGAATAAAAGTTTTCCTTAATAGGAAAATTAAGCTCTATATATATACAACTTCCATACATGATACACAGTGTTTTTAAAACTTCTATTTTACGTTAATATATGTTCATTTTAGAAAAATCAGAAAATATAAATAAGAGGAAAATAAATAGATGCTATCTCAATTTCAGAGATTGCCTAGTATTAAAAGATAAACTGAGGCACACTAAAAATTTTAAGAGTTTATTTGAGTAAAAATTGATTCAAATTGGTCAGCACCAAACCGCAAGTGGTTAGGAACACTCCACCTACAGGAGCTAGGGGAAAGACGTTTATAGAGAAGAGGCAGAAGCAAAGCAAGGGAATTATCTGATTGGCTATTTCTTAAGCACCTGTATTATTTGGGAAAGCCAAGTTGGCTGTTTGTGATTGGTTGTTCTTAGGTTTTGATTTCTTAACCTTGAGGCATTTTAGGCTGAGGTTGTGCTTTGCTTATGTAGACTGCTAATGTATTAGAACCGCCTCAGTCTAATTGCCTCTTTTTTAAATTAACACTAGGGTTAACATTTTAGAGTATGTGTATTTCTAGACGTTTTTGTACAAATGAGTACTGAAACAAATATGTCTTTAAAAAAATCAAAAATAGGATCACATATGTAGTCTGTATAGCCTGTTCATTTCACACAACAGTGTATCACTGTTTTGAAACCTGCCAAAATTAGCTGGCCTAATAAGCTCTTGTTTTAATTTTTTTTCAATGCAATGAGAAAAAAGCTTCAGTATAACAAGAGTTAGAGACCAGTAAAATAGACATTTCCTGTCCCTGTACTCTCTGTCTAAAACAATACTAGTCTTGTTTTCAGCCCTTCTATGAAAGTAGGCTTGTTTTCAACTTTGAAGCAGCCCTGGACCTTCCAACAGTCAGAGATCTCCTAAATAGCTCAACTCATTTCTTCCTAGGGGCAAATACAGAGTTTTGTACACAATCCTCTGTGTGCTGTTATACTACACTTGGATAGAGGGAAGGAGGAAGTTGTAAAGAATACCCCTTTTGTTATCAGTCAGGATGGGCTAGTTTATGCTGCAGTAACAATATCAGAGTATTTCTAATTCACACAGTATGTTTATCATGTCCCACATGCTGTCAGTCTGGAATCCATGGTGACAAAGCTGCCAGTATCTGGAAAATCATCAGTTTTTATGTCAGAGAGAAAAGAGTTTTCATGGGTAAATTTATCTGCTTTTCAAACTATCACACATGATAGATTTGCCAAATGTTTTGCCACTACAAGCATGGATCACTAACTTTCTAGCCTCCAATGTAATAGTTTCCATGTGGCCTACTGCCTTCAAGTACTAATTTGTGTATCAGTCACATAAGCTAATATTTGTAATCACCCTGAAATAGTGGAACAGCACCCCCTGCCCAAAATTGATTTGGATGTAGAGACTGAAGATACCACATGTACACCAAGAGGATCTGATCTGAAAGGGTTTATCGTTCACATAATAAGCTTTTTGGGGGAAAACAAGGAACAGCGACTATCGTGGGGTTTTATGTGGTTAGGGGGTAGGGTTGGGTTGAGGGTTTCCACATGTGCAAAGGAAGGAGCACCTGGACTTTCTTATCAACTTGCCCACATGTGGGCAGAAGAGGAAGGGAGAACAGTGGGGCTTGAAAGCTGTCAGCAGGCAGACATCAAAAATGGAGTCAGACTCTTTATTACAGCTAAGTTATGCTGTGGTAATAACACCTAAAATATGAGTAACTTGGTTTATTTCTTACTTATACTGCATGGCCACTGTGGGTTTGCTGGGAAGGTCTGCTTATTTGCGCAACTGTGTTACCTGCCCATTTCCTGAACACTGTGGCTTTAATTGGGTGGCCCCAGGTTGTCGCCAGTACCGCAGCACAGCATCAAATCCCAGGGCAAAGATGAAGGAGCTAAAGATTTATAAAGAGCTTGGTTTGGAGCATGTATGACATGTATTGACAGCTATAAAAGTGCTCTGTCTACTCCTCCCTGCATTCCCCCATCCCCCCAAAAGATCAGGTTAAGGGAGATCTGATTGGAGGCCTCAGTGTCTTTCCTACCCTCCAGGCCAGGAGAATGAAGAATTAAGAGTGAGAGTGGAGTGGTTTCCTCTAGCCCAGTCCCTCTTAAGGAGTTTGATAGCCTATTGTTAAACCACAGGACACAGAGTGAGAGTCTCCTTTTCCTTTCACCACCTGAAGAAATCTAACCATTAGGAGTATCTCAGCAACCACACCTAAGTACCAGTGAGCCGACAGAGAAAAAAGAATGCCATCTCAACAAGAGAGATGAGGAACAGGCTGAACAATCAGAACATATGCTCCATGAAAAAGAACTACTAGAGGAGATCAGTGAACACTTGAAATTTTAAAATGGTAAAAAGTGCTTAAGGAGATGCAATTCGAAAAGGTCTTCCTGGGGCTTAAAAATGTGTTTTCAAACTATAGAGTTTAAAGAAGAGAATGGTCACGGTTGAGGCTTGAATTACAGCTAGAAGATGAATGCAGGAAATAATCTCAAAGCATATAATTGAAAGATTAAGAGATAGAAAACACGAAGGAAAAGATAAGAGAATATGAAGTATTTAGCATGTATTATAAAAGTATTTTGAAGCTGTTATCCAACTGGGGGAAAGGAGAGTAGGGAATAACAGAGCATTTAGTAGGAAAACAAGGCATCTCAGTGGTAGAAAGATTTGATATTTTACAAATAAGAATAAAGTCATATTTGTTTGATTAAAAGAGCAAGAAAAGAGATAGTTTTCATTAATAAAAATTATAAACAGTAGAATCTCTGATTTAAAAGGGGGAAATAATATAAATAAAATCTGATCAAGCCAACCAACTTTGGGGGAAAGGGAAATTATTTAAAATAGATGTATTATTCAGTATAGTAAGTGTGAATTGAATGAAACAATCCATTAAAAGTCAGAGATGATGGGTTTAAAAAGGTACAGCTTATGTAGGAAAGACAGGATAAATTCTACAGTATTTCCCTTTATTAACCAGTTTCCATAACATTTGGTTCCCTAGTAGTCACCAGAAGTGATCATTGAATTTCCTTTTTAGTACCCTTGTGACATATAAATTTTATCGTAATTGATTTGTTTTAATCCACTGTGGATATTATTCTTTTTGATGCTCAAATTGCCCTATCTTTGGCCAGTGGGGGAACCCCTTCACGTTGTCTTCTGGGTTCTTTTGACATGACCCCTCTCCCCCTCCATGGACTTTGATAGCTGCTTTGTGTTCTGGTACAACTAGATGTTCCAGATTCAATTTGTTTATTTCCTGCTCTAGATATGTTATCAGTCATTCCTTCTAGGAGTCCTGATTTTTCTTTTTTTTTTTAAGTGGGAAATGGTATGGAGAAACCATAGTCTGGAGGTGCTTGTAATTATGAGGCTTATCATTGTTTCTCCACCTTTTCTATGGAGAGAGCATCTTATATATTTTTTGCCTTTGCCCTCATGTTAATCTTCTCTCTGTAAGGTTCCTTTTAGTGGATGAAGATGTATAGAAATGACAGTCCTAGCACCATGTATGCTTGTTGGTAGAGGTGTGAATATTACTTCTGGTTCTCAGTGAACCAGGCTAGGAAATAGATGTATGTACACACACACACATGCCTATTTCTATATCTTTATATATATTAAAAATCATTGAGTTCTTCTTAATACCCCAGAGTCTAGTGCAACACTACAGAATTTATTCTAGCCTTCATCTTTTCCATATCTGCACTTTGCTTGTCTGACAGTGAGAGATTATTCTCATTCCTATTATTTGTATTATTGTTGATGCATTTACTTAATTTGCTTAATCCTTCCTTTCTATAACCCAGCTCCTGGCTGGGCCATTCAAAACCAGACATGCCGGGCTTCACCCTCCCCTGCCAGCACTAGTCAAATGCTTGGCACCCCCCTTCTACTGAGCAAGTTGTTAGAAAGTCAAACCTGATTAAAAAATTGCAGTAAATAAAAGTACTTTTTAAAAACTTAGATGATTTGAAAAAGAAATTAATGAAATTTCTAGAAGAGAAAAAAAGTCAAAATTAAAATTTTCAGTGGATGGCTTTAATCATAAACATATCTGAGTAAATAGAAAGGTAGAATACATTGTCCATAATGCAACATAAAAGGACAAGAAAGCCTGAAAATGTGAAAGATAGTTTACAGGTCAGGGAAGATAGAGCAAGAAACATCTAATGAAGAAGAGAGAAAGAACGAGGCATATTCAATATCTGAGTATCTAATGGCTGAGAATTTTCCAGAATTAATGGAAGACGCCAATCCACAGATAAAAGAATCACAAGCAGAATAAATAAAAAGAAATCTACACATAGACTAATGATAGTAAAATTGAATAGCAGAGAGAGAGCTCTTAAAATCATCCAGAAATAAAAGACATATTACCTTCACAAGAGCAGTGGTCAGACTGGGAAGTGACTTCTCAGCAGCAACCACAGAAGTTAGAAGATGTTGTGTTGAAAGAAAGTAACTGTCAACTGTAGTTCTAAAATTAGCAAAACCATCTTTCAAGATTATGGGTGAAATAAAAACATTATTTGAGAAATAATGAGGGAATTTGCAACCAGCAAGCCTTTGGACTAAAGGAAATTCTGAAGAGGGCAATTTACAGAGAAAGAAATCTGAAATATAAGGAGTGAGTTGAAGAGGGAAGAAGAGCAAAGAAAGAAGTAAATTTGTGGGTAAGGATAAAAGAACATTGACTGTTAAAGTACTTATGAGATTAAAATGAAAAAAAAAATTGTAGCATTAAAATACAAGACAGCAATATCACATAAGCCAGGAGTATTCTAAGGTCTTTTAATGAGCATCCGTGACCCTTATGATAAGCAGCCTTTAAAATACAAGTCAGCAATATCACATAAGCCAGGAGTATTCTAAGGTCTTTTAATGAGCATCCGTGACCCTTATGATAAGCAGCCTTTAAAAAGGATTTCTGTATAATCAACCTGAAATATAGAATAGCGAGTAGAACAGCTTTCTAGTTTTTCAGACTTGAATATTTTGAATTTTCCAATTTGAAACATTCATATTCAGTGTGAGTATAAAATGCATTGTGTAACAAAATAGAATTACTCTTACCTATTACTCTATTTATTTTTGTTTTTTGTTTGGCCACACAGCCGGCTTGTGGGATCTTAGTTTCCCGAACAGGGATTAAACCTGTGCCCCCTGCAGTGGAAGCACTGTGTCCTAACCACTGGACCACCAGGGAATTCCTTTACCTGTTGCTTTAAATTACTATACCACTGTTGCTTTCCATTGGTCAACAATTAACAAATGTCTTCATTATTATTAGTATGTTATACTATGTTAAAATATGTTATATACTTAACCTTTCTATTTTGTCTTGAAAATTTTATCAAAATTTTGGTGGGCTAACAAAATGTACTCTTAATTCCTTTCAAAATTACTTTCAAAATTGTCATACTTTAGACTTGTCTTTCATGATGTAATATTAAAGAGGAGAGAAGTTTGTGTGGGGATTATGCTCTTCAGCAGCAGAACCTGCTCAACTGCATCAATCTCAAGATAATATTAACCACATACCTGTAGAACCGATTATTTCCTTAGCAAACACTTTCTTCAGGTTAATGACATTATCAAGTGAAAGTTTTGTTTTGTTTTGATTTTTTGGCTGTGTTTGTTGTTGTGCGCGGGTTTTCTCTAGTTGCGGCGAGTGGGGGCTACTCTTCGTTGCGGTGCACGGGCTTCTCATTGCAGTGGCTTCTCTTAGTTGTGGAGCACGGGCTCTAGGTGCACGGGCTTCAGTAGTTGTGGTACATGGGCTCAGTAGTTGTGGCTCGCTGGCTCTAGAGCTCAGGCTCAGTAGTTGTGGTGCACGGGCTTAGTTGCTCCACAGCATGTGGGATCTTCCTGGACCAGGGCTCAAACCGGTGCCCCCTGCATTGGCAGGTGGATTCTTAACCACTGCACCACCAGGGAAGTCCCTAGGTGAAAGTTTTGATTTATATAACACTTTGATATATCAGCTATCCTGTTGGAGAATAATTATACAAAAATTTAATATATTTTTAGATTTAATGAAGTTCTGATAAATATATTTTGAGAGGATGTATTTCTGAAGCTAAGCTTTTTTTTTTTTAATGTTGGTAGTGACTCCAGTAAAACCCAAAGACATCCATTTTCTTACTTAAATTTTTTCATTATAGCTTTTATTTTATTTATAAATACCTGTAGAGCTAAAGCATGACAAGAAAATATACTTCGTTGATTCTAAAATGCTGATTTTCTTTCACATTTTAACATTTTTGAGATGAGTATGCATTTACAATTCTATAGCTTGGCATAATTTTTTTTTTTTTTTTTTTTTACTTTTTCTGGTAGTTACATTTTATTTTTTTAATTTATTTTCTTTTGCCACATTGGGTCTTCATTGCTGAGCACGGGCTTTCTCTAGTTGCAGCAAGTGGGGGCTACTCTTCATTGCGGTGCGCAGGCTTCTTCTTGCGGTGGCTTCTCTTGTTGCGGAGCATGGGCTCTAGGCACGCGGGCTTCAGTAGTTGTGACACGAGGGCTCAGTAGTTGTGGCTCGTGGGCTCAGTAGTTGTGGCTCGTGGGCTCTAGAGCGCAGGCTCAGTAGTTGTGGTGCACAGGTTTAGTTGCTCCGCGGCATGTAGGACCTTTCCAGACCAGGGCTCGAACCCGTGTCCCCTGCATTGGCAGGCGGATTCTTAACCACCGTGCCACCAGGAAAGTCCCTAGAGCAGTGGAGTAGGTCGCTCTGTCCTCCCGCTGCTCTGGAAGCAGCGGGTGGGTGGGAGGTGGGCATCTGAAGCCCCCATGCGTACCTCGCCCCCAACAGCCCTCCGCTTGGCCGCTACCCTGGTGGGGTTGAGGCAGCGGGGCTGGCTGCTTGTCATAATTTAATTGTCAGCATTTTTCCTTTTCAGTGGTATGTAAAGTAATGATGTTTTTTATGATCAATTGTACTTACATTTGAAGAAATATCAAAATGTGAATGAGATTTAGACCATTTAGAATTAAATTTAGAATTATAAATACAGGTATTAATAGATTACTTTAGGTACATTATTTAAATTTTTATTAGCAAATACATGTATTAACATTTTATTATCAAATTAGTAAGAGTATGACCCACAAGTACATAAATGGAAATTTGCTAACATATTTTAAATAGTGTGTCATTTCATCAAAATTGGTTATTTTCTTAATAATAAAAAAAATCATTTCTTACAGTATTATGGTCTGTAGAGTAGACTTATAACTCTGCTTTGCCTCCCCTTCACCCCCTTTTAAAACTCCTGTTCAGTTTTCTTTTGCAAGAGGAGAAGAAGGAGGTGTTCCTTGCAAAACACATTTTACAAAATATTTATTGAGCGCTTAACACTTTGCAGGGTTATGTGAAGAATATGTCCTTACCCCAGTCCTCAGGTAATTGTTTTAGGAAGATGTGTGGTATATGTCTGCCTGTGTCTGTGTCTTTGTCTGTCTCACAGACACACGCCATTAACATTACAGTGTTATTCATATATTTTATTATTTTAAAATTACAATAATAATACTTAAATTTCTTGAAACAAAGAAGTCAAATAATACTGAAGGCTATATGATTAAACATGAAAGTTCTTCTTACCTTGTCCCCTTCCTTATACCTATTCACCACTACCCCACACTGCTTCCCTGAAGTAATTTCTCTTAATAGTTTGTCTATGTAGGCTTCCAGACTTTCTTTCTATGTTTTCAAAGATATGCATAGTTCTCTTGGTTCAGTGAGTGATAAAGCATGTTTTTATTTCACATAATGCTCTATGCCTTGCTTTATTAACTTCATCTCTCTTTAGATCCTTCCATATCAATATATATGTATCAGCTTTATTCTTAAGTGAAATATTGTGTAGAACGTATATGCCATATTTTACTTGACCATCCCTGTAGTAAGATATTAATGTAGTCAAATTAAAAGATGTTTGGTGCAAAGGACCTCATTTCTAGCATAAATTATAGTGAAGTAGCTTTATGCTTTGAAAACAAGTGACAATCCATAGAAAGGACTCTATGTAATTTGACTTCCTTTCATTTTTTTTGTTTTTAGATGCTTGGTTCTGCCTGGTTGACCTGTAACTGTTAAAAAGTGAAATGTAGGACTTCCCTGGTGATCCAGTGGTTAAGACTCCATGCTTCCAAAGCAGGGAGGGTGGGTGCGATCCCTAGACGGGGAACTAAGATCCCACATGCTGTGCAGTGTGACCAAAAAAAAAAAAAAAAAACAGTAAAAAGTGAAATGTGTTTGATTTAATCTTCATTTACTCTCCAATGATTATGTAGGCTTTACTCAACCAAGATGCTGCTGTCCGTAAACACTGTATATAAATATTTAATAAATATGGTTTACTGATGGGGTAGTTAAACTAAGTACAAAAAATGCTGTGTTCTTTTAACTTTTGAATTTTAAGATAATTGAGATAAATGATTTTGAAGAAAGAAATGTTGGCATCTAATATTTATTAGATGCCAACAATGTGCATTATAATATCTTATAAATAATAATAAAATAATATAGAGACCACTTAATCTTGTATGTTACAGTAGTTTTAAGCAAAAGTCTCAGGTTCTGCACTGACACATAAAAAGACTTATTGTTTAACACATGTAAAAAGTGGCATGCTTCTCTTATCACTAACAAATATTCAACACCTTTGAGCTACCTCTTAAATAACTTAAATAGGTACATGGCCATTGCCTTTAATATTGTTCCTCTGAATGATCTCTCTTACTCTTTAGGAAGATTTTTTTTTTTTAAGCAATATATGCTTGTGTTAAAAGTTTTCAAAACAAATAAACAAACAAACAAAAACTATGAAAGAAAGCTAAGTCTCCTTTCTTCCTCAGTTCTCCAGTCCCATTGTTTAGGCAACTACTATCTATTAAAAAATATTTGCAGCATATTATATACCTATTGGAATGGCCAAAATCCAGAATACTGACAACGCCAAATGCTGGTAAGGATGTGAAGCAACAGGAATTCTCATTCATTTCTGGTGTGAATGCAAAATGATACAGTCACTTTGGAAGACAGTTTGGCGATACCTTACAAAACTAAACATACGCTTATCATGCAATCCAGCAATCGTGCTCCGTGGTATTTACCCAAAAGAGTTGAAAACTTATGTCTATACAAAAGCCTGCACATGGATGTTTATAGCAACTCTTTTCATAGTTGCCAAAACTTTAAAGCAACCAAGATGTCCTTCAGTAGGTAAATGGATAAACAAGCTGTGTTATATTCAGTCAATGGAATTTTATTCAGTGCTAAAAATAAATGGACTATCAAACTATGAAAAGACATTGAGGAACCTTAAAATGCATATTACTAAGTGCAAGAAACCAATCAGAAAAGGCTATGTACTGTATGATTCCAACTATATGACATTCTGGAAAAGGTAAAACTATGCATATACTGAAAAGATTAGTGGTTGTCAGGCTTGGGGAGGGAGGGGGATGGGTGAATAGGTGGAGCATAGAGAATATTTAGGATACTCTTGTGATACCATAATGATAGATATATATCATATTTATCCAAACCCATAGAATGTTTAACACCAAAAGAGAGCTCTTGAGGTAGACTGTGACTTTGGGTGATTATGATGAGTCAGTGTAGGTTCATCAGTTGTAACAAATTTTCCACTCTGGGTAAGCTGTGCATGTCAGAGGCCAGGTTGTATGTATGGGAAAGTTTCTGTACCTTCCTCTTAATTTTGTTGTGAACCTAAAACTGCTCTTAAAAAAATAAAGTCTTTTTTTTTTTTTCTAATTATTTTCGTGCCTTTCAAGAATTTTTCTGGGTATATCCAAGTGTGTGTATGTGTGTAATTTTTTTAGTATACCTCAATGGGACCATATTATAGATATCGTTCTGTCCCTCTCATTTGTTCATTTAATAACTTACCAATATTTCTAAGGAATCTGTATATTTCTCATTTTTAGGTGTGTGATAATTAATAGTGTAGATTCACTGTTTTAGTTTTGTATTTTTCTTTGCTCTTACCAACAGTTTCATTGATCATTCTTGTACATATACCTGGCTCCAGTAACTTTTATTATTTTATTAACTCATATGCTCATTTTCTCTTGCCTCTTTCAATTCAGTCTCTTTTTTTTGTCATTCTTTTTTTTTTCTTTTCCCATTTAACATCTTTATTGGAGTATAATTGCTTTACAATGGTATGTTAGTTTCTGCTTTATAACAAAGTGAATCAGTTATACATATACATATATCCCCATATCTCTTCCCTCTTGCGTCTCCCTCCCTCCCACCCTCCCTATCCCACCCCTCTAGGTGGTCACAAAGCACCGACAATTCAATCTTTATTTTCTTGTAGAACTGTGGGAATAATGTGTACAATGTGATCTCATTTGTGTACATTAGATATATACACACACACATATAACAAGTATATGCATAACAAATTTTCTAGAAGGATATATAAGATACAGTTAACTGTGATTATCTTTAGATAGAGGGACCTAATAACAGAAGCAGAGGATGGTAGAGACTATTTTTATATATAAGTTTCTGTATGGCTTATATTGTGATTTTAAAAAAATAAATGAAGTTTAGAAGTTACGGTCTATGTCCAGAAGAAGCTGTGTGGTTGGATAGATAGGGCATATATTTTAAAAAAAAAAAAAAAAGGGCAAAAATACATTGTTAATGTGGTATTTGCCACTTTTTAAACACTTAAATACCTATAAAAATTCATAAGAGTGAAAACTCGTTGAACTTTCAGGTGAACATCAAAGCAGTTTAGTAGACGAGTTGTATTATAGGCATATTGTTACCCTTTTATTTCCATAAAAATCTGTTTTAAGTAAAATTTATAAAACAAAATACTGAAATATGTCAACCATATGAGTTAGGGCTAAGCTAAAAGCAGAGCTTTATCATCCTCTTTCTCTTATTAAGTCTGCCAAAAATTCTTCTCAATTCTTGGAACATGAATTTTTCTATCAATAGACATGTTCACCTTCTTAATTTCCCCTCCTCATGTGACATACCTTACTTTGGACACCATAACCTGAATAGTATTGGAGTAGCCTCCCAATTAATAGTTCTCATTCCCCACGATGTTTATCTCCTTAAATTTCTTATTTACTTATTTATTTAAATAAAATTTTTTTTTTTATTTTTGGCTGCGTTGGGTCTGTTGCTGTGCGCAAGCTTTCTCTAGTTGCAGCGAGCAGGGGCTACTCTTTGCTGCAGTGTGCAGGCGTCTCATTGTGGTGGCTTCTCTTTGTTGTGGAGCATGGGCTCTAGGCATGCAGGCTTCAGTAGTTGTGGCACACGGGCTCAGTAGTTGTGGCTTGTAGGCTCTAGAGCGCAGGCTCAGCAGTTGTGGCACACAGGCTTAGCTGCTCCGCGGCATGTGGGATCTTCCCGGACCAGGGCTCGAACCCGTGTCCCCTGTATTGGCAGGCAGATTCTTAACCACTGTGCCACGAGGGGAAGTCCTCTCCTTAAATTTCTACATAACGTATTGTACCTCCTCACTGAGAATACAGTCTTTAGGCGTTTATTATCTTTATAATAAGTGAGATTATGTTTAAGAATTTAGCTCACAGGCTCTTCAGTTGTATTTTCTGTCTCTTCTGGATCTGAATTTGCTTTCATAGGAATTATTTTTACTTTAAGGACAAATTTACATACATTTCTTAGAATTTCTTGCATACGACCCACATTTGTAGGCTGCTCATATTTTGTTACCTCTAAAGTTGGTAGATGTTTCAGTATTACTGAAATCTATAGTTTCCACCAATGTAGTGCTTGTGTTCTGAGATGTTTTGAAAGGCTATAGTACAATGTATATGTAGGGATGAACCCATTAGAAAGCCTGAGCAAAATGGGGGTGGTGTAGTTGCTACACTTCTATCAGCATTACAAGTCATGCTATTGCATAAGAATTTGTTTTAAAAAGAAAAGAGGAATTTCCACTGCTAAAACAGAAGTTTTAAGGAATCTCTGTCCCCTGGCCATGGCCTTTCTTTCTGAACACTTTTTATGCATACAGTACCTATTAGCTATTATAAAGTAATTTTATTTTATCACCTAGTTATCTTCTTGACCTTTAATTGAATTTTCATAGATTATGACTAAAAAGTAATTTGCTGTATCGATTTCATTTGTTATTGTTAACAGAAGAAAGCAAAGTATTGGACATGGATCACTCAGATTTAGGTTTGAGTCATTGATTTGCCACCTATTAGCTTATGCATCTTGAGTAAGCTGGTTTATTCTCTCAGCTGTAACAAAGGTTAATGTGAGAATTAAATCAGATACTGTAAGTGCAGCATCAAAACAGAGTTTTAATAAATGGTATCTAGTAACAGAAAAGATAGTAGTAGAAGTGATGATATTTAGCACTATTGTTTAAAACAATTGTAGCTTCTAGTTTTGTTTGCTAAGGAAAAGTAATTTCTGTAATTCTTCAAAATTGGTATGTGAGGTGTCCATCTTTCCAAAATGAAACATTAATAAATAATAGGATATTTTAAAAATCATGAGTACATTTGCATGAAATCTTAAAAAGGAAAATCGAACAGTGTAATTATATATTTAATTTTAAAAAGTTTTTGTTTAAAAAACCTATTAGGTACTGTGCTGTGGTGCTTCACATGAATTTATTTAATCCTTATGATAATTCTATGAGGTACCCATACTATTTCTACCTCTCTTTTACAGATAAGGTAACAGAGAGGTCAAGTAACTAACTTCTAAAGGGTATACAACTAATAAGTGATAGAGTCAGTATTTATACCTATCTAATTTCAGAGTCTCCATTCTTAATGCTGCCACATTATTTTTTTAAAATTATAGCACAGTATACTGTTCTGTGACATTCCAGCTTTGACTCGGTGATTTTTGATCCAGTAAATACCTTATGACAAAACACCTGGGTTATAGTTTTTCTCCCCAATGGAAAATGTTGTTTTTTGTCATTGTAAGATGTATTTGATAATAAAAAATCTGAGTAATTAGATATATAGAGAGGGCTTTGGGGTAAAAGCTTTATTAAAGTACCTATAATATAAAGAAACTTTCACATCATTTTAAATCTAGAGCTTGTAGGAATGCCACACAGCCTCATTGAGTACCTTGAGCATAAAACAACTTAATAATTACTGACTAAGAATCAGGTATAAAAGGCCCTTATAGGTCATTTTTTTTTTAGCATTAATCCTGATACCATAATGGTAGCTAATGTTTATTGATTATTTACTTTGTTTGGGGCACTTCCATGGTCACTGACCTCACTTAATCTTTTCATCAGTCTATGAAGGAGATACTATTATTATCTCTGTTTTACAGCTCATTAAACTAAGATTTAAAGAGGTTTGTATAATTGCCTAAGGCTTCACAGTAGTGACATAAGTGTATTATGAGTCTTCACTCCAAATTATTTTTATCTTACAGCTCATAAAACAGCAGTATTTGAAAGAAAAATTACTGGTATCATGAAACATTCTTACAGTGAGTTTTCTTTCTTTAGGTTCACAATATTCTTGCAGAAATGGTGATGGGGGGAATGGTATTGGAGACTAACATGAATGAGATTGTTACACAAATTGATGCACAAAATAAACTGGAGAAATCTGAGGTAAGAATGGAAAGTTAATGAAGGTAGTAAGCATGATCATAAATTATGCATGATTTGTAGCTTTCACTGTGTGTCCTTCAGTATCACCCTTTAGGTACAGCTGGTATGCTTATTCAATTTTAAAAAGAAGTGGAATATACACATTTTAGTATGTTAAATGTTCTGTGACCACTACCCACCAAATAGTTTTGTGTATTCTTTTAGCCACAGTCGTATTGCTTTGGGTAATGAATAAAATTCCCATTTCTTGTTGCTTAAAAAAGAAATTATGAATAATGGAATCAATATTTGTTATTAAACCTTAGTCACTAATTATCAAGGAAGTCTTAGAACTGGTTTTCTAAAGATATATAAATTTAGTGTTTTATAAAACTATTTCTGTAAAAGGAAAGGAGAGAAAATGGAATTCTCATAAGGAAGTAATGTTATAATGGCTGCTTAGTAGGCCTGAGTGCACATTGAAAAAAGAAATTCAATGCTCTAATCTTTTAATTCTGGATCCTTCCCAAAGGTCACTGACAAGTTAGCTAAATCATACATTCCATATAATGATACATGTATTCGTGGCTTTTATTGCATTCTAGAAGAGAAAGATTTGGTTAGTTATATACAGCTAACTTTGTGCTGCTAAATTGAGTGAATGAGGACCAACCAACAGTTTAGCCTTTTGTAAAACTCTACTTCAGAATTGTATGACTCTTCCCTCAGTAACAAGGCTGAAATATCAGTAACAGGCGCTGCAGCTGGGCCACTCAAGTTTACATAATTTTGGTTGTTTCTTATTGCTATACAGAAATTTAGAAAGATGAATAGTCTTGATATCTCATTCAATACTATACATGTTTGAGGATACTCTTACCTTTGATATTTATAGTCATAATGCAGAAAACTAATTTTATTTATAATTATTAATACAGTTATTTGGTTGATCTAAAGTAAATATTACTATAAAAGCAGAAAGATATTAAAAATATGCTAGCATTAATTTACAACAGGTGAGTTCTGAAGAATTTTTATCTTGTTGGCTCTTCAAAGGATCAGCTTAAAATGCTGTGCTCATTGGAATGGAATGAAACACAGGATGGTGGATAAATCTGAAATCTGAGGATTAGAAACAGTTGAAGTTTTGTATAAAAACATTTTCCAATGTTCTGTTTTAAATTAAAATAGTCCTTCATTTCTCCTTATCTCAAGTTATCATCCTTCTTGGTTTCCCAAAGGAGAGGGTTGTAATGGGGAAGAGCTTAAAATTATGACTCTTTTTAAGTAATTGTATATATTTTGTGTGTTCAACAGCCAATTTTTAAAATACTGGTTTTTGAAAAGGGAAAACAAACTAGATTAATAGAGAAAATTTTGTTTTAGGACAAGGAAAAGGGCTAAGAATATTATTTAGTAGAGTTGGCTTGCAGTGTATTGTTCAATATGGCATAAGGTTTACTATAAACTCTAAGCTATAGTTTTTAAAGTCTTAAAATGATAACTTGAAATTTATGTCTGTTAAACCTTGCTTTACAAAACTGTATGGATATAGATTTTAAATGCCAAGAGACAGACAGTGATACAATCCATTAATACTTAGTCTAAAATGAGTGGATATGTGGTAATTTGTGAATTCCGTGTAATCATCTGTAAAAATATATCGACCTCTTGTCTGGAATTATCACATTTCCAGGTATTTAACTCCTTTCCATTGGTGGTGCCCTTCCTCCCGCCTGACCCCCTTTTCCTCCTTAGTTTGCTATATATAATATTGACAGAAGTCATGAAGGACCTGTAATAATTACATAATGGATATTTGCTTTTTGATTGTCCAGTAAAACTTTGTTAGTGAGCCAGTTTTTTTTATCTATAAAGAGCAGTAAAATACAGAATTTACATTTTCAGTGGAAATAGTTATAAGAACATTATAACTTAAAGTCCTTTAACAGAAACATGCTATTTAAACATGCTATTTAAAATGGTTTTGAATACTGGTGAATATTTGTTTTTCATCCACTGATTGTCTTTTAACATGTATAATCAATTGTTATCTGCTACCAAATTAGTTTTTCTTTTTCTCCTTTATAAAAAAAGTATGTTTTAAATCTGATGGATAAACTAACATATGTTTATCAAGTGTTTCTCTATATGTGATGTCTGCTCATATTTTCCTCATAAAGTAGGATTTTGAGTCATGGTGAAGCCATATAGTTCTGATCATACTTTAAGAAATTGTGTTGAAATAATGTTGACTTTGTGTAATTTTTCAGTAATTTTCATATATTTTAAGTATGTTGGGAAGGCTACCAGCTTTATTCCAGATGCAGTGAAATGTCAAAAGTTTTCATATGGATTCCTTTTCCATGTTATTTAAACTGGTTATATCTACCAAATATATGGCTGCAGAATAATGCAAAATTATTTGAGAGCAAGCTATAAGCTTTTATTAATCTTACTCTTACAAAATTTTAGTTAAAATGTATTATGTAAGCAAAAAGTTACAAAGCAAATCTTAAAGTTCAGAATACCATGATTGATGAAAAGACCTGTTTATCATGTTTTAAAAATTAATTTAAGTAATGTTTAGAATATCATTTATCTTTTAAAAAGCCTAGATGTAATTAAGATACAGCTTTTAAAATATAACATGGATGTATCGAGTTGCCTTTACTTTGTCAGAAATCAAAGATTTTATTATTTTATCTTAAAAGTAGTATATTTCTGGTAACAGTCAAAAGTGAACCAGTTTAATTCCCATTACCTAGACAGGTAGAAGCAAAGATCACCCAGATCTTTAAAGAGATGAGAAGCAAAGATAGGCTCTGAATATATTTTCATCTATCCTGCTTTGATAGATAAATGGTTTACTATAACATTGGGATCTTGGGAAAGGAGGGTTTAAGCTGGGAGGTTGGTGGGATTTGGGGGAAGTGTAAGAGGCACTCAGGAATCTGCCTAGGAGTAAAAGGACTCCCTGGGGGTGGAGGTAGAGGGGTGGGGTTGGGGAGACTTGTTAGCTTTTATGTATTTCATGTGATTTTCAAGATGAATAAATGGGTCTGAATTTAGTCACTACTTTTTAAAAGTCAGTCCTCTTTTTTCCGAACATCCTGATCTTTCTAGCTCTTTCCATTCTTCTCTCTTACAGACCTTTATCTTTCAATCTCCCAGACAGGACAGGTAGACAAGGTATTGCTGACTTTGAGAAAAATGTACTTTAACAAAGGGAAAGCAAAATGATGTCAAAGGCAATTAATTATTTAGGCCAGACTCAAAAATTCTTTGTGTTAATGAACCCATATAGTCCCTGTAGCCTATTTTCCATTCTAGTTTCTCCTTGTAGTTTATTCATCTTTTATTGGACTTAGTGTATTTTACTAGTATATCATTGATGTCATGTTTGTTCTGTTTTGTCTGCCTGCATTGTAAAAGGAAAGTTTAAATTTTTTTCTTTTTTTTTTAAACATTGTCATTTAACTGACAAATTACATTTGTAGAAATGACAATTTACTTTGTATGTAAATCAGAGTTTATTTTGAGCATCATATGGCAGAACCTTAATTTAACTCTCACAGATTTTTTTCCCCCACGTTTCTTAATTAGGATTCTAACATAAAATTGCATGCTGGGTTTTGGAAGCTGTGAATTTAAAAACCAAAAGCTGAACCTTTAGAGATTAGCATACAAAGTGGGAACCGGTAAAGGCTTAGAACAGTGACTGTTAAATAGTCCCCTTCCCCCCACCTAATGGTTTTCAGTTCCAAAGTCTTAACAATTGCTTTTGCAGTTTTGACTAACAGGTGAATATTAGAAGTAGCCAACAAAAAGTAAGATCAGATATCTTCTAAAATAGAAATAAATACTCTAAAACATGGAATTAAGTATATTGACCAAAATAAAATGGATTTTCACTGTAGTAACCTTCTGATATCCAAACATATCATAGTAAGACTCAATAAGATATTGTAAACCCTGAAAATTTTTGCAAAGCATATTGGCAAAAACTGGAAATGTTTTAAATAGACTCCTAGCCGTACAAAACTAAATTTCCTCTGCTAGTTCCTGTGCATTTTTCACACCATAAGTTACCTGTGTGAATTACTCTTTAAACATTTCCATGTAGAGATGTTGATGAACAACTTTTTTGTACAAAGCCATTACAAGAAAATGAAAATGTTCATATACTTCCATTTAAAAATTTCAAAATGAAAATAGTTTATTGAGTGCCATGCAGGGAAAAAATGTGTAAACTTAACAAGCTAGATTAACCACTTTAGTAATTAGAAAAATGCCACTGGGAATTTGGCATTGCTTTTTAGACACTAAATTACTACTTTCTGGATGTGTTTAAGAAGCAGCAACATACAGGTAGGTAGCTTTACAATTTCTTATCCCGAGTTAGTGGGCTATGTATTATGAAGCTAGGGACACCACTTTTGGACCCTGGATCTGTATTACTTTATCCTGGGAATAGAAAATATGTAATGGTCTCATTTACTCCATTGATCTCAGTCACTGCCAGTTTCTATGTTCCAGTCTTTAATTTATGTTAAATTGCTTTTTCTACCAAAGAACCATCAATCACTTAGGTCTTATAACTTCCATCACTAGAACTAGTAATTTGCTTTTTTTTTTTTAATCAAGTATCTATTTTCAAAGAATAGAGAGCAAGAAAAGCGGCCCTAAGATACAGATGTTGGAAAGTCAGCTTGTGAGTTGGTTCTGCCCCTCTACTTTGACATGCACAGTTACTCTCTTATTCAAAATTATGATGAGGACCCTTGAGGTCACTTGTGAGGGTCAAAACTATTTATATTAAATCCATAAATGACATCAGTCTGCTATATTTATTTCACACAGGTAAATCCTATGCTAGAAATTAAAACTATAATTTAAGATTACATAAAATGACTAGTACTGAAAGGTTTAAAAATTTTAAAATATTCTCATTTTGGTAAAAATTTTCATAAAATGCCATAGTTCTTGCTTACTAGAGGACCGTCATCAGCATTTCTAATCTGTTTATAATTGCAGTATTAAAGCACTGCCTTTAAAGCAAAGAGCAAGCCTGTCCCCAGTTTAAAAGTTATTCTGCCTTAAATTCAGAAATTAAAATATTGACATTTTCTATTCTGCTCAAAGCATGCTTTCAAAATCTGCCATTATTTTGTTAATGATTTTGAGTCTGAAACCATTTAATACTGTGTTTATTAATGTTGATGTTCTTTCACTTTGCTGTTAGGTCAAAATTATGAATGTGCATATAGCAACTTCCAGCAGGATGGGTGGGTAAAGGTTTTAGTATGTACAAATTATTTCAACTACCATCTTATTATGCTATATATCAAGCTTGAAAAAATATTTTAAGATGGTAGGATATTTTATGTGTTAGATGAAGTAAATATCTAGGTTCTTTCCTTTTCCCTTGGAGAAAGCTAATTGCTTATTGCATGAGGAAAAGGGAGTCTTCAGATTCTTTGAAATATATTTTAGTAATGCTGCTTTTTCAGTTTCGCTTGCACATATTTTGTTTATTTTTGGGTCTGGCAATTTAAAAACAAAATCAAAAACAAATCATATCCATCCATTACTATCTTTGTGATTCAAGTGCTTGAAATTTCTGAGAGTATGTCTGTATAAGTCTTCTGTTTGGCCTCATTTTGGTATACTTGCAGACTTCATTTTGTTTTCTTTCTCTTAATTCTGTTAATTTATTTAATCTCATGGGAGAGAAAACATGACCATTCTTTTATATACTGTACTTCATTCTTCCATCCGATTCATACTCTTAACTGCTTTGGATTCATGTATTTGTTTTTGTTAGTGGAGTTGCTTCAGTTTACCTGCCATGGTGGTGCTCGAGTATAACAACATAGATGGAAACAAGTTATTTCTCCAGTAGGGTTTCATTCTCTTTATTTCTGCTTTATGTCAACTGTGTAATCTTAAATCTATAAGAACTATGCTGTACTGTCAGAAGTATCTTATTTTTACATTTTAAATTGTACATACCACTAACAAGTCAGGTAAACTTAATTTCTGTAAATTTTAGTGTTCAAAAAAATTGTGTTTAATAAAAGTTATCTTGTTGTTTTGAGTATATCTTACTAAAAAAAAAATCTTAACTAAGATGAAAATTCCTTTATACCTTTGTGTTGGCAAACTGATTTCCTAATGGCAAATTACCTCTTTTACATTTTATTCTTTAATAAAAATGTTTCAGACTTCATGTTCATGGAAGTCTGAAACTGAAATGTGTTTTATGGCAGTTCTGGTGTTAACTACCTGAGTGACATGAAGTGTTTTTTTTTTTAAGCCCTGAGTTTTTGTATATTAACATTGACAGCTCATGTAAGCATCTGAGTAGCGATCAACAGTCCTTCTCATATTTTTCTTTACATTTTATATTCTACAGAATCTGATTTCTTAAAATGTTAGTTTAATTAAAACTTAATTGAAGTACACATTACAATTTTTAAATTTCCTATCATTTAAGTTTGTGACATACTACACAAAAGTATTGAACATGCTTGAGAAATAATTTGATTCTCTTAATTCATTTGCGTGTTCTGAGTAGTTACCATCCTTTGCATGTCTATGGCTTGCTGCTTATGTTTAGAGAAATTGTAGTTTGTTGACTTAGAAACTTCTTTTGGTTTTACATAATATGAATTTGGCACATATATGCTATTGAAATCAATTGCTATATTGACTTTATGTATTCTCATTAGCAGCTAACAGTCAACACCATCTGTGGTCACAAAGAAACGACTTAATCTAATGAAATTTAACAGGATGAAGTTTTATTCTTTAGTTTAGCTGCTCATGGTACAGGGTATTATGGAAAAGAAGGCTTCTTGACAATGACATTTTATACGAAAAAAAGTGTTTTTACTACTTATGTTAACCATAGCATCCAGTAAAACAGACAGACGGACACACACATACACACCCTACCTTTTCTCTCTTTTTCTCAATAATAAAATCCTCTAATAATTCATGCCTTTTAAAATGTTTATAGTTAAATACCTTGTCATTACTTTTCTACAGCCTACTCATAATTAGCACCCTGTATAGAAATTCCAAAGTAGAAATAGTGGCAAATTGATTTTTTAGTTAGAAAAATTATAAAATCCTTCTACTGGAAAAATGATACTTAGTTCCAGGTTGTCTATAAGTTTGTAAAATAATTTTTGTTCCCTTGGAAACAACATACTTCCTAGCAAAAGGAAGCTCTTTGAATTAGAGTCTTCTCTGATTCTAAACCATTCTAAATTTTGGTAGCTAAACACTGAACTTGAAAACATCAAGTTAAAGATCCTTTTGAATATGATTCATGCTACCCTAAATAATATTCATCTATATCTCTAACATCTTTTTGGGGGCTGTTGGAGAGAGGTTGGGCATAACAAAAACTGCATTGCTTCAGGTAGGTATAAATGTAGAGGTCAATCAAATTTTTAGTTATACATCAAAAACAACTACACTCCATTAAATTATAAAAATTGAATTCTCCAACCCTATTCAGTCTTTAATTGGGTATGGAGTTTTTCATCCATATCACCCTTATCATTGCCTGTGTGGACCATATATATTATTAAATACTATTTTACTGATTTTTCTATTATTTCCAATTCTAACTTGATAATCCATGGCTTTTATTTCATTGCTTAACAATGTTTGTATCCTTTATTCAGCAAATAGTTTACACTGGCCTATTTTGTATCACTCAAGATTTTTCTCAGGTAACAGCTTTATTATTATTATATTTTTAATTAACGAAAGAGGTAGGATTACATGAGAGAAAAAAACTAAATTACAAAAAGGGACATTAAAACTAATCTTTCTGATTACATGGACACTGTCTCATATATGTAATCTAAGCAAAGTAGAAGATTTGTTTTTGTTACGTAATTGCTTTTGTGCAAGATAATATATAACACTGAATTCACATGTGTTCGTTGGCTTTATTACATAACCTGAATAAAAATTGATGAAATCTAATTGGTATATAAATTAAATCGTAAAAATATGAAGACTGTTGATGTAGCTATTTGAGAAAAGTGATATATATGCATTTTTCTTTTATTTTTAAGCATATTTTCTCTCAAAATTATTTCACAAATTATAAATTTTCCAACTAAGATGAAAGCCAAATATTGTACACTAATGGTATTGGAAATTTTAGAATTCATTTATTTATATATATCCTACCTTTTGCATTTATGCTATTCTTTCTCTAAATTTGTATATTGTAAACCGAACATATGTTGAATCTACTTTATATGACAAAATAATTTTAATCATTATATTTTTACTAATTCATTGAGGGTTGGATTGATCCTCTTCTTGCAGTTTCATTTTTAGGCAGAACCGTTCTCTTTGGATTGAGGCTTCACTTTATTTTTTTTTAAATCTTTATTGAATTTGTTACAATATTGCTTCTGTTTTATGTTTTGGTTTTTTGGCTGCGAGGCATGTGGGATCTTAGCTCCCCAACCAGGGATCAAACCCGCACCCCCTGCACTGGAAAGCAAAGTCTTAACCACTGGACCGCCACGGAAGTCCTGAGGCTTCAGTTTAAAAGCCTGATTTTTTTTTTTTTTTTAATGTCCTAGAACTTTCCTAGAAAAGTTTAGAAGAGCCTCTACAGTTTTAAAAAATAATTTTTAAAAACTTTATTGTTTTGAAATGTTTTAAGGGTTTAGCCCTAAGAAACTAAACGAACATGATTTATTACTTTCAGTTTTTATTTCACAGCATATATTAATAATAAATGACAGTTGAAAAGCAAAAACCCAAAATCTATCACAGTTGTTGCAAGAGATGTCTAATAAGGAAACTAATGTAAAATATGCTTTAATGCTTATATCATAAGTCAGTTAAATCAAAATATAGGTGAAGATCTAGCTTTGTCATTTGAATATTGTGTGTGATGTTTCCGTAGTACAGGTTAATTTGTATTTAAATCTTTACATTGTTATCATTGCATGTATTCACTGTATTTTTTTAAGGTGTCAACTGTTTTCTCTTTATAGATTAGTATTTCAAAGTAACCATTCCATACCAATTCAAACTACCATCTGGTCTCTAAGCTTGTTATATGAAACTCTTTTATCATTGTCCTCCAGTTTTAGTGTTTTTTGATGGGCTACACCTGAGCTGTACATTTTCTTTTTCTTTTATTTGCTTCTGTATACAGGCTGGCTTAGCGGGAGCTCCAGCCCGTGCTGTATCAGCTGTAAAGAATATGAATCTTCCTGAGATCCCAAGAAATATTAACATTGGTGACATCAGTATAAAAGTGCCAAACCTGCCCTCTTTTAAATAAAAAATTTAAAAGGCCACTCCCAGGTAAAATCCGGGGGAAAAGTCATCTAAGTTTACCATGCAGTTGTTTACCAAAAATAGAGGAGGAGAGTCTTAACTTTTGCTCTTGGATTTAAGTCAAGGTACTGTATAGAAGTTATGTAAAATCAGTATGGAAGTTCATTGTTGCTTTTCTTGCTCAGTGATTTTTGAAGAAATTGAGTAGTTACAGTGTGATTTTTTTCTTTATTTTCTAAACTGCATTCCTATGGCCACCTAAGGCATGCCTCTATGTATTGGCTACTACAGTATTTTGAAAAGTGTTTGGGACATTTCTTTAAATTATGTATAACCTAAAATGTTGGTGTTTTATATGGATCACAAATACAACATTCCTTAATTCTTTCTGTTATTTGTCAGAATTGTTATTTAAAGAACGAAGTATGTATTGCATGAAAACATTATGACCTTTTTCTCTTAGTTTAAATAAACTCCAAGGTAACTGGACTTCTAAAGCACCGTTCTGTTTGCCTGGTATCTACTTTAGCAATAATTTTTTTTACGACCCTCTGACTCAACGAAGTAAATAAAAGTATATTTTATCACTGTTAAGCAGCTGTTAATGTTGATTTATTTAATTTATACTTATATTTTTAATATTCAGAACCTCATTATTCTAAAACTCAATTATTTCACAAGTCAAGAGTAGTGTATCTCATAGTATATTGTGTAGGATGAGATCTGGAGTGGGAGATGACAAATCTTTTTCTAAAATCCATATTGAGAAATTGCAAAATCCGTTTTATACACATAGGTTTAAGTCTTGCATCTGATCCCTTCTTGCTGAGATGATGAAAAATAATTTCATAACAAATACTTAGTTGCTTTTGAACACAAAACCCTTTGGGGGGCTTCCCTGGTGGCGCAGTGGTTGAGAATCTGCCTGCTAATGCAGGGGACACGGGTTCGAGCCCTGGTCTGGGAAGATCCCACATGCTGCGGAGCAACTAGGCCCGTGAGCCACAATTACTGAGCCTGCACGTCTGGAGCCTGTGCTCCGCAACAAGAGAGGCCACGATAGTGAGAGGCCCGCGCACTGCGATGAAGAGTGGCCCCCGCTTGCCGCAACTAGAGAAAGCCCTCACAGAAACGAAGACCCAACACAGCCAAAAATAAATAAATTAAAAAAAAAAAAAAAAAACCTCTTTGGGGCCCCACTTGTTTCATCCCAAAGTCAAAACTTTCTTAAGTCCTAATACTCTTGTATTCTGGTTTCTCATAATTTGCCCACATTTTCTTATTTAATCTTATCTTGGGATCCGTGAGTGGGATTCTTCTTCCAGTTAGACTAAGGTTTTCCTTCTAGTTCTAGTCCTCCCTCCCCAAATACTGTTTTTTGAAACATTTCCTTAGATGTGTGGCATGTATGAATTTTACTCCAAGCTCTGGGGTGTAAGAAAAGTCACTATTTTTCCTAAATAAAATTAATCTGACTCTAAGCCCCATCCTACTGAGGCAACAGGAAACTCAGTCTGTGATTATTGGGATTTCCATCAGTTCAGAGATGTATAAAAGTCCTAGAGTAAGGTTATGCTAAGCAGAACATGCAGGGAGGTCCCTGGTCTTCAGTCATTTGAATGTGCCAGGTGAACAAGTCCCTGTCCTCATGGACATATATGCAGTACCACACTTTTCTCTTTTCCCTTTTTTTGGGGGGTGGGGGTGGATTATGGAAAGATTTAAGTTTTGATTTGGTTAGAATGTACCAAAATTAGGGAAACTTCTGGGCCGGATCATACTTTAACCTCAAGAAATAGTCAAAAGGGTTTCATCTTTTACTATATTCTAGTATGAAAAAGAAAACCCAGTCATGTGCAAATGACACAAGTAGGCAAGTCATAGAAAACTAAATCTCAGTGACCGCTAAATATGTAGAGATGCTTAATCTCACTAGTAGCCAGGGAATGCAAGTTTAAAGGACAATTAGATTTTATTTTCACCTGTCATATTAGCAAAAATTAGAAGGGGTGACAGTATCCAGTGTTGGAGAGGATGTGAGGAATGAGAACTGTCATACATTGCTCATGGGAATGTAATTTACTGTAACTTAAAAAAAAAATATGCCAAGTTCTGTGAAAATTTTTAAAAATCAAAAATACACATATCATACATACCCTGTGACTCACTTTGGGAACTCTCTATTCTCTTAGCATTCCTGGATATCTTTATATACAAAGGTAATTATTTCATCAACTTTTTAAAGCAAAATAATAATAATAATAAACTGGAGATACCTTAAATGCCCACCAGTAAGGAAATGGTTGAATAAGTTATTGTAGCTACCACACTAGTTGTAATAGCAAAAGACTGGGATGACCCAAATGTCCATTAGAAGGAGATTGGTTGAAAAGCTGGATTACATCCACATTATGGAGTCCTATGAAGCTATCAAAATGAAAAATATCTCTCTATATTGCTGAAAATTGATCCCTAGAATATAATGTTAAGTGAAAAAAAATCAAGATGGAAAAAAGTATATTGATGGTGTGTGTATTAGTCAGGGTTCTTCAGAACCAGTAGTGTGTGTGTGTGTGTGTGTGTGTGTGTGTGTGTAATGAGACTGACATTTAACTCAGTAGACTGAGTAAAGCAGATTGCCCTTCTTAATGTGAGTGGGCCTCGTCCAATCAGTTGAAGGCCTGCATAGAATAGAAGGGCTGACCCTCATCCAAGTAAGAAAGAATTCCTCCTGCCTGACTGCCTTCAAACTGGGATGTTGGCTTCTTCCTGCCTTCAGTCTTGAACTGAAACATGGGTTCATCCTGTGTATCAAGCCTGCCCGCCTTCAGACTGGAACTATACCATCAGCTCTCCTGGTTTTCCAGCCTTCAGATTTGGACTGGAACTCCACCTTAGGCTCTCTGGGTCTCCAGCTTGTCAACTCACCCTGCAGACCTTGAGACTTATAAGCTTCCATAATCACATGGGTGCATTCCTTATAATAAATCTTTTTAAATAAAATCATCAAGTTGATGATTTTGTTTAAGAGATTTATTATACAACTCAAAGTCTGAAGGCAGGAAACTGCCGATGTCCTAGCTTGAAGGCAGTCAGGCAGGAGGAATTTCTCATACTTGGACAGAGGTCAGCATTTTAATTCTATTCATGCCTTCCACTGATTGAGTGAGGCCCATCCACATTAGGGAGAGCAATCTGCTTTACTCAGTTTACTGAATTAAATGTTACTCTCAACCAAATACCCCCTCACAGAAACACCCAGAATGTTTGACCAAATGTCTGGGCACCCACATGGCCCAGTCAAGTTGACACACAAAATTAACCATCACAGTATGCTACCAGTTATCTAAGAAAAAGGGAGAGTGAGTGGTGTGTGTGTTGTGTGTACTTCTAAATGAAAGGATAAGCCATATATATATATACACACACATACATACACACACATATATACAACATACATATATAGTGAGAAGGAGGAAACAGGGCAGAAGTATGGGGATAGAAGCTAGACTTCTTGCAATGTACCTTGTTTTGAAACCCTGTAACTATTTTAAGTAATTAGTAATCGAACTTAAATTTTAAAAAAGTAACCCCTAAAAATTAAAAGCAAAGCAGATAAATTGAACTATGTGATGAGTTGGTGGCATAATCACCCAAAGGGGAACTGCTTCACATGACTTTAAAACTCTTGACTATACACCACTAAAGACAAAAAGACCTTCCCTGCCCACCCCCCAACTTAAATTGTTTTCTGTAATCCTGGTATTGGTGATATTTTAAAATTCCGAGGCTGTGCATGTGGACTCTGGGGTAAAGCAGAGGAGAAGGTGCCTCGGTGCCTGTAGTGGATGCTCTGGCATGCATCCTTTAGGACTGAAGCACTCATTTCCTCAGCTGCTGGCAGTGTTGGTGGCTAAGAGCACTCAGCTGACCTGCTGAGAATTGCCACCAGCCGAAGGGAGCTACTTCACCTGAAGTCACGACTCCTCTCCAAAGACATCCTACATCCAAGTTATAAAAGCCCAACCCACTTGGCTAAGGCAGGACAGCTCGGAAAGGCCATCCCAGCTCCAGTGCTACCCATGGGATCGGCTAAGGCCTTTGTCATGACTGTGCTGCAGTTTAACTCGTCCCTCTGCCTCATCTACTTCCTTTCGATTTCAGCCTTTGATCCCAAGGGCGTATCACAGTGATGAGCTTGCATCCAAATCACTATCTCAGTCTGGTTTTCAGGGAAGCCCACCTAAGACAGTTAGAGCCAAGAATGGTCTGAGGAAGCAGATTCCAAAACGAGATTTTGGAGCTGGACCACCCTCTGGCAGGCTGGCAACCGAAGACCATGTTACCGGTGGCAGATGGAGCGTGGTTCGCCACTAGCATGCCATAGCAGTGTAATTGTTGAAACTCTCACTGATGGTGAACCGGGAATGCCTTGGTAGGCACAGTGTCTCAGGCATTTGAGAAATATAAGAGAACTAGTAATTATGAAGAGTATGGAATTGGATGGCTGTTCTTGCAGGCATTCATTCCATTAGAGAAATGCTGAGAGTGATTAATTACCAATTAAAGGCTATGTATGAAGGCCAGAAGGGCTTCTTAACAATGTATAAAAAGACTTTCATCTCTTGCAGCTGGAGGACAGAAAAAGCTGAGGATCAGGCCCAGGCCTTAACTGTAAGATTGGCAAAGTTCAAGAGAAGATTGGATTCCAGCCTCATCATGTCTGCTAAGCCAAGGTCAGGGACAAAAATCTTGGATACGGACCTACAGAAGTAGCCCACTTCTTCCCATTAAGCTACCACTCACTCCCTTCCTCCTCCTTGCTTGGAGAGGATGCAGAAGCTTCTGCCTTGCAGGTTAACATGCACCCTCCTCAGGTTTTGCCTCACCTGCTCTGATCACCAAGCCAGTTGGGTCGAGACACAACATAATTGGGCCAGGGAAGTGCTAGCGTTGCCAAAGTTGTTGCAGAACCTTGCCAGAATAAACCTGGAAGAGCCAAGAGAATATATTTGGGCCTGGATCCTGAGGGTTCTGGCTTAAGGGGGAAGGAACATAAAGCTGGATGAGGGAGAGTGTTTTATATGTAAGCTCTCCAATGATAGAACATTTAACACTCTGGCAGGGACCTGAGGAGACAGTGCTGATACACTGCTAGGGTAGTTCTTGGAAGCTTGGAGAAAGGCTGAGCCACTACACTTGGCCCAGCTAAGTGAAGTATAACAGAACATCCAAGCAGACAAGCGGAAGAAGAGATTACAAACCTTAGAGAAGTGTGTGGGCTAAAGTGAATATACTGTGTAAGGCAAGACAGCCCAGAAGTTCCTCCATTTACCAAAGCAATAAGGAATACGTCACTGTTTACAGGGACACTGGCATCATTTAGAAACTCGGTAGTGGCTGTCTTCTGAAGGCCAGGACTTATAGTAGGAAATGCTGCCACAGAGCTGGGTGCCCTGATAACAGTGGGGATGATGAGATCGTGAAATAATAGATGCCAGGTTGTGGCACTTAACCAGGAGGTGCATAGTGGGCTAATTATCTTAATGAACTGCAGGGTCAGAGTGGCAACCAAAGATCCTGATCCACAGAGAGCTATAGAGATGGTTAATGGTACGAAGCTTCGGTAGGTACAAGGTAGATGGTCAGGCAGTAAGGGTGTTGCCCGATCTAGATAATCTAAAGAACTAAAAAATGGATGATCAGGAGGTTGAGAGCAGCCACCGCAATAAAGTCATTACTTTTGTTCCAGTTTCTGGTCCTGAGCCAGTTCTCAGACCCAGAACTCCTTGATTGACAGAAGGACCAAATCTCCAGGAGGAAGGACCCTGCACACCATGGCAAGTGCATAATATTAATGATTTTTCAACTACTTCCTTAAAGGGATTTATTTACTTGGATAACCATACACTGGGAAATGGAAAATACCCAATGTTTTGAGGATTTTGAGGCACAGTTTCCAAGCTGACACTGATAACTAGGGACCAAATATCATCATTTGGTCCCTGCCCCCATTACAGTGGGAGCATATGGGGGCTAGGTAATAAATTTAGTCCTGGCCCAGGTATAGCTCATAGTGAGTCTGCCAGGTCTACAAATCCACCTATTGGTCATTTTTCCCCATCCCCGAATATAACTGGCATGGACAGTTATCTGTGGCATAAGAGCTATTATAGAAAGAAAGACTTAAGTGGAAGCTTTGCAATTGCCCCCATACTCACAGCCAAGATAGGAAATAAATAACGATATTGCGTCTTGGGGAGGAGAGAGATTAGTACGACACTTAAAGACCTAAAAGATTTTAAAATGGTGGCCTCCATCACATACCCATTTATTGACCAGTTCCCTACAGGTGGATCCTGGAGGATGACAGTGGACTACTGCAAACTGGACCAAGTTGTAGCTCTAATTGTAGGTGTTGTACCAGATGTGGTATCTTTGTTAGAGAAGATGAACAAGGCCTCAGATAGATGGTATATGGCCATTGATCTGCTAAATACCTTGTTTTCCATCCCTGTTAGGTGGGAGGACCAGAAAGTTCACATTATGGACACATAACAGTGTACTATGGATATTAACTCGCCCTCAGAACATAACATAGTCAGAAAGGATCTGGGTCATCTGGATATACTATCACATTGGTCCACATTTTGATAACATTGTGTTACTTGAACTGGATGAACAAGGAGTTGCAAGCACATCGAAGCCTTTGGTAAGGTACATGCCCTCCATGGGTGGAAGATAAGCCCTGTGAAGATTCAGGGCCCTACCACAGCAGTGAAGTTTTTAGGAATCCGATGATCTAGGATATGCCAACCTATCCCTTTCAAAGTAAAAAACAAAGTATTGTATTTCACAGCTCCCCCACTCAGAAGCAAACACAGAGGTTGGTGGGACTCTTCAGGTTCTGGAGGCAGCATATTTTATACTGGGAACACTATTCCAGCCCATTCATACAAACAGCTTCTAGATTTGAGTGAGACCCAGAGCAGGAAAGGGATCTGCAGCAGGTCCAGCCTGCAATGTAAGTGTCCCTCCCTCTTGAACCGTACTCCCTGATAGACCCAATGATATTAGAGCTGTTAGTTATGGCGAAAGATGCCATGTGCTGCTTATGGCATCCCCCAGTTGAACAATTACAACATAAACCCCACTGCAGTCAGACAATGCCACCTGTAGTGGAAAATTACACGTAATTTGAAAAACAGTTCCTCGGGTACTCCTGGGCCCTGGTTGAGACAAGCATCTGATCATAGAAGTGATCATACATCCAGAGCTGAGCTGGGATCTGTCAAAGTCACAAAATCATAAGGTTGGCAGAACTAGCAACAATCTGTAGTAAGATGCAAGTGATACATGGGAAAGAATGGAGCCAGAGGGCATAAATAAGCTGCACAAGTCCTGATCCCAATTTCATTCTCCACTGTTGACCACTGCCTCTCCTTCAGCTCCAGGGAAAGATAATAGTGTGGAGAAATCCAGTGGGCAGAACTTTGGGTTATATACGTGGGCATCCACTCTATGTGAAGATAAAAGTGGCCCAAGGACTCACAGGCAATACCTAATGACTTGGTTGGTTAGCCAAAGTCTTGGAAGGAGAAAGATTGGAAGATCAAGGACAAGGTTTGGGGAAGAGGCATGTGGATAGACCTATATAGGAATAAGCATGAAAATATGAAGATTTTTGAATCATGTGTTACCTATAGAAATCATCTGAAGAGACACTATACTGCCAAATAGAATGACTCAGGACAGTGTTATTGTGCTTCTGTTATTGGCCTCAGTGTTGACACAACGGGAGCTGGAATGGAAGATCCAGGGATTGAGGGCTACACGTGGGCCCAGCAGCATGAACTCCTACTCATCAAGGCTGATTCAGCTACTGCTTGTGTCAAATGTCCTAACTACCAATAACAGAGACCAATGCTGAGCCCCTGATACAGCACCTTCCCTTGAGGAGACCAAGCAGCCACTTGGTGGCAGGTATTTAATTTTGGGCCCCTTCCATTTTAGAAAGGGGAGTGAATTAATCCTGATAGAATTGACACATATTCTGGATATGAGCTTTTGTTTCTTGGCTGCATGACCTCAACCAACATCGCTATCGAAGGGTTTACAAAGGGTTTGATCAACCTACATGGGAGCCCACATAGCATCACAAAGGACCAAAGAATCCAGTAAAGGAAGTGCTGCAATTAATGCAGAACCATGAAGTCAACTGACCTTGTTATATGCTGCCCAACTGAAGCTGCTGGACTGATAGGGCAATGTAATGGTCTTTTACAAAGGCATACCTGAGGCACTAGGTGCCTAAATTGACAACCGTTATATGGTGCTCTGTTCCCAACAGGTAGACCACAGGGGTCCAGGCACCAATGGGTAGAAGTAGGAGTGGCTCGACTTACACCACTCCCAGTGACCCACCAGGGGAATTTGTGTTTCCTGTCATCACAAACTCTAGGATCTATGGTACAGAGGTCTTGGATCCCAGAAATGCTTCCTCCAGGGTTGCAACAAGAGTTGTATTCACCTTTAATCTACAGCAGCCCTCCATTCATTTCAGGATGCTCATATCAAAAGATCTTGTTGGCAAGGAAAAGAGTCCTCATCCTCCATTCCTCCATAGCTTATTGAAGTCTGACTAAAAAAAGTGTCTTTCAGAGCACCAAAAATAATAGCTATCATGACTCGTCTAGTGAAAATCACAGCTATTTGGGAGATAGGTTTCATTAGGACTCTGTTGCTGGTGGTGCAGCTGCTGACTTAGCACAGCTCACTCAGTGTGACTCCAAAACCAGATGTTAAAATATATATGTATTTTGTGTGTGGAGAGGGAGAGAGAGATCAAACTGAAGAGTAACCAATTATTGCAGGTGAAGAAGAGGTGTGGTTACTACCCATGTAAGATCACAGAAATTGGAGAACATAATTTCTATGTCAGAATTACCTTCTGTAATAGATTGATACCTAAGAATTGATAGGGAGTGATGTCAGCATCATAGCAACGTAAGATGTTGCTCTTTTCTCTCCCCGCTTTTTAGCAATTAATTAGACATCTCTCCATGAACAAAAGTGCCTCGTGGGGAGCTGTGGGACCTACCACCCTACACCAAGGGACCTGGGAGGACTCTCACCTACCTGTGCTTCCAAAAATAGACAAACAGACATGGTAAGGGCTGCAGACCCAAGGGAGTCAGCGAGCCTGCCCCACCCCTGCTCACTCCAGTAGAGGAAAAACCTGGAGAGTACTGGCCTATTCAGATACCCAGGAGCAAGAGGATTTTGTACAAGTCCAGCCTGTCTGAGGGGAGATACCAGTACACCATTAAGACGGGAAGGATAAGAGTTTGTACACAGTGGAGAGGAAGGAACTCTCCCAGAGCCCCCTTCCCCATGCAGGGCAATGCCTACATAGGGCTAAGCTGTCAAGTATTGGTGACCTCTCCTGTGGAGGAGGTGGAAAGCTGTGAGTGAGTGCCCAGCTACCCCAGTTTTGTGGGTTACATCCGGAGAAACCCATTTCTCTCCAGCAGCACCCAGAGTACTGAGGTGGGACCTCCATGACTGGGGAGAGGAGGACAAAGGGAAGGAAGCAGATAAGAATATCAAAAGGCATTAAGGAGGTTCCTGCTGACTACTTCAGCACTTCAGCAGGAAGTCACCCTCAAGCTTTTGGGATTATCCCACTGGAAAATCCTACCATTGGGTCCATGGGCACCCGCATCACCTGGAGTGCTAAACCCACACTCCTACCTGTGCCCCCCCCCCCCCGCCATTCTGTGGATGGATCCTTATGGGTGCTCCAGAGTACAGAGGTGAGAGAGCAGGTCCAGTAATCAGAGTGCTCTTAGAAAAATGGACCAGGGAGAAACTACAAACTAGAGCTGTAGCGCCACCTTCTGGAAGACATAAGAGGTTTCCAGCAGTCAGCCTGGTGAGTTACAAGAGTAAGAAAAGATGTAAAATCTTAAGAATTCTGCCGCCTCAAGAGGGAACAAGAGAGTGGAGCAGGTCTACCCTCAAAAGTTGAGGAAACCCCAGATATAGCAGCACCAGTGATCACTGCCCCATCTGAAGGCAACCAATAAAGATTTAAGGAGTTGTCTTCTACTTCAGATGGAAAAACAGCAACACAAAAATATAAGGAACCTGAAAAACCAAGAAAATATTTCACCCCTAAAATGAATAATTCTCCATCACCTGGGCTCACAGCTACAGAAAACTGTGATCTAGCTGATAAAGAATTCAGAGTAGCTGTTTGAAGAAATTCAGTGAACTACAAGAAAACTCAGAAAGATAGTTCAATGATATTAGGGGGAAAATACATGAACAAACAAAATGAGATCTTGACCAAAGAGATAGAAATGATAAAAAACAACCAAACAGAAATTCTGGAGCAGGAGAGTGAATGAAAAGATTACAATAAAGAGCATGTGTAGCAGACTAGGTGGAAAATAGAATTAGTGACTTAGAAGGTAGGAATTTAGAAACAACATGGAAGTGAACAAAGGAAAATAATAAAAAAGAGCAAAGAAAGCCTGAATGATCTATGGAACTCAATCAAAAGGGCAAATATTAGAATAGTTAAGTGTTTCAGAAGAAGAGATAGAGAAGGGAACAGAGTTTATTTAAAGAAGTAATAGCTGGAAACTTCCCAAACGTGGGGAGAGTCTTGGACATCCAAGTTCATAAAGCTAGTAGATCACCAATTTACAAATGTAGGCATAAACAGAAGGAAAAAAGAAACAATGGAAATACAAAACAACCAGAAAGCAATCAATAGGATGGCAATAGTAAGTCTTTACATATCTTAAATACTCTTAAGTATAAATGAATTGACTTCACCAAGCAAAAGACACAGAATGGCTGAATGGATAAAAACACAAGACCCAACTTTATGCTGCCTACAGGAGACTCACTTCAGCTTTCAGGACACACATAGGCTCAAAGTAAAGGGATGGAAGAAGATACAAGGAGAAACCCAAAAGAAGTAGAGTAGCCATAGTTATATCAGACAAAGCAGACTTTAAGCCAAAAACTGTAACAAGAGACAGGGTCATTATATAATGATAAAGGTGTCAATACATCAAGAAGATATAGCAGCCATAAATATACACACCAAACATTGGAGCACCTAGGTATACTAACCAAACACTAAAAGGTCTGAAGGGAGAAGGAGACAACAAATGCAATAATAGATGTCAATACCCCACTTTCAGCAGTAGCTAGATCATCCAGACAGAAAGTCAACAAAGAAATGTTGGAATTGAACCATATGTTAGACCAAATGGACCTAACAGACATATATAGAACATTCCATCCGGCAGCAGAATATACGTTCTGGTAAGTGCACACAGAACATTCTCCAGATAAATCATGCAAAAGGACAAAAACAAGTCTTGGCAAATTTAAGAAGATTGAAATCATACCAACTATTTTTCCAACCACAGTGGTATAAAATTAGAAATCAATAACAAAAGGAAAGCTGGAAAATCTACAAATATGTGGAAACTAAACAACACACTTCTGAACAACCAATGGGTCAAAGGAGAAATCAAAAGGGAAATAAAAAAATACCTTGAAACAAACAAAAAAGGAAACACAACATACCAAAACCTATGGGATGCTGCAAAAGCAGTTCTGAGAGGGAAGTTTATAGCAAGGAATGCATACATTAAGAAATTAGAAAGATCTCAAATAAATAACCTAACTTTACATCTCAAAGAACTAGAAAAAGAAAAGCAAATTAATCTTAAAGTTAACAGAAGGAAGGAAATAATAAAACCAGAGTGGAAATAAATGAAATACACACCAGAAAAAACAATAGGAAAGATCAATGAAACTAAGTGCTGGCTTTTCAAAAAGATAAAATATACAAACCTTTAGCTACACTAAAGAAACCTTTAGCTAGACCAAGAAAAAAAAGGAGAGAAGACGCAAATAAATTAAAATCAGAAATGCAAGAGCAGATGTTACAACTGATACTACAGAAATACAAAAGGTCATAAGAGACTACTATGAACAATTATATGCTAACAAATTAGACAGCCTAGATAAATTCCTAGAAACACATGCCTCCCAAGACTGAATCAGGAAGAAATAGAAAATCTGAATGGACCAATTACTAGTAATGAAATTGAGTTAGTAAAAAGAAAATAAAATAAAACAAACAAAACAAAACAAAACAAAAACCCTCCCAACAAACAAAACTCCAGTACTGGAGGGCTTCACGGAGGAATTCTACCAAATATTTAAAGAAGTCTTAACACCTATTCTTCTCAAACTATTCCAGAAAATTGAAGAGGAGGGAACACTTCCAGACTCATTACAGGAGGACAGCATTACCCTGATACCAAAGCCAGGTAAGGACACTACAAGACAAGAAAACTATAGATCATTATTCCTGATGAACATAAATACAAAAATTCTCAACAGAATATTAGCAAAATGAATTCATGAACACACTGAAAGGATTATACACATGACCAAGTAAGATTCATCCCCCTAGGATGTGAGGATGGTTCAACATATGTAAATCAATAAATGTTTTACACCACATTAATAGAATGAAAGATAAAAATCACATGATCATCTCAATAAATGCAGAGAAAGCACTTGACAAAATACATCTTTTCATGGTAAAAACCCTCAACAGATTGGTTATAGAAGGGACATACTTCAGCATAATCAAGACCATATATGACAAATCCACAGGTAACATTATAATATGATACTCAATGGAGAAAAATTGAAAGCTTTTCTTCTAAGATCAGGAACAAGACAAGTATATCCACTCTCACCTCTCTTGTTCAGTATAGTACTGGAAGTCCTAGCTAGAGCAATTAAGCAAGATAAAGAAAGGTCATCCAAATCAGAAAGGAAGAAGTAAAATTGACATTATTTGCAGATGATATGATTTTATATATAGAAAATCCCAGAGACTCTATGAAAAAATTGTTGGGACTAATCAACAAATTCAGTTAAGTTGCAGGATGTAAGATTAACATACAGAAATCAGGTGCATTTCTATACACTAAAAATCTAAAGAGCTGAGAAAGAAATGAAAACTATCCCTTTTACAATAGCTTCAAAAACAATAAAATGCCTAGGAATAAATTTAATCAAGGAAGTCAAAGATTTGTAGACTGAAAACTACAAGACTTTGTTGAAGGAAACTGAAGAAGACACAAACAATTGAAAGTTTGTGGATTGGAAAAATTAAAATTGTTAAAAAGTCATCTATGTTCTGACTGTTTATTTTTCACCATTGCTAGAGTATAGTGCACTTTGATTTACTTTTATGTCACTAATTAACATCTTTTTTTTTTTTTTCTTGGCTGTGTTGGATCTTTGTTGCTGCACAGGGGCTTTTTCTCTAGTTGTGGCAGGTGGGGGCTACTCTTCGTTGCAGTGCATGGGCTTCTCATCGCAGTGGCTTCTCTTGTTGCAGAGCACGGGCTCTAGGTGCACAGGCTTGAGTAGTTGTGGCTCACGGGCTCTAGAGTGCAGGTTCAGTAGTTGTGGCGCATGGGCTTAGTTGCTCTGAGGCATGTGGGATCTTCCCGGACCAGGGATTGAACCCGTGTCCCCTGCATTGGCAGGCAGATTCTCAACCACTGTGCCACCAGAGAAGTCCCAGCATCTTTTCATTTCAACTTGAAGAATCCTTTCAGCATTTCCTACAAGGCAGGTCTAGTGGTGATGAATTCCCTCAGTTTTTGTTTGTCTGGGAAAGTATTTCTCCTTCATATCTGAAGGGTAACCCCTGGATAAAGTATTCTTGGCTGGCAATTTTTACCTTTCAGCTCTTTGAATATATATTTCACTCTCTCCTGTCCTGTAGCATTTCTGCTGAGAAATATGTTGATAGCCTAGTGGGAGTTCCTTTGTAGGTTACTTTCTTTTTTTCCCCTGGCTGCCTTTAAGATTCTATCTTTATCATTGATTTTTGACAATTTCGTTATAATGTATCTTGGGAAGTTATTTTTGCATTGAGATAATAGGGTGTTCTATTAGCTTCTTGGACTTGTATGTCCAATTCCTTCCCCAGGGGTTGGACATTCTCAGCTCTTATTTCTCTAAATACACTCTCTGCTCCCTTCTTCCACTCTTCTCCTTCTGGTAGACCAATTATTCTTTTATTTGTTTTTCTCATCATATCTCATAGTGCTCATAGGGTTTCTTTACTTTTAAAAAATCTTAGTTTGTCTTTACTCTTCTGAGTCATTTCTACGTTTCTATCCTGTGGGTCGCTAATTCCTCTTTGATCTTTCTGCGTCTTTTCCTAAGTTCTCTAATGTATTCTTTATCAGATTCATTGACTTTTTCAGCTCCAGAAATTTTGTCTGGTTCTTTTTAAAAATGTCCGTCTCGTTGGTAAATAACTCCTTCTATTCATTCATTTTACTCCTGAGTTCATTTAATTGCCTTTCTGAGTTTTCTTGTAGTTCATTGAATCTCTTCATAACAGCTGTTTTGAATTTTTTATCAATTAGATTGCAATAGCCTGTGCCTTTGGGTTCAATTGCTAGAGAATTATTGTTCTTTTTGTTACACCATATTACCATGATTTTTCTTAGTGATGAAATGTGCCTCTGCTGTTGCATTTGAAACACCACACACCTTTCTTGTTTACTTTGTTCAGTTTAACAGATGGGCAATTAGAAACTTTTGTTTTCCACACGGTGGCGCCGTTGGTCAAGCTTTTGGCTCCCTTCACCTGAACTAGCTCTGGGGTTGCACTTGGGAGCACCTGGTTAAAACAAACAAACAAACAAACAAACTGGCTTAGAAAAAGCTAGCAGCAGAGTAGGGTGTAGTGTGGGCTTAGCCCCTGGGGCTTTCTGGGTGCCCATTGCCCAGTAGGGAGTTCCTCAAGTTGGGGCTGAACCTCCTGCTGAAATCTTTTTTTTTTTTTTTTTTTTTTTATTTTTGGCTGCATTGGGTCTTCGTTGCTGCGCGTGGCCTCTCTCTAGTTGCAGCGAGCGGTGGCTACTCTTCATTGTGGTGTGCGGGCTTCTCATTGCGGTGGCTTCTCTTGTTGCGGAGCATGGGCTCTAGGCGTGCATGCTCATTAGTTGTGGCTCGCAGGCTCCAGAGCGCACGCTCGGTAGCTGTGGCTCACGGGCTTAGCTGCTTCGCGGCATGTGGGATCTTCCCGGACTAGCGCTCAAACTCGTGTCCCCTGCACTGCCGGGCGGATTCTTAACCACTGCGCCACCAGGGAAGCCCCTTGAAATCTTGAAGCCGACAGCAGGGCACTTGTTCCTTTAATGGCCTTTGATATACTTGTCTGCCTCTTTTCCTTTCCTCCCCTCCGCCCCCCTCAGTCACAGAGGTTTTTCCTCAGAAATCCATGCTACTGGAGAGAAACAGATCCATCCTTCTGTGACCTGTGCAGCCCAGTGGTCAGTCACTCACACCCTTTTGCTTTCCACCTCCTCTGTGAGGGAAGTCACTATTGCTACTGCTGGGAAAGCCCAGAGCATGTCATGTCACCCTGGGGAAGGAGGGCTGACTTCTTGAGATTCTCCTTTTCCTCTGCCTCCAAATTGGTCTCTCGCCTGGTCCAATGGCATGCCTGATTCTCCTGCTAGCCTGTCTGGACTTCCACAAATTCTCTGTCTCCCTTGCGTGTCTGCCTTGTTTTGCATTCACTAGTCTCACCTTCCCTCCCCCACCCCACCCTCTGTGTTCTGGTGTAATGTGAAGAAGCACATTTGTTTGGTTGTGAATAACCAATTTGTTGCAAATAAAAGGGGAAAGAAAAAAGGGACAACTCATGCCACCATGATGCTGACATCAACCCACAACCCCAAAGCCATTCACAGATTCAACTCAATCCCTATTAAAGTTCCAATGACATTTTCCACAGAAATAGAAAAAAAAAATCCTAAAAGTTGAGTGGAATCACAAAAGACCAAAGCAATCATGAGAAAGAAGAACAAAAGCAGAGGCGTCACACTTCCAGATTTCAAACTGTATTACAAAACTGTAGTAATTAACAGTATGGTACTGGCATAAAAATAGACACATAGACCAATGCAACAGAATCAAGAGCCCAGAAATAAAGCCCTGCATGTACAGTCAACTAATATTTGACAGGGGAGCCAAGAAAAACCAATGGGGAAAGGACAGTCTCTTCAACAAATGGTGCTGGGAAAACTGGATAAGCACATGCAGAAAAATGAAACTGGACCCTTTCTCCAACCACTCACAAAAATTAAAATGGATTAAAGACTTAAACATAAGACCTGATATTATAAAACTCCTAGAAGAAAACACAGGGAATAAGCTCCTCAATGTTGGTCTTGGAAATGGTTTTTGATACCAAAAGCACAAACAACAAAAGTGATAATTGACAAGTGGGACTACAACAAATTTTAAAGCTTCTGCACAGCAAAAGAAACAATCAGCAAAATGAAAAGGCAACCTACAGGATAAGAGAAAATATTTTCAAACTGCATATCAGATAAGGGGTTAATATCCAAAATATATAAAGAATTTATACAACTAAATACCAAAAAAATAAACCTGATTAAAAAATGAGTAGAAGAACATTAAGTATACATTTTTCCAAAGAAGACATCCAGATGGCCAACAGGTACATGAAAAGATGCTCAGCATCACTAATCATCAGGGAAATGCAAATCAAAACCACAATGAGGGAGAAAGTGGCCAAGATGGCAGAGTAGAAGGACCCTAAGCTCACCTTCTCTCATGAGCTCACCAAAATCACAACAATCTGCAGAACAACCATCGATGAAAAAGTCTGAAACCTACCAGAAAAGATCTACAACTAAAGACATAAAGAAGGAACCACAGCAAGACCAGTAGGAGAGGCAGACTAACAATATAATCAAATCCTATATGCCCCCACCCCCACCCCATGGGACAACCACAAACTGGAGAATAATTATATTTCAGAGGATCTCCCACAGGAGTGAGAGTTCCGAGCCCCACATCAGGCCACCCACAGCCCAGGGGTCTGGGGTTCTGGAAGAGGATCCCCCAGAGCATTTGGCTTTGAAGGCCAGCAGGGCTTGATTGCAGGAGCTCCACAGGATTGGGGGAAATAGAGACTTCACTCTTAAAAGGCGTGCACAAAATCTCGTTCACACCAGGACCAAAGGCAAAAGCAGTAATTTCATAGGACTCTAGGCCAGATCTACCTGGTGGTCTTGGAGGGTCTCCTGGGGAGGCAGGGGGGTGGCTGTGGCCCACCCTGTGGGCACAGGCACTGGTGGCGGATATATCAGTAGTGGTTATCTGCATGAACTCCCCTGGAGGCTGACATCTTGCTTGGATCTTTAGCACCAAGACCTGGCCCCATGCAACAACCTGTAGGCTTCAGTGCTGGGACACCTCAGGCCAAACAATTAACAGCCTATAGACCGAATCTGCAAAGGCAGGCCAGACATTACCCTGGGACCAGCTGGCCCCTGACCCTTGGGTGACAAGAGGGGAGTGCACTGCTGGGATGCATAGGACATCTCCTACAGGGGGACACTTCTCCAAGGTAGAGAAACATAACCTGCCATGTACATAAAAATACAAATAGAAATTTAGACAAAATGAGGTGACGGAGGAATATGTTCCAGACAAACGAACAAGATAAAACCCCAGAAGAAGAACTAAGTGACATGGACATGAGCAATCTACCTGATACAAATAGATCAGTGGAACAGGATAGAAAACCCAGAAATAAACCCATGCATTTATGGTCAATTAATCTACAACAAAGAAGGTAAGAATATACACTGGAGAAAAGACAGTCTCTTCAGTAAGTCGTGCTGGGAAAACTGGATAGCCACATGTGAAAGAATGAAATTAGAACATTCTCTAACAGCATATACAAAAACAAACTCAAAATGGATTAAAGACCTAAATGTAAGACCAAATAATAAAACTCCTAGAGGAAAACATAAGCAGAACACTCTTTGACATAAATTGTAGCAATAGTTTTTTGGATCCGTCTCCTAGAGTAATGGAAATAAAAACAAAAATAAAGAAATGGGACCTAATTAAACTTAAAAGCTTCTGCACACAAAAGAAACCATAAATAAAATGAAAAGACAACCTACAGAATGGGAGAAAATATTTGCAAACAATGCTACTGACAAGGGATTAATTTCCAAAATATACAAACAGCTCATACAGCCTAATATCAGAAAAACAAACAACCCAATCAAAAAATGGACAGAAGACCTAAATAGACATTTCTCCAAAGAAGATATACAGATGGCCAACAGGCACATGAAAAGATGCTCAGTATTGCTAATTATAGAGAAATGCAAATCAAAACTACAGTGAAATATCACCTTACACCAGTCAGAATGGTTATCATCAAAAAGTCTACAAACAATAAATACTGAAGAGGGTGTGGAGAAAAGGGAACCCTCCTACACTGTTGATGGGCATGCAAATTAATGCAGCCACTGTGGAGAATAAACGGTATGGAGGTTCCCTAAAAAACTAAAAATAGAGTTACCATATGATCCAGCAATCCCACTCCTGGGCATATATCCAGAAGAGATGAAAACTCTGATTCAAAAAGATACACACACCCCAATGTTCATAGCAGCACTGTTTATAATAGCCAAGACATGGAAGCAACCTAAGTGTCCATTGACAGATGAATGGATTAAGAAGATGTGGCATATATATATACACATATGTACACACACACACACACACACACACACACACACACACAATGGAATATTACTCGGCCATAAAAAAGAATGAAATAATGCCATTTGCAGCAACATGGATGGACCTAGAAATTATTATACTAAGTGAAGTAAGTCAAAGACAAGAATCATATGATATATATATATATAAAACTGAATCACTTTACTGTACATCTGAAACTAACACAACAGTGTAAATTAACTATACTTCAATTAAAAAAAGAGGTTAAAGAAAACCACAATGAGTTATCAGTTCACATCTGTTAGAATGGCTGTCATCAAGAAGACAAGAGGTTAAGTGTTGATGAGAGTGTGGAAAAAAAAATACACATACACACACACAATTATTCAGCCACAAGAAAGAAGGAAACCCTGCCATTTGCAGCCACATGGATCTTGAGGTATTATGCTAAGTGTGATAGGTCAGACAGAGAAAGACAAATACTAGGTATATCACCTGAATATGGAATCTAAAAAAAGCTGAATTCATAAAAACAGAGTAAAATGGTAGTTACCGGTGCATGGTCTCTAGGCGTGCGGGTTTCAGTAGTTGTGGTTCATGGCAACTAAGCCCATGTGCCACAACTACTGAGCCTGTGCTCTAGAGCCCGCGTGACACAACTACTGAAGCCTGTGCACCTAGAGCCCATGCTCCGCAACAAGAGAAGCCACCGCGATGAGAAGCCTGCCTGCCGCAACATAGAGTAGCCCCCGCTCGCAGCAACTAGAGGAAGCCCGTGCACAGCAACAAAGACCCAACACAGCCAAAGCACACACACGTGCACACACACACACAAAACATGTTTTTGCTCCGGCGGAGGAAATACCTACAAGTACCGAAGGAGCCTGACTGGCTAGTAAAGAATATTTTTCACTTTCAAGGGTCTGTTCTGCTTGGAACACTGCCTTCTGGAACTTTCTCTTTTGGACACCTTCCTTAACTATTCAAGCTCTTGAATTCTGGTTTGCTAAGACCTTTCCTGGCTACTATTCCAACCTCCCCTGGGGTTGGGTAAAGGCTACATATTGCAACACAGAAATTAAGATCAGAGTATTTTCCACAGTAAAGCTGTCTTAGTTTCAGAAGGCAGGAATTCTAATTATTATGTTTGAATCCCTTTGTAATGTATCGTCCACTTCCTGGAGTTTATTTTCATAGGTGCTTTCATGTTTCTATGAAACAAGAAGAGAATAATACTCCAGCCATGGAACCATTTGTTCTAGAATTAACAATACATGGGGTATTTTTTTTCCCTAAAGACCACCCCAAATATGAAGGCTAAAATAGATTATTTTCACAATCCACCATTTACACTAAGCACCGCCACTGCCTTCTCTATGTGTGTTACCACTGACCTCTAGCCCAATGAGCTGGCCCTGTGAATGTGGCCTGGGCCTCCCTTAGAAAGTTAACCACTATTGGCTTTAATTAGATGTCATTTCCTACATATATGGTATATTTTATACCAGTTACTTGTAGAAACAACAGAAAGTAGTTGTTGACTGTTCCTTCTACCCTTAAGCTGCTTTCTGGTGCCCCACCATGGAACGTATAGAATTAGGGACACTGTTAAATTACTTTTAGAGTGAAAACTTCTTAAACAGCTTTATAATGTGGAAGTCATTATCTCTTCAACTTTCAGTAGACCAATGCTACTTGTGTCCCATTCAGATGATTTTCAAATGTACTTTAAGTCTGACTGTAGTAAAATCTAATAAAGCATAGAGATGACCAGATGAGTTACTTTGTAGTTTGCAAAGTTTGAAACAATTTGCAGGTGTGGCTGTTTAATTCACTGAGAGCAGCAGCCTGGAGTAAGCTGCTGTGTGCCAAGAAGATCTCGTGCACATTTCACCGGTCACTTCTTTCGGTTAATAAACTCTTCTAAATGCAGCTGTCACTTATCACAAGCTGTTATGGTCTGAATGTGTCCCCCGCAAAACTCACATGTTGAAATCTAACCCACCCCCCCCACCGCCGTCCCCCGCAAGGTGATGTTATCGGGAGATGGTGCCTTTGAGAGGCACTTAGATCATGAGGGTGGAGCCTTCATGAGTGGGATCAGTGCCTTTATAGAGGAGGCTCTGCAGGGCTTGCTCTCCTCTCCCGCCATGGGAGGATACAACAGGAAGTCTGTGACCCGGAAGAGGAACCCCTCACTCGACCATACTGGCACTTTGATTCGGACTCCCAGCCTCCAGAACAGCGAGAAATACATTTCTGTTGTTTATAAGCTACCCAGTTTGCGGTATTTCTTACAGCAGCCCAAATGGACTAAAACATAAACGTAATTCACAAGAGTTTGTGAATGTTTTATGCCAGGTAGGAAAGGCATAATTTTGGACCACAGGACATGGTAAGGGAGAATAGGCCTAGAAAGGGCTTCAAAAGAGACTGACACAGCCGGTTTGGACACAGCTGACTAAGATGCAACCGGAGCTTGGTTTCTCAGCCTCAGCGCTATTGGCATGCGGGGCTAGATAATTCATCGTTGTGAGGGCTGTCCTGTGCATTGAAGACTGATTATCAGTATCACCCCTGGCCTCCACCCACTTAATGCCAGTAGCTGCCTTTCTCCCAGCTGTAGCAGCAAAAATGTCTCCAGACACTGCCCAATGTCCCCTGGGCTGCAAAATCACCCTCAGTTGAGAACCACTGAAGTAGGGAATTCGTTCAGAGTTCCAGAGAAAAACTTTACACTGTCTGTAGTTTGTTTAGGTCCCTGATGGCAGTGGCACCAACTATGAGCTACTAAGAAGCAATTGTCATATGCTGTCAAGAGGTTGACCTTTAAAGCCCATCTCAGTTGAGTTCCAGAGTACCCTTCTTAGGTGGTAGTCTCTTCCCTGAACACCAGTGTTTTTTCAAGATACTCATTAGGAGATTATGAAATCTATTTAGTGGTTCCCAACTAGCATTTAAAAAAACAAGAAGAAGAATGGAATGGAATAAAATAGTACAGAAAATGTCAGGGTAATACTTTATGGAATAAATATTTCTTTGCAAACCTTTGGATTATATATATAACTGTGAATGCTTGCTCATATTGGATATTAATGTAAAACGTAGTTCTTACGAAGAGTTGTCAGTCAAAAGAGTTTGAGAATCCGTATTCTATTTAACATATCCCTTGGACATACACTTCTCTCCTAATGTGCAGTTTATTAGTCTCTCACTAATGCTGTAACAAATTACCACATTTTAGGGGATTAAAACACACAAGTTTATTCTCTTGCAGTCTGGGAGGTCAGAAATCCGAAATCAATTTCTCAGCACTAAAGTCAAAGTGTTGGCAGGGCAAGAACTTCAGTACTATAACTGCAAGGAACTGAATTCTGCCAGCGGTGAGCTTAGAAGAGGATTGTGAGCTTCAGATGAGATAGCAACCCAGACTGACGTGTTGATTGCAGCCTTGTGGGACCCTGAATCGAGGACTCCTTCAAGCTGTGCCTGGACTCCAGACCCATGGAAACTGTGAGTTATAAACTGATGTTGTTTTAACTTCCTAAGATGGCACTGATCTGTTATGTAGCAAAAGGAAACTAATAGAGGCATTCTAAGGATTCACTAGAGCAAAAATCTAAACTATGCTGATATAGTACATGGATATTAATATTAAAATTATGCCATTTTATGTAATAATATGGAGGAATCGCAAATGCATTTTTGCTAAGTGAAATAAGCCAGACCCAAAAGGCTGCCTGCTATATGACATTTTGAAGAAGACAAAACTATAGGGATGACGAATAGGTCCGTGGTTAACAAAGATTGGGGAGAAGGGAAGAGTGTTGACTATAAAGGGAAACAGGAGGGAACTTGCGGGGTGAGTGAACTGTTCTGTATCATGCCTGTGGTGATAGATACACATCTCTATATATTTGTCAAAATCTATGGAACTGCACATCACAGACAGTGACTTTTACTCTGTACAAATTTAAACATAAATTTTAAAAACTGAGTAAATTACAAATCCTTACTTGGAGCTACTTGCCCTGGAAGAGTTTTTTCCCTAGTTGGACAGTAGGGGAGGCCAAAGAGAACTCTTTGTCCTAGGATTGGAGCCACCACCATGGGACTTAGCCTAGAAGTTGTGGAGAAGGTGGCTTCCTTGTCTTGTCCTCTGAACACGTCTGTCCCACTCATGGAGCCAGGGTCCAGTCAAAATGATCAAATCTAACGTAGGGCCTAGTGAAGTTACTGAATGTCAAAGATAAGCAGAATTGCTAGGAGAAGTGAGTTAAGTAGAAGAAGAGAAAAAAATCAGGTTGGCTTTATATTTCTCCGCAGTTGCAATATTTAAAAAATGTATGGTAATGGGCTAGACTTGGAGACATTAGTATGGACTCATGTTTTTTGTATTATAGAGACAGATGGATGCATATAGAAATATTTATAGATATGTGTATATACACTGGGTAGTATACACAGAAATATTTCTTTACTCTGAGAGGGTCTAGAAGAAGCTAAAAGGAAAGAAGTGCTAAACCCCAGTGGTAAAGAGCACACCCAGCACCCAGATCTTGGATTCTAAATACCATTCTTCAGCAAAGGAACAGCCACTGGAGAAATGGCTGATCCTAGGGCTGGGACAGGGAATATACAAGATGAAACTGGAGCATCTTATGGTGCCAGAAAGCAAGGAAATGCTCAAAAAAACAAGACAATGGATGTATGTCAAAGGGACTCACGGGCTACCTGAAAGAGCTCTCAATGGCCAAAGCTGAAACATTTTGAGCAACAAAATAAATAATGTAATATTGGATTATAACCCAAAGTATAAAATAAATATCTTTGAATCCATATTGACACAAATAAATGAGTAGGTAAATAAATAAGAATAGACAAATCTCCCGTACAAAAGAATTTCAAGGGAATTCCTTGGCGGTCCAGTAGTTAGGACTCCGTGCTTCCACTGTAGGGGACCCAGGTTCGATCCCTGGTTGGGAAATTAAGATCCCGCATGCTGTACAGTGCAGCCAAAAAAAAAAAAAGAATTTCAAATAATTTATGTAGGTGCTATACTCTGAAATCAATAGAGCATAACTCTCTAACCCTTAAATATGGGCTGCCTGTAGTGACTTCCATCCAAAGAGTACAGTAAGGAAAGGAGGACAAGAGTAGAAAAATCTGACAAACACTGCCACAAGTGTACAATCAAGTTTAACATCATCAGCAATGAGTCATGTTGATAGCATGTACCCTGGACATGTTGCGGTGAGAATGGCACTTTAACTTTGCAGTCTTCCTCCCAAGCACCCTAACCCTAATCATGAGAAAAACATCAGAAAAACCCAAATTGAGGGCCAGGCTACAAAGTATCCTGACCTGTATTCTTCAGAACTCTGAAGTTCATCAAAAACAAGAAAAGTCTGAGAAACTGTCACAGGCCAGAGGAGCCTAAGGAGAAGCGATGACTTAATGTAATGTGGTATCGTAGATGAGATCCTGGGGCAGAAAAAGGACATGAATTAAAAACTAAGGAAATTTGAATAAAGTATGGACTTTAGTTAATAATAATGTTCATTAGTCTTGACAAATTAGTTCATTAGTTTTGACAAATGTATTGTTGGGGCCCAGGGCAGGCTGCCCCAAAATATGCCTCAATAGCATATTGATTGTTTTGAACTAAAGTTACTTGAGAAGCAGCTGGTGAAAAAAAATATTTAAAAAAACCCACTCTGACCCTGCTCTTTCCTGCTGAAAGCAGGAAATAAATCTCCCAAGTGAAGGTATCCTCCCTATACCAGGAGGATAGAAAGCATCCTTATCACCAGTTAGGGAATTCAAGGCTAAGAAAGCTGTATAAACAAACTGTGTTCCTTCTCCATTAGTCTGCTACCCCAAGCATGAGCCCCTTTGTTTTGTGAAGTCTTCACAAATAATTGTTTCTTTGTCTAAAAATGATATATAAACAGCTTGCTTTGGTCACTTTGGGGATTCCATTTCTATAAGAACTCCATGTGTAAGAACTAAATTGTTTTTTTCTCCTGTTTTATCTGTCTTGTGTCAATTTACTTACTAGACCAGCCAAAAGAACTCAAGAGAGGTAGGCGGGAAATTCCCCCCTCACTGACAGTATCCTACTAATGTAGGATATTAGCAGTGGGGACAACTGGACGCCAGGTATAAGGGAACCCTCTGTACAACCGTTGCTACTTTTCTGTAAATTTAAAGCTATTCTAAAATTTTAAAATATTTAAAAACACATTTAAAAAATCCAGAAGCATGTATAGTGTGATCTTTCCTTCCTTTCTTCTTTCCATACATCCATCCATATATCCATCTGTTCTTCCATCAATTCTTCTTTCTGTATTTGTACATAGAGAGTTGCCTGTAATGCTGTCCACCACATTTTTGTTTTTCCTGCAGGGTATGGATCCCTTTTTTAAAAAAACAATTGAAGTAAAGTTGATTTACAATGTTGTGTTAGTTTTGGGTGTATAACAAGTGATTCAGATATATATATATATATATATATATATATATATATATATATATATATATACACATATATACACACACATATATGTGTGTGTATATGTGTATATACACACACATATATGTATTCTTTTTCAGATACTTTTCCATTATCAGTTATTACAAGATATTGAATATAGTTCCCTGTGCTATACAGTAGGTCCTTGTTGTTTATCTATTTTATATATAGTAGTGTGTATATATATTAGTGTGTATAGTGGTGTGTATCTATTTTATATATAGTAGTTAATCCCAGACTCCTTATTTATCCCTCCCCACTCCTTCCCCTTTGGTACTATGATTGTTTTCTATGTCTGTGAGTCTGTTTCTGTTTTGTAAATAAGTTAATCTGTATCATTTTTTAGATTCCACAAATAAGTGATATCATATGATATTTGTCTTTCTCTGTCTGACTTGCTTCACTTAATATGATAATCTCTAGGTCCATCCATGTTGCTGCAAATGGCACTATTTTGTGTCGTGTTTTTTTATGGCTGAATAATATTCCATTTTATATATATACCACATCTTCTTTATCCATTCATCTGTCGATGGACACTTAGGTTGCTTCCATGTCTTGGCTATTGTAAACAGTGCTGCTATGAACATTGGGGTACATGTATCTTTTCAGATTAGAGTTTTCATCTTTCCCAGATATATGCCCAGGAGTTGGATAGCTAGATCATACAGTGACTCTATTTTTAGTTTTTTAAGGAACCTCCATACTGTTCTCCGTAGTGGCTGCATCAATTTACATTCCCACCAACAGTGTAGGAGGGTTCCCTCTTCTCCACACCCTCTCCAGCATTTATTATTTGTAGACTTTTTGATGACAGCCATTCTGACCAGTGTACCACATTTTAAAAAACTGAAATATAGTTGACTTACAATATTATATTGGTTTCAGGTATACACCATAGTAATTTGATATTTTATAGATTACACTCCATATAAAAAGTTGCTGTAAAGTATTGGTTGTATTCCCTGTTCTATACATTACACCCTTGTAATAGCTATTTTATACCTAGTAGTTTGTACCTTTTAACCCCCCTCACCATTTTGCCCCTCTCCCCCACCCCTCTTCCCTCTGGAAACCACTGTATCTATGAGGCTGTCTATATAATTCTCTGTATCTGTGAGTCTATTTCTGTTTTGTTGTATTTGTTCATTTGTTTTATTTTTTAGATCCCCCATATAAGTGAAAACATACAGTATTTGAGTTTCTCTCTCTGACTTATTTCACTAAGCATAATACCTTCCAGGCCCATCCATGTTGTTACAAATGGCAAAATTTTGTTCTTTTCTTGGTTGAGTAATAGTCCATTGTGTGTATATATATGTGTGTGTATATATATATATATATATGTGTGTGTGTGTGTGTTTATATGTATGTCACTTCTTTATCCATTCATCTGTTGATGGACACTTAGGTTGCTTCCATATCTTGCCTATTGCAAATAATGCTTCTATGAACATGGGAGTGCATATACCTTTTTTTGAATTAGTGTTTTCATTTTCTCCAGATAAATACCCAGGAGTGGAATTTTTGGATTGTATGGTATTTCTATTTTCAAATTTTGAGGAACCTCCATACTGTTTTCCATCATGGCTGCACCAATTTACATTCTCACCAACAGTGCACAAGGGTTTGTCCACCACATTTTAAGGATTACTGTATCTGACTAGTGAAAATTGTGGTGATGTTCTGAACTGCTTGAATTACTTAATAATCGTATTATTCCTATCAAGATATTAAAGTCACTATGTTTTTTTAAATGGAGTTGGAGAGAGACGTGCCAATCCTCAAGAACTTGATAATATTCTAGTTATGATAGGAACCAACATACGTTTTCGTTTTGTAAGAATTTACGGGATATTTGGCCCAAGAGAGAGCTTGCTAAATTACCATAATCCATCAGTACATTTAAATGTCGTTAGTTATATGATCTTAAAAAAAAAATAGCATGTTTTAAACTTTTTTCCTGTGGAAACTCCCACCAAAAAAAAAAAAAAAAAAAAGGGATCCTAATTGTGTGATTTTGCTTTTAAGATACATGTCTTTTACAGTCAGCCACTACAGGGGGGAGGAATGCTCAATTGTTCCCACTTCAATCCAGTAGAGCTCATTTCTTCTGTAGCCAAGAAGTAAAGCATATCTAAAAGCAAACAGTGCATTTAATCCAGAGTAGAGCTCTGCCTAATAGGAGAGGTAGGGCTGGGATAATACAAATAATTATTTCAGGTGAATATAATTGCAATAAGGAGTTGATTGTGAATAAATGAAGACAAAACTTGAGAAGAATCACTTGACTTTTTTCTCCCTATCCCCCAAAACAGAAAAGACAGCCAAATCTCTCAATTTCTAAAATTTAATGTTATTTGGAGGTAGGTTCTAAAACCTTAAAACTTTAGCACTGGAAGAAGTATTCAATAAACAGAAAAATATTCAAAGTCCCTGAGTCCAACCCCCTCACGTTGCAGATGAGGAACAGCGGCTCTGCGTGCTCAGTTTTAAGGAAACCTGATAAACACAATTCTGCTTATGAAACAAATAAATCAGGAGGTGATACTAACTTTACAAAATGATCTAATGCAGTATTCCTTTAAATGTGTTCCCCATATAGTCTTAAAGTATGATTCAACTTATAAAAATGGAATTTACCCACAACCTTTAGGAATTCATGTAAATTTAGCAAATACACATTCCTGGAATGTCTTCTGTGTACAAGGCTCTGTGCTAGGCACCACAAGCAGTGTAGCAAGAGACCCCAGCTCCACTATGAAGTAATAGAAGTTCTTGAAGAAAACATTTATCCTGGAAACTGACGCTCCTCAGTAAACATAGAAAACGGAAACATTTTTCAGAAATCATCAGAGTCCAGTGACAAGCAGCAACTACCCCAGTCTGAGTCTCACTTCCATTCCCTTGTGCCCTCATCTTCCTCCCCAGCTTTCTCCCCATCACTGCTTTCTGTATACCAGGCCAAGAGCCCACAAACATCTGGCTAGAACAAATCAAGTGTTTACTTAGGTAGATTTCCAAGGAAATAAACCAACCTACACAGAAATGAACTAGAAAGGAGAAAATATTAAAATTCATCTAAATCTTTTACTCTTCAATTGGCCTTCATTTTGGAGTTCTACTTTTTGGTAGGTAGGTGTCTTAGTGCTTTAATTCACCCAGATAACTGAAGTTGATACATTCTAGGTTTAAACATGAGTCTGCTGTTTGTCTTCTTAGAAGGAGCATGTTAAGATTTTACTAGTGAAGTGTTAAAGCCTACCTAAGTATCAGTCAACACTCTTCTGAAGGCTCCACCCTGGAGAAGGTATTTGCCTGTAGACAGTCACAGGTTGACAGAGTTCTTGGAGAATTTGTAACCAATAGTACAACTCTAGGACTAGGACTAAAATGAAAAGGAAACATAATTTAATCCTTTGTTTATAGCAGCAACACAGCCGTGTGCACCTCAGTGTTATAATTTGTAAAGGGTTGATAATTGGGGTAGAGATGATCAAAGTAAAGCGTTACTTATACCACACCAGTGTCATCCCTGAGGCAGTTATGATAACGGAAGGATCCAGACAGATCCAACAGGAGTTTCATGGAGATTCAATTCAAATGTTTATAAAACACCTAGATACATTTCTAAATAGCAGATATTCAAAATGCGTCTGTTCCCAGTTCACTTCCGAAATCTCCTGTCTCCCAGCCTCACAGAATCTGCAGTGACAGCATTTTTCTTTTTGAGTGGGTGTCCAAGTTTAAAGTTTGAAGTAGTTATGAAGAAAATCAGACTGGAAGAAAAACAAAGCCCAATAACAAAAACGACTTAGGAAAGGGAAGAAAAGTCAAGGTGAATTTAGATTTCTAAAGATACTGTGTTTCTGGCCAGAGGAAATAACACATTTTGCCAGTTGGCTTCGTGGACTCCAGACTGGGCTCAGAGACAGAGCAGATATTGGAGCTTCTTCCTGGATTGCGTGGCCAGACTTATATCCCTTAGAATCTCCAACCATAATTCTCTGAGAGATGGGAACTTGTTCATGTCATCTCCATTCATGCACCTTCTCATTCAGAGGTGATAACGCTGAGGTGGTGCTCTCTCCTGGTGTAAATGGGGTTCAAAAGGGCACCGTGTTCGCGGCAGGCCTTGGACCCCAGGATGTCCCTTGGCGAATTCTGCCACTTCTGGGAAGACCTGTTGCTGATCAGCCTCGCCCATTCCCTCCCTCTTCCTGTCAGTCAGACCTGCTTTCCTCACCACACGGAGAACTTTCCCCTGGCTTTTTCTAGAAAGGGTCAGTGCACAGCTCTTATTTGTGTGTCTGGCCCACATCCATATGCCCTAAGCAGACTAGAAATCTCGATATGCTTGAGGGCAGGTTAATGAAACACAAATTAACCACGCTCACATTTCACAACCAGGATGGACACAGAAACCGAATGTAAAATGACTTAAAATGTCAAGAATGAGACTAAAAAAATTGTCAGGAGAACATTGACATTATATGTGGAAAGCATGGGGATCTATTCCAATTCTTTTAGAAGGAGCCCACAGTCTAAGAGAGATGCTCACATCTCAACGTTCGGAGCAACCTGTATGCTGGAGCAGGGGGAGAAGGAGAAAAGGAAAAGATGTGAACTATCAGTGTGAGCGTTTCATAGCCATTCATCTCACAGAAGAGCTCTCAGACTGATGGCAATCTTTAATTTAGTGTAGTCATCTGAGCTGGTTCTTAAAATAACAATAATTATTAGTAATAATAAGAAAAACAATTTGTATGTGTCATAGTGCACTCTAGTTTTGATTGCTTTATATAAGCTTCTCTTTCGAGTGACATAATCCTGTCCTTCCAGCTAGACTGTAAATTGTAGGTCAGAGACTGAATCTTACACTTCTCTTTCCTCTGTCAATGCTTAGGCCACCTAAGCAACTCATAGTAGGTACCCAACGCAGAATGGAGCTTGAGGTACTCACACAGCTGAGATAGACCTAAATAACAATCTTCTTCTCCAACCCCCTATTAAAGCAGGTGCATTCTCTGAATCTCCTGAACAGACAGTTCTCTTTCCTCTTATACATCATCGGAAGTGACAGACGGTGAGCGCCCCGCCATCTAGTCAGGCCTGGTAATCAGTTTGTATGTAAACTGATGCACAGCCACACTGATTGCTCAAATACTGAAATGCTTTCGTACCCACTGGAAAATAGGCACTGCCGCAAGCCTTCAAACGTTCTCCCTCTGCCACCCAGGCTCCGCCCCGGGAACTCCCAGGCCCTCTCACCATCCACATCAGTTTGCTTAGGACTGCTATAACAAAAGACCACAGACTGGGTGGCCTCTACAAGAGAAATTTATTTTCTTACAGTTCTGGAGGCTAGATTCGAAGTCTTGACATCAAGATGTTGGCGAGTTTATGCTCCCTCTGAAGGTGCTCAGGGAAGGGTCTGTTCCAGGCCTCTCCCCCAGTTACTGGGAGTTTGCTAGTTTGCTGGCAGTCTTTGGTATTCCTTGGCTTGTAGACACATTGCCCTGATCTCTACCTCGTGACACATGGTGTTCTCCCTGTGTGAGTGTCCGTGTTCAAATGTCCCCTTTTCATAAGCACACCAGTCATATTGGATTAGGGACCCACCCTCCTCCAGTATAATCTCATTTTATCTATAATGACCCTATTTCCAAATAAGGTCACATTCTGAGGTACTGGGGGTTAGGATTTAAACATATGAATTTTGGGAAGGACACAATTCAACCCCTAAGATAACTTATCAACTAAAGGTCAACACCTGGCACAACAGGAGGACTCCAAGACTCACTCCAGTCCCTCACCCATTCTGATAAGTCCATTCATGTGAGGTAGTAGTTGGTAAATATTTTGGATATTTCCTTGCTCCCAAGAAGTTCATTCAGTGCTGACAGATTGACTGACTTCCCAAGAAGTGTGTATAAAACTTTTGTTCCACATTTGGATAACACTAGGAATGCTACAGATTAGTATATTAGTGGTTCCAAGCCAGCTGCATGCTTAGAATTCTACCTGTATTTAATATCATCTGGTGAATGAAGAGCACCAAATGGATCTGCCTAACCCCTTCCCCAGGGTCTAAGGAAAACCAGACCCTCAGAAACTAACGGCAGCATGCTGAAGGAGATTCTTTTTTTTTTTTATTTATAAATTTTACCATTTTAACCTTTTTTTTAAATATATAAATTTATTTATTTATTTATTTTTTTAGCTGTGTTGGGTCTTCGTTTCTGTGCGAGGGCTTTCTCTAGTTGCGGCGAGTGGGGGCCACTCTTCATCGCGGTGCGCGGGCCTCTCCCTATCGCGGTCTCTCTTGTTGCACGGAGCACAGGCTCCAGACGCGCAGGCTCAGTAGTTGTGGCTCACGGGCCCAGTTGCTCCGCGGCATGTGGGATCTTCCCAGACCAGGGCTCGAGCCCGTGTCCCCTGCATTGGCAGGCAGATTCTCAACCACTGCACCACCAGGGAAGCCCTGAAGGAGATTCTTACAGGCTAGAGATGTTTGACATCCAGCTATGAGGGTCTTTGAATTCTTGATCTGTTGGGATGAGCCAGGATGGAGTGAAGGTGTATTTAATGGTAGAAAGGAGGCCTGCAGGGACTAAAGAACTCTCTTGCAGAGCAGGGAAGGCCTTGGTAACCCTCTAAGACTTGAGCAAACTAAGGATCTCGACTCTAGGGCCATTTATTGGGATCCCATTTCCTCCCAGGCAAATCTAGGATCTACCAACCTGGACAAAATTCCTCAACATATTTTCTCTTCCAGGTCACTGAGGGTTGTTCCCATTTCCAAATAACTGTCACAAGTGTGGCCCAGATCATTTTTCATCTACCTTCTTTTCTGCCAGAACATAATAACAGTTCTGCTCTTTGAATATCACTTTGCAACTTTAACATTCCCTCAAGGGGATTTCTGCTGCATGTGTGTGGACGACAAGACATCATCTGTGTGGGTGAACGTGCAGGGCGTGAGGGAGGAGTACTGGGGGCATTTTCAGTCAGGACCTTCAGCAATCCTTTAGACCAGGAGTTTTCAATTGTTTCCAAGTTTAGCGAGACCAGTTCTTTAAAAAAAGAAAAACGAAAGTCTGTTTTGAATAAAGAGTGTTACGCTTCACAACAAACAAGCTTGAAAATCTCTGATATAGGCTAACACCCTCCTTCTCAGAGACAAGAATTCTGTGGTTCCAAGAGGTTTGGGCCTTACTGTGGCACTTGCAGATGTCTCTCCCTGGGAAGCAATGGCCTGGGTTCAAGTGGCCTCTTTCTTAGCCCAGAACTCTTCCACACCACACTGTCTCTTACTCCAGCCCCATTTAATTCAAATTGAGCTAGTCCTCTTCTTTTTCATTTTATCTTTTTATTTCTTCTACCTGTTTGGCAGAGCTGTCCTTTCAAAATAAGGTTCACAGAATCCTGCAAGTAGCTGTGGCTGCAGAAGAAGAGAACACAGGGAGCCCAGAGTAAAGAGACATCTAAGTTCAAACATCTGGACAGCTGTCTCAGGCCTCTGCCTTTGTGCAATGACAGCCTAAAATTCTGACAAGCTCTCTTGATCACTTATTATTTCCTCTGAGCCTCATGCTGAGTTCTTTGGGGAAGCTTCTGTTTCTGCAATGTTGGAGGACTGCAGGGTTGGCTAACAGAGCTTAAGGTTTGCATAGCTTCAGGTCGTCCCGATGAGTCCTGCTTTCTGTCCCTTGGGTCCCAGCTCATCCCTAGAGTATGGACTCCTGACCTCTGTCTGAGGGGAGCAGCGGGTTCTAACCAACCCCCTGGTGTCCAGGTGCCTCAAGGGCTCATGGGACCTGGAAGTGGTCTGGCATGGTCTGGGAATGTAACAACCTTGGACACCAAAAGTCTGATCCTGCCCTCTTTTCCAGCAATAGGACCCTACCCTGTCCCAAGGAGAGCTACCCCAGATCTTCCCCCTGTTTTAAACGTGAAGAGGGGAAAAATACATATGAATATGTCCCCTACATACGAACGAGTTCTGTTCCTAGAGTGCATTCGTTAAGTCCAATTTGTTCATAAGTCCAACAAAGTTAGCCTAGGTACCCAACTAACACAATCAGCTATATAGTCTGTACTATAATAGGTTTATAATACTTTTCACACAAATAATACATAAAAAGCAAACAAAAAATAAAGAAAACATTTTTAATCTTACAGTACAGTACCTTGATAAGTACAGTAGTACAGTACAACAACTGGCACATGGGCTGGCATCGAGTCAACAGGCAAGAAGAGTTACTGACTGGAGGAGGGAGAGGAGGTGGGAGATGGCTGAGCTGAAGGATCGTCAGCAATAGGAGACGGAGGGCAAGCTGCAATTTTACTCACGCCTGATGTGGATGGCACAGGTTCTGGTTCCTTGCTGGATTCACTTCTATCTACCCTCTTGAAAAAACGATCCAGTGATGTCTGGGTAGTGGCTCTTTTTTTCTCGTCATAGAAGATATGCTAGCACTGGATTGCATCCTGAATGGCTGCTGCAACCTTCGTGTACCTTTCTACGTTCAGATCGTGTGCCTCAAAAACTAACAGTGCCTCCTCAAATAAAGAAAATCCCCTTGCCATTTCCTGTGTCGTGAATCTCTTCAGTTCTTCAGTTACTTCTTCCTCTTGTCTCTCTTTGTCCTTTCTCTGGGCCTCCAATTCCATCAGGTCTTCATTAGTAAGCTCCTCATGTTGCACAGCAAGGAGTTGAGTGAAGTCGTCCTCTGGCAGATCTAGCTCCACCTTCTCGTTGAGGGTTACTAAGTTGCTGAAGACCTCTTTGGACTTCTCATCTGCCTTCTCAAATCCACGAAAATCATGAACAGACTGTACAGTAAAGTACACAAAAGCACAACCACTTGTAGAGGATGCATGCACATGACAATGTATGCCAGACACGTGAACTAACTTATGAGATTAGACATGTGAACGCACCGTTGGCATCTTTGAAAGTTTGCAACTTGAAGGTTTGTATGTAGGGGACTTACTGTACTTAATCTGTAGCAGGTGATTCAGCTATATTATTGTACATTTAGATGCAAATCAACTGTGGAGCTGTGAGTGACACTTGAAAATAAGCCCTGTTGCCAAGAGGCTTCATTTGGTGCATCACATCAGTCTGGTAATAATCTGTTTGGAATTGTAAACTGCACTGCTTGGTATAAAAGACTTCAGTTTTCCTTTGGCCCAGTTCCACTGTGGCCCCAAGGAATTTCTCATAAAGGCACATCTGAAAGTGCTCTTGTAGGTGTGTTGGAGGCCGGACATTCGACTCAGCAGTGGGAGCAATGTTTCTGTATTGGACACCAGATACCAGATGAAGGTTCAGGACATAGAAACATTTCTTACTCTCTATCTTCTCGATTTGAGTTCCCCACCTTCAAAGAAGAAATACAAGCACACTCAATAGTCCCAGCCTTTTGAGTTGGGGGAAAAAAATGACATAAGTACTTCCCTGAATTTTTGGGTTTTTTGGTCATAGGGAAAGGCAAGGGATTGGGGCAAATTTGCATGTGTTAAAGCTCTAATTACAAGGGGAAGTGGAGAAGGGGCAAAATTAGAATCTACGTTTTTCCTTTGATGGGTGAGGGTTGGGGTGGGGAATTTCTTTTTTTTTTTTAATTTTAGTGAAATACAGTCGATTTACAGTGTTGTAATTTCCACTGTACAGCACAGTGAGTCAGTTTTATATATATATATATATATATATATATATATATATATATATATATATATATATATATATTCTTTTTCATATTCTTTTCCATTATGGTTTATCACAGGATATTGAATATAGTTCCCTGTGCTCTACAGTAGGACCTTGTTGTTTATCCATCCTATATATACTAGTTTGCATATGCTCATCCCAAACTCCCACTCCATCCTTCCCCCACCCCTCCTCCCCCTTGGCAACCACAAGTCTGTTCTCTATGTATGTGAATCTGTTTCTGTTTCATAGATATGTTCATTTGTGTCATATTTTAGATTCCACATATAAGTGATATCATATGGTATTTGTCTTTCTCTTCTGACTTACTTCACTTAGTATGATAATCTCTAGGTCCATCCATGTTGCTGCAAATGGCATTATTTCATTCTTTTTAATGGCTGAGTAATATTCCATTTTGTATATATATATATATATATACCACATTTTCTTTATCTACTCATCTGTTAATGGACATTTAGGTTGCTTCTATGTCTTGGCTATTGTAAATAGTGCTGCTATGAACTATAGGGGTGTATGTATCTTTTAGAATTATAGTTTTGTCTGGATATATGCCCAGGAATGGGACTGCTGGATCATATGGCAACTCTGTCTTTAGTTTTTTGAGGAACCTCCATACTGTTCTCCATAGTGGCTGCACCAACTTACATTCCCACCAACAGTGTAGGAGGGTTGGGGTGGGGAATTTCTACACAACAACAGTCTTGAGGTCCTGGACCAGCCATGTCATTTGCACATGACTGGCTGTTTTGCTGCGTGGTAACTTTTGATACTGAGACATTTTGCCCTAACCTAAGAAACAAATCATCTTAGCCTGGGATCTTCAATGAGTGGAGCCTGAGGTAGAAGCTTATGTGCTTTGTTATCTAGTGCAATCCCAGGAAAGGAGTTGGGGAAAGGACTGAGATGGGGAGGTACGAGATCCAGTATGATAGTGCATTACCAGCTCCACAGCTGGTGCCAAACACAACTGATTGCTCAATCTCACAGGACTGAAGAGAAGGATAGAAGAATTTATATTCTGCTTCCTACTGGTCAAATAACACATTAACTGCCCACCTCCTTAACATCTCCCCCTTCTGGATTGTACAAATGTGGGCACTGAGGGGTCCCATGCCTCATCAGCATTGAGGATATTGAAGCCCAAGCCAAGAGCTGCAAGAGGCACGGCCTGTCAGGTTGTTGAAGGCTCCATGGAGTTGGTCATGGTAGTGGAGGCTGGAAGGGGAGACATGACCTCTGACTCCAGGTCTTTCCAGGCCCAAGACTGGGAGTGGATTTGACCTCAAGTAGGTGGCTCCGGCTTCTTCACTTCTTGTCCCATTTACATCTTTTTATCTTCTCATCTCTTTCCCCTCCTCCCTGATTTGGACTAACCCATCATTATGGTAGACAGTGATAGGGACCATCGAGATCCCTCTTCAAGGAAGCATTTGCTGACCAGCAGTGAAAAGTGCAATCAGTAAATAGCCTCCAGCTGTCAGCTGCTTTAGGATCTGCCTTAGCTGCAGAGATTTGCTTTGAGCAGGGTCATGCCCATTCAGGGGCAGTCTGCATCCAGTAACTGAACATGGGCTGGCCATTTATTTCAGGGATATAAAGCCCCAGATATTTGTTTTGGGTCAATTTTGAAGGGCAATTTTCAGTCCAGAGCTCCCCACTGGGTTGGCCTGTGCCACAGCTTGACTTCTCCCTGTGCCCAATCCTGCTTCATCCCCCTTCCTGTTACAGGTTTTATTCCTAATAGATATCTTGCATCCCAAACCCCATCTCAGCATCTGCTTCTGGAGAACCCACCCACCCAGCTTACAATATTGCATGCCCATCATGTGTCAAATGTGTGTAATGAACTGGAAAATTTCGGCCATTCAAGAATGTGCAACTTGTTTTTACAACCCACCCCTGGCCCCCACTGGCCTCAAGGGACCTAGTCCTAAGTCTATTCCAGGAGCAGTGGTGTTGGTGACAGCAGTAAATTTCTGATTCATATTGGCAACACCACATGCAGATATCTGGGGCCAAAGAACTCCTGGACAGAAAACACTGGAATTTCTGCCACCAAGTTTACCAAACAGTGTCTTTGGGGCATTACCATATAGGTGACCTCATCTGTATCTAAAGATTGGCTATATCTAAAGGCCAGGACATATAGGTACATTTATGTTCAGTATTTGATGGTTGTAGAATACCTGAGCCCTTGTATTTCCTCTCTGGGTTACTTACCGATGCCCTGGCTTCCATATGTGTTAGGCCAGGTAGGAGGCAAAGAGCCCCATGTCCTTCTTTCCGCCCCCCTCTCTGCTCTTTCAGGGTGGCCCCATTTAGCATTAGTGTCTTAGGGAGTAGTGGGAAGCTTTTGTGGTGGAGGTTGAGGAGATAGGCAGTAATAGACTATTTTCCCTGACAATCCCTAATTCTGTTTGCTCATGTTGGACACTGTAGGGCGGCATCAGAGGGGGATGCCCTGTGCAGCATCACAGCCTGCCTTCTTCCATGAATGAGACTCACGCAGAACATGCAGGGCGTGTGTATGTGCCCTTGCACCCATATACCCCAGCACACTCTCCTTAGGAGGTTCATTCTTCCTCCCATCTAGCTGTACCTGGAGCCTCTTTGCCAGTCTACTCTCCCAATCAAAATAATATATCCTTCTTTCAAGAGGAAGTGGAAAGAGTGATTGAGAATTGGGCATCTGTTAGAACCGTCTCCTTTCAATTTCCATGTTGCTTCATCCAGAAACAGTGTAAATGATGCAGAGACACTGACAGGAAGCTCCCTGTTTGCTCCATATCAGAGCTCAGACCTGATGTGGTGTGTGTACTTCCAGTATTGGAAATTCCTTCCATGTCCTGCCCTAACTGTTGACTCATTTTGTGGAAATGAGAATTGTTGGGAGATCACCATCTTAACTCAGTGAATTGACAAGAAACTAGGCCAATGAGACCCAAAGGAAGACAAAGTGCAGGCGCGGGTAAGGTAGATGCTTATGGCAGCAACAGATGGGGCTCATCAATGTAGAATTTGCCTATGAGACTGTCATTTCATGTTCTCCTATGTCGCCTGTGTCTCTGTGAGGCTCATGATGTCATGGAAGAAACCCAGCATGCATTTTTTCATTGTTACTTCCACCCCTAGTCCTTTAGCTAGGAATCATGTAATTTTAATTTTTCTCCAAGAGAATGCCCATCTGGTCAGATTTCATACAGTACTCGGTCTTTGTTCTCTATTACCTACAATTAATTATAGAAAATATTTACATTTCAACAATTTTAAGAACAATTCATTTACTCCTTTTTTTCAATCTAGTCAAATTTTATTTCCATTTTGTGATGTTTATCACAATTGAGAAAATCCTTGGTCCTTTCTAAATCAAGATAAAAATAAACACATAATAAGCTACTACATTATACAGATCTCATCAAGAGAGTTACTGTTTAATCCACTGACTGTGAAAAATTAGCTTTATATACTTTTTTACCGGTATCCCAGCAGAAGTACAGACCTTTTCATATGACATTTGAACAAATAAGAGCCTCAGAGCCCAGCCACAGATTTTTGGTTTTATATAATATATGGATCTAAGTGCTAGCTCTGTTTCCGACCACAAATTCCCTCATGGCTCCTGGTGTGTTCTTCTGACTGCTGATTTCACAACAAGAACATCAGCACTTCAAGGACACAGTGTCTGGATTCGTCAAGGGACCCTGCCCTGGCCTGGCTTCCTGATGGCATCCACATTGGTCACTGTCCTCTCCTCTCATTCCACCCCACCCCCCTTTTCCAGATGTTCATGTATGAATACTTGCCAGATCCTTGCTATTATTGCTCTTTGAGGCCCTTTCAGAATATGAAGTGGGCAAGTTTACAATTTAAACCTTATGGGTTTGAATTTTCAAGTTGTGAACTTAAACCTTTCGGTGATTACTCTTGTCCAAATGCAGCTTCCTGCCCTCATGGAAAAAAAAATCGTCTCCAAAGACATTTGGACATGAAGTAGCTATTGCAAAAGAACATATTGTTGGTGACTTGAGTGTAAAGAAACCAGAAACATATGGATTACATTTCCTTTTAAATGAGCATGGTCTTTAAAATAAAGGGAGTGAATGAATTATTTGGTAATATCCAGTTGAGAGGTGGTCAATATTAAAGTATTTGAACAGTAAGGCAGAGCACCAAGCCTGCTTTCAGGATTCTCCATCCCCAAGCAGCAGGGAGCTTCTGTATTTGGTTCTCTTGAGGCCAATCCCCAGCTGTGAGACCTGTTGTGCAACGCAAATACTGGCTTCAGTTGGGAGACCGCCGCTGTCCAAAGACATTATTGAGTGGATTGAGTGGTGGGTATTAAACATTCGAAGCAATTGTAGTTTATTAGCTGCCAGCCAGTCTTTGTAAATAGAAATCCTACCTAAGTGACCGTGGGCAAATCCCTTTGCTCTTCTGGGCCTACCTCCTCATCTGGGTGAACATAAAATAAGAAAATGTACGTGAAGTGCCAGGTTCAGACCTGAAACATTTATGACTGTGCAGATTTATTTGATTCCTCAGTAGAGAGAAAAGTGAGTTTGTAATCACTGCAGCAGAAAGAATGACCATAGCCTTTCTTGTATCAGGCCCAATCTGACATAGATGTGTGTTTTCAAGTTCGACACAATGTGTAAAGATTGGTCAGTGATCTGATTTTAAAAGCATCTTCAGGGGCTTCCCTGGTGGCGCAGTGGTTGAGAATCTGCCTGCCAATGCAGGGGACACGGGTTCGAGCCCTGGTCTGGGAAGATCCCACATGCCGCGGAGCAACTGGGCCCGTGAGCCACAATTGCTGAGCCTGCGCGTCTGGAGCCTGTGCTCCTCAACAAGAGAGGCCGCGATGGTGAGAGGCCTGCGCACCGCGATGAAGAGTGGCCCCCGCTTGCCACAACTGGGGAAGGCCCTCGCACAGAAACGAAGACACAACACAGCCATAAATAAAATAAATAAATAAAATTAAAAAAAAAAAAGAAAAAAGAAAATGCTCCCTATTTCACTTACAAAATTAATTTAAAAAAAAAAAAAAGCATCTTCAGATCATCAGGTGGGGCTTACCAGCTTTCTTTTTAGGTATCATCAATTGTTAGTTTTCCTTGGATTTTTGTCACCAAAAAGGCAAACCAGAAGCAAGGAGGGAAGAAATGCCAGAAATAGGATGAAGTCATCCAAAATATGTGATACTGTTTCACAAATACAAATATCTTAGAATCAACAAGGACAATCTTCTAGAGGATGCAAAATCACAAAAAGGCAATCAAAACATCTGTGCAGAGTTCTAAGAGGATGCAGACGGACCTGGGGTGGGTATGGGCTGATGATATGGACTATCTTTATGTTTCAAATGTTTGGTAGAAGTGAAGTGAAAATCTAAACTTGAAATTACTAAGAATTATTGAGTAGTCCTTAAGTGCAGGACAGTGAGCTAGCTGGGGTGCGGAATGCAGGCACTGAGATGAGCCAGCCAGGACCTGCAGTCAACAGACAGAATTCAAGACAGTATTGTAATAACAGCAACATTATATTATTCATAACCTGCCATCTAGCCCTGTGAAGAAAATGAAAATCTTTCTTCTATGTCTAAACTTGTGCAGAGTTTGCAGCCTTTTTGAAATCTGGTCTGATGCATTCCTCTGTCATTCTAAAACAAGCCCAGGTCCCCAGGAACAGGGACTTTAGCTGGCCCAAGAGCATTCTCACACCCTTTGTTTCCTGGTCACTTTCATAACCTCCATGGCTCTTTCACAGTCATTGCAGACTCAACATGTGTATCAGGTGATGCAGTATTTCTTTCTGCCACCCAACCAGGTTCCTTCTGTCTTCCTTCTCTTTGTCATTATACTACAGTCTCCCACTGACCCAAGTAGGTTGCTATCGTAGATCATAGATCATTCTTCTGCTTCATTCCCCATTATACTAAATTGCCACATCCTGATGACTTTTTTTAAAGTGTTTTATTGGATATTGTACAATTTGCCCATTTAATATGTACATTTCAGAGGTTTTTAAGATAGTTGTATATGTGTGCAACCATCACCACAGTCAATTTTAGAACACTTTCGACACCTCTAAAAGAAACTGTTCTCTTAAGCTATCACCTCTGTACTCTCCCATTCCTGTCCCTCCCACCCCCCAGCCCTAAGCAACCACTACTCTTTGTGTCTCTATAGATTTGCCTATTCTGGACTTTCATATGAATAAATCATGCAGTATGTGGGTTTTTGTGACTGGCTTCTTTCACTTAGCCTAATGTTTTCAAGTTTCATCTGTGTTGTAGCATATATCAGTACGTCATTCCTTTTTATGGCCAAATAATATTCCATTGTCTGGATATACCACATTTTGTTTATCCATTCATAAGCTGATGGACATTTCAATTGTTTCCACTTTTTGGTTGTCATGAATAATGATGTTACAGACATTCGTGTACAACTGTTTGTGTGCATATATGTTTTAATTTTACTTAGGCATATATTGAGGAGTAGAATTGCTGGGTCATATAGTAACTCTGAGATTAATCATTTGAGAAGCAGCCAGACTATTTTCCAAAGTAGCTGTACCATCTTCCATTCCCACCAGCAGTGTAGGAGGGTTCCATTTTCTTTACATCCTCTCCAACTCTTGTTATTGTCTATTTGATTCTAGCTATCCTGTTCACTTTTGAAACATTGTTTTTCTCTGAAAAAAGGTAGCATATTTCTTGCCTAGACCTTTTTGTCCCTTCCCAATATCACCACCCTAGTCTAGAATTTCATGACCTCATGCAGAATTCTGGAGTCTAAACTGCTTTCTTTTCTCCCCTTTCCGAATTACACTACTTAACCATGCCAAACTCTATATGAGAAATGTACATTAACCTATGTTCAATCTTCCTCAGATCCCTTCAGTGACTTCTAAGTTCCTGTCACACCAAGTCTGAACCCCTCTTGTTGGCTTTCCAGGTACCCCTGAAAAATCTGGCCCTACCTATTCACCTCACCACAATCTCCCCTCTCCCTGACCACATCTTTAGGTAGATGCCACCCTCCCACGAGCAGTGATGTTGCTGCTCAGTGTTACCTCCTGGGCCTTAGAGTTCTCACTGTGAATGTCCCCTCTTTTCTTCCCCTTGACCAAGAAATACCACAGCTTCTAAGAAGTCTTCTCTGAGTCTTTACCCTTCCTTGCCCTGTCCAAGAGGTGGGTGTGGCTGGTCATGTGTCCAACATGTAGGCCAGACTTGTACTTTCTCCCTGGAATCTGAGCCAAGTGATATTCAGATTGAAAAATGGTGACAGTGGTCTCCTACAAAGACTCTTCATTCATTCCTATGACGTAGATCCCTGACTCAGCCTTGAATTCCTGTCTCGTGCATGATCTGATTCTCTAACTCTTTTCTTTTTCCTTTTATAACATCTTTATTGGAGTATAATTGCTTTACAATGGTGTGTTAGTTTCTGCTTTATATCTAACTCTTTTCTTGAGGCTATAAGCTATCCCCTTAAATTACCAACACATTCCTTTTCATTTGTTTATTTGCCTATATTAGCCAAAGCCACACTTTATTGATTAAACCTGATAATCCTAACAGATACATCAAGCACAATAGTACTAGTATGAATGTTTCTTCAGCCCTTGCTATGGACCAGGCACTGTGCAAATCTCTTCATCTAGATGATTTCAGTTAATATTCACCTATCACCCTCTGAAGTAAGTAGCATCTTGTCTCCTTTTTATGCATGAGGAAATTGTATCATTGAGAAGGCTGAAAACTGTCCCAGGGAGAAGCTGATTAATGGAGGAGCCAGGTTGGTGCTTGAATATGTGCCCTTCGCTATTGTGCAGTAAGCCCTCTCATGCCATCGGCCTGGCAGCCAGTGAGGGCTCTTCTCCGCTGAGCACCTTGTACATTTGTACCTTCTTTGCTTTGAGGAGAGTTCACATTTCTCTGATGGCACTTCATCACCTTCTGTCTTGTATTATAATTATTTGGGTATGTGTCTTAACTTCCTTAGCCCAGAATCTAGTATGTATAAGAGGTAATCAATAAGTATTTCTGAAAGGATAAGTAAATGTAGAGTTGCATCTAAAGAAGATCTAGTGAAATTTCCAGTTCTCAGGAAAGAAGGAAACTGCTTTAGAGGGGTTAGTAGAGGAAACTCGCCCTGGCAAAGACAGCAGCAGCTACCCTTTTCCCATATTTATAATTTCTTCTTTTAAAAAGTATGTTATTATAAAATACCGATCTCCGTTCCAGTACTTTACACACAAACCTTTAATAGTAGACTGTGGTTTTGGTCACCAAGGTTACTTTAATTAAATTCAGTAGTTAGCAAATGCTTGTGGCAAAATTTCTCTCAAGCTATACCACTGGCCAGTGGAGCAAACTGCTTTTTACCAGGGTCTCTCTGCTGAGATGTTTTCTCCTTTTGTGTTTTTTTCTTAAAAAAACGAAAAACATTTTATTTTTCTTATTTTCATCTTGCTTCTCCTAGACTTTCATTATGGTCCAGCTGAACCAGCTGCTGCCCCTCTCCTTGTAAACTTCACGTTACATCCCAGAAGAACTGGAGGAGAATCAGTTTCCCATGTAGCAGCTATTGGGGGACGGGTAAGAACAGAGGGAAGGGAGCAGCCCTGTTGGGATAGAATGATGCCAGGCTGGCTGGCTGATCCTGGGTAGAATTAAGCAGGATGGCAAAGACCAACATAAATGATGTCACTAGTAACATTGTCATGTTCCCACAAACTGCATGAGTTGTCTAATTGAGGCAATTTTTTTAAACTTCCACAGAAAAGATGCAAAATCTAACTTGTCCTTTTAAATATCATCAGTTGCTACTGTTTACTGTCCAGGCTTCAGTGGTTAAGACTACTGTCCCCCTTATAAGGGCCAAGGAACACAACATTTGTATGTTTCTTGCCCCCTGTGGTAATATAGAATACTGTAAGCTGCCCCTTTCAGATGAACTATGTGACAGAAAGCCAACTCGACCCCTGCAGATAGTGGAGCTGATACTGTAACTGGAGACAGAGGAGAAAGGCTGAGACAGACCATGCAATCAGATAACTTCAAGGAAGGCTGAGATCAGTTCAAGAAGATCAACATGGAGAATGAAAGAATTGAAAATAGCAAGAAGTTACCTTCATTTCAAAAAGTGAGTATATTCTGTGCACTTGAAAATTTTTATTTGTTTCATTGAAATGTTCTTTCCCAATATTAATAAATAAGCAGAATGGTTCTGAAGATGCAAAGAGAAATGGTAAAGGAAGTTAAAAGATTAGGTAGAAAGGCTTCTATGACAAAAAAGGTGTTGTTTTTTTTTTTTAATTAATTAATTAATTTGGCTCCGTCCAGTCTCAGTTGCGGCACATGGGATCTTCAGTTGCAGCATGCGGGATCTAGTTCCCTGACCAGGATCGAACCTGGGTCCCCTGCATTGGGAGCGCGGAGTTCCAACCACTGGACCGCCAAGGAAGTCCCAAAAAAGGTTTTTTTAAAGACAACATATTTCTCTAATGTAATGTGTTCGTGGCAATGCAGAAGTATCTGAACATCTCTTTTGTAAGATTGGATGCACCTGCACCTTTCAAACAGCATGGCAGACTAAGTGCCTCAGTACAGCTCTAACAATTTTAATTCTTGCTAACTCAAGCCTATCTGAACAGTCAGGAAAGCTAACCTGAGTCCCAAAAAGAAAAAGACTGTTGGACGCAATGGTGAATTTATACTATGCTGAAAACGGGGTAGGGTAAAATGAACCTTACTATCTAAACCTAAAAGCTTTAATAACCTGCAATGTAAATCAACAGTCAGCCTTATAATAGGAGTTATAAAGCCACCGGATAATAGTTGGAAAACTGGTTACATAGTCATAGACAAAAAGCACAGGAAATCATAGAGCTTTGGTTTTATTTTGAAAGACAGATTTGATTTGTATTTGAATGTTTCAGTTATATACAATAATTTCATCTTCCCCAGTCTTCTAGTTTTTGGAAATTATTCTTGATCTTAGTAATAACATTCTTGAAGCTGATTCTATGCTAGTGGATGTAATTTCCATGGAAATAGAGTGGAACATAGAGGAAAAAGCAGAACTGTTTAAAATTGTTCATCAAATTTGCAGCTCTTTTCTTTAAACAATACCTTGTAATTTATTGGGTATGGCCAGAAAACAAGCTGCTCTACTCAAATAAATTTTGTAGGCAAGAACCAAGATAACTTTTTTTTTCCAAACTCTTAACTATTTCTGTGAGGAAATCTTAACATTTTCAGCTTCCTTAAGCCAAGTAGACAGAATATAGCTAAATCTTTTTTGACTTGGATGTGGATGACTCAGGGTAATCATTTTGAATATCTGGAAGGTAGAGTAGTGATATATTAGAAAAAGCACAGGATCAGGAGATCTGGTTATAGCAAATTAACTCTGTTACTTCGACAAATCACTTCATCTGGGTCTTGATTTTCTCACATTTAAAATTAGGGGTTGATTTCTAAGGTTCTTCAAGAACTGAAATCCTTTACTTCTGAAGTCAATTATGGGATTATGCTCAGACGCTATGTGCTGTAGCTAAATCCATGTCCTCACCTGCCTTAACCCTTCAGCACATCTAACACAGCTGTTCCCTCTGTCCTTCTCAAAACACTTCTTTACTTGGGTTCCAGGGCTCTACACTCATCTTGTTTTCCCCTTCACTGACATCCTCTTTTCCTTTGTGTCCTTTGTTGAATTTTCCTCATCTTATAAAAGTCTGAATACTGGAGTGTACAATCTCTTCTCCATGCATACATCTTTCCTAGATTATTTCACCCAGTTACATGGCCAAAGCCATAAAAAGATCCCAAATATTGATAACTCCCAGATTTATATGTATAGTCCCCATGTCTCCCCTAAATTCCAGACAGCCTACTCATTATCTCCATTTGAGTATCCAATTGGCATATCAAAATCGATGATTTAAACAGAACCCTTGATTTTCCTTCACATGCCTAATCCTTGCCAAGAATTCTGGATGTCAATAAATGGCTCTTCCATTTATCCTGTTTCTCAGGTCAGAGCTTTGGAGTCAGTCTTGGCTCGTCTCTTTCACTCATATTCCACACGTCCTCCCATTAGCAGATCCTTTTGACTCCACTTTCAAAATGTAACCAAAATCTAACCACTTCTCAGCACTTTCAACTGATACTATCATAGTCCAAGATACCATCATGTGTTGTCTTGAGATGGTCTCCTAACTGGTCTCCATCAGCAGCGGAGTGATCCTTTCAAAACAGAACCTGATTACATCCTTCCCCTGCTTGCAACTTTGCACTGGCTTCCTGTCACAAAGAGAAGAAAATCCGGAGTCCTTACCTTGCCCTGGATGATCCAGCTCTGGCAGCCCACTGCGCCATCTCCCCTCGCTTCTCACTCTATTCCAGCCACATTCCTTGCTGTTTCTCAAACTCAGTGAGCACACTCTTGCCTCAGGGTCCTTACTGCTCCTTCTGCCTGGAATGCTTTCCTCCCAGATCTTTGTATGGTTGCTCTCTCACTTGTTCAAGTGTTACTTCTTCAGAGAGATCTTCTCTAGCTGTTCTGTCTAAAATGGCAGCTGCCCCACTTCCACCACTCTCTTCCTTTACTGACTTCTTATTTCTCTAAAACATATATTACTACCCAATATTATTGATTTGTTTGCTTGTTTACTGTCTATTTCCCCTGACAGAATGTCATCTTCTTGAGGGCAGGACTTTGGCTATTCTGTTCACTGCTACGTCCCTAGCGACTACAACAATGCCTGACATTCAGTAGGAGCTCAATAAATATTTGTCAAATGAATTATGAAGGTACTGAACTGTTTGCATGTAACTTAATTTGCTCCAGAATATTTGCAAGCATGATGTTTGATGGCTCTGTAATCTCCTTACTTCTCAGGGTGCTAGCTTCTATTCCCACCCCTACCATTTTATAATCTGCTGCTCCTCATGAACTATGGTTATAACCTACAAAAAATTCCAGGGTTTCCAGGGAAAGCTAGATAAATAAACTTGTTAGGACAGTGAGATTCATTTTATGTACGATGCTGTGTTAATAGGTCCTGTCTGTGGCAATGTGGAAAAAAGTCACTTGAATGGGAGCCAGAAACTTGGAGCTCTAGTAATTACTCCTCCACCAACCAGCTGTGTGATGCAGGCCAGTCACATGGCTTCTCGTCCCCTCTGTCTCCAGGTCCTGAAAATATATTCATATGGCTGCTGGCTAGCAGAGCACCTAAATCTGTGACACCTATTTTTATCACAACTGGGAGATACTTGCGTTTGGATTTTGCATTGAGTGAAAGATGTGTTGGCTTGAAGTGATGTAGTAGTTGATTTTAGTTCAAGAATCTTATATTCCTTCACTAATTTTATAAAAGATTTATTAGGCATATACTATGCCAAGTTGTAAAATAGGAATTGTAAATAAAGTGGTGAATAAGACAGTCTTTATCTTTGCCTTTATGGAGTAAACAGTCCATCCAAGTGGATAAAATATGCCTCAAACAAGCAATCACACACCAAGAGACCAGTTAAGAGGCTTTTGCAGTTCTCCAGGTCAGAGGTGATGTTATCCTGGCCAGGAAGGGTATATATAGAGAGAAAATTAGAGAGACAAAATTAGAGAGCTGTTTTGGAGGCAAAACAGATAAAACTTGGCAATTGCTTGGATGTAAGGAGTGCAGAAGAAGGGAAAACATGGATAACTACCCAAATTTGGTGATTGATTGGATGTGAGAAATGAGGAAGAGGGAGGAAGCATGGCTAACTCCCAATTTTCTGGCTTGAACAACTAGGGGTGGGAGTGGTGATGTCATTTCCCAAGACAGGAAACACTGGAAGAGGAGCAGATGTGGGAGCAAGAGGTTGGGAGAAAGAACAAGTCCAGTTCAGGCTGAGGAGACTGTGAGACAGTTAGTGAAGATGGAGCAGGTGGGGACACGGATCAAGACGACAGACACCGGGCACAAATGTAGGTTTCATCAAAGGTGTGGGATCTTTGGACCTATGGGGCAGAGTGGCATCACTCTGGGAGGCAGAGCACAGAATCAGAAGGCAATAGGGCCCAGGACCAAGGCTTGAGGAACTCCTATATTTAATATTTGGAGAGAAAAGAAGGTTGAGCAAAGGTATCAAGATGGGCCACAGAGGAAGAAACCAAGGAGAGCTAGCTGGGTCCCAGGGGTCAACAGAAGAGAGTAGCCGACTATGACGACTGCTACAGAGAGGCCAAGTGAGGTGAGAACTTTAGATTCAGCACTACACACGTAATAGTGACCGGAGAGTAAGCAGTTTCAGGAGATGATGGGTTTGGAATTTCAAATGAGGTACTTTGGAGAGTGAGTAACAGGTGAGAAAATACAGACAGCGCATAACTTTTTAAAGAAGCTTTGCTCTAAGGCAGAGGAGATAGTATAATAAATGCAGGGACACAGGAAGCCAAGGGAATAGCTCTCTTTTTTTTAAAGTGCAGACTTGAGCATGTTTAAATGGGAAGAAAAATGATACGGCCAGGGCGAGGTAAGAGAGTGGGACCGAGAGAATGAGATTAATAGATAGCACCAGAGTTCTAAGGAAACATGAGAGAGTAAGATTCAGAGCATAAGTGGATGGACGGACTTTCGATCAGAAGCACATGTTATTTGCTGTGTCTGGAGGGCAGAGGAAAAGATGAGTGAGGGCGCAGGTAAGTCAGGCTGGTATGGAAAGTTGAAGCGGTTCCCAGGTGATCACTTCTATTTTCACTGTAAAGTAGGCGGTAACGGGGAGGCGGAGGGTTGTAAGTGAGGAGAGTGGAGAATGTGTGAAAATAGTTGTGGTAGACAGTGACCATGCAAGACAGAGAAAAATGGTAGGACTGAGGATCCAGCAGAGGCTGGTCATCATGAGTTTATAGTGTTACCAACCTGCCCAGCCATGTTACCTTCTCCTGTTTTGTTTTGTTTAATGGTAACAAAATGGTAAGATAGAGATAAGTAAGCAGAAGAAAATACAAATCGGCCATGATATGTTGGGGTGTTTCTTTCACTGCCGACCACCCCGCGTACACCCCTGAGCTCCCACTGTGTATTCGTTGTACCACATGGCAAGTCCACAAAGCATCATGAATCCAACCACCAGCTGTCTCTAGGGCTGGAGGCCAGGGAAAGAGGCCTTCCTGGGAAGAGGAAAGGCTGAAACGGCTGCTCTCATCTTGCAACTATGAGGAAGAACCAATTAAGAGCTCACTACGAGAGCAAATGTTGCTGAGGATGGAGAGAAGGAGAAATCCAGTCCTGACGATGTTGTTTGAGCCCTGGACCTAGCAGTGCCTGGAGTGATACCCTACCCTTTCCAGTTCCATGAGCCAATAAGTTTCCCTTTTCACTTGAGCTAGTTTGGATTGAGGTTTCAAAAGGGCTTTCCCCTGTTGCAAGGTTTTAATTTTTAAAAAGGAGCCCCCTACTCCCTCAGTCATCTCTTTTTTCGAGATGTCTTTGCCATCCATGTGAGGACTAAGAATCAGTAGGGATGCAGATCAGAGGAATGTTATGCAGCTGGTAAAATTGTTGATAAAAATTGCTTTGGAATGATATAAAGTAAAAAAAGGGGGGGGGCAAGATTTAAATTGTATAAAAATATAGTTATAATGCTCTTTTTATAAAAGATGAAACAAATACAATAGTCTTACAGTGATTGTTTTGGGTTATGAAACTATGGTTGATTTCCCCACCCCCCTTTTGGCTATTTTATACACTTAATGAGTATGCATCACTTGTATGCATTTATGTACTTACTTTTGAAATTAATTCATATTTTTACCAAAGTAATGTGTACACATTAGAAAAAAAATCAACCAATGTTGAAAAGCTTATCATGTAAAACAGCAATCTTCTACCACACCCTCTCCACCCATCCCTGAACCTGCTTTAACTTTTCCTTCTTGACTATACTTCCGTATTTCTAAATATTATGCATAGACAGCTATTTTTGATTATCAATTTTAGAAAGTATCTTTTGACATTCTATTACATCGAATTAGGAATTAAGCTGTCTTCTACAGTATCACCTTTCAGTCTTTTCTTCCCATCCTCCTAATATGGTTATGCCACAGTTAAATTTATATCAGCAACGATTGATATGCACGTTATTCACTGCTAAACCGATAGTGTAGTCGTGAATGTATTTCTGTTCTGAGATAATTTTTTCCTTCTTCCTGGTGTTAATAATTGCCTTGTTTTTTTTCATTTGTTTGTATCCATTTGTTGCCATATATGCGTTGCAATTTTCTTAAAAGGATCCAATGATCAGTCAAACTTGTGGCAAAAATGTTTGTCAAAAAATAAAGTATCTCAGATAATCCCACCATCACTCCCACATCTCACCTTAGCCTGGAAATAACACAGCCCCCCACCCTCCTGGACAGCTTTCTCTCTAGGTCTGCTGCATAGCTCTCACCCCCAGGGATGACGGATCCATGGTTTATTGAGCCCCATGTCTTCATCTTTCTTCAGTGTGTGGGAAAGCACATCTTTCATTGGCTTCCTAAGAAAGTGCATGGGAGGTGAGTTTTCTAAGTCGTTGCATATCTGAGAGTTTTAGATATTTAGTTTGCTTTCCTACTTGATTGACATTTTGGCTGGGTAAAGAATTCTAGGTTGAAAATAATTTTCACTGAGAATTTTGAAGAAACTCACAATGTTGTGATAAATCTGATGCCATCCTGATTCCTGTTTATTTGGATTTTTCTCTCTGGAGGCTTTTTAAGATTGTCCTTTTTAGATGCTCTGAAATTCACAATGAAGTACCTTGGTGGGAGTCTTGAGTTTTTGTTTTCGTTACTGTTTTCCAATTAATTATGCTGGTCACCAGTACAGTCATCCCTAGGTATCTGTGGGGACTCGGTTCCAGGATACCAAAATCCATGGGTGCTCAAGTCCCTTATATAAAAAGGCATAGTATTTGTGTATATATATCACAGAATATCTGGGACAAGGCTGAAGCAGACTAGTTGCAAGGAACTGCCAGTGCAAAGGCCCTGAGGTAGAGGCAGGTCTGTCATGTTAGAGGAATAGCAAGGAAGTCCATATAGCAGCAGGAGAGTGACTGAGGAGAAAATAGAAGGAGGGGAGATCAAAGAGGTAAAAAGAAGGTCTTGTGGGTAATGGGAAGCTTTTACTGAGTACAGGGGGGTGTCATTTAAGGTTTGAAGGAGAAGAGTGACAAGGTCTGACTTCAGATTTTGAAGAATCACTCTGGCACTTGTGTTGAGCATAGATTATAGGGAGCAATACTGGAAGTGAGAGGACGAGTTAGGAGGCTATTCCAGTAATCTAGTATAGAGAGAGATGGTGGCTTTCACCAGGGTAGCAGCAATAAATGTGGTAAAGAGTAGTTGGGTTCTGGATTTATTTTAAAAATAGAGTCAACAGAATTTCCTGATAAAATGGATGTCAAGTGTAAAAGAAAGTGTCAAGGAAGAATCTCGGGTCTGTGAACTGTGTAACTGGAAGGAAGAAATTCCCATGTGCTACAATTAGAGGAATGTCTGGAGTTCAATTTGGTTGTGTTGAGTCTTCCTGTGGCTTACCCTTGCCTTCTGCTGGGTGCAGTGTCTTAAGTCAGAGCCACTTCAGTTCAATTCTTCCAAAGAATAAACCTGCAGTTCCTTATGTGTATGTGTGGAGGTGGAGTGGGGACAGGAATGTGAAGTCTTTGGGCTGTAAAGAGTGAGTAAACGGACGTGTGGGGAGTTGAATTGTTCTATCTGTGTTCAACCAAGCCCCTTTTTTAATTCTCACATCATATCTGCACCTTCCATGGAAACAGATACTTCCAAATCCCAAGCCTTTCTGGGGTTCTGTGGAGGTGGATTCCCTTGCTTCTCATTACTCTTCTCTTCTGCAGGCTTTTGGGTTTTTGCTTCCTCAGCTTCTTGAAGTGTTCCAAAAATTTGTTGAAATTTTTCATCCACTCTTCCCTTCTCTCATTCTTGTGTATGTGTGTTTGGAGAACAAGAAGATATAATGTGTATGATCAGTTTGTGCTACTGAACTGGTGGTGTGCATTAGGGTAAAAAAATCCTTTTTTCAAGCCTACATGATTTTGATATCATCTCAAATTCTAGCCTCCAGAACTGTGAGAAATAAATTTCTGTTGTCTAAGCTACCTAGTCTATGGTATTTTGTTGTGGTAGCCTGAGCTGACTAAAACACTAGTCCAATGTCACTTAGCCATAGTTTGAGGAGCAAAACCCCTGTCCATCTAACTTCAGAGGCTGCTCTCTTAACCACTGTGCAATATGGCCTCTCTGATATGTAAATAAAACATTACGACTCCAATAAGTAAATGTGCAAAGAAATGGAATGAAGAGTTAATTTCTAAAAGAATCCGTTTGGAATGAGGAAAAAAAAACTTCAACCTTACCAATAAGGTTGAACATTAAACCTTAAAATAGTATTGATGAAAAAAAGATGAGGGATCTCTCTTTTTGGTTAGAGGTTTTTAAATATATAAATGGTAATAATGCTGTTTAGGGTATAATTTGGTGGCCCTGTAAATTAGCATAAGCACATTAATATTCTGCTCGTGTGCCCCAAGGCTCTTTTACAGGTTATTGACAGTGGAAGTCTGTTCTGATTGGCCTGTGTCCATACTAGGTGTTAAATATTTTGAATTCCACCCCTAGCTGGAAGACAATTTAGTGACATTCATTTAGAAACATAGAAATGGTCACATTGTAGTACCCTGTAGTTCTACTCCTGAGTATCATTCCTAGGGAAGTAATATAATTTTGGAACTAGATCTATATCTGATTTACCACTCCTTAGCTTTTCTTGTAATTATAAACTTTTAGAAATAATCTAAATGTACAATAATAGGAGAATGGTTACGTAAACAAAAATTCTATTATACAGATATTAAAAATAAAATAAGCCTTGTGAAAATAGATAGTAATATGAGGAAATGCTCATAATATGATTTAAATTAAATAAAAAAGGACTCTACTGTATATACTATGTGTTCATAGTTGTTTTTTTTTTCCTAGTGGGTAGCTAGGAAAATAGTTGGAAGGAAACACCCCAAAATGTTCATAATGATATACGATAGTATGAGGGACACTTTTTTCCTGTTCTGTTTTCTAATTGTCCGCAATGTGAGTATACTTCATTTAACATAGAAAAACATTATAAAAGAAAAATAGGCTATCCTCAAATCAGTTCTTCCCATGCCTCTTCACAGATACGTAAAATGGCAAGTAAAACAACATCATTCCCAGCAGACTCTGCACACTTAATTATTGAAGAAGGTAGTTCATTTTATTCTTCTTGAAATATATAATAGAGGTACAAAAAAAGTCTATTACTCTCTCTATATATGAGGGGAAGGACCCATCAGTGCTTTTTCAAAGTCTCCTCAGTATGTCCAAATGCAATCAGTGGGAAATAGCACCCCCTTGTGAGGCATGGGACAAAACACTGGTTTTCCAATTAGTTGGTTTGTGATGATCACCATCTCAGCAAGTAACTCCAACGGTGGCTTATTATCTGGTTTTGGATTCTGTGATGTGATGATATGCCAGTCTAATGATGCTGAGCTATGTGTGGGCAGGGTGTGCCCTACAACTCTAGTCACAGGGACTCCTGGTTCTGAAGAGCAATGACTCGTGTGATGTGACCATGGACCTCAACACGGGCTCCAGGGGAAAATACTCTCTCTTTCTGGCTCTTCCTTCCTGGGCATGAAGGACCCAAAAATAGGGAGAAGTAGTAAAGTAGGAATTCCAGAAGAGATGAGACTACTGACCTGCTTATAGCTGGGTTTTGCTAATTTTGTTTTCGTTTTTCTTTTTCTATTCTGCTTTTATATTATATTATATAAAGGACTTACATTATATTATATTCTTATGTTAAGACTTCTTATATTCTTATATAAAGGACTTATCTGTTTTGTGTTGTGTGTCAATATCTTAGAATGTATTCCATAATATTAGAGGAATGGATATTCTGTCAAGGCACCTGCATATGAATTCAATTTGTGATTTAGTTTCCTCTTCTCCAGAGAGAGAAGTGCCAGAACATCAACCAAGTCACAGAGGTCACCCCTCTGGAAGGATAAATGTGGCATTTTGGAATCAAGCAGGATGGCCTCCTTTAGAAGCCTTGAGGGATGACTCCCTGGAGTTGCTGTTATGCTTGACCCAGTGCTACTGGGGCACTTGATGGTGCCTTGTATGGGAGGTGGAAGAGCTGACCCCTAAGAGTTGCAATCTTGGGAACCCAGCATGGGGCCCAGCTGAGCTCCTCCACTCTCAAAGAACCAGAGTGGCCTGTGCAAGGATCTACGTAAATAAGACACCTTGGGAGAATGGACAGTATATATGCAAGGACCAGTTTTTAACAGCAACCTCATACGACAGCAAAAGCACCACCAGTGGTGGAGTTAATCAGACCTTTTTCTCTCTCTACTTCAGGTGTGGCCTCCCCACCTACCTTCCATCACTGAGAATTTTCAGAAAATTCTGCTTGGAGATAGAGTCATTTCAAACAGTTTTTGAAACAAGGTTACCCTTTGATTGGGTAAATGCCGGAAGAGTTCCTGCACTCCTTGGGAGTGGGGAAGGGTTTGGGAGGTGCTAGGTAGAAGAAAGCTTTACTATGGAGATAATAGACTTCTTGCTATCAAGGCAAATGGGGAAAACTGTGTCTGTATTGCCTCTGAACGTTTTGTGGTAGTTTAGATGGTTATTCCCTTCCGTACATCTATTACTAATTTAGCTTGATGTCTATCTCTTTCGTCTTTGTCTTCCTGCTTCTGTCTTGTTTTCCTTTATTTTTATATACTTATTCTTTATTTTTACTGTTAAAATGTTTAAAATTTTTAAATTCTTATTTTTTTAAATTGAGGTATTGTTGATTTGCAATACTGTGTTAGTTTCAGGTATACAATAAAGTGTTTCAGTTATATGTACATATATATACACATATATATGTATATATATTCTTTTTCAGGTTCGTTTCCATTATAGGTTAAAATTCTATTCTTAAATCAATTTTTACCTCTATCTTACTAATGATTATTTTAAGTGTTTATTTAATGATCTCATTATTTATTTTGTAAAATCCTTTTATTTTTCTAACCTGTCTTTTTTTTTTTAACATCTTTATTGGAGTATAATTCCTTTACATTGTTGTGTTAGTTTCTGCTGTAAAGCAAAGTGAATCAGCTATACGTATACATATATCCCCATATCCCCTCCCTCTTGCATCTCCCTCCCACCCTCCCTATCCCACCCCTCTAGGTGGTCACGAAGCACGAGCTTATCTCCCTGTGCTATGCAGCTGCTTCCCACTAACCATCCATTTTACATTTGGTAGTGTATATATGTCCATGCCACTCTCGCACTTTGTCCCAGCTTACCCTTCCCCCTCCCTGTTTCCTCAAGTCCATTCTCTACTTCTATGTCTTTATTCCTGTCCTGCCCCTAGGTTCTTCAGGAACTTTTTTTTTTTTTTAAGATTCCTTATGTATGTGTTAGCATACAGTATGTGTTTTTCTCTTTCTGACTTACTTCATTCTGTATGACAGACTCTAGGTCTATCCACCTTACTACAAATAACTCAATTTTGTTTCTTTTTATGGCTGAGTAATATTCCATTGCATATATGTGCCACATATTCTTTATCCATTCATCTGTTGATGGACGCTTAGGTTGCTTCCATGTCCTGGCTATTGTAAATAGTGCTGCAATGAACATTGTGGTACATGTCTCTTTTTGAATTATGGTTTTCTCAGGGTATATGCCCAGTAGTGGGATTGCTGGGTCATATGGCAGTTCTATTTTTTAGTTTTTTAAGGAACCTCCATACTGTTCTCCATAGTGGCTGTATCAGTTTACATTCCCACCAACAGTGCAAGAAGGTTCCCTTTTCTCCACACCCTCTCCAGCATTTATTGTTTGCAGATTTTTTGATGATGGCCATTCTGACTGGTGTGAGGTGATACCTCATTGTAGTTTTGATTTGCATTTCTCTGATGATTAGTGATGTTGAGCATCCTTTCATGTGTTTGCTGGCAATCTGTATATCTTCTTGGGAGCGATGTCTATTTATGTCTTCTGCCCATTGTTGCATTGGGTTGTTTGTTTTTTTGATATTGAGCTGCATGAGCAGCTTGTATATTTTGGAGATTAATCCTTTGTCAGTTGCTTTGTTTGCAAATATTCTCTCCCATTCTGAGGGTTGTCTTTTCGTCTTATTTATGGTTTCCTTTGCTGTACAAAAGCTTTTAAGTTTCCTTAGGTCCCATTTGTTTATTTTTGTTTTTATTTCCATTTCTCTAGGAGCTGGGTCAAAAAGGATCTTGCTGTCATTTATGTCATACAGTGTTATGCCCATGTTTTCCTCTAAGAGTTTTATAGTGTCTGGCCTTACATTTAGGTCTTTAATCCAATTTGAGTTTATTTTTGTGTATGGTGTTAGGAAGTGTTCTAATTTCATTCTTTTACATGTAGCTGTCTAGTTTTCCCAGCACCACTTATTGAAGAGGCTGTCTTTTCTCCGTTGTATACTCTTGCTCCTTTATCAAAGATAAGGTGACCATATGTGTGTGGGTTTATCTCTGGGCTTTCTATCCTGTTCCATGGATCTATATTTCTGTTTTTGTGCCAGTACCATGCTATCTTGATGACTGTAGCTCTGTAGTATAGTCTGAAGTCCAGGAGCCTGATTCCTCCAGCTCTGTTTTTCTTTCTCAAGATTGCTTTGGCTATTCGGCGTCTTTTGTGTTTCCATACATATTGTGCAACTTTTTGTTCTAGTTCTGTGAAAAATGCCATTTGTAGTTTGATAAGGATCGCATTGAATCTGTAGATTGCTTTGAATAGTAGAGTCATTTTCACAATGTTGATTCTTCCAATACAAGAATATGGTATGTCTCTCCATCTGTTTGTATCATCTCTAATTTCTTTCATCAGTGTCTTATAGTTTTCTGCATACAGGTCTTTTGTCTCCTTAGGTAGGTTTATTCCTAGGTATTTTATTCTTTTTGTTGCAATGGTAAATTGGAGTGTTTTCTCAATTTCTCTTTCAGATTTTTCATCATTAGTGTATAGGAATGCAAGAGATTTCTGTGCATTAATTTTGTGCCCTGCAACTTTACCAAATTCATTAATTAGCTCTAGTAGTTTTCTGGTAGCATCTTTAGGATTCTCTATGTATTGTATCATGTCATCTGCAAACAGTGACTGTCTTACTTCTTCTTTTCCGAAATGGATTCCTTAATTTCTTTTTCTTCTCTGATTGCTGTGGCTAAAACTTCCAAAACTATGTTGAATAATAGTGGTGAGAGTGGGCAACCTTGTCTTGTTCCTGATCTTAGTGGAAATCATTTCCGTTTTTTACCATTGAGAACGATGTTGGCTGTGGGTTTGTCATAGATGGTCTTTATTATGTTCAGGTAAGGTCCCTCTATGCCTACTTTCTGGAGGGTGTTTATCAGAAATGGGTGTTGAATTTTGTCAAAAGCTTTTTCTTCATCTATTGAGATGATCATATGGTTTTTCTCCTTCAGTTTGTTAATATGGTGTATCACATTGATTGATTTGCATATATTGAAGAATCCTTGCATTCCTGGGATAAACCCCACTTGATCATGCTGCATGATCCTTTTAATGTGGTGTTGGATTCTGTTTGCTTGTATTTTATTGAGGATTTTCGCATCTCTGTTCATCAGTGATATTGGCCTGTAGTTTTCTTTCTTTGTGACATCTTTGTCCGGTTTTGGTATCAGGGTGATGCTGGTCTTGTAGAATGAGTTTGGGAGTGTTCCTCCCTCTGCTATATTTTAGAAGAGTTTGAGAAGGATAGGTGTTAGCTCTTCTCTAAATGTTTAATAGAATTTGCTTGTGAAGCCATCTGGTCCTGGGCTTTTGTTTGTTGGAAGATTTTTCATCACAGTCTCAATTTCAGTGCTTGTGATTGGTCTGTTTATATTTTCTATTTCTTCCTGGTTCAGTCTCGGAAGGTTGTGCTTTTCTAAGGATTTGTCCATTTCTTCCAGATTGTCCATTTTTTTGGCATATAGTTGCTTGTAATCTCTCATGATCCTTTGTATTTCTGCAGTGTTAGTTGTTACTTCTCCTTTTTCATTTCTAATCCTATTGATTTGAATCTTCTGCCTTTTTTTTTTGATGAGTCTGGCTAATGGTTTATCAATTTTGTTTATCTTCTCAAAGAACCAGCTTTTAGTTTTATTGATCTTTGCTATTGTTTCCTTCATTTCTTTTTCATTTATTTCTGATCTGATCTTTATGAGTTCTTTCTTTCTGCTAAGTTTGGGGGTTTTTTGTTCTTCTTTCTCTAATTGCTTGAGGTGTAAGGTTAGGTTGTTTATTTGAGATGTTTCTTGTTTCTTGAGGTAGGATTGTATTGCTATAAACTTCCCTCTTAGAACTGCTTTTGCTGCATCCCATAGGTTTTGGGTCATCGTGTTTTCATTGTCATTTGTTTCTAGGTATTTTTTGGTTTCCTCTTTGATTCCTTCAGTGATCTCTTGGTTATTAAGTAATGTATTTTTTAGCCTCCATGTGTTTGTATTTTTTACAGATTTTTTCCTGTAATTGATATCTAGTCTCATAGCATTGTGATTGGAAAAGATACTTGCTACTATTTCAATTTTCTTAAATTTTCGAAGGCTTGATTTGTGACCCAAAATATGATCTATCCGGGAGAATGTTCCATGAGCACTTAAGAAGAAAGTGTATTCTGTTGTTTTTGGGTGGAATGTCCTATAAATATCAATTAAGTCCATCTTGTTTAATGTATCATTTAAAGCTTGTGTTTCCTTATTTATTTTCATTTTGGATGATCTGTCCATTGGTGAAAGTGGGGTGTTAAAGTCCCCTACTATGATTGTGTTACTGTCGATTTCCCCTTTTATGGCTGTTAGCATTTGCCTTATGTATTGAGGTGCTCCTATGTTGGGTGCATAAATATTTACAATTGTTACATCTTCTTCTTGGATTGATCCCTTGATCATTATGTAGTGTCCTTCTTTGTCTCTTGTAATAGTCTTTATTTTAAAGTCTAGTTTGTCTGATATGAGAATTGCTACTCCAGCTTTCTTTCGATTTCCATTTGCATGGAATATGTTTTTCCATCCCCTCACTTTCAGTCTGTATGTGTCCCTAGGTCTGAAGTGGGTCTCTTGTAGACAGCATATATATGGGTCTTATTTTGTATCCATTCAACCAGTCTGTGTCTTTTGGTTGGAGCCTTTAATCCATTTACATTTAAGGTCATTATCGATATGTATGTTCCTATTACCATTTTCTTAATTGTTTTGGGTTTGTTATTGTAGGTCTTTTCCTTCTCTTGCATTTCCTGCCTAGTGAAGTTCCTTTAGCACTTGTTGTAAAGCTGGTTTTGGTGATGCTGAATTCTCTTAGCTTTTGCTTGTCTGTAAAAGTTTCAATTTCTCCGTTGAATATGAATGAGATCCTTGCTGGGTAGAGTAATCTTGGTTGTAGGTTTTTCCCTTTCATCACTTTCAATATGTCCTGCCACTCCCTTCTGGCTTGCAAAGTTTCTGCTGAAAGATCAGCTGTTTACCTTATAGGGATTCCCTTGTATGTTGTTTGTTGCTTTTCCCTTGCTGCTTTTAGTGTTTTTTCTTTGTATTTAATTTTTGATAGTTTGGTTAATATGTGTCTTGGCTTGTTTCTCCTTGGATTTATCCTGTATGGGACTCTCTGCACTTCCTGGACTTGATTGACTATTTCCTTTCCCATGTTAGGGAAGTTTTCAACTATAATCTCTTCTAATATTTTTTCAGACCCTTTCTTTTTTCTCTTCGTCTTCTGGGACCCCTATAATTTGAACGTTGGTGTGTTTAATGTTGTCCCAGAAGTCTCTGAGACTGTCCTCAATTCTTTTCATGCTTTTTTCTTTACTCTGCTTTGTGGTAGTTATTTCCACTATTTTATCTTCCAGGTCACTTGTCCATTCTTCTGTTCTTCTGTTCTTCTGCATCAGTTATTCTGCTATTGATTCCTTTAGAGAATTTTTAATTTCATTTATTTTGTTGCTCATCATTGTTTGTTTGCTCTTTAGTTCTTCTAGGTCCTTGTTAAACATTTCTTGTATTTTCTCCATTCTATTTCCAAGATTTTGGATCATCTTTACTATCATTACTCTGAATTCTTTTTCAGGTAAACTGCCTATTTCCTCTTCATTTGTTTGGTCTGGTAGGGTTTTTACCTTGCTCCTTCATCTACTATGTATTTCTCTGTCTTCTCATTTTGCTTAACGTACTGTGTTTGGGGTCCCAGGTTCATAGTTCCTGTTGTTTTTGATGTCTGCCCCCAGTGGGTAAGGTTGGTTCAGTGGCTTGTGTAGGCTTTCTGGTGAAGAGGACTGGTGCCTGTGTTCTGGTGGATGAGGCTGGATCTTGTGTTTCTTGTGGGCAGGACCGAGTCTGGTGGTGTGATTTGGGGTGTTTGTGAACTTATTATGATTTTATTAAGACTGTCTGCTAATGGGTGGAGTTGTGTTCCTATACTGCTAGTTGTCTCGCATGGGGTGTCCAGCACTGGAGCTCGCTGGTCGTTGAGTGGAGCTGGGTCTTAGCATTGAGATGGAGATCTCTGGGAGAGCTGTCTCCGAGTGATATTACGTGGGGCTGGGGAGGTCTCTGGTTGACCAATGTCCTGAACTCGGCTCTCCCACCACCAAGTCTCAGGCCTGACACCCAGTTGGAGCACCAAGACCCTGTCAGCCACATGGCTCAGAAGAAAAGGGAGAAAGAAAAAAAAAGAATGAAAAATAAATAAACAAATAAATAAAATAAAATTATTAAAATAAAAAATTTGTAAAAATATTATTAAAATAAAAAATTTTTTAAGTAATTAAAAAAAAAGAACAGCAACCAAACCAATAAGCAAATCCACCAATGATAACAAGTGCTAAAAGCTAAACTAAGATAAACATATAAATCAGAAACTAGTCAGTCGCATACAGCAAACCGCAAGTCTACAGTTGCTCCCAAAGTCCACTGCCTCAATTTTGGGATGATTCATTGTCTCTTCAGGTGGTCCACAGATGCAGGGTACATCAAGTTGATTGTGGAGATTTAATCCGTTGCTCCTGAGGCTGCACAGAAAAATTTCCCTTTCTCTTCTTTGTTTGCACCACTCCTGGGGTTCAGCTTTGGATTTGGCCTCTCTTCTGCATGTAGGTTGCCCTCTGGCATCTGTTCTTCGCCCATACAGGAGGGGTTAAAGGAGCAGCTGATTAGGGGGCTCTGGCTCACTCAGGCCGGGAGGAGGGAGGAATATGGAATGCAGGGTGAGCCTGCAGCGGCAGAGGTGCACCGTGTGTTCTCCCGGGGAAGTTTTCCCTGGATCACAGGACCCTGGCAGTGGCGGGCTGCACAGGCTCCCAGGAGGGGAAGGGTGGATAGTGACCTGTGCTTGCACACAGGATTCTTGGTGGCTGCAGCAGCAGCGTTAGCACTTCATGCCCGTCTCTGGTGTCCGCACTGATAGCCGCGGCTCGCGCCCGTCTCTGAAGCTCATTTAGGCGGTGCTCTGAATCTCCTCTCCTCATGCACCCCGAAACAATGGTCTCTTGCCTCTTAGGCAATTCCAGACTTGTTCCTGGACTCCCTCCCGGCTAGCTGTGGCACAGTAGCCCCCTTCAGGCTGTGTTCACACAGCCAACCGCAGTCCTCTCCTTGGGATCTGACCTCCGAAGCCTGAGCCTCAGCTCCCAGCACCCACCTGCCCCCTGGGTGAACTGACAAGCCTCTCAGGTTGGTGAGTGCTCGTCGGCACTGATCCTCTGTGCAGGAATCTCTCCACTTTGCCCTCTGCAGCCCTGTTGCTGGGCTTTCCTTCATGGCTCCAAAGCTTCCCCCCACCCACTCTCTGTCTCCACCAGTAAAGGGGCTTCCTAGTGTGTGGAAACTTTTCCTCCTTTACAGCTCCCTCCCAGAGGTGCAGGTCCTGTCCCTGTTCTTTTGTCTCTGTTTTTTCTTTTTTCTTTTGCCCTACCCAGGTATGTGGGGAGTTTCTTGCCTTTTGGGAAGTCTGAGGTCTTCTGCCAGCATTCAGTAGGTGTTATGTAGGAGTTGTTCCATAGGAGTTTTTCCACATGTAGATGTATTTTTGATGTATTTGTGGGGAGGAAGGTGATCTCCATGTCTTACTCCTCCACCGTCTTGAAGGTCCTCCTAACCTGTCTTTAAGAATTTTATCATTTATATATATTTTAAACTTCCATTGTTTTATATTATTCTTAATTTAAACTGACAAGATTCTTTTCCTTTGTTAAAATTTTATCTTATCTCCTTTTTCTTTTACATTTCTTTTTATTCTGAATTCTTCGTCAGTCACTTCTTAAATGTTTGCCTTATATTAACTTTAGATCTTTTCTTTTGTCCTTTATCCCTTAAATTTTGTGTGACTTCATGGTTTGTTTCTCTGGAACTTGGCAACACAGGAGCTGCATGGAGGTTGGAGCTGCCCCTGCAACCACTCTTCTGACTTCTATTTGCCCTTTCAACCCTTCTAAAGAGAGCTCTTCTAAAAACCTTACTCCTGATGACTCCAGCTGAATCTCCATAGGGCTATACTTACTTTCTGTTTGTACATGATGGGACTTGACCCCCCAGGAGTTGTGGAGGTAGTTATTAGAGCATGGTGTCTCTAGGATCAAAATATACTGGCAGCCAATAAGTTGCTCCTTAACATCTATTAAAATGAAAACAACAACAAAAAGTAAGAATTGAAGACCAGGAGGCTGAGGGTGGTCATCCCAATGAAAAGTCACAATCCCTTGTTCTGTTCCCAGGCTCAAGCCAGTTTTTAGATCTGAAACCCATTGACTGAAGAAGTGACTGTTCTGTAGGAGGAAGGACTAGCCATGATGTTGGCTAGTGTCTACTGACATGATGCCTCCAGTTCTTCCATAAAGAGACCTGTAACCATTTACTTGGGTGACTTTACATTGGGAAAAAGAGAATAACCAATTTTGAAGAGTATTGGACACGGAATCTGAGCTGACCTGATACCAGAGACTCAAAGTGTCATCATGGACCCTTGTTAGAGTGGGACCATGGTATTAAGTGGAGTCCTGGCTAAAGTCTGGTTCACAGTCCGAGTGCACAATTGGAATCGATATACTTGGTGGGGTTACTTAGTAACCCTAATATTGAGCCCCTTTTCTGTGGAGTAAAGAGCGTCACAGGGGGAAAGACCTAATGGGAACCTCTGAATCCATACCTCCCTCCCCCAGTTAGATAGTAAATCAAAACAATATTGTACCCCAAGGAGGATGGCAGAGATCAGTGCCACCATTAAAGATCTGAAAGATGCAGGGACGGTGATTCCTACCATATCTTCATTTAATTCCAGTCTGGCTTCTGCAGAAACCAGATGAATCCTAGAGAATGATGTAGACTATTGCAGATTTGACCAAGTAGCACCAATTGCAGTTGTGAATGATTAGTTATTTTGAAAAGGCCAGTGGTCCATTCTCACAGGGATAGGCAACCTATTTGAAGTATGGGTTTGCCTTTGCTGCCCAAAAAGTCTTGGCCAGCACCATTATCTGGGGGCTTTGGGAATGCTTGATCCATAGACATGGACTCCCACACAGCATAGCGTCTGACTTGGGGACCCACTTTACAGTAACAAGATTTTGGGAGAAGGCCTCTGCCTGTGGAATTCACTGGTTGTAGCACATACCACACCGTCCAGAGGCAGCTCACCTTATGAGCTGGAAAGGCCTTCTAAAGGTGCAATTCAATTGCCACCTTGAAGGAACACTCTGAAAGCATGGGATCCCTTCGGAGTGCAGGGATTTATTAAATCAGAGACCTCTAATGTGCTGTTTCCTCAGTTGGAAGGGTACAAGTCTGCAAAACAACAAAGACAGGAATGGCCCCACCTACTATCCCTTCCAATGTCTCATGAGAAAATTTGTATTTCTCATCTCTGCAATCTGGGCTCTGTGTTGTTGGAAGTCCCAGTGCCCCAAGGGGGTACACTCTTCCTAGAGGACACAGCAAGGGTACCATTGAACTATCAGTTATGGCTGCCCCAGGGCACTTTGGACTCATTGTGCGCAGAGACTAGCCGGCAAATGGAGGAGTTACCACTCTGGCAAGGGTAACTGACCCTGATCAGTGGGAAGGGGTAGGATGCTTTTACACAATGGGTACAGCATCACGATCCTGTCGGGCACCTTCAGGTACTTCCTTGCCCTGCTGTAACTGTGAGTGGACATGTGCACTAACCCTAGACTGAAAACGGTGTGACAATCAAGTGATTGGACCCCTTGGGAATGAAAGTTTGGTTCCTACCATTGGAAAAGCCACTAGACCTGCCGAGGGTGAAGGGAATTTAGCATAAATGGTGGAGGAGGGAGGGGATGAGTTCCAGTTGTGGCCTTGAGATCAACTGCCATGTCAGGAACTGTAGTACCTCCCACTAAACTCCTTTTTCTGAGTTTCCTCTCAGAAAGAGAGGCACATAGGAAACGAAAGAGTTGCTGTTCCCTGAACGTTTATGGAGAAGCAGATCTTCCTTCACAGCGGTCTATGGGAGCTGTGAAAATGTGCCTAGCTGGCCTCCTGGGCCCAAGCTGCTATGCTTAAAAGCCATCACCAAGGGAGGCCATGCCTCTTCCTATGGGCTCTCCTCTCTGAGTCAGGTAGGGAGACACAGAGCTCTGATGGCAGTCTCTGGGCTCCCGGACTCCCAACAGCTTTGTTAACCCTTCCACCAACTGCAGGACAGTCTAGGATGCTTGCACCCAACCTTCTTTCCCTCTCTCCTTCACTCGAGGTCAGATTTATGTTGAGGTCTGATGACTCTCCCATTTTTCTCTGGTTCCCTGCCTATTTCTTTTCCCACAGGCATTTCCCCTAATAAAACCCTTGCACATTTCATCTCATCTTGGCATTTGGCGTCTGCTTCTGGGAGGATCCAGACTTAACACCAAGCTGTGACTTTGTTCTGACAGACAGCTAACTTACTTGTCAAATCAGCTTGGAGCTTCTGAGGCTTGTTTTCAGGCTTAGGTGGGCCAGACCTCAGATAGCTTTTTCTTCTAGGATTAGTTTGGCCCTAAAACTAAGGAGTTTCCTTTCTGGGGTTTCTGATTAAATGCCCTAAAGTTCAGCAAGGACTCTCCACTCTGGCTGGCTGGAACATGAATATCCCCCAGCCTTTTGTGAACTCTGGAATTATTCATCTTATAGCTTCCTGTTTTTTGTTTTGTTTTCTGGCTAACTTTGTGACATTTTATCCTATGCATGTGCAGCTAAGTATGCAGCAATTGACTCAAGGGACTCCTGTGCAAATTTCTCTGTACAACTACCTCTCTGATACTCTGCCCTATTCATACTAGACACCTCTCTTCAAACTCCAGGCTAGACAGCCGGGATAATTATAGGTGTTATGTCATTCGTGTCCCTTCTCTCAGAGAGGAATCACAAGCCTATACTGATTTTTGCTTAATATCTGAAAACAGTTGCTTCATAAACCTTACTCAATTTTCTAGTTGATTACCATAAGAGGGCAGTTACCAGAGGAGAGCAAGGCTGGTTCCAGTTGCTTTATCATGGTTGGAAGTGGAATCCCATTACCAGCACCACCCTTAGACCTGGGCAAGTAGAGCTCCCTCTCTGGCTTGTTCCTTAGAGGGTCCTGTGCTTTAGAAGACCTTTTTAGAAGTTTTCAAGTCCTGTCTGTCCCTGCTGCCTGAGACCAGCTGAGGCCACTAGCACCATCCTGTGGGAGTGTCCCAAACCCAGACCAAGACCTTTGTGGGCTCTGGACCCTATTTCTCCCCTTCTGGATGCTCTCTAACCCTTACCTTGAGCATGGGCTTAACCGGAGCCCTGAGGAGCTCCAATGCAGGAGTGTGGCTTGACTGGTGCATTGTTTCCTATGCCTGATGTGGTATTTCTTTTGCAAGATTACCTGATATTGGGCTGCCAGAAAGTGCTGATATGCTGATTTTTTGATGACTCTAACCCACATGGGACACAGTATAAGTTCAGTTCTCTGGTCTACCACTGCCCCACCAATGACCCTTAGGCTTTATCCACGTATGTGGGCCCATGCATCAGTTCTCACATTTATATTCCAACTAGTCTACAACACCAAAGAGGACAGCAGGGGAATAGCACATGTCCTTTATCCTTTGTGCCCCTGTCATGGGCACCCAGGGCAGTCTCCTCACCCCATCCCCAGGCTCTGTGCCATGTGCCAGGTAGTTTTCCATTGGTGGCTGCATCTATTTCCTCCAAGCACTTTTGAGACCATTGTTCTGCAGTGCCAATGGGAACTTTTCTGGGTATGTTCAAGAGGTGGAAAAGTGAGTCATGAATAATAGATACATTCCAATATTTCTATAAGCAGGAGCTTTTCGATTCCTTCCACTACAGCAGCAGTTCTCAGCATTAAAATCACTTGGGAAATTTTTAAAAATACCAATGCTTTGGTCTGTCATACAGAGTGAAGTAAGTCAGAAAGAGAAAAACAAATACTGTATGCTAACGCATATATATGGAATCTAGAAAAATGGTAGTGATGAACCTAGTGGCAGGGCAGGAATAAAGACACAGATGTAGAGAACGGACTTGAGGACACAGGGGAGGAAGGGGAGGCTGGGATGAAGTGAGAGAGTGGCATGGACATATATACACTACCAAATGTAAAATAGATAGCTCGTGGGAAGCAGCTGCATAGCACAGGGAGATCAGCTCGGTGCTTTGTGACCACTTAGAGGGGTGGAATAAGGGTCGTGGGAGGGAGACACAAGAGGGAGGGGATATGGGGATATATGTATATGTATAGCTGATTCACTTTGTTATACAGCAGAAACTAACACAACGTTGTAAAGCAATTATACTCCAATAAAGATGCTAAAAAGAAAAACCAGTGCTTTGGCCCTACCCCAGACTAATTACAACAAAATTTCTGGGCATGGGGCTTCAGCATCTTTGTTTGGAAAACTGAGGTGATTCTAATGTACAGCCAGGGCTGAATCTACTGCTCTCATTCTGGCATATCAGGCTCATTGACTCCAGGCTACTGCTGAGTTTAAGTTTCAATTAATTCTAATCCAGATCTTCAAGTAACATATTAAATATGAAGTTTTCGATGAGAGCATCAGTATCAATAAATTTAACCTGATTCAATCTTATATTTGATCTAACACCCTTAGAATCCATTCCCATATATGCTCCCCAGACTTCGGCTGATACAAAATAGAAAGATCCTACATGTGTAAGCCCTCTTCCTGGAGAAGACCTGGCATCTCTTTGTCTGGGCTATTTTAGGATCTCATTTTGAGCCTGGAGGCAATGAGAAGTGGATGGGTGAGGTCTGCAAATAAGTATCCCTTTTCAAGGCAAATGCTCCAGATGAGGCAGAAAGGTTTTTCTGAAGGAGAGATGTTTTCCTCAGAGTAGAGAGCTGGTAAAGGAGGTTCTGCGAGAACTGCTGATTTGAAGTTCTCAGCTTTGTCTCTCCAAATGGTCCCATCCTGTCTCAGCATCTCACTCCTTCCCAGTGTCTTTACCTTAGCATTAGAGACCTGGCGGGGTTACATATTTAACTGGCATGCAACTCTGGGCCTAATCCAATCTATGTTGGTCTTGCAGCTAGATGAGATAAGGGCCTTCTTTAAGGTAACCATAAGATTTTCTGACTGTCCACTTATACTTTGAGATGGGAGTTTAGATCCTTAATCTTTTTTTTTTTTGAGACAGGGGGAAGGAGCTCTCTTTAGGACAGTCAGAAGAAGCCATAATAATCCACAATCCTCATAATCACCATTGTCACCATAATAGCTAACTCCTATAGCCACTCGATCTCCCAGTGCCTTGCTTCCTACCTGTAATTCATCCTATGCCACCTTCGATGAGAATTTGAGTAAGCATTGTCCCCGCAAGAAGGATATTCATGTGCTCTTCAAATATGTGAGCTGCCCAATCCCATAGTCACATCTTGAGAATCTATTTCCTGGAACAATTCCTGATATAAGTATTGTATCAGGTCCCAAAACAAAACAGATCACACAATCCATGGGTTTAACTGGCATTTAACAAAGGGGCTGTTTCTGGAGGTGTGGACAAGATTAAGGGAAACAATAACGAATCATCACACATCCAATCCAAGAACTAGCAACGATGAGAAATCATTACCACACTTAGACCTGAAAGGACAAGAGGAAATGGTTTAGCCAGAGCCTAGGAAAGCTAGAGCTGTGGAAGAGAGCCACTCAACAGGAGCTGGGCTGTAGTGGAACCCTTGCCAGACTCATAGTGCTGAAGTACAGAAGGAGGAAGAAGAAATACTTCAACTTCTCCCTCTTTTTGCCTTTTGATCTCCTGATGAAACTTCCCATTGGTCAAACCCAATTGTACTCAAAGGGCAAGAGAGGCTGGCTGATGCTATTAGTAGAGATCAGCTTCTCAGGGCAAAGATTGGATTAGATGATGAGGAGCTGAGAATAATTAGCCCAAGATACCAATCTCTTGCCAAAAATCTGCTACAGGAGCAGACCTTTATGAAATCTCTGTTGATCTTAGCCTTTGCTGCTTACGAATTTATCTGTGGCTACTGAGGGGATGCTCCCAGGATATGGAGATTTAAAAAAAAAAAAGCATAGTATTCCTGATCTTATTTTGATATTGTCAGTCCATGGGAAGACTTCTCAGTGAGGTAGTAATAGAACCAGGAAGGGAAGTGAAATTATCCAGCTCCTAGCCTGCTGTTCAGTTCTCTACCTGAATTCCAGAACTTCCCCTGTTTTTCTTTTGTATGGCTATCCTGGTTTACACAAATGGTGACGCTTCACCTAATGCCAATAAGGGTCTTCTGGCTGAGCGAGATGCCAGTTATAGGGCAGTGCTCAGTAAAACTCCTGCCTCCTCAAGGCATAGAAAATGGGGTGGAGTGGTAATTTTAGAGAGGACGCTGGAAAATTGAAGGTGAAATTGGCAGGTCTGAGATCCATTTTTTTTTTTTAAACATCTTTATTGGAGTATAGTTGCTTTACAATGGTGTGTTAGTTTCTGCTTTATAACAAAGTGAATCAGCTATACGTATACATATATCCCCATGTCTCTTCCCCCTTGTGTCTCCCTCCCTCCCACCCTCCCTATCCCACCCCTCTAGGTGGTCACAAAGCACCGAGCTGACTGAGATCCATTTTTGGGTGAACTTCACTTCTTTCCTACGGCTCATAAACTGTGTGACAAATAATAACCACTCTGAGAGTGCTTTCTGTGTATCCTTAGATAAAAATAATGTTTGGCAATACATAACATTTTCCCTGAGGTTTAGCTTTGTGATAGCTTCCTCCTTATAAGTATTTTATTTAAATCTTGAGGCAAGAATGACTATACTAAACTTTTTTGTTCAAGTATGGAAAAGACTGGTAATTGTCTTCCAATGTCCATTCTTTCTTTCTTCTTTTTAGTATTAGAAAGCATCCCATAGAATGTTAGAGACAAATCTAGTTTTCCTTAGAGCCAGATATGGCCATGTGATTTCCTTATCATTGGAATATGGACAAAAAAGACATGTGCAAGACATCTGCATAAATTTCCTAAATAAAAACACTTGCCCTCCACTTTCTGCCTTTTCCCTAACTGGGGCCAGGGTGCAGTTGAAGTGCTGGTGAGGCAGTTTTGAACATGTGGACAAAGACCACCTCCCTGGGGGATGGATGATGTCATGGAAGAGAACCACCTGCCCATCTTGGAACCTCCACTTACCACTGGGCTATCATGTGAAGAAATAAATTTCTGTCTTGCTGCAGCCCCTGCTTTTTTGGATCCGTTTATTATAGCAGCTTAGCCTAAACCTTAACTAATAATACATCAGGGCTTATTTCAAAGTCACACATGGCAATTGACTGTTTTGTGCAAATTTGTCTGAGAAGCTCTCCTGTAATCCCTAACTTCCCATCTAAATAAACAGACCAAACAAAATATTTTATTGAAACCAAACAAAATATTTTATTGACCAAACAAAATATTTTATTGACCAAACAAATAAGCAGACCAAACAAAATATTTTATTGAAAATCAGGTTTTGTATTAATTTTATGTGCTTAAATGGAAACTGAAAAATGAAATGAACATATATTTTAATGTGTGTTTTTTGGTGTTATTTCTAGGGTGATTTTCTCATTCATCATGTGTTTTGCTTCCTCTCCTTTTTTTTTTTTTTTAAACTTGACTTTTTTTTTTTACGTCTTTTTTTTTTTAAGATTTATTGATTGATTGATTGATTGATTGATTGCTATGTTGGGTCTTCGTTTCTGTGCTAGGGCTTTCTCTAGTTGTGGCAAGCAGGGGCCACTCTTCATCGTGGTGCGCGGGCCTCTCACTATCGTGGCCTCTCTTGTTGCGGAGCACAGGCTCCAGACACGCAGGCTCAGTAGTTGTGGCTCACGGGCCTAGTTGCTCCGTGGCATGTGGGATCTTCCCAGACCAGGGCTCGAACCCGTGTCCCCTGCATTAGCAGGCAGATTCTCAACCACTGCGCCACCAGGGAAGCCCCACCTCTCCTTTTTTTAAATCACTATTTTCCATACTTACGGTTCCCACACTGGTTGCACACCAGATTGTGTGCAAGATACGACAGAGAAAACACTCATGACTTTATCCTCCTCTTCTTTACAGTTGTTCTCAATTATTCTATGTGAATTGTCAAAGTCAGGAAGTATATTTTCTAATTTACGAAAGAGGGTCGGTTTATACACTGTTGATCTTCATTTTAAACACATTAACTTAGTGAACGTGACTAAAATATAATATGCAATATGACAGAGTAGGAGAAATAAAATTCTTGGGAACTAATAATTTGAACCCCAATACTCATTGTTCAAACACTTATTGAACATATAATGCTGTAAGGATGTGGACTCAGTGTTTCATTAACACTCAAGCCATGGTTTGTAGGAGAAATGCCTTTAATGAATAGAAGGGAAGAGAGTGATTTGCACATTTCTTGTATAAAATGATAAGTGATGGAGTAAAGGCTTCTGTAAAACAGCATCTCAGGAGAGCTCCTGATGCATTCACCCCCAGCCTGTCACTAAAATACCTAGTTGGCTTTGAAAAGGATTTTTAAAAACCACCAAAAATTAGGAGTAACAACTATTGATAGCATTGGAGGAGTTTCTAGTTACTACTAGTTCCATGCAGTCAGAAACAGGGCAAACCTGCCTGACTGGAAATACACAGGAAGCCCTCTGCCCTGCCCCTGCCTGAATATCCATGTGCAAAAAGAATGAAATTGGAATCTTACCTTACACCATAAAAAAAAAAAAAAAAGAACCCTCAAAATGAATCAAAGACCTAAACAGAAGAGCTAAAAAGGTAAAATTCATTGAAGAAACCATTGGAGAAATTCTTTATGACATTGGATTTAACAGTGAGTTGAGGAAGGTATCCAGGGAATGACATGCTGCATCAGAGGTGGTATTATTGCCACAGATAAAGCATTTTAAGTGGGGATAGAGACATGAGGCAGCAAAGCCCTTGGGCATTAGAGTTTCCTGAATGGATGTTCAGTGTCAGAGAACTGGATCATGGGGCTGGTGGTAGTAGGGGCAGGGAGTGGAGACTTCACTTCAGCCAGGTGGTTCCCTGTATTAGACCCACTCTCACCATCTACGGGTGTATAGGACTCTTGATTTCACTCTCTATCTACTTGGACAAATTTCTTTCTCAGTACTAAGCCTAGATACTGTCCTTGTCCAAGTCCCAAGACTGGATAGATTTTTCCTTTTGTGCAGCTATATTGTGGGGAGGAAACACTTGATAAATTCTCCAAGAACTAAAGAGAAAAATGACTTAAGATAAAAATAAAGAGAAAGAGCACAATAGATAAAGAAGAAAAAATGACAGTGATTCAAGCTAAGAATTATGGATGTTTCTGATGAAGGGAAAAAAAACAATTGAAACAAAAGAAACGAGAATTAAAAACATAAGTCTATAAAACTTTCTTAAAGTGAAAAAACTGATTACAAATCTCAAAAGAATCACAATATTCTAAATTTTAAAAAACCTGTGAAAGAGGTTTGCTCTTAAACATATCCTAGCAATAACTTTTGAATTATGAAGATAAAGAAAAAAATCCTGTATGTATCCTGACAGAAGCGTAATAGAATTTCAAACAGGACATTTTCTATAGTGTGTTGGTTTGGGTCTTCCAAGAAGCAGACTCCAAGATGGAATTAGATGTGGAAAGGATTTACTGGGGGAAATGACTGTAAGAAGAAAAGGGCAGGGAGCCAGAGGAGGTAGGGAGAGCCTTCAGACTGTGATGCTGGTCTGACCTCTTTGTAGGAGGGAGGGAAGAGAAGTGGGCTGGAGAAGAAGAGTCCCAGACTGCAGTGCCATGTTAAGAAAACTTCTGGCAGGCCAATGAGAAGCCCTCCAGCCAAAATTGCCTATCAGCAGAGTCCTTCACAAGACTTTCATTAACATCCCTGCCATGCTTGTCATTCATTGGCTGGGAACAGCCTACAGGGTGCATGGCCTCAGTGTTAACACTGTGATAGACTCAGAGCAGCACCTGAGGCTGTCAGTCACTTGCACTCACTGAAGGGGGAGATGGGACTGATGCACATTTTCAGGGCCACCGAATGCAATCAGCCACAACCCTACACCTGAGGACCATAGATGATAAGTAACAACAATCTAAAAGTTTATTAGGCACATGTAAGCAGGATTTAGTAAAGACAACAAAAGGAGTCTAGAGACTTCTACCGCAACCAGGCTCTAGAAGAGAAGGGTACAATTTGAAATTGAAAGTTGAAATCACTCATTGATCCATGGGCTGCCTAATGGATGTTAAATTAGCAGGCATGAAAACAACATGAATCGCGTCGAACACCTCCACCAAAGCTCTTGGGGTGACCAGGCAGGCGCATTGTCAATGAGCAGTCATATTTTGAAAGGAATCTTTTTTTCTGAGAAGTAGGTGTTTATTATAGTGGGCTTAAAATATTCAGTAAACCCTGGCTTTGTTGTTCCTGTGTTGCTGAGCACAAGCAGAGTAGACTTAGCATAATTCTTAAGGGCCCTAGGAATTTTGAAGTGGTTAATAAACATTAGCTTCAACTTCAAGTCACCAGCTGCAAGGGAGTTGGAGTGTCCTTTGAAGCTTTGAAGTCAGGCATTGACTTCTCCTCTCTAGCTATGAAAGTCCTAGATGACAACTTCTTCCAATAGAAGGCTGTTTCATCTACACTGAAAATCTGTTGATAATGTGTAGCCACCTTCATTCATTATCTTAGGTAGATCTTCTGGATAACTTGCTGCAGATTCTACATCAGCACTTGCTGCTTCACCTTGCACTTTGATGTTATAGAGACAGCTTCTGTCCTTAAACCTCATGAACCAAACTCTGCTAGCTTCAAACTTTTCTTCTGCAGATGCTTCACCTCTGTCAGTCTTCATAGAATTGAAGAGAGTTAGGGCCTTGCCCTGGATTGGGCTTTGGCTTGAGGGAATGTTGTGATCTTCTTTCCAGACCACTAAAACTTTCTCCATGTCAGCACTCAGGCTATTTCACTTTCTTATCATTCATGTGTTCACTGGATTAGTACTTTTAATTTCCTTCAAGAACTTTTTCTTTGCATTCAGAACTGGCTGTTTGGTGTAAGAGGTCTGGCTTTTGGCCTGTCTTGGCTTTCGACATGCTTTCTTCACTAGGCTTAGTCATTTCTAGCTTTTGATTTAAAGTGAGAGATGTGCAATTCTTCCTTTCACTTGAACACTTAGAGGCCATTGTAGGGTTACTAATTGGCCTAATTTCAATATTGTTGTGTCTCAGGGACTTGGAAGGCCTGAGGGGCGGGAGAGAGATAGGGGAATGGCTAGTCAGTGGGGTGGTCAGAAGACACAACATTTATTGGTTAAGTTCACCTTCTTATGTGTATGTGGTTCTTGGTGCCCCCAAACAATTAACAATAGTAACATCAAAGGCAACTGATCACAGATCACCATAGCAAATATAATAATAATGAAAAATTTGAAATATTGAGAGAATTACCAAAATGTGACATAGAGACACAAAGTGAGCAAATACTGTTGGGAAAATGACACCAATAGATTTGCTTGATGCAAGGTTGCCACAAAAATTCAATCTGTAAAAAATACAGTATCTGTGAAGTGTAATAAAGCAAAGTTCAATAAAACAAGGTATGCTTGTAGTCTTTTACTCCAACATAATATTCATTTTTCAAAAGGATTCACATTTTTTCCCTAGCAGTTCATTTGTTAAATTTGCAAAGTAACAGGTATAATTACAAACACTCATGGACTAAAACACCCAGAGAGTGACAATAAGTTTTAAGCTAATGTTGCCTGCATAGTCTTGGATTTTAATAAGTAATAGCTCTTGATCACTATCAATAATAAAATCTTACTATTACGCTTAGCTTTATAGTACTATGTATTTTTATTGTGGTGAGATATACATAATGTTATCTTTATCTTTTTAACCATTTGTAAGTGTATAATTCGTGGCATTAAATATATCCACAGTGTTATGTAACCATAACCATTATCTATACTTAGAACTTTTCATCATCCCTAGCAAAGCTTTGTACCCAGTAAACAATACCTCTTTTCCCCCTCACCCCAGCCCCTGGTAACCTCTAATCTATTTTCTGTCTCTGTGTATTTGCCTCTTCCAGGTACCTCATATAACTTCATACCATCATACAATATTTATCTTTTTGTGTCTGACTTATTTCACTAAGCATGATGTTTTCCAAGTCCATTCATGTTGTAGCATACATCAAAATTTCAATCCTTTCTATGACAGTAATATTCCATTGTATGTATATACCATGTTTTGTTTATATATTCATCTGTTGATGGACATTTGGGTTTTTTCCACCTTTTGGCTATTGTGAATAATGTTGCTACAAACACTGGTATATGAATGTCTTTTTGATTCCCTGTTTTCTATTTTTATGGATATATACTTAGGAGTGGAATTTACTTGGTCATATGGTAGTTCTATATCTACTCTTTTGAGAAACCACCAAAATGTTTTCTACAGAGCATCATTTTACATTCGCTCCAGCAATGCATGAGGGTTCCAATTTCTCCACATCCTTGTCCACACTTCTTGTTTTTCATTTTTGTTTTTGATTTTTATTATAGTTATCCTAGCAGGTATGAAGTAGTGTCTTATTTTGGTTTTGATTTGCATTTCCCTAATGCCAAATGATGTTAAGCACCTTTTTAAGCTTATTGGCCTTTGTCTATCTTCTTTGGAGAAATGTCTATTCATGTCATTTGACTATTTTTGAATTGGGTTGTTTGTTTCTTGTTGTTGAGTTCTTTATATATTCTGGATATTAATCCTTAATCAGATATATAATTTTCAAATATCCTCATTCTGCAGGTTGTCTTTTTACTATCTTGATAGTATCCTTTGATGTACAAAAGTACTTAATTTGTTGAAGTTCAGTTTATTTTTCTTCTGTTGCCTGTGCTTTTGTTGTCATATCCATAAAGGCATTGCCAAACCCAACATTATAAAGACTTTCTCCAGTGCTTTCTTCTATAAGTTTTATATTTTTAGCTCTTATGTTTACGTCTTTGATCCATTTTGAGTTTATTTTTGTATGTGGTGTAAGGTAAGGTTCCAATTTCATTCTTTTACATGTGGATATCCAGTTTTCCCAGCACCATTTGTTGAAAAGGCTGTTCTTTCCTATTGAATAGTCTTGGCACTCTTGTTGAAGTGATGGTTCAACCATTATGATGGTTTATTTCTGGGCTCTCTATTTTATTCTATTCTATTGGTCTATATGTCTATCGTTATGCCAGTACCACACTGTTCTAATCACTTTAGCTATGTAGTAAGTTTCAAAAGTGAGAAGTGTGAGTCCACCAGCTTTTTCTTTTTCAAGATTATTTTGGGTATTTGGGGCCATTTGCAATTTAATATAAATTTGAGGACTGGCTTTTCCATTTCTGTGAAATAGGCTGTTGGAAGTTTAATAGGGATTGCATTGTATGTATATCACTTTGGGTGACCTTGACATTTTAACAATTTTAAATTTTCCTATTCATGAACATGGAATGTCTTTCCATTTATGTAGGTCTTCTTTAATTTCTTTCATCAGTGTTTTGTAATTTTCAGCACACAAGTCTTTCACCTCCTTGGTTAGATTTATTCCTAAGTATTTAATTCTTTTAGGTGCTATTGTAAATGGAATTACTTTCCTAATTTCATTTTCTGATTATTCATTGCTAGTGTATAGAAACACAACTGATCTTTGTGAGTTGATCTTATATCCTGAAATTTTGCTAAATTTATTTATTTATTTTTTTAACTCTAATAACTTTCTTGTAAATTCTTTGGGATTTTCTATATATAGGATTATGTCTTCTGCAAAAAGAGATAGGTTTATCTCTTCCTTTCCAATTTGCATTTCTTTTCTTTCTTTTTCTTGTCTAATAGCTCTGACTAGAGTTTCCAGTACAATGTTGAATAGCTGCAATGAAAGCAGGCATCCTTGTCTTGTTCCTGATCTCAGGGAGGAGAGCTTTCAGGTTTTCACCATTGAATATGATGTTAGCTGTGGGTTTTTCATAAATACTCTTTATCATGTTGAGGATTTTTCCCCTTTATTCCTAGTTTTCTGAGACCTTTTATTAAATAAAGGGTATTGAATTCTATCAAATGCCTTTTCTGCATCATTTGAGATGATCATGTAGGTTTTTTTCTTTGTTCTATTCATGTTCTATTCCTTTGTTCTATTACATCAACGGATTTTCGTATGTTGAAATAGCCCTGCATTCTTGGGATAAATCCCACTTGGTCATGGTGAATAATCCTTTTAATACTCTGTTGGATTTTGTTTGCTAATATTTTGTTGACTATTTTGCATCTATATTCATAAAGATAGTGGTCTGTCATTTTCTTTTCTTGTGATGTCTTTATCTGGCTTTGTTATCAAAATAATGCTTTTATAAAGTGTTTCCTCCTTTTCAAGTTTTTGGAAGGGTTAAGAAGGATTGGTTTCAATTCCTCTTTAAATATTTGGGAGAATTCACTGGTGAAGCCATCTGGTTCAGCACTTTTGTTTGGGGGGAGGTTTTTGGTTATTTATTCAATCTCTATTTTCTATTTCTTTTTGAGTCAGTTTAGGTAATTTGTGCATTTTGAAGAATTTGTCATTTCTTTCGGGTTAACTACCTTTGTATTATTCTGTTATAATCCTTTTTACCTCTGTAAGATGGATAGTAATGTCCCCACTTTCGTTTCTGATTTTAGTTATTTGCATCTTCTCTTTTTTCCTTTGTAATTCTAGCTAAAGGTTTGTAAATTTTGTCAATCTTTTCTAAGAACCAACTTTTGGTTCCATTGATTTTCTTTATTGTTTTCCTATTCTCTCTTTTGTTTACCTCCACTCTGATCTTTATTATTTCCTATCTTCAGGTTTAGTTTGCTCTTATTTTTGTAATCCCTTAAGGTATAAAGTTAGGTTATGGATTTGAGATTTTTCTTCTTTTTAAATGTAAACATTTGTAGCTATAAATTTCCCTCTGAGCATTGTCTCATTGATTGCCATAAGTTTTGGTACATTGTATTTCTGTTTTCACTTAACTCTAAGTATTTTCTAATTTCCCTTTGGATTTATTTTTTGACTCATTAGTTGTTTGAGAGTGTGTTATTAATTTCCACATATTTGTGAATTTTTTAGTATTCCTTCTGTTATTGATTTCTAATTTCACCCCACTGTGTTCAGAAAAGATGCTTTGTATAATATCTATCTTTTAAAGCAATTGAAACTTGTTTTCTGGCCTAACATTTGGTCTGTCCATGGAGCAGTCTCAGGTGTGCTTGAGACTGATGTTGTTTGGATGGAGTATTGTGTATATGTCTGTTAAACCTAGTTGGTTTATTGTGTTGTTCAAGTCTTCTGTTTCCTTACTTATCATCTCTCTGGTTGATCTATCCATTATCGAAAGTAGGGTACTGAAGTCTTCAACTATTATTGTAGAACTGTCTAGTTCTCCCTTCAATTCTGTCAATTTTTGCTTTATGTATTTTGAGAATATGTTATAGATGTGTGAATGTTTATAATTATTGTATCTTCTTGCTGTAGAAAACCTTTTACTAATATAAGATCCATTTTTGTCTCTTGTAAACTTTTTTGATTTAAAGTCTATTTGTCTGGTATTGGTATAGCTGCTTCAGCTCTCTTTTGGTTACTATTGGCATGGAATATCTTTTTTCCTCCTTTCACTTTCAACCTGTAAAGTGAGTCTCTTGTAGATAGCATATAGATAAATCATGTTTAAAAAAATCCATTCTGCTAATCTCTGTCTTTCTGTTGGAGAGTTTCATTCTTTTACATTTAAAGTAATTACTTATAAGAAGGGGTTTTCTTTTGACATTTTGCTATTTGTTTTCTATATGCCTTAAATTTTTTTTTCATTTCCCCCATTACTGCCTTCTTTTGTGTATAATTGAGTTTTTAAAATTAATTAATTAATTAATTAATTTATTTTTGGCTGTGTTGGGTCTTCGTTGCTGCATGAGGGCTTCCTCTAGTTGCAGTGAGTGGGGGCTACTCTTTGTTGAGGTAAGCGAGCTTCTCCTTGCAGTGGCTTCCCTTGTTGCGGAGCACGGGCTCTAGGTGCACAGGCTTCATTAGTTGTGGCACACAGGCTCTAGAGCACAGGCTCAGTAGTTGTGGAGCATGGGCTTAGTTGCTCTGTGGCATGTAGGTTCTTTCTGGACCAGGGCTCAAACCCATGTCCCCTGCATTGGCAGGTGGATTCTTAACCACTGTGCCACCAGGGAAGCCCTTTTAATTGATTTTTGTATGAAACATTTTATTCCTTTCTCATGTATTTATGTATATAAGTTATAGATATTGTCTTTGTGGTTTCCATAGGGATTACACTTAACATTCGAAAGTTATGGCAATCCAATTTGAATTTATAACCACTTAACTTCAATAACATATGAAGACTCTGTTCCTATACAGCTTGATTCTCCTCCCCCCACATTTCTATTATTGATGTCACATCTTTATACATTGTGTGTTCAATAATGTAAATTAAATTTTTTACGTATTTATTTTTTGAATCACATAGAAAATAAAAAGTGGAGTTACAAACCAAAATTACAATAATACCTGCTTTTGTAATTACCCATGTATTTACTTTTACCAGAGATCTTAATTTCTTCAAATGACCTTGAGTTACTGCCTAGTGTCCTTTCATCTTAACCTGGTTTCCTGTTAGCATTTCTTACAGGGCAGATATAATGGTAACATACTCCTTCAGCTTTTGTTTATCTGGGAATGTCTTATTTCTTCCTCACTTTTTTTTTTTTTAATTTTATTTATTTATTTATTTATTTATTTATTTATTTATTAATGGCCGTGTTGGGTCTTCGTTTCTGTACGAGGGCTTCCTGTAGTTGCGGCGAGTGGGGGCCACTCTTCATCGCGGTGCGCGGGCCTCTCACTATCACGGCCTCTCTTGTTGCAGAGCACAGGCTCCAGACGCGCAGGCTCAGTAATTGTGGCTCACGGGTCTAGTTGCTCCGCGGCATGTGGGATCTTCCCAGACCAGGGCTCGAACCCATGTCCCCTGCATTGGCAGGCAGATTCTCAACCACTGCACCACCAGGGAAGCCCCTCTTCCTCACTTTTGATGGACAATTTTGCTTGATATAGAATTATAGGCTGACAGTTTTTTTCTTTCAATACTTTGAATATGTCAACCTACTGCTTTCTAGTCTCCAAGCTTTCTGATGAGAAGTCAGCTGATAGTCCTATTGGAAATCTCTTGAATGTGACAAATCACTTCTTTCTTCTCTTGCAAGATTCTCTCTTTGTCCTTGGCTGTTGACAGTTTGATTATAATATGACTTGGTGTGGATTTCTTTGAGTTTATCCTGGAATCTGTTGAGCTTGTTAGATTTGTAGATTTATATCTTGCAAAAGATTGGAAGAGTTTTTGTACATTATTTCTTCAAATAATCTCTTTGCCCCTTTCCCTCTCTTCTCTTTTTGAGACTCTCACAATCTGTATGTTGGTCTTCTTTTTTTTCTTTTTTTTTTTAACATCTTTATTGGAGTATAATTGCTTTACAATGGTGTGTTAGTTTCTGCTTTATAACAAAGTGAATCAGCTATACATATACATATATCCCCAAATCTCTTCCCTCTTGCATCTCCCTCCCTCCCACCCTCCCTATCCCACCCCTCTACTGTTCTCCATAGTGGCTGTATCAATTTACATTCCCATATGTTGGTCTTCTTGATGGTATCCCACAGGGCTCTTAGTCCCTGTTCATTTTTCTTCTTCTTTTTTTTTTTTTTTTCTTTTTCTTGTTATTCAGACTGGATAATCTCATTTGACCTATCTTCAGTTTCATTGATTCTTTCTTCTTCTTGGTTAAAAACTGCTCTTGAGTTCCTTGATTGAAGTTTTATTTTAGTTATTGTACTGTCAACTTCAAATTTTCTATTTGGTGCTTTTTTTAGAATTTCTATCTCTTTATTGATATTATCTATTTGATGAGATATCATCCCCATACTTTCCTTTAGGTCTTCAGACATGCTTTCCTTTGGTTCTTTTAACATATTTAAAATAGCTAATTTTAAGTCTTTGTCTCATAAGGCCAAAGTTTAAAAGTCCTTAGGAACATTTTCTATTGACTATTTTTTCTGCTGTGTATGGGCATACTTTCTTGTTTCTTTTCATTTCTCATAATTTTCTTTTGTTGGAAACATTTTAAATAATGTGACAACTCTGAAAAAAAATATTTTCCTGCTTCTTCAGGGTTTGTTGTTGTCATTTGTTTGCTGAAAGACTTTTCTGAACTAATTCAGTAAAGTCTGTATTCTTTGCTATAGTAGCCACTGATGTCTATGTTCAGTTAGTTTATTGGTCAGCTAATGGTTAGACAGAGGTTTCCTTAAATACCTAGAATCAGTAAGTTTCCCAGTTTTTGCCAAGGGGTCCTCTCTATGTGTTGAGGCACCCCTTCAACACATCCAGGCAGTTGACAATTCTGCCATAGTCTTCACATCTGCCTTGAGCAGTGCCTCAAGATTAGCTAGATGTGAGAGTTTAGGGCCTTCTCAGTTCTTTTCTGAGCATGTGTACAGCCTTAGTCATGTGCATAGCTGTATACATGCATGTAGCCTTCTAGATTTTTGGAATATGTCGGAGCTTTTCAAAGCCCCCTATAGATATCTAATTCCTGAATTTTTCCCTTTAAGCTTTCTGTTGAGCTTAATGTTTGTCTCGAATGTTTGCCCACTGCAGGCAGTTGCAATGTTAAACAATTGCCTATGATTGTTTTCAACCAGTACCCCTGGGGAAAGACTGTTTGCACTGAGTCAACTCTGAATCTGGTCAATAAAGACAGCCATGAGAGTAGCATCTTCCAGGGAATCACCAGATAGTTCAAATAATGACAGTTCTCTCAGAATGAGGCTTTAAAGGAATTTAACACTTTCATGCCTCATTGAGTGCCTGCCAGACTGCTGGTTTTCACCACTATACCAGGCTGTTGATTTTTAAGTCTACTGCAGAACTGAGGAGAGGAAAATGAGAATAAAGCAAGTTAAAATGCCATAAAGCTCACTGATTTTTTATAGAGATTTGTCTATTTTTCTTGAACAAACACTCCATTAATTGCTGCAAGATTTTGGTTACTTTCTTGAGTTCTGAAATAATTAATTCTGACAATGTTTCCAGTGTTCACATTGGTTTCATGGAGGAGAAGATTTTCAGTGATCCTGGCTCTGCCTTCCTTCTGGATATCTGGTTTTTGACTCTTGATCAATTTATGATGTGCTGATTCAGGTCTGAAATTTTCCCTGGAGACCCCTAGGGTTAGTTTCTTTACTGATGGTTTACAACTGGATTTATGGGTCTGACTAACCTGGCTTGATTATTTAAAGAGCCTCCCTAAGAGTTTCTCCTTTGAGCTTTCTGTAAACAAGATTCCTTTCACAGACCTTGGTGGTTCAAGCTGGTGACATAGCATGGCTCACTCATGCAAATAAGGGCCCTTGGGTAGCTTGCACATGGGATGTCTCTCTGACTTCCAATGCTTGCCTGTATTCTCTTTCTCTTGCTGCACCATACTATTTTCCTTTAAATAAAAGCTTAGATGAAAATACCCTGTGAAAGCTGGTGAATCCTTTCAAATAACCAAACTGGGGAAATCTTTGCAATGGTATGTACATAAACAATATAATAGCATGCAGCTGCAGAAAAGAATGTGAAAGATATCTGTGGACTGATATGGAAAGACATCCAGGATATATTGTTAAATGAAAATGCAAGGTGCAGAATTGCATATTTAGTATACTATTTTTTTAAGTAGGAAAGAGGAGAAATACAAAGGTATATAATTGTATTTGCTTGATTTGCATAAGGAAATACTGAAAGAATACAAAAAACGATGAAAATTGTTAACTGTGGAAGTAGTGGAAGCAAGATACAAATTTTCCTATTGTTTCAGTTTTTGAAACTTATGAATATATTACCCATTCAAAAAAATTAAAATTTCAAAGTAAATGAAGAAAAAAGGAAAATAAAAATTAGGTCATGTGACCCAAGGGTGATAATAAAGTGTTACAGAGGTTTATAATAAATACCAAGAAAAAAGAAGATGGAAAAATAATAGACATGCCAAAGAATAAGCATAAATAACAAAAGTAAATAGCGACACAAGATACCAAGGAGAAGTTTCCCTTGGGTAGCATATAAAAGGCTTGAATTATTGTTTAGCTTAGGATTTCTGAAGGGCAGCACTGATGACATTTTGGGTGGGGTACTTCTTTGTTGGAGGAGGCTGTCCTGTGCATTGTAGGACATCTAGCAATATCCTGGCCTCCACTTACTAGGTACCAGTAGCACCACCCCTGCAACATTGTGACAACAAAATATGTCTCTAAACATTGCCACATATCCAGAGAAGGGGGCACCAAAAGTGATTCTCCCCAGCTGAGCATCACTGCTTTAGCTGATCTGAAGAGTGAGTAGATTTTCTGAGCAACTCATTAAAACTTTTTTTTCTTTTTAATTTTCTAGTGACGTTTTTCTGGCAACTGATCTGTGTCCCAGAACTACTCTTTCACTGAGATGTCAAATATTTCATATAAGAGTATTTTCTAGCTCTTTAAAAATTATTAACATAAGCATGACTCAACCAGTATGTTATTTTGCAACTTCTTTTGAGTGACATTAATGATTTATCAGAAATATTTTCCCTTTAATAAGATATTTAAATTGTTCAACCATTTGATGTGGTTTTATTACTTTGAAACTTTTTGTCTGGTAGCCAATCTCTATTTCTTTAATGATATTGGAGAAATGGAATTAAATAATCAGATCCACGTATACACTTTTCAGTGGAGTTTTTAATTTAAAATTGAGGGGAGGGACACCTCTAGTAGTTTTGTTACTGAGTCCTTTTCTTTTCCTTCCTTTTCTTTCCATTTCCTTTCTTCTCTTTCCTTTGTTTTTTAACCTTTCCTTGGGAGTCTGGAATCCATCAAAATCCTTCAAGAAATTGTCCAGGGAGTGGTAAGGCCAATAATTAATTAGCTCCATATCTGTGGCAATCCCCATCTGGCAATGACCTACACCCAGAGGGCCCTGCTAGCTCAGTAGCTCACAATTCTGACAGTCTGACTGGTGGTAGGTCCTGTAGAGGGAAACGAAAGGAGCGTCTCCTCCCTCAGCTCTACCCAGAATCTTCTGAGAGTGATGCATGTGGTCATAATTATTTTTAAATATGATTGTTCCATTTCTGAAGAAAGCAAACCAAACCTGTAATCAAGAGACTGGTCCACAGATTACAGCACAACCATCTGCATGAGCTTGGTGTTAAATCTCCTTTCTCCTCCCTGTCTTGTTCCGGAGGTCTTTTTGTTAATGTGATTAATTTCAGTTCGAGGAACTGGGAAGATCACATTTCCCAGGAGAATCACTTTCGTTTACCCTGTCTCTGACCTCAGGTGGAAGGGTTTCCTCATTGGAATGGAGATAACAGTTCCAAGCAGAAAAGCGAAGACCATTTTATGGCTGCGACGGAAAAATTCTCTTCATTCTGAAAAAAACTGAAGGAGTCTAAAGACGGCATACCCTCAGATAAATCATCGGCCAGCAGCAGGATCTTTAATCACCTCTCCTCCCTCTTCCCCAGCACCTCCTGAGTATTTGCAACGCCATTCTCATTTCACTCGAGTGCCTGCTCGCAGACTGGGAACTCGGCTCACAGGACGCGGAACTCTCCCAGAAGTATCAGATAAATAGCAAACAGATGCCGAGGATGCCAAAGACCTCGCCGACTAGGGCACCGCCTGGGAGATGAATTCCAGCCGGCGGTTTCCTAGTGGAAAAGGCTGGCCACCGGACTGTATTATTCTCTGTGCTTGAAACCAGTAGGTTTCGAAAGCAGGGCGTCCTCTTTCCCCGGGCAGGGGTGCGGAGAGCCAGACGCTGCCCCAGGACTGGAAACCCCATCCCTGGCAGTTGCGGATCTAAGAGGCGGCTTCCTGCCGTGCCCCTTCCCAAGGTAAAGCGGCCCTCCACTCTCCTTCACCTGGAGACGCAGACGCCACGCTCTCCGGTTTTTTGTCGTCCCGTCTTCCAGCTCCACTTCCCAAGCTCGGAAAAGGCTCCGGGACACCCCTGACCTTGTTCCCAGCCTCACACTTGTTGCCTGGGCCACGCGAGGCCCGAGCTTATGCAGGAGGCGAACGTAGGGCCAAAAATTTGGCTCCGGAAGTCATTTCAGACAGCGCGGCTGTACCTAGCAGGTTCATTTCAAAGCATGTGCCCCAAAGTCCCGGTTCGTAAGCCCTCACCCCAGACCCCAGCGCACGAATCCCTAGGTAGCGGCCGGCAAGTGTGCAGCCCGCAGCTCATCACTACAGTCAAGGAGTTGAGGGTGCTCTGTACCTGTCTCTTTTCCGACAACACCCGAAACCGCACCGGGTCACGCCCAACAAATCCCGTGAATCCAAATACCCCCCGTCGGAGGTGCCCAAATTCGAGTTTGGTCCGACCGTCCCCTCCCTGCGCCTACTCTGGAAGCTCCTCTGCGAGGTCTTTCCCTTCAGACCCAAAGGGGCGCGCGCTCAGTTGCGCCAGGTCCGCCTCTTCCCCAGGCCCTGGAGGGGGCGGGGGTGGGTAGGCAGGGACCTGGATCTGATTAGCTGGGAGGGGAAGCCGAGGTCCCAACAACTCTCTCCTGTCTCCCAGGCTCCTCGACGAGGAGGGAGGGACGGTACAAGAGAGGAAGGGCGGGGGTCCCATCACTGAGCACCCAGGCCGGGGGTCTGAGCCGACGCTGCCGCCGCCGCCGCCAGGCTCTCACCTTACCCCCAGCCCCGGGCTGCGGCCATGGGACCCCCTTCCAGCTCCGGCTTCTACGTGAGCCGCGTGGTAGCCCTGCTGCTGGCCGGGCTGGCTGCCGTGCTCCTGCTGGCGCTGGCCGTACTCGCCGCCCTGTACGGCCACTGCGAGCGCGTCCCGCCGTCGGAGCTTCACGACCGCGGGGGCCCGCACGCCGCGCCCTCCCCGCCAGGCAGGCAGGAGCCGGCGCGGACCCCGAAGCCCGGCCCCACTCTGGAGAAGGAGGTGGCGCCCACCCCGCGCAACTGGCGACCCCCGGGGCCCTGGGACCAGCTGCGCCTGCCGCCCTGGCTCGTGCCGCTGCACTATGAGCTGGAGCTGTGGCCACGTCTGAGGCCAGAAGAGCTCTCGGCGCCGGCGTTGCGCTTCACTGGCCGCGTGAACATCACCGTGCGCTGCATCGCGGCCACCGCGCGGCTGCTGCTTCACAGCCTCTTCCTGGACTGTGAAAGCGCCGAGGTGCGGGGACCACTGTCCCCGGACGCCGGAGACGCCACCGTGGGCCGCGTGCCGGTGGACGAGGTGTGGTTCGCGTTGGACACGCAGTACATGGTGCTAGAGCTCGGCGAAGCCCTGCAGCCCGGGAGCCGCTATGAGCTACAGCTCAGCTTCTCCGGCCCGGTGTACCAGGACACCAGGGAGGGACTCTTCCTCAATCTCTACACGGACCAGGGTGAGCGCAGGTAAGGGCAGGCCGGCCCTGGCCTCCTCGGCCGCCGTCCCGCATTCCCCGCGCGCAGGCTGCGGGTTCACGTGCTTAGGTGCGCGTCTCCTGCCCTTTGCAAAGAAACCCACCCCATCTTTCGCGAAGTTTTCTTCTAGAGTCAGAGGGTGAGCGCCTCCTTCCTCCCTTTCCCTCTTCCTTTGGCCAGGTTTCAGCCCCATCCCTGCCCATCCAGTTCGTTTCTATCGTTGCCCCTTTTAAGGTCGCTGCTACCGCAAAAGTTTATTGTCCTCTTCAGAGAACCCCTTTGTTCTCTAACCCAGAATTTACTCAGGGCAACGAGCAAACCCCTAGCTACTCAAAGTTTGGTCCAAAACTTTGAGTAGCTGGTCCGCGGTCCCAACGTAACATCTGGGAGGTTGTTAGAAATGCAGACTCTTAAGCCCCACCCTCGACCAAGGGGATCCGAATATGCGTTTTACCGGAGCTCCTCGGGTGATTCACCCGCGTTAGAGTTGGATAAGCACGGCGCTAGAGCACCGTTGCCGCTCTGCGGTTCCTCCCCAGCGCCTCTCTGCGCTTTTCCTGCCCTGACTCTTTTGCCTGGGCGCTCCGTAACTGCTGCTCTTGCAACAAATAGACCCACGTCGCGGCTGTTCGTTTCACAGTTTTTTTTTCTTTTTGCTAAGGTTCTCCAAAACTTCAGAATCCCCTTTCATTCCTGCCCTCCCACCCCCTGCCCGGGCCCCGCGTGTCGTTTTGCGGGTGAGCAGCGGCATCCCCTCTCCTCCCCGCTCTTTGACCGGCTATGTGCGAGAGTTTCGGGATTCAGGGAAAAAAAAAAAAAAAGTAAAAGCGATGACAAGGGACCTCCCCTCTGAGTCTGCAGGCTCACATAGTGTACACGTGTTCTCTTTACACTCGTTTGCGATAGTGTCTCCCACACGGAATGCTTCCAGCCCAAGAATTGCCTCTTTCCACGCTCTGGGACCACATTACTGACCCCCGGCAAGCGCCAGGGAAATGTTCTTTTTTCAAACTGGTGAGCTCCTGCTTCTCTCATGCAGTGGTGGAGCCTTTGCGGTTTACACAACTGCATGTGCTTTGCCCTTTATTATTAGAGAAAATGTTCTCAGATGTTCTCTGAGGGAAAGAAACCCACTAAATTACCCCCTAAATCTTCTCCTGCACTATTTTCAAAACTTCAGGGGTTTAAAATAAGTTTAATAAGCTGGCCTAAGTGGAAGCATAATCTGTAACTTTTGTTTTTAAGGACAGTATGCTTGATTTTTCTCTCAAAAATGCATCAACACCTGAGAAACAGTTTTGAAAAGTTTCTCATGAGGATAATGTGTTACTGGACTTATGGGCTCTGGAAACATTTTGAAATAACTGTGTATTGTTAAGGTGCAGGATTTTTCAGAGGGGGAGAAAAGGATGCTTTTTTGCACACCTACCTGACAGTGTTTTCTGCTGTCAGTTAGTAAATCTTCCTCTCTTCACCATCTCTTTCTTCTTCCTGTCTTAATGGGGCTGTGGCCTGGACAAACTGCCCTAGCAAACACGGGAAAGGAAAGTCCCTTTCCATTTTTCTATTGTGCTGCCAACTCTAGTAGTAACTAGAAACCATATTTTGAGAGCTTTCAAATTCAAATAAGCAGAAAATTTAATAAAGTCCTACAGATGTTCATAGACCTAGGTGGAGCTCCAGAACTGTGGCATCTTGAGAGAAGCTGTTGCCTGGAAGTTGTTCTTCTGAGTCTCTGCTTCTGAAACCAGGAAGAAGAGAAACCTGCAGCTGAGCTTGAAGCCAAGGTCACAAAGAACCCGAACAAAATGATGACTTATGATGAGGCAGATTTTGGAAGCCCAGCAAGCTTGAGTTTGTGCTGTGTGACTTGAGGCAGTCCCTTCACCTCTCTGAGTTTGTTGCCTCATTCATGGAATAGACATAATAAGTGTCAACCTTTGGAATGTTGTGAGAATTAAGTGGGAAAGGGGGCACTGTGACTGGCATATAATCTGTGCGGTGATGGCTACTATCATTAGCTTGGGGTAAAATTATCCTGTTATCTAAACACGGAAGCTGCCACGTTCCTGGTAGATACGATTCTAAGAAGGTTTCTATATGCAGAGAAATTGCCCACTGTTTTCACATTTTTCGTGGGGTGTCTGTAATTCCAGCTGCAGCGGTTGGAACATGATTACTTCTGTTCTTTGATGGTCCCTAATCACAGTCCAGACAGGCTAATGTTTTTAAATAATTTTACTCAACTCTAACGGAAGAGAGAAAGAAGGTCAATCCAGAAAATACAAAGAGCATCACTATTTGACACTTCTAAGGTTTAGGTTACAACTTGCTAGCTTCACAGGTTGCTGGGGATGCTTTCTACCTGTGCTCAGCCTTTCTCTACCTGACAGGTGACTTCACATTTCTGTCATAGAGGAGCCATCTACTGGATACCTTGGACATGTGCATCTTCCATGTGTGGAAAGTTGAGAGCAAGATCCAAACGTTAATGTCCCTCTAAGCAGTATTTCCCAAACTTCATTCACTGGCATATGACTATTTTCAGATTTTGCTGTATTCACATATCTCTGGCCCTATTATTTGCTAAAAAAAGTTACTTGATTTAAACAAAAATGTTAAGTAGATTTATTGAAAAGCAACTCTATACCATTATTATAGATGGAAAACCATTTGAAATTTATAGAAAGGAATGGCACAGACTAATACAATGAAAACAAAACCTTGTTAATAAGTTCTAGCTATCATTATTGTCTGCTGAAGGATCTGAAGGCTTTGAATCTGAAGGCCGCTCTCTCATTCTTAAAAAAGGGAAATTAGAATTAGATGTTCAAGATAAATAACACCAAAGCAATGCTTTCTCTTGACCTAATCAGAATGATTCATAAATCTGAAAGGACTGACTTTATCATGTGTGAGTCTGATCTATGTAATAGTGTGTCTGAGGGCTACCAAAAATCCTTCTCCATCTATACTTTGGGAAATCCTGCATTAGAGTAGTGGTTCACACTTTAATGTGCATCAGAAACACCAAAGGAGCTTATTAAACATGTAGATTCCAGGGTCACACCCTCAGAAATTCCAGATCAGTACACCGATGTTCATAACAGCACTATTCACAATAGCTACAAGGTGGAAGCAACCCAAATGTCCATTGATGGATGAAAGGAAGACATAAAATGTGGTCTATACATACAATGGAATATTATTCAGCCTTAAAAAGGAAGGAAATTCTGACATATTCTACTACACAGATGAATCTCGGGGACATTATATAAGGGACCTAAAGTAGTCAAATTTATAGAGACTTAAAGTAGAATTGTGGTTGCTAGGGGCTGGGGGAGTGAGGAGTTTTTCTTTTTTTGGCTGCATTGGGTCTTTATTGCTGTGTGTGGGCTTTAGTTGCGGCGAGCGGGGGCAACTCTTCGTTGCAGTGTGTGGGCTTATTGCACTGGCTTCTCTTGTTGTGGAACATGGGCTCTAGGTGCACAGGCTTCAGTAGTTGTGGCACATGGGCTCAGTAGTTGTGGCTTGCAGGCTCTAGAGTGCAGGCTCAATAGGTGTGGCACACGGACTTAGTTGCTCCATGGCATGTGGGATCCTCCCGGACCAGGGATCGAACCCATATCCCTCGAATCGGCAGGTGGATTCTCAACCACTGCGCCACCAGGGAAGTCCCAAGTGGGGAGTTTTTGTTTAATGAGTGCAGAGTTTTAGTTTTGCAAGATAAAAAGAGTTCTGGAGACTGGTTGTACAACAATGTGAATGTACTTAACACCACTCAACGTTATACTTAAAAATGGTTAAGATGATGAATTTTATGTTTTGTGTATTGGGTTGGTCAATATGTTCATTCAGGTTTTTCCATAAGATGTTATGGAAAAACCCAAAGGAACTCTTTGGCCAACCCATATTTTCCACAATTAAAAAAATTTTAAAAGCAGAAACTTTCTAGAGCAGTGAGTTTTGAGTGGCGTTTGGAAATTTACATATTTTAACAATTGCTGCAGATAAACATCTTTTCAAGCTTATTTGCCATCTGTATATCCCTTCAATGAAATGTCTCTTCATGTCTTTTGTCCATTTTCTAATTGAATTGTTTTTTTATTTTTTTATGTTATATTTATTTATTTGGCTGCATTGGGTCTTCGTTGCTGTGAGCAGGCTTCCTCTAGTTGCGGCGAGTGAGGGCTACTCTTCATTGCGGTGCACGGGCTTCTCACTGCGGTGGCTTCTCTTGTGGAGCATGGTCTCTAGGCGTGCAGGCTCAGTAGTTGTGGCGCACGGGCTTAGTTGCTCTGCGGCACGTGGGATCTTCCCAGACCAGGGCTCGAACTGGTGTCCCGTGCATTGGCAGGCGGATTCTTAACCACTGTGCCACCAGGGAAGCCCACTGAACTGTTTTTTTACTGTTGAGTCCTGGGATTTTTTTAATATAATCTACATCTGAGTCCATTGTGAAATATATGGCTTACAAATATCATTCTGCCAGTCTGTAACTTGTCTTTTAATCTTCCTAATAAGGCTTTCAGAGAGCAAAAGTTTTAATATTAAAGAAGTCCAATTTATCGGTATTTTTTATAGAACATACCTTTGGTGTAATGTCTAAGAATTCTTTTTTTAAAGACTTTGTTTTTTTTTTTTTGGAGACATTTTAGGTTTACAACAAAATTTAGGGGAAAGTAGAGAGATTCCTCATATATCCCCTGCCTCCACACATGCATAGCCTCCCCCATTATCAATATCACTCACTAGAATGGCACTTTTTTTTTTTTAACTAAGGATGAATCTGTATCGGCACATCATAATCACCCCAAATTCACAGTTTACCTTAGGGTTTACTTTTGGTGGTGTACGTTCTATCTGTTTGGACAAATATATACTGACTTATAGCCATCATTATAATACCATACAGAGTATTTTCACTGCTCTAAAAATCCTCTATCTGCCTATTCATCTTCCCACCCTCCCACTCTGCCCAGCAACCACTGATCTTTTTATTGTCTGCATAGTTTTGCCTTTTCCATATGTCATATAGTTGGAATCATACAGTATATCACCTTTTCAGCGTGGCTTCTTTCACTTAGCAATATGCATTTAAGATTCCTCCATGTCTTTGCATGTTGCAATAGCTCATTTCTTTTTAGTGCTGAATAATATTCTGTTGTCTGGATGTACCACAGTTTATTTATCTATTCACCTACAGAAGGACATCTTGTCTGCTTCCAAGTTTTGGCAATTATGAAAAAAGCTGTTATAAACTCTGTGCACAGGTTTTTGTGTAGACATACATTTTCAGCTACTTTAGGTAAATACCAAGAAACATGGTAAACTTATGTTTAGTTTTGTAAGATACTGCCAAACTGTCTTCCAGAGAGGATATACCATTTTGTATTCCCACCAGGAATGAATGAGGGTTCCTGTTGCTCCATATTCTTGTCAGCATTTGATGTTGTCAGTGTTCTGGATTTTGGCCTATATTCTAATAAGTATCTCATTGTTTTAATTTGCATTTCCCTGATGACATACGATGTGAAGCATCATTTCATATGCTTTTCTGTATAATTTCTTTGGTGAGGTATCTGTTGAGGTCTTTGGCCCATTTTTTAATTGAGTTGTTTGTTTTCTTTTTTAAAATTTATTTTATTCAAGTCTAGTTGATTTACAATGTTGTTAATTTCTGCTGTACAGCAAGGTGATTCAGTTAACATACATAGAATGAAGTTGTTTGTTTTCTTTTTTTTTAAGCTTTATAATTTATTTATTTATTTATTTAATTTATTTTTGGCTGCATGAGGTCTTAGTTGCAGCACGCGGGCTCTTTGTTGTAGTGCGTGGGCTTCTCTCTAGTTGTGGCATGAGGGTTTTCTCTTCTCTAGTTGTGGCGCACAGGCTCCAGAGTGCATGGGCTCTGTAGTTTGTGGCATGCAGGCTCTAGTTGAGGCACGTGAGCTCAGTAGTTGTGGCATGCAGGCTTAGTTGCCCCTCGGCATGTGGGATCTTAGTTCCCTGACCAGGGATCGAACCCACGTCCCCTGCATTGTGAGGCAGATTCTTTACCACAGGACCACCAGGGAAGTCCCTGTTTGTTTTCTTATTGTTGAATTTTAAGAGTTCTTTGTATATTTTGGATAACAGTCCTTTATCAGATGTGTCTTTTGCAAATATATTCTGCCAGTCTATGGCTTGTCCTCTTAGTCTCTTTATATTGTCTTTGACAGAGCAAAATTTTTTAATTTTAATAAAATCCAGCTTATCAATTATTTCTTTTATTGATCATGTCTTTGGTGTATTATCTTAAAAGACATCACCATACCCAAGATCATTTAGGTTTTCTCCTATGTTATCTTCTAGGAGTTTTATAATTTTACATTTTACACTTAGATCTATGATCCATTATGAGTTAATTTTTATGAAGGGTGTAAGTTCTGGGTCTAGATTCATTTTTTTTTGCATGTGGGTGTCCAGTAAGAGATTTTCTTTGCTCCATGGTATTGCCTTTGCTTCTTTGTCAAAGATTAGATGACTATATTTTTGTGGGTCTGTTTCTTGGCTCTCTATTTTATTCCCTTGATCTGTCTATTCTTTTGCCAATACCACACTGTCTTGATTATTTTAGCTTTATAGTAAGTCTTGAAGTCATGTAGTGTATGTAAATCTTCCAGCTTTGTTCTTCTCCTTCGATACTGTGTTAGGTATTCTGGTTTTTTTGCCTCTCACTATAAACCTTAGAATTAGTTTGTCGAAATCCATAAACTTAACTTGCGAGGATTTTAATTGGGATTGCACTGAATCAATGGATCAAGTTGGGAAGAACTGATACGCTGATAATATTGAGTCTTCAGATCCATTAATATGGAATAACTCTCCATTTATTTAGTTCTTTTTAAAATTTCATTCATCAGCATTTTCTATTTTTCCTTATCTAAATCTTGTACATATTTTGTTAGATTTATACCTAAGTATTTCATTTTTAGGGACACTAATGTAAATGGCATTATGTTTTTAATTTCAAATCCATTTGTTCACTGTTGGTATATACAAAATAAATTGACTTCTGTATATTAACCTTGTATCCTGCAAATTTGCTATAATTGCTTATTAGTTCCAGGAGGTTTTTGTCAATTCTTTTGGATTTTGTAGAAAACACAGATGATCATCTTATCTGTGAATAAGAGTGTTTTAAGTTCTTCCTTCCCAATGAATATATCTTTTATTTCCTTTTCTTGACTTACTGCATTTGGAAGGACTTCCAGTACAATGTTGAAAAGGAGTGGCAAGAGGGGACATCCTTGCTTTGTCCCTGATCTTAGTGGAAAGCTTCAAATTCTCACCATTTAGTATGAAGTTAGCTGTAGATTTTCTTGTAGATGGCCTTTATTAAGATTAGGCAGTACCCCTCTATTCTTCCTTTACTGGGAATTTTAATTGTAAATGGGTGCTGGATCTTGGCAAATGCTTTCTTTGCATCTATTAATGGGTGATCATGTGATTTTTCTTATCTAGTCTGTTGATGTGATGGATAACATTAATTGATTTTTGAATGTTGAACTAGTCTTGCATACCTGGGATAAATTCCACTTGGTCGGGGTATGTAATTCTTTTTATGCGTTGTTGGATTTGATTTGCTAATATTTTGTTGAGGATTTTTGCTTCTCTGTTCAGGAGAGCTATTGGCCTGTAGTTTTCTTTTCTTATAATGTTTTGTTCTGGTTTTGGTGTTAGGGTAATGCTGGCCTCATAGAATGAGTTCGGAAGTATTCCCTTTGCTTCTATCCTCTGAAAGTGATTGTAGAGAATTGGTATTCCTTAAATGTTTGGTAGAATTTACCAGTGAACCCATCTGGGCCTGGTGATTTCTGTTTTGAAAGGTTATTAATTATTGATTCAATTTCTTTAATAGATATAGGCTTTTTCAGATTGTTCCTTCTTATGTGAGTTTTGGCAGATTGTATCTTTCAAGGATTGGTCCTTTTCATTTAGAGTATCAAATTTGTGGGCATAAATTAGTTCATAGTATTCCTTATTATCTTTTTAATGTCCATGGTATCTGTAGTGATGTCCCCTCTTTCATTTCTGATATTGGTATTGATATAATGGATTAATATATACCATATCTGTTACTGTTTTCTATTTTTTTGCCCTTGCTCTTTTTCCCATTTTTGTCTCCCACTCTTTTTCTGCCTTTCTTTATTATGTTGAATTTTCCAGTCCATGAATGCAGAATATCTGTTCATTTATTTAAATCTTTGATCTATTTCATCAGCATTTTATCATTTTTAGCATATAAATCCTATACCTGTTTTATTAGATTTATGCCTAAGTATTTAATTTTATTTGAGCAATTGTAAATGGTATTGTATTTTTAATTTTAGTTTTTATGTATCTGTTTCTACTACAAAGAAATAGTGAGTTTTGTGTGCTTATGTTGTGTCCTAGGACTTGGTGATCTCACTTGCAAGATCTAGGAGTTTTTGTTTTGTTTTTATAGATTCCTTGGGATTTTCTATGTAGATCATCATGTTATCTGCATACAGAGACAGTTTTATTTCCACTATTCCAATCCGTATGCCATTTCTTTTCTTACCTTCCTTTGCTGGCTGAGATTTCCAGCACTATGTTGACTAAGAGTGGTAAGTGTGGACATTCTTTTTCCCTAATGTTAGGGAGAAAGTTTTTAGCCTTTCACTGTTCAGTATGATTTTAGGTGGAGGTTTTTTGTATATGTTCCTTATCAAGTTGAGGAAGTTCCCCTCTATTCACAGTATTTCTGAGTTGCTTTTTTTTTTTTTTTAATCACAAATGGGTGTTGGATCTTGTCAGACACTGACATTACCTGTTACTGGATAGAACATAATGGAGAATGGAGGATACAACAAAATTACCAAAAGAGTGCCTGAAGAAGATCTCAGAGCAAGACCCTTGTTCTTCCCTTTATGGTTAGCATGGTCTGCAACCAGTGTGGCTTCCAATTCATAGAGTAGAAATGGCTTAGGCCAATGGGCCCTGGATTGTGCATGTTTTAGTTGTGATCTATTTGAGGTCACAGGAGATCTAGAATTTTGCACATGGGATAAGAACATTGACTAGGGAGCTAAAGAGGGGCCACCATGCCAGGGATCGAAGTAAATGTGTTGCAGTGAATGCTGTGGAGTGGCTGTGCAAGATGTGGTCCAGAGGGAGTTGCAGCCAGACTCAGAGGACTGGCCATGTGAGCAAGAGCCCAGATGAGTGCCATGTTATCAGTGGGAACTACTGAGCCTTGACTGTTGTGAAGGAATGGTTTACAAGTCATACCAGTCAAGAGAATGCAGTCACATCAATATGGCAAATCCAAGAAGTCCTCTCCTGTCAAGAGGTCTCCTCCTTCTCTGCCCTTCCCCAGTCTGGCATCTGGGTGTAGGAGAAAGCTTCTTAGTTCTCATGCCTGTAGGAAATAAAAGAGCCCTGAAAGGGAATTTGGATTTTAAATGACTATCCCCCCAAACAAGACTGTTTTAAAATCAGTAACGATGAGTAACCTGTAATTGGCAAGCTTGCGTTCTTTTCCTCTACCGTCAGTGAGAATATGGGTTCCAGAGTATGAAGTTATAGGACAGATTGCTTTACACATCTGAGTTCTGGTAAGTAAATTTTGACAGTTAATTCTCTTCATGTAAACTAAATGTTTCCTCCAACACTAATGACTAGAGCTTATAACATTCCAATTCATCCAAGCTTTCCAAACAATTATTACCAAGGACTCCATAAACCAGTGTACTCCAAAACTATATTTTGTACCAGTTGCTTCTGACCTTTGGAACCCATTGCAGAGAATACTTATGCTAAAGACCATTTTCTTAGCTCATCAAGGTCTGATTAGTCACCTGGTAAAAGAGGTACTAGGAAAACTGAAATAAAAAATATCTTGTGTTCTTTCCTTTCCTGATAAGTGCAAGTCACTCAGATGGCCCTAGACTGTACAGAATGGCTAATAGGTTGTCTTTGGCCATTTTAAAGATGTAAGGAGGCCTTTTCTGAAATATCTTCCTGAGGGTAAAATTGGTTACAGCAGTACTGAGAATATTAGGGGACCATGTTCCACTAGTACATCTTGCAAGATGAACTTGGCCTTCCCTGAGACCCTTGTTCATAATCACTAACCCCAATTAATAAATACACACCTTTGGGGTCTCTTTCATTAGAGTGATATTATACCATTACTAGTTATGAGAATTTTTAAATATGCACCTCTTCATTTACTGTGTGCAAGATTTATGTACGGTATAGGATGGATGTGAGAAGTATGGGATCTAACTCCATGAAAAACAACTTAAAAACATGACAGTAATATCACAGTTTGCAGATGACATGATACTATACATAGAGAATCCTAAAGATGCTACCAGAAAACTACTAGAGCTAATGAATAAATTTCATAAAGTAGCAGGATACAAAATTAACGCACAGAAATCTCTTGCATTCCTATACACTAACGACAAAAAATCTGAAAGAGAAATTAAGGAAACACTCCCATTTACCATTGCAACAAAAAGAATAAAATACCTAGGAATCAACCTACCTAAGGAGGTAAAAGACCTGTACTCAGAAAACTATAAGACACTGATGAAAGAAATTAAAAACGATACAAACAGATGGAGAGATATACCGTGTTTTTGGATTGGAAGAATCAACATTGTGAAAATGACTATACTACCCAAAGCAATCTACAGATCCAAAGCAATCCCTATCAAACTAGCAATGGCATTTTTCACAGAACTAGAACAAAAAATTTCACAATTTGTATGGAAACACAGCAGACCCCAAATAGCCAAAACAATCTTGAGAAAGAAAAATGGAGCTGGAGGAATCAGGCTCCCTGACTTCAGACTATACTACAAAGCTACAGTCATCAAGACAGTATGGTAGTGGCACAAAAACAGAAATATAGATTAACGGAACAGGATACAAAGCCCAGTGATAAACCCACGTATATATGGTCACCTTATCTTTGATAAAGGAGGCAAGAATATACAATGGAGAAAAGACAGCCTCTTCAGTAAGTGGTGCTGGGAAAACTAGACAGCTACATGTAAAACAATGAAATTAGAACACTTCCTAAAACCACACACAAAAATAAACTCAAAATGGATTAAAGACCTAAATGTAAGGCCAGACACTATAAAACTCTTAGAGGAAAACATAGGCAGAACACTCTGACATAAATCACAGCAAGATCCTTTTTGACCCACCTCCTAGAGAAATGGAAATAAAAACAAAAATAAACAAATGGGACCTAATGAAACTTAAAAGCTTTTGCACAGCAAAGGAAACCATAAACAAGATGAAAAGACAACCCTCAGAATGGGAGAAAATATTTGCAAATGAAGCAACTGACAAAGGATTAATCTCCAAAATATACAAGCTGCTCATGCAGCTCAATATCAAAAAAACAAACAACCCAATCCAAAAATGGGCAGAAGACATAGACATCGCTCCCAAGAAGATATACACATTGCCAACAAACACATGAAAGGATGCTCAACATCACTAATCATTAGAGAAATGCAAATCAAAACTACAATGAGGGATCACGTCACACCAGTCAGAATGGCCATCATCAAAAAATCTACAAACAGTAAATGCTGGAGAGGGTGTGGAGAAAAGGGAACTCTCTTGCACTGTTGGTGGGAATGTAAATTGATACAGCCACTATGGAGAACAGTATGGAGGTTCCTTAAAAAACTAAAAATAGAACTACCATATGACCCAGCAATCCCACTACATATACCCTGAGAAAACCATAGTTCAAAAAGAGACATGTACCACAATGTTCCTTGCAGCACTATTTTCAATAGCCAGGACATGGAAGCTACCTAAGTGTCCATCAACAAATGAATGGATAAAGAATATGTGGCACATATATACAATGGAATATTACTCAGCCATAAGAAGAAACAAAATTGAGTTATTTGTAGTGAGGTGGATGGACCTAGAGTCTGTCATACAGAGTGAAGTAAGTCAGAAAGAGAAAAACAAATACCATATGCTAACATGTATATATGGAATCTTAAAAAAAAAAAATCGTTCTGATGAGCCTAGGGGCAGGACAGGAATAAAGACGCAGATGTAGAGAATGGACTTGAGGACATGGGGAGGGGGGAAGTGTAAGCTGGGACAAAGTGAGAGAGTAGCATTAACATATATACACTATGAAATGTAAAATAGATAGCTAGTGGGAAGCAGCTGCATAGCACAGGGAGATCAGCTCGGTGCTTTGTGACCACCTAGAGGGGTGGGAGAGGGAGGGTGGGAGGGAGATGCAAGAGGGAAGGGATATGGGGATAAATGTATACATATAGCTGATTCACTTTGTTATATAGCAGAAAGTAATACACCATTGTAAAGCAATTATACTCCAGTAAAGTTGTTAAAAAAACAAACAAACATGACAGTACTAGAGCTACCTCCTTTTCTTATTGGCATAAGTCGATTGAGAGGGTTTAGACTGTGTTAAAAAAACAAAATTCAACTGAGTACATGTATTCAGTGATGCATAAATCAGGCAGCATCCCATATAGCAAATAGAAAGGTGCTCCCAGGAGCTGTACAAAATGAAAGACTTTTATAGGCAGAAGGGGGCAGGACAAGGAAGTTATACTAGCAAAGACTGATTGTTCACAGCAAGGTCACCTTCCTTTAGGGGTGACTGTGGTCTATCAGACATATAACCTCACTAGTGCTGACTAGGTAATTCCAGGTTGAGTGGTTTAAGATTCCATTCCTGGGAGAAGGGGAAACTGTAATTAAGTATCAAGTCTTAGTTTGATGATGTGTGGTATAGTACCAATGACTCCATTTTGGGCCTGTTGTCTTGTTTTTAACAAATGATATCTTTTAAGTTCACTGTGAAGAAAACGTCTTCCTTTTGTTTGAAAAGTCTGAAGGTCGGATCTACATTAGAAATGGCAACCCGTACTTAACCTGCTCATAGCACTTTTGAGAGAATGTGCCCTACACAGGCCACACTCTATACCAGTGATCTTCTCTCCATATTCCTGTTCCAGCTTTCTTATGATTACTATTTACATGGTGTATCTTTTTCTAAACTTTTACTTTTAATCTATATGTGTCTTGATAATAAAAGTGAATTTCTTATTGAAACATAGTGTTAGGTCTTACAGTCTGACAATCTCTGCCCTTTAATTGGGGTGTTTAGACTATTTACATTTGATGTAGTTATTGAGTTGATTGGATTCAAATCTACCATCTTGCTATTTGCTCTCTATTGTCTAAACTGTTTTTTATTTTATTTTTCTCTTCTTTTGGATTGAGTAGTTTTTAATATTCCATTTAATATTAACTTGGCTAATTAGCTATGTCTTTTTGTGTGTGGTGAGGTGAGAAGTAGAGCAGGAGGATTGCTCTAGGTACAATTTGTGTCCCAACTTATCACAGACTACATTCAAATGAAACTATACCCACTTTACACATAATATATAAATCTTAGAAGCACATGTTTCTGTTTTCCCCCTCCTATCCTTTGTGCTACAGCTGCTACACATCTTACTTTTACATAGGTTATTAACCCTACCATATACTGTTATTGTTTTTCCTTTAAACAATTAATTACTTTAAGATGAATTTTTACAAGAGAAAAAATTTTTATTTACTTACATATATACCATCTCCAGGGCTCTTCATTTCTTTGTGTACATCTAAGTTTCCATGTTGTATTATTTTGCTTTCACCTGAAAGACTTTAACATTTCTTCAAGTTCAGGTATACTGGTGATAAATTCTCTCAGTTTTTGTCTGTCTGAAAATTTTTATTTTTCCTTCATTTTTGAAAAATATTTTTGCTCAGTATAGAATTCTAGATTGGTGGGTTTTTGTTTTTAATTTCAGCAGTTTAAGGATGTTATTTCATTGACTTATGGCTTGAATAATTTCTGAAGAGAAGTCTAGGGATTTTAATTTTTGTTCCTCTGTATGAGATTTGCTCTTCTGTGATAATCATATGATTTTTCTTTTTTAATTTGTTACTATGGCAAATTATACTGCTTGACTTTCTAATATTAAACTAAGTTTGCATTGCCATGATAAATCCCACTTGGTCTTGATGTATTATCCTTTTATATTTTGTTGCACTCAATTCACTAAAATTTTGTTTATAATTTTTGCATCTATGTTCATGAGACATATAGACTTGTGGCTTTTTGTTTTGTTTTGCTTTTTTTCTTGCAATGTCTTTGTCTGGTTTTGGTATCAGAGTAATACTGGCTTCAAATAATAAATTTGGAGGTATTCCATCTTTAATTTTCTGGAAATATTTATGTAGAATTAGTATTATTTCTTCCTTAAATGCTTGGTTGAGTTTCACCAATGAAGCCACCTGGGCTTGGAGCTTCTTTGTGAGATGGTTTTTAACTACAAAATATGCTTCCTTAATAGATATAATGCTATTCAGGTTATCTATTTCTTTATGAGTGAGCTTTGGTAGTTTAAGTCTTTAAAGGAATTTGTCCACTTAATCAAAGTTACCAAATTTATAAGTATAAAGTTGTTCAAAATATTCCTTTCTTCTTACTATTTTAATATCTGTAGAATCTGTAGTGATGTCACCTCTTTCTTTCCTGATATTGGTCATTTGTGTCTTCTCTCTTTGGGGAGCTGGAGCCCTAGTTCTATTACCACCCCTGTCACTTACTAGTTGTCTAACCAGTTGCATAAACTCCCAGGGCTTCAGCTTTTACGTCTGTAAATTAAGAGAGTGGGGCTCTGTAAAGTCTCTTCCACTTCTGATAGTCAATAAGTTTGATCTGTCTGTCTAGAGATTTATCTAGTTTATTAATCTACTTGTAGAACCAGTTTTTTATTTCATACATTTCCTCTATTGTTTTTCTATTTTTTATTTCAATACTTCATGCATTAATCTTTATTATTTCCTTTCTTTTTGCTTAGGGCTTCCTTTCCTTTTCTTATTCTATTTTCTTAAGGTGGGTGCAAGGTCATTGATTTAAGATCTTTTTTCTCCTCTAATATAGGCATTTAATGCTATAAAATTTCCACTAACTACTGCTTTAGTGACATGCCACAGATGATATGTTGCATTTTCATTTTCATTCAGTTGAAAATACTTTCTAATTTCCCTTTTGATTTCTTCTTTGACTCATGGATTACTTAGAACTGTTCTATTTTGTTTCCAAATATTTGTGCGTTTTCTCATTTTTTTAATTGAACCCCTGATATTTTAAATTTTATGTTGCTGAGTGCTGCATTTTGTTATATTTCTTTAACGAATGCTGGCCTTTTTTAAATAGGCACATAAATTACTTTGTGATCCTTTTGATCCTCGTTTGATCTCTTGAGACTTGTGTTTAAGCACTTTGAGAGTAAAGTCGCCTTTACTCTAGGACTAGTTTAGTTCACTATGCAGGCATTACCCTTCTGGTCTCTGTTGAAAAATCCAAATATTCTGGAGATGTCTATACTCTGGTTTCTGGGAGCTTGAACAACTCCTAGCACTATGTGAGCTCTGGGAATTGTTCAGCTTTCCCCTCCCTAGTAGCTATTCTTTCCCTGATATATTTTCTTTGCTTGACCTTCTGAAGTGCAGATTACTATTTGACCAAAGACTCGAGGGGGATTCTATGCAGATTTCTGGATGTCTTTCTCTGCATACCTACTCCTCCCTTGTAGTCTACCCTGCAAATTCTAGCTATCTAGGTCTCCCTGAGCATCCACCTCTGCCTCCTCAACTTAGTGAGACAACTGAACTCTGTTTCAGTTTTCCTTCCCTGTGCTGCAGTTTAGAAATCACTTCCAGATAGAAAGACAAACTGATTGTAGAGTTCAACTTCTTTGTTTCTCTTCTCTTGGGAATCACAGTCCTGTGCATCCTGTTATCCAACGTCTGAAAACAGTTGTTTCATATATTTCATCAGGTTTTTTTAGTTGTTTTCAGCAGAAGGCTAATTCTAGCCTATGCTGCTTCCTCATGCTGGAAATAGAAGTCTTATCATCTCTTGGTAATGCTATTGATTATAAAGTTAATCCTCAGTCATCTTCATGATATCTTACTTTAATTTTAGTATTTGTGACATTATACACTTCAAGCAGGCAGTGCATGGAAAAGACCCAGGGCTTGGGAGCTGGAGCCCTGGTTCTGGTACCATCCCTACCACTTACTAGTTATCAGCTTCCCCATCTGTAAACTAAGATGGTGGAACTCTCCAAGGTCACTTCCAATTTTGAAATTCAATGAAAGAGAGAATGTATGAGAGAGCAGGCAACAGAAGCAAGAAGAACTACAATCCTGCAGCCTGTGGAACGAAAACCACATTCACAGAAAGATAGACAAAATAAAAAGGCAGAGGGCTATGTACCAGATGAAGAAACAAGATAAGACCCCAGAAAAACAATTAAATGAAGTGGAGATAAGCAACCTTCCAGAAAAGGAATTCAGAGTAATGATAGTGAAGATGATCCAGAACCTTGGAAAAAGAATAGAGGCAAAGATCGAGAAGATGCAAGAAATGTTTAACAAAGACCTAGAAGAATTAAAGAACAAACAAACAGAGATGAACAATACAATAACTGAAATGAAAAATACACTAGAAGGAATCAATAGCAGAATAACTGAGGCAGAAGAACGGGTAAGTGACCTGGAAGACAGATTGGTGGAATTCACTGCCGCGGAACAGAATAAAGAAAAAAGAATGAAAAGAAATGAAGACAGCCTAAGAGACCCCTGGGACAATATTAAACGTAACAATATTCACATTATAGGGGTCCCAGAAGGAGAAGAGAGAGAGAAAGGTTGTGAGAAAATATTTGAAGAGATCATAGTCAAAAACTTCCCTAACATGGGAAAGGAAACAGCCACCCAAGTCGAGGAAAGGCAGAGAGTCCCAGGCAGGATAAACCCAAGGAGAAACACACCGAGACACATAGTAATCAAATTGACAAACACTAAAGACAAAGAAAAATTATTAAAAGCAAAAGGGAAAAATAACGACAAATAACATACAAGGGAACTCCCATAAGGTTAACAGCTGATTTCTCAGCAGAAACTTTACAAGCCAGATGGGACTGGCATGATACATTTAAAGTGATGAAAGGGAAGAACCTTCAATCAAGATTACTCTACCCACCAAGGATCTCATTCAGATTTGATGGAGAGATCAAAAGCTTTACAGACAAGCAAAAGCTAAGAGAATTCAGCATCACCAAACCAGCTCTACAACAAATGCTAAAGAACTTCTCTAAGTGGGAAACACAAGAGAAGAAAAGGACCTAGAAAAACAAACCCAAAACAATTAAGAAAATGGTAATAGGAACATACATATCAATAATTACCTTAAATGTGAATGGATTAAATGCTCCAACCAAAAGACATAGACTGGCTGAATGGATACAAAAACAAGACCCATATATATGCTGTCTACAAGAGAGCCACTTCAGACCTAGGGACACATACAGACTGAAAGTGAGGGGATGGAAAAAGATACTCCATGCAAATAGAAATCAAAAGAAAGCTGGAGTAGCAATTCTCATATCAGATAAAATAGACTTTAAAATAAAGACTATTACAAGAGACAAAGAAGGACACTATGTAATGATCAAGGGATCAATCCAAGAAGAAGATATAACAATTATAAATATATATACACCCAACATAGGAGCACCTTAATACATAAGGCAAATGTTAACAGCTATAAAAGAGGAAATCGACAGTAACACAATAATAATGGGGAATTTTAACACCTCACTTACACCAATGGACAGATCATCTAGACAGAAAATAAATAAGGAAACACAGCTTTAAATGACACAATAGACCAGATAGATTTAATTGACATTTATAGGACATTCCATCCAAAAACAGCAGATTACACGTTCTTCTCAAGTGCACACAGAATATTCTCCAGGATAGATCACATCTTGGGTCACAAATCAAGCCTTGGTAAATTTAAGAAAATTGAGATCATATCAAGCATCTTTTCAGACCACAACACTATGAGATTAGAAATCAATTACAGGGAAAAAATGTAAAAAACACAACATATGGAGGCTAAACAATATGTTACTAAATAACCAAGAGATCACTGAAGAAATCAAAGAGGAAATCAAAAAATACCTGGAGACAAATGACAATGAAAACACGATGGCCCAAAACCTATGGGATGCAGCAAAAGCAGTTTTAAGAGGGAAGTTTATAGCAATACAATCCTACCTCAAGAAACAAGAAAAATCTCAAATAAAAAAATCTAACCTTACACCTAAAGGAACTAGAGAAAGAAGAACAAACAAAACCCAAAGTTAGTGGAAGGAAAGAAATCATAAAGATCAGAGTAGAAATAAATGAAATAGAAACAAAACAATAGCAAAGATCAATAAAACTAAAAGCTTGTTCTTTGAGAAGATAAACAAAATTGATAAACCATTAGCCAGACTCATCAAGAAAAAGAGGGAGAGGACTCAAATCAATAGAATTAGAAATGAAAAAGGAAAAGTTACAATGGACACCACAGAAATGCAAAGCACCAAAAGAGACTACTACAAGAAACTCTATGCCAATAAAATGGACAACCTGGAAGAAATGGACAAATTCTTAGAAAGGTATCACCTTCCATGACTGAACCAGGAAGAAATAGAAAATGTGAACAGACCAATCACCAGTAATGAAATTGAAACTGTGATTTAAAATCTTCCAACAAACAAAAGTCCAGACCCAGATGGCTTCACAGTTGAATTCTGTCAAACATTTAGAGAAGAGCTAATACCCATCCTTCTCAAACTCTTTCAAAAAATTGCAGAGGAAGGAACACTCCCAAACTCATTCTATGAGGCCACCACCACCCTGATACCAAAACCAGGCAAAGATACTACAAAAAAAGAAAATTACAGACCACTATCACTGATGAATATAGACGCAAAAATCCTCAACAAAATACTAGCAAACAGAATCCAACAACACATTAAAAGGATCATACACCATGATCAAGTGGGATTTATCCCAGGGATGCAAGGATTCTTCAATATATGCAAATCAATCGATGTAATACACCATATTAATAAATAGAAGAATAAAAACCATATGATCATCTCAATAGATGCAGAAAAAGCTTTTGAAAAAATTCAACACCCATTTATGATATAAACTCTCCAGAAAGTGGGCATAGAGGGAACGTACCTCAACATAATAAAGGCCATATATGACAAACCCACAGCAAACATCATTCTCAATGGTGAGAAACTGAAAGCATTTCCTCTAACATCAGGAACAAGACAAGGAGGTCCACTCTCGCCACTCTTGTTCCATATAGTTATGGAAGTCCTAGCCACGGCAATCAGAGAAGAAAAAGAAATAAAAGGAATCCAAATTGGAAAAGAAGAAGTAAAACTGACACTGTTTGCAGATGACATAATACTATAGAGAGAGAATCCTAAAGATGCCACCAGAAAACTACTAGAGCTTATCAATGAATTTGGTAAAGTTGCAGGACACAGAATTAATGCACAGAAATCTCTTGCATTCCTATACACTAACAGTGAAGGATCAGAAAGAGAAATTAAGGACACAATCCCATTCACCACTGCAACAAAAAGAATAAAATACCTAGGAATAAACCTACCTAAGGAGGTAAAAGACCTGTACTCAGAAAACTATAAGACACTGATGAAAGAAATCAAAGGTGATACAAACAGATGGAGAGATATACCATGCTGTTGGATTGGAAGAATCAATATTGTGAAAATGACTATGCTACCCAAAGCAATCTACAGATTCAACACAATCCCTCTCAAATTACCAAAGGCATTTTTTGCAGAACTAGAACAAAAAATCTTAAAATTTGTATGGAGACACAAAAGACTCTGAGTAGCCAAAGCAATCTTGAGGGGAAAAAACGGAGCTGGAGGAATGAGACTCCCTGACTTCAGACTATACTACAAAGCTACAGTCATCAAGACAGTATGGTACTGGCACAAAAACAGAAATATAGATCAATGGAATAGGATAGAAAGCCCAGAGATAAACCCACGCATCTATGGTCAACTAATCTATGACAAAGGAGGCAAGGATATACAATGGAGAAAAGACAGTCTCTTCAATAATTGGTGCTGGGGAAACTGGACAGCCACATGTAAAAGAATGAAATTACAACACTTCCTAACACCATACACAAAAATGAACTCAAAATGGATTAAAGACCTAAATATAAGACCAGACACTATAAAACTCTTAGAGAAAAACATAGGCAGAACACTCTTTGACATAAATCACAGCAAGATCTTTTTTGACCCACCTCCTAGAGTGATGGAAATAAAAACAAAAATAAACAAATGGGACCTAGTGAGACTTAAAACCTTTTGCACAGCAAAGGAAACCATAAACAAGACAAAAAGATTACCCTCAGAATGGGAGAAATATTTGCAAACGAAGCAACTGACAAAGGATTAATCTCCAAAATGTACAAGCACCTCATGCAGCTCAATATCAAAAAAACAAACAACCCAATCCAAAAATGGGCAGAAGACCTAAATAGACATTTCTCCAAAGAAGACATACGGATGGCCAAGAGGCACATGAAAAGCTGCTCAACATCACTAATTATTAGAGAAATGCAAATGAAAACTACAATGAGGTATCACTTCACACCAGTTAGAATGGGTATCATCAGAATATTTACAAACAACAAATGCTGGAGAGGGTATGGAGAAAAGGGAACCCTCTTTCACTGTTGGTGGGAATGTAAATTGATACAGCCACTATGGAGAACAGTATGGATATTCCTTAAAAAACTAAAAATAGAATTACCATATGATCCAGCAATCCCACTACTGGGCATATACCCAGAGAAAACCATAATTCAAAAAGACACATGCACCCCAATGTTCATTGCAGCACAATTTACAATAGCCAGGTCATGGAAGCAACCTAAATGCCCATCGACAGACGAATGGATAAAGAAGATGTGGTACATATATACAATGGAATATTACTCAGCCATAAAAAAGGAGCAAAATTGGGTCATTTATAGAGACGTGGATGGATCTAGAGTCTATCATACAGAGTGAAGTAAGTCAGAAAGAGAAAAACAAATATCATATATTAACGCATATATGTGGAATCTAGAAAAATGGTACAGATGAACCGGTTTGCAAGGCAGAAATAGAGACACAGATGTAGAGAACAAACGTATGGACACCAAGGGGGAAAGTGGGGAGGTGGGGGTGGTGGTGGGATGAATTGGGCGATTGGGATTGACATGTATACACTAACATGTATAAAACAGATAAGTAATAAGAATCTGCTGTGTAAAAACAAAATTAAATTAAAATTTAAAAAAAAACAACCGAAATTTAAGAAAAAAAGAGAGAGCGAATGTATGAATCCTATTCTTGTTCAGTATCCTTTAGGAATACTTGCATTTCTGATCACTCCATTTCCTTTTTAAAAGATAAGAAAAAATATGGTAGTATTTAGAGAAATGAAAATAGAAAAATCAAGAGGTGGGAGTGGCTTGTTAGTGTGAAGTGCCTGAAGAAAATTAAGATCTTTATTTGGGACAAATTAAGGTGAAAACAGCATGATCAAGATCAATCATTTTGTGCAGGTGTCCAAAGAGTGAACAGTGAATTGAAAAAGACTCCCTTCCAGTCACTGTTTATGCAGGAAATCTGGCACAGTCCTCAGGCTATGACACACAAGAGAGAAATTATATTAGGAAAGAATTTAGAAGTCTCAAAACAAAGTCAGTAAACTCAAGTGCCAAGCACATGATATCGCTGGTGTCACAGAGAAAAGAGGTCAGTTCATTACCTTATAGAGCTGTTGAACCCATACATTTTATGTGGCTGAGCAGTTTCCTCCGGGAGATGGTTTGCTCATCAGAGGTTTAGATCCTGTATCTTTTGAAAACAAGTGTAACTAGCATATTGAAATACCACACCTCATAATTCAGTAAAAATGCAATCATTTTTCTCCCACTGTCCTTTTACAATTTAGTCTCTGGGATAATAGCTCCTGCTCCTGCATGAATACTCTAGCAACCCATAATTTCCTGCTAATTCTTAGGTAATAGATGATCTATGGTCACGAAGTTACAAACATTATCCAGACTCAAAAAACTTAGGAAATCCAGTTCTGGGTGATACTCAAAACTTTGAACTTAAGTTGCTGTTAAATCTCCTTTTTTCTCTCTCCAACCTCACTTCTCCGAGCTTGGGCTGACTTCAGGATAGAAGCCTGCAGTGACATAGAGGGTAGTGGTCCTTCCATCTCTCTGCCTCCTATTTCTAGTCCTCCCCTTCCATCTTGAGCTGTTATTTAAACCCTACCAGGTCCAGTGGGACTAGTGGAGACAGGGAGAGGCAACACACAGGGCAGCTCTTACTTGAACCAGTACTCTCATCGCTTGGTCTCAATCTGGTCTAGCAGATGCCTTTTTCCCTTGAGATGTCATTTTCCTGGAGTCCTCAGAGCTTTCTCACTGTTTCTCTTTCTCCTACAATTCTCTTGTCCCTACAGGATGCTTCTCTTATTTCTCTGTTCTGATTGTCACTTGTGACTCCTTCCTCGGCCCCTAGACACACAGTAGTGCATCTCCAAGCTCCTCCAGGTGGCTCTATTGGACAGAATCTAAGATTCTGTCTTAGGGCCCACGGCTTTTCCAAGGAACACTCATACATTCCTTGCCTGGGACTGATGTGGGTCCCAAGGCAGCAGCACTATCCTGGTTCTGGCTCTAAAACAGTCAGTATAGATTCCCACCTGATAGGAGTTCGACTCCAGCCAGTGTCAATTTCAGCTTTCTCAGGAGTGAATTGGGTACCAGCCTCTAAGTCTCTCAGCCTTAGGAAACACTTCCACTGCTCTCTGAGGGATTTTCTCCCCCTGTCTCAGGATTAGAGGGTTGCACCTCCTCCCAACTCCCTGAGTACAGGAGGACATGGCAACATAATATCCCTCCCCACCAAGGAATCTTTTCTCTGATCTCTTTTATCTATGTTCTCTGACCCTTCTTCTATGTCCTCGATGTAGCTGAGAAACCCAAGAGTGGCTTGAAGGTTCTTGAGGCCATTTACTTTCAAAATCTTCATAACATGGTTTGGCACCTTTGTTTGGAATTTTACATCTATTATGTTTTGTCGTCTGGTGGAAACTTCAGTTTTAAGATCGTATTACACAAGTAATAAACAAACATGATTCACGGGCCAATCCAGTGGTGTAACATCTGTCTTTACTAAACATTTTGATTTCTGAGTGTTGTTACTGTGTTAAAAAAAATCAGGGGAGACAACTCTCCAAAGAGTCTTATTTAATCCTTGACCAGCTATGTTATTTAGCACTTCTTAACTAGAGCTGTAGGCGTATGGAGTTCATAAAATAATTTGGAATGAAATACTGTACTGAATGAATATTTTTTATGTGGTAGTAGATGGATCCCCAAGGGCATCACGTGTCTTGCCTGCTGTGACCTTTTCCAGCACAAGAAAGTGGTGAGCCCACCATTCTCTGGCTGTACAAGAGGGCAGGAAAGTGGCTTTGCAATAGTGAGACACTAGGAGACAAATTCTCCCAAATTAACTCCCTCACCAGCTGACCACTCTAAACCCAGACTTCATAGGCACCATAATAACATGTTTCTGTGAGGTTTGAAGGGAGAAAGGATACCCTTACAGGGTTGCTTGAGTCCAAAGCAGAGAGAGAAGGGAAATAAATACCAGCCTTGGGTCCAGATGTGGCATAACCAGATTGTGTGTGCTGCCGGCTGGCCCTGACCTTTGGAGTTAAGATTGAGAGCCAGAAAGGCTGTGTGTTGTAGGGATTTTTCCCTTTTTGTTTGCTTGTATAACACTAGGGAGGGAAATAGTTGAGTAAAATCCAAGCGTTTCTTTTATTTCACTTCTCTGGAGACCTCAGTCATGGAATTGGAAGGACTTGCTTGATGCTTGATTTGTTAAAGCAGTGACTCCCTAAGCTGGTGTCTCCCTGCCTTTTTAAACCTGCACCTTTGGTGAGCATGAAAGTTTCTCACCTCCTTGAAGAGGCTGATTTTCTCCCTCCTCCCCACCTTGCCACCTCCTTGAGATTCACATGCTTTGGGGAGTTATGGCAGCAGAGATGTCATCAAGCTGTACTTTCTATAGTTTCCATTACAAGAACAATAGGCATGTGTTGGCTTTCCAAACATATAAGCATGTATTATATAATTGAATGCACTTTTTCACTTGACATTGCACTTTTCATGCTAACAGATCACCATTTGTACAAAGTGTCCTGTGATTTCAGAAGGCTCACAGATCTGCTGAAGGCCACGTATGAAAACTCCCAAGGGGGCTATTTCTCTTCATCCTAGATGACTCAGTCATGGCCACCTCAAGGGCTCTTTTCTCCATCCTGTTGGAGTCTTTATCTCTGTTGGAATCAGTTTTAGAGCTCTAAGTGGACTTAGAGATCATCTAGTCCCATCCTGCATTTTATAGAAACGGATGTCCAAAGAGTTTAAGCAACTTTCCCAAAGTTACACCCCTATGTTTACACTGCAGATCCTGAGCAACTACTCAGGTTGCTGAATTCCCTGCTCATCTTTATTTTTACTGTATTGTCAATTGCTTGAATCTTCTGTACTTTATCCCATCCCTTTAAAAGATACCAACCAATACTACAAAACAAACAAATGCCGATGTGGCAAACTCTGCAAAATACTTCATGTTCTTCTGTATATACTAACATCAAGCTTCCTTTACTTTATAGTGCCTCCGAGGCTGAGAAAATACTTATTTGCTATGAACCCATATTTTAGCCAAGTATTTTAAATGATACAGAAGAAAAAATACATAACCCCTAATTTCTCATAGTTTAAAATTAATTGGGGAGACAAATGTGGTTCATATTCAGCTTGTGGCCAACCTGTGATCTCTGGAAACTTTTTTTTTTTTTTTTTTACAATGTTGTGTTTAATTCCTGCTGTACAGCAAAGTGATGGAACCTTTTTAAATGCATTTGTAATTTCCAACCCTCCACCCTTACTCTGTAACTTATTCTTCCTTGAATTCTTCTGTAGTTCATCCATATCAAGAATAATCTGTGAGATTGGAAGGAATATAGGCGAATTCACAGGGCGTTTATTGCTAAATGTAGTTACTAATAATATAAAAGCTCATCCAACGATGAAACATAGCTAGTGTCATTTTTTTCTAGATGGGGAAACAGGCTCAGCAAGACTACGTGACTAGTTCAGGGTTGCTCAGCTAGTGGTAGAAGGAGCAGAGTCTTGCAGCCAAAGTGGCTGCTTGTCAGAGCCCACAAGCCCCCTTTCAGCCAAGAAAGCAAGAGTAGAATAAAGTAGGGAAAAGCAAATAAAGCAAAGTAGGCTTGTTGAAAATTACAGTTTTGTCACAGTGAGGTTATGAGCACATCAAACTAGCTGACTGTGAAAAGCTTTTGAACATGCCTGCTGTTCTGTGTGCTCTTCCTAAAGCTGTGTGAAGTTTTATGTGAGCAGGGCCCTTATCATGGTGGAGGAGGGATTTACAGAGGTGAATAATGGCTAGACAGGGCTCTCAAGATATCTGTGTTGAATTCTCCTTTTATTTATCTAAGAACTGGGCCTGAGCTGGGGTAAATGCATGAGAGACATTAAGTCTCAGCACCTTCGGAGAAAAAAAGGAATTTAGCATCCACAGTTGTCATCTAAAAGCAGTTCCCAGGTCACAGAGTCTTGGAAAATGGGATAATGAGACTGCAGGTTTCTTTGGAGGAGAAAGTTGTTTGATAGGAGCCATGCTCTTGTCAGACTCAGGCAGTGTTTACAGAGGGTGAACCTGGAAATCTTCTTGCTTGCTCAGGGCACTCTTGTCCCTAAGCTTTTCCCTATAAATCACCAGTGCATGGTGGGATCGTGTCACCTTTTGTATTTTTCCTTGGAGATGGAGGAAGGAGCAGTAGGGATTCGATAAATCCATCCATATGTAAATGAAAATTGTTTTGTTCAGTTGGGATGTGTCCATATTGTTTAGCCCCAAGGATATGCAAAATAAAACTTTTTAAAGTTTTCAAGCAAGAAAAAGAGGAACATGTGAGAAAAAGATAAAAAACATACATTCTTCTTTTGACTTGCACTTTGATGGAGGATGAAAGCAATAGACCATCCCCAAAGAAGTAATCCTAGTTTAAAAAAACCCATGGTTCTCAAAAGCCTGGCATTGCATGTTTGTTATATTTGTTCCTATTTTGTTTGTAAAAGGTTTTAAAGGCATATGATATAATGAAGTAAATGTTATTTTGCAGTTGAAAATTAAAGAGTTCTTTTGTATTTTAGGTCTTACAGGAATTCTCAGGCACAGTGAGAACTGGAGTGTGTATGTATTATGGGGAAGGCAGTGAGGAAGATGAGGGGAGAACATTACAGCTCCTTCCTGAAGATAATTATAAGCCATAATCCCTCAATATATATATATTTTTTGCTTCCTCTGGTTTGAGATAAAAATAGATTTTTCCCAAAAATGTATTTCAGGGCCCTCTTAGCATCTCAGATGGAACCAACATTTGCCAGGAATGTTTTCCCTTGTTTTGATGAGCCAGCTCTGAAGGCAACTTTTAATATTACAGTCATTCATCATCCAAGTTACGTGGCCCTTTCCAACATGCCAAAGCTAGGTAAGTAATGTTTCCTGTCGTTGTATATGTATACATGTACCTATATGTATATGTGTGTATAGACATACATAACATATAATTACATATACACATATACATATGTATATATAATGTTATATATGATATAATTATGTAATACGTTTATCTGATTATATATTTATATATTTGTATTTATATGAATTATATATGTGTATATAAATCTAACTCTGTAATAGATTTTATATCAGTAGATTTCCTAGGCAGTGTGCTGAGAGTGTGTTGTGACTGTAGTATAGCATAACCAGGGAGGGCAGTCACATGGGATATTGCATCAGTGCGCACATCTTGGTGTTGGTAAATCCTGATTCTTTTTGTATTAGGAGCTGAGGACACTACGCTGTTCTCATACATTGGCAGCCTGTCTGCCCATTAATCTGGGCTTCAACTATTGATCATTAGTGATGACAAGCTAGTGAACTTGGTCTGAATCTGGTACATAGATGTGGGTTTGGTTTGGTTTTGTTTTCTGTTTTGTTTTTGGCTCACAGTCGTTTTTTCTTTTGATTGAATTGGCATCCAATTTCTTTTAATTCAGAGATTCCTCATAAAAATAAAAATTCTTACTTTTTTTTTTTGAAACTCAGAACATCTAACAACACTGGCCCTGCACTTCCGATGTGCCAGTGATAGTTGCCGCTGAGAAGGGGCTACCTCCTGCAGACCAAGCCCATGCCCCCGCCTGCCGTGGTCCCCACCACTCCCTGTTAGTGTACACCAGCCCGTTCACATCAAGTACCTGGCCCTCCCAGGCGTCTGAGTTTGTGATTTCAGGTTTAAAACCCGCAGTGTGACTCCACTGAAGACCTGCCCGAAACCTGAGAATGGCAGAATTGTACCTTGTTGACCTCCCATGGGCCTGGGAAACTCTAGATTAAGTGCTGAGAGAGATGGGCTGAACCAGGAAACAGTCGTGGATGGGAAAGAGAGGAGGTAGCTCATGGGCCTAGTTTACAGTGCCCATAGATTTGCCCTCCATCCAGACCATGTTATTCAAGGTGCTAATTCAGGACCGAGATACTATCCTTAGGCCTTCCTAATATGGTCTTGATAGCTTGGGGGTAGACAAATCCAAACTGCTGCACTCTGGGGAGGAGTTGGGAAGAACTAGCTGGGTGACAGTCGACTTGACAAATTATTTCAAAGGTAGATAGTTGTGCTTATTATTGCTTATTTACAGTGATTTGGACTAAAATCAATTTCTCTAGGTCAGTCTGAGAAAGAAGACGTGAATGGAAGCAAGTGGACTGTTACTACCTTTCACACCACACCCCACATGCCCACTTATTTAGCCGCCTTCGCCATCTGTGACTACGAGCATGTCAGCAGGACTGAAAGGGGCAAGGAGGTGAGTGAGGGAGACCCTCCAGGTAAGGGGACATTTGTACTGGCCACGGACTGCTCAGGCACTCCTGCATCAGGGGCTGTGCCTACATACCCCACCGTCCCCTCCTGGATCTCCCCCAAGCCCTGTTACCACTCTCAGCGCGGACTTGCAGAACGGGATGCAACGGTTCCCACTGCGGTTCTGCGGACGGGTTTCTATGGAAAGGCTGTCCATTAAGCCCACTCGAGGCAGGTTCTGAGCCCCCCCCACTTCCCGGGCTTTCGCTGCCTTTCGGAGTACAGGAGAGAACAGGGAAAGCGGCCACACTAGCATCTGGAAGCTCAGGTTTACCTGTTGTTTACTTCGCCTACATCCTACTGCAGCCTTGAAGCCAGGGTGCTGCCCAAAATGTCTAGCAGCCACTATGACACAGACACCAAACAACCCAAACTGACACCAGCTGGGACAGCTGCTCTGGCTGAAATGCTGCAGGCAGGTTAAGCATTATCCCTATCAAGGAGCAGGTCCGCTGGGTTCCTCACCTCCGGGGCATGAACACTTCCCTAGAGTTGTGTAAGTAGGTGCTCTGTCCCGAAACACCCAGTTTTTCACCCAATTATACTCTCTTTACATAATAATCCTTTAGGGAAATATCAAGGTTATTGTAGCAGTACTTTATAGACTGGTTCACTCCCTATGCTAGAGTGTGGAGGTAAGTAGGGCCAGTGCCTTAGGCCCAGTTCTTTCTAGTAGGATCGACTTCACCGGGCTGAGGAGAGTCAGGCCCTACAGCAGGCGGAGGCTCTCTCCTGGGCCCATGAACTTCCAGGCTTGTGCCATTGACTTGTGGAGGCAAGGAAGCTGTGGATGAGCCAAGTCTGTCACCAGGGGGAGAATCGTTCAAAGCCCCTCCTCCTAAGGATGAATTAATAATACCGTGTTAGATGCAAACAACAGCTCATTTTCCTCGGCTGTTGGCTCCAGCCTGATTTCCCTTATTGAATAATCATTGGTAGATGCTTCATATCCACAGATATAACATGAGCCAAGTCAGATGTTCATGGTATATATTGATAAAATCTACTCAGGCATGATGTGGAAGCCCATGGTTTGTACCTGGCATGAAGGAGTGGGCCCGGAGCTCACGAGTGACCCAAGGTGACTGTCAGCATCCTCATCTCCAGTGGCTTGTTGCTCTCAATGCTGCTGCACAGTGAATAATTCTTATAAAGGATCATACCTGTTTCTTCACGAGAGATCACCCTGGAAGGAAAGCCAGCTGCCACAGAAAGCAAAGAGGAAATGGAACATGCCTAAGAAAGTCATGGTCTTAGCCAGAAACTTGAAATTTGGGATGAGTTTATCAGTGGAATGTTGCATTTGGCTCTGGCTCAGCTCTGGGAAGCGAAGGAGTCCACCATATACTCTACAGGGAACCAGACTGTACTCTTGGAATAACATCCAGACTCTACAAAGATGACTCATTAAGTAAGAGATAAAAATTTAGTGAAGTTGAAAATGCGGTTCATGCGTGGCATGAGGATAAACATAGGACACGCATAACTAAGGTTGGAAATAACATATTTTGAGTAGAATTTATCACACGTGGGCATGTGTAAAGATATTCCACTCTTAGATGTTGAGGTCTGCTGTGTCTAAGGAGGGCCACAAGGACACACTGGTGGGCTAGGTGTAACTTGTTTTTTTTTAAAGATAGTAGTCATCTTTTCTTTTTAAAATTTATTTATTTATTTATTTATTTGTGCTGTGTTGGGTCTTCGTTTCTGTGCGAGGGCTTTCTCTAGTTGCGGCGAGCGGGGGCCACCCTTCATCACGGTGCACGGGCCTCTCACTATCGCGGCCTCTCTTGGTGCGGGGCACAGGCTCCAGACGCGCAGGCTCAGTAGTTGTGGCTCACGGGCCCAGTTGCTCCGCGGCATGTGGGATCTTCCCAGACCAGGGCTCGAACCCGTGTTCCCTGCATTGGCAGGCAGATTCTCAACCACTGCGCCACCAGGGAAGCCCTAGGTGTGACTTTGAAGGAACTTTATGGCTGCGTTCCCGAAACGTTCTGCACCTGTTTGTGCTCCTCGCTGCCCTGCCTCTTCCCCCACAGCTCGGAATCATCATTTGCCTCCCTTTTGGCTTAAAGAGTGGTTGTTTACGGGAGGAGCTTTGTAACCTGGAAACTTACATTCAAACATTAGTTGTTACTGCCTTTTTTTCCCCCAAGACTACAGTTAATTTGCACACATTATCCTGAACGTGGGGAAAGGTGACTGTTATTTCCACTCAGTAGCGTGAGCTCTGGTTTAGATGTCTTCCCGACCTTGCCGTGGAGGCGAGAGCTTGAGAAGGGGCAGGTACGGGTAGCGTTAGGGGCAGGGCGGAGTCCTGGACCCCTCTTTCCCAGGATAATGGGGCCTGGTGGGGAGGAGGCTGCAAGGAAGGAGGGGCTCCAGGCAGGAGGCTTCCAGAACAGGTGGGTGCATTTTGTGAAAGGGGAGCGTTCCTGAAGCCCTCAGGTAATTCAAAAGTCACTTGATTCAAGACAAATTCTCCAGCAGAAGTAAAAGCCAAGTCAGGTGAATGTGGTCTTGGAGGTCAGCAATCTGCAGATATTGTTGTGTTGCTTTTCGTTTTCTTTGCATTTTCTTTAATGTTTTGCAGAGAGCTCTTTCTCAAATTAACTGTATTCACATCAGTATAATTATCTAATTCCCTCCTCGCTAACTTTCATTCTAGGGTTATAAGTTTCATACGTGTTTTTTAGCTAACACTAACAACTCCATTTAAAAGTGCTCAGGTGGCATTGGGGATACCATGACTTCATATTAAAATACCAATGAATGTTAAAACAACATCACATTAGTCACCAAAGTCACACCAACAAGTTCAAATGCCCAAATGACAGCACGGTTGTGTTAAACTAACTAAACACGACAGGGATTTCTTTTCAGGTACTAAGGAGGAAGTGTCATAAACAGAGAATATAATTCACTTGCTTCAACAACTATAAAGTCATAAGACTTTTGATGAACTTTTTAAAATTAAGGAAATTAACCTTATTTCAAATTTGGAAAATAAGATGGGACTATTCATGTTTTCTTTAGCAAACCATTTTAAATTTGCATGATTCAAATTTGCTTAATATATTCTGTACTGTTTAGCCCCTACTAACTGCCCAATTCTGGTTTGAATCATTGGAACTATGTCCTGAAAAGGGAGGCAAGGATCCAAGGGACCCTTTTACTCCAGCATAAATTGACATTTTCTGTGGGGGTAGATACCATTCCCAGGATTATTTTTGAACTACAAAATTTTACCTGTTATTGCAGAAGAGTGAAATAACACACTTTCTGAGGAATCACTGTTCTCAACTCAGTGAATAGCCTTAGTGAATTAGATAATTATACTGATGTGAATACAGTTAATTTGAGAAAGAGCTCTCTGCAAAACATTAAAGAAAATGCAAAGAAAACAAAAAACAACACAACAATATCTGCAGATTGCTGCCCTCCAAGACCACATTCACCTGACTTGGCTTTTACTTCTGCTGGAGAATTTGTCTTGAATCAAGTGACCTTTGAATTACCTGAGGGCTTCAGGAATGCTCCCCTTTCACAAAATGCAGCCACCTGTTCTGGAAGCCTCCTGCCTGGAGCCCCTCCTTCCTTGCAGCCTCCTCCCCGCCAGGCCTCATTATCCTGGGAAAGAGGGGCCCAGGACTCCTTTCTCACTGTGTGGACACATGCAAACGTTTTATTATGCAGCTTCTTTTGAAAAGGTAAGCCTTTGGCTCCAGAGCATCAGGGAACTGGAGCCAGCAGGCTGCCACTTTCCAAAAATCACTACTGCTTTTCCTAATCACCGCTTAATTGTTTCTGTTTAGATACGCATCTGGGCCCGGAAAGAAGCCATCGCAGCTGGAAATGCAGACTTTGCTTTGAACATCACAGGTCCCATCTTCTCTTTTCTGGAGGATTTATTTAATATTAGTTACCCTCTTCCAAAAACAGGTGAGGCATCTTCCCTTACAATGCATTTGATTTCCTATTATGGGGGCCCTGGGTTGAGATCAAAAGGTACCTAGGCGGGCCTCCAAGGACCCATTGGCACTTTGCTATTTTTGCAGTTTCGGAGTTAGCCCCACTGGCTTCCCATCATTATGTCCTACACCTTCCTAAACACACAGGGGCCTGTCTGTTCTTTCTCTGTATCGTTCCGTGTGACCAGTAAGTGCTCGGAGAGCTCCCTGGCTTTAGATCCCTCCTGGGTACTCACTGGCAACTTACATCCTCCAGACACTGTCTTCTCTCTTGCATTCTGTCCTTTCCTCTCATAACGTGAGTGTGCAATGCAGTGTTCTGCATCCTTTTAGCCGCTTGTGTGAGTCACTCCAGTTCCCTTTAGTAAGGTTTTGTTGGTTTTTCAAAAACTATTCTTTAGCTGTGAGTCATTGGATTAGGACCTGGGGGTCCCATCTGTGAATTTTTGTTGTATAAAATTGGGATCATGTGTGAACATAATATGATCCTCGAAGGAATATGTAAACATTTTATTTCTCATAGATCTGTATGGAATGTCCTTAAAATTATGTGAGCCACTCAGCTCAGAAAGTTGCTCCATGTTTTTCCTATCAAAATTAAGGGTATCACGTAAGTGTTTTGTTCCTCTGACAGGTTAGTTAGTTGAAGTCTTGGGGAAAAGTATGTTTGGCCTTTCCTGGCATATAGTAGAAGGAAAGTGGGGAGTAAAAATTGGGGAGCTCAAGCCTCTTGAACCCTGGGAAGCCAGGGGCTCTGCAGCTCAAGCCTTCTGGCTGAGGAGGGATGGGGAGTGCAGGAATGGTGACTAGCCTTGGCCCCCTCATGGATCCCAGAGGTGATACCGTCATTTAGAAAGTTGGGGGGTGGCAGGAATCTGGGCATGGTGACCAACTTCTGGCACTTCTGCGGCTGGAAGATCTCAAGATAAACCTTGTCTAGGCAAGCAAATTTCCATTTGTCTTTATTTAGATAAGGAGAAGTCCAGAGTTATTCTTGATATCCTGTTCTGTCAAAGCATCTCCGCCATCCAATTAGTCACCTCCTTATTATCTCCACATCCATCCACTTCTTCCCATGCCCCTCATTCTCCCTAGTTTACGTCACCAACAGCTTGACCACAACAGCTCTCACTTAGTTTCACCACCTTCGCTCTTGTCTCCTCCAATCCATCTTCCACACTGAGGCCAGAGGGATTTTTCCAAAGCAAAATCTGATCATGTTACTGTCCTCTAAAACCTCTCTGTGGCTTCCCATTTGAGGATAAAGTCCAGGCTTTTAACAGTTTCTCAGAGTAGGAGGGATGCTCTAACACCATCTCTATCCTCTCCTACACTTTCATCTTCCTCTCCTCTCCTTCAGGCTCTTGCACATGCAGTTTGCACATCCTGCCATACCTTTTACCCAACAGGTTGATTCTTATATTTCTCAACTCAGTGCCCCCTCCTCCAGGAAGTTTTCCCTGACTCCATCTCTCACGCTTCCACAGCATCCTGTGCGCCCCTGCATTCAAGCTCTTGACCTACTAGATCCTAATCATCTCCCCCAGTAGGTCGAGGGCAAGTTGCGGGTCAGGATCTGGACTGTCCTTTTTAAAGTACTCTCAGAGCCTATGACAGTGCTTCTCTCAGAGTGGTAAACAGCAAACATTTTTTTTTTTTTGGTGGAGGAATAAATATATGCAATGAGTTCAGTAATTCCATGTAAATTCTGGCTAGATTACCAACTCTTGGAAGTCAGGGTTATATTGGCACTTTTTTTGTATCTTTCATAGCATCTCAGCCAATGTTGCTCTATGAGCACACACGCAGGTGGTGCTTAGTCAAAACCGCATTTTGATAGATGATTAAAATAAGGAGTTTCTCTATTACTGCATCTTTAAGAGAAAGATAAACTAATGTTTCCTAATTACTTTAACTTTTGGTTGAGTCAGTTAAAAACAAAAACAAGAACAAACAAACACACAAAAAAAGCAAGAGAGCCAAACCTTCCCTATCGGCATTTCCCACATACGCCTTACCCTTTACTCTCAGTGAGTCAGGTGAAAAGCCTTTTTATTTATTTCTTCCATGGTGTTCTTTTAGCTTACCTTCTTGTAGCTTGCTCAGTTGAATTCTAAGCCTCAGAATCTAAACCATGTGTATATATCTATTACATAGAATAACATTTTTTCTTTCTTTCTGCTCTTTTTTTATTTAAGTATAGTTGATTTACAATGTTTCAGGTGTACAGCAAAGTGATTCAGTTAGATACATATCTATTCTTTTTCAGATTCTTTTCCATTATAGGTTATTACAAGATATTGAATATAGTTCCCTGTGCTATACAGTAGGTCCTTGTTCTATATCTATTTTACATATAGCAGTGTGTATCTGTTTATCCCAAATTCCTAATTTACCCCTTTCCCCCTTACCCCTTTGGTAACCATAAGTTTGTTTTCTGTCTGTGAGTCTATTTCTGTTTTGTAAATAAGTTCATTTGTATCAATATTTTAGATTCCACATATATGACAGTTGTCTTTCTCTGTCGGACTTACTTCACTTAGTATGACAATCTCTAGGTCCATCGTATTGCTGCGAATGGCATTATTTCAATTTTTTTATGGATGAGTAATATTTCATTATATATATATATATATCCACACACACACACACACACACACACACACATTCATCTGTTGATGCACATTTAGGTTGTATCCATGTCTTGACTATTGTGAATAATGCTGCTATGAACATTGGGGTGCATGTATCTTTTCAAATTAGAGTTTTCGTCTTTAGAACAACATTTTTTTTTCTGGTGTTGCTATCATTTTAATTCACTCTGTTTAAAGTCAGAAGTGGACTGAAATATCAAAATATTACAGAGATGATAGAGTTGGCTGTTTGGGTTGTTGTAAGTTTTGAAAGAAAAAGTGGCATCATGATGCTTTTAGGAATAAATATGGGCATTTGAGATTTGCAAACTTTTAAAATGGCAACTTCCCTTTTAAGTTTTTATTTTACTCTTAACTTGTAACTATACCAGGTTAATGATATGTATTGTACATCCCAGCATGATCTGTATTTTTATAGTAGTAAAACTCAAGTACAATATAAATCATAAAGCAATGAAATAATGACCATAATCAATTAGAAGCTACTGAGTAAATGAGAATCACCTGTTACTTTCCTAGGTGCTCTGTGAATGCAGAAGAAGTAGATGGCTGAGGCTCTGTTCAAGTAGCTCAGTTAGGGAGATAGCTCCTACGTGTTAAAAGCAAAAGCAACAAATTGCTAAGTATGAGATAACGTACTGGCTAAAAAAGAACCCTTAAAAGAAAGAGGATTGATAACTGGTAATGGGAGTAGCCCAAATATATAAAGAACACCTACAAATAAATAAGAAAAATAACAATAGAAAAAAACAAGTAAAAGATATATGAATAGCTGTTTTACAGAAAAGGAAACAGATGTGACTAATAAACTTATGGAGAGATACTTAGCCTCATTAAGCAATCTGAGAAATGAATATCCAAGGCCACAGTGAGGCACCATTTCATACCACTCAGTTGTCAAAGAGTAAGCATTCTGACAAACGCCAGTAGAAGGTGACATTGTTGAAGGGAGTATCAGTTGTTACAACTTTGAAACTTATTTGTTATCTTACAATGTTGATCATTAGAATACCTTAAAACTCAGTAATTCCATTGCTAGATATACCCCAAGAGGAATTTGAGCACATATGTGCCAGAAGACATGTGCAAGAATGTTCATAGCCACGCTTTTCATACTAGCCCCAAACTGAAAGCAACCAAAGTGGTCACCGATAGGAGAATGGATAGATAACGTGTGGTTCATTCACACAACGGGAAACTATCCAGCAATGAAAATGAAACACTCTTTCTAAAGTTTAAAAACAAAAGAAACCTAAACAATATAATATTTAGGCAATATTATATATAATATTAGCAACTACATATATAGTCCCTTGCTTTTTCTTAAACAATGGAATGATAAACACCAAGTGCAGGATAGTGGTGAATCTCTGGAAGAATAAAGGATGAGTTGAGAAGGAGCACAGAGGAAGATGTAAGTCAGCTGTTCGCAAATGTTACCGTGCATTGGAATCACTTGGAAGGCTGGTTAAACCACAGATTGCTGCTCCTGACCCCAGAGTTTCTGATTCAGTAGGTCTGGGGTTGGTCCCAGAATTTTTATTTCTGATAAGCTCCCTGGTGGTGCTGATGCTGCCAGCCTGGAAATCAGAATACAAGTTATTAATAATAATCTAAATTAGGCACAGGCAAGCAATCAAATCTGGCCCACTGCCTATTTTTGTATGGTCCATGAGCTAAGATTGGTTTTTACAATTTTAAATGGTTGAAAAAAATCAAAGGAAGAATAATATTTTGTGATACATGAGAATTTTATAAAATTCATATTTCAGGGTCCATAAATAGTTTTATTGCACCACAACGTGCTTATTTGCTTACATAGTGTGTGTGGCTACTTTTGTGCTGGTATGCCTGAGCTAACTGTGTTACAGAAGACATATAGCCCGCAAAGCTGAAACTATCTACTAATCTGGCCCTTTACGGAAAAAATTTGCCAACCCCTGTTCTAAAGGGTACGTGGTAGAGTCATGGGTTTTGTATTATTATTTTAAAATAATGAATTCATCATTAAAATAAAATAAAACAGGGTCATGTGTGAAGAAACATGAATTCTTCTTACTCCAGTTGTATGCATCTGAAGTAAAGAAAAAACAATTTTTTTAAAATAGTCATCAGGGTTAGTTAGAAATGGCTTCTTAAAGTTGGTTAGATTGGACCACAAGTATTGGTGGCATTCATAGACTGAGCAGAGGATTTCCTGGGATAGCAAAGAGCTCCAACAGAGAAAGACTCAGTGGTTGTAGAGAACAAAAGGGATTGGCTTGAGTGGGGTAGAGCAGTTTTTTGTGAGGAAAGTGGGTGGGTTGCTGGGTAGGATGGGTGCAGGTGGAGGAAAGGATAGATAGAAGAATGGGAGACCTAGGCTGAGGCAACTAAGTATACCCAAAGATAAAAGAGCATTACCTGGTGGAAGCTATGTATCCTCTACCTGGATACGCTTTACTACGTACTGTCAACTTCAACCAAGTGTAAAGTCAACTTAAATTACTGAGCATAGCACAGCATAAAACATTCATTAGGCAAATGTAGCATGGACTGTAGGAATGATATTTCTTACATTAGCAAAAGAAAATTTTAAGACTTGTTCTAGTTTTAGAAGCAATAATGATCACACTGTCGAAAATGTGGAAAGATAGGGAAAAGCACAAAAAAGAGAAGCAAAATCTCCTGTTTTGCTACCATGCAGAGATAATCATGGGTAACATTTTGGTGTATATATTTCCAGTGTCTGTCTTTGTCTCAGTCTCCACCTTTCTTTGTATTTGCTTCTTTGTTTTTAACAAAAATTATACCCTGGAATTGATACTATTCTTTGGCTTTTTTTTTTTTTAAGTTAACAGTATATAGCAACATGATCCAGATAACTATTCTTTTTTATTGTCATTTTAAGACATAGGATGCCTACGTATCAGTTTGACAGAATAATTTATTTAATCCTCAGTGGTTGAACATTTGGACTGATTTTCCCTTTTTGGTGGCGGGTGCTGCTTTTTTTTTTTTTTTTTTTTTTATTTATTTATGGCTGCGTTGGGTCTTCGTTTCTGTGCGAGGGCTTTCTCTAGTTGTGGCAAGCGGGGACCACTCTTCATCGCGGTGCGCGGGCCTCTCACTATCGCGGCCTCTCTTGTTGTGGAGCACAGGCTCCAGACGCGCAGGCTCAGTAATTGTGGCTCACGGGCCCAGTTGCTCCGCAGCATGTGGGATCTTCCCAGACCAGGGCTCGAACCCGTGTCCCCTGCATTGGCAGGCAGATTCTCAACCACTGCGCCACCAGGGAAGCCCCGGTGCTGCTTTTAAAACACTAAAGAAAACATAAGGAAATGTTTACAAATATCCATGCTACTTGCCTTAGTAGAAATTCCAAAAGTGGAAAGGGTAGGAACATTTTTAAAGGTCATGAAGCATTTTGCTGGATTGCTCCAGAAAAATTGTACCAGTTCACACCCTTGCCAAAAGGCTATGTGTCAGTTTTCCTATACTTAATTTATTAATTCTAGCCAATACTAATTATTAATCTTCTCATACATTTGAAAGATTAAGTTATATCATTGTTTTAATTTTTGTTTTTGATACAAATGAAGCTGAACATTTTAAGAAAGATTTTTGGCTGTTTGATTTATTTCTTTCGTGAGTTGTTCACGTTTTTGTGTTTTCTTTTTTATTCATCAGAGTTCTTTAAATATTGAAAAAATATTGTCTAGTTGTGATATATGCTGCAAATATTTTTCCCAGTCCATGTTTTGCCTTTCAAATTTGTTTGTGGTGTTTTTTGGTGAACTAAAATATTTGATTTTAAATAGACTTTATTTTTTAGAGCAGTTTTAGGTTTACAGAAAAATTGTGCCCAAAGTGTAGAGGGTCCTCATATACCTCCTCTCCCTCCCCTTGTCCCCAACCCCAGTTTCTCCTATTGTTAACGTCTTACATTGTTGTGGCTATTTTTAAAATTACAATTGATGAACCTGTATTGATACACTTTTATTAACTAAAGTCCATAGTTTACATTAGAGTTCACTCTTTGTGTTGTACAGTTCTGTGAGTTTTGACAAATGTATATAGTAATGACATGTCTCTACCATTACAGTATCATACAGATAGTTTCACTGTCATAAAAAATCCCCTGTGCTCTACCTATTCATTCTCCCTCTTTTCCCCAAGTCCCTGATAACTACTGATCTTTTTACTGTCTCTATGGTTTTGCCTTTTCCATACTGTTATATACTAACTGGAATCATACCATGTGTGGCTTTTTCAGACTGGCTCCTTTCACTTAGTGACATGCATTTAAGTTTTCTCTGTGTCCTTTCATAGCTTGATAGCTCATTTCTTTTTATCACTAAATAGAACTCTGTTGTATGGCTGTACTACAGTTTCTTTATCCATTCACCTATTAAAAGACATCTTGATTGCTTCCAAGTTTTGGCAGCTATGAATAAGACTGCTATAAATATTCATGTGCATGTTTCTGACATAAGTTTCTGACTCATTTGGGTAAATACCTAGGATCTCAATTGCTAGACTGTATGGTCAGCCTATGTTTAGCTTTACAAGAAACTGCCAAATTGTCTTCTGAAGTGGCTGTACCATTTTGCATTCCCACCAGCAATGAATGAGAGTTTTTATTGTTCCACATCTTCTCCAGCATTTGGTGTTTTGTTTTGAATTGGTGTGTCATGGTATCTCATTGTCATTTTAATTTGCAAATTCCTAATGACATATGATGTTGAGCATGTTTTCATCTGTTTATTTGCCATTTGCATATCTCTTTAGTGAAGTGTCTATTTAGATCTTTTGCTAATTTTGTAAAGTTATTTTCTTATTATTGAGTTTCAAGGGTTCTTTGTATATTTTGAATACAGGTCCTTTATCAAAAGTATTTAATTTTCATATAGTCAAAACAGTTTATTTTCTGGCTCTGTCTTTGGTATGTCTTTAAAGCCTTCTTTCCCCTTAAATTATAAATATTCACTTGCATTTTTCTTTCAGTAATTTTATGATTTCATTTTGAGATGTTTGTATCTGGAAGTCTCAAATTTTGAGGAAGAGATGATTTCATTTTTCCCTCCATTTAAATCCACTTAGATATAATTGCTTTGCCTACTTTTGACAACCGTGCAATGGAAAACTGGGGACTGTTGATGTTTGATGAGTCATTATTGTTGCTGCAACCAAAGGATAAACTAACAGAAAAAAAGACTGTGATCTCCTATATTGTCTCCCACGAGATTGGACATCAGGCATGTGGTAAAACGTTCTTTCTTATTTCACATGAAAATATTCTCCAGCTGCTGTACCAAAAGTAGCGACCCCCCCAAACCCTGCTGTACACCAAAGTTTAAAAATTATTTGAAAAGTGGGTCGCTGAAAGAAAACAAGGAAGGATCTGTGTAATCAGATCCTGGGTGGATTTGAACTACTGGTGATAAATCACAGTGATGAGAACTTAAAGAACATTCGCAGGTCATATATTTATATCCAAAGAGTAACTGTGTTCCACAAAGTTCTCTTCAGGAAAAGTAAGCCAAGCAGAGCTATGATTATTTGCTTTCCATTCCATCTTAAAATAGAGATATTCAAAAAAGTCACTGCAAGATATCCGCATTTCATTAGCAGATTGTTACAAACTTTTTTTTTTTTTTGAGAGAAGTTACAAGTTAAAGGATTATAGTCAATATACTAGTGTCAGTGAGGTGAGCAGTAATTAATCCTGGAGCTGCATCCCCAAAGGTGATGTAAACAGGATTTATTTCATTAGATCTATATGCTTTTATGCTGTGATTTTAGAAGTTTAGTTATTTGATTTGATGGAGATTCTTACATCTGCATTTTGACCTTTATAAATCAAGTTTGTCAAGAAAGAAGTCATCTAAACTATGAAATTGTTATCTTTTTGTTATATGGACTCCTAAGAAGTTTTGGAGAAGAGTGATTTACTGGGATTGAATAACACCCTGTTACACAGTCAACACATACTTTCACAAGTTTTGATCAGTCACCCAAAGTGTCATTTTTTTTATTATAGCCTAAATGACACATTGTTTTGGAATACAGGCTGCTATTAGTACGTCACAGCTGTTATATAAGAATTTGGTTAAATACCAGGATGTGGATTTGTTGGTTTTGGAAATTATTGTGTTTTTCTTTCCTGATTCTGTTTATCATCTGTTTGACACTTTCTTTCTGTTAAGCTCAAATAGAAAATAATTATAGCTGTACCACTTTGCAGAACATATGAATACTTGAGTGATTTTTACATGGTGCAGATCAAATCATGTCCTGAAAACATAATCACTGCTTACAGCAAGATCCTAATGTAGTCTGTTTAGAGTATACGGTTCTGTAATTAGTAGGTGCTAAGTAAACTTTCAGGACTTCTGCTTTAACTTAACTTTGGGGCAAAGTGGACAATTTGAGAACTGCTACTCTAGCTTAACTTATTTTTTAACATCACAATTTTAAAACAAAAATTGCTTTCAGTCATTGGATGTGAAATGATTTTAGAAGAAATGCATGACTGACATCTCTTCATGTTAAAACAACAACGTCATTTTGGGGTCCTGTTTTCAAGTTTATCATTGATAGCAAAAAGCATTTAATTTTGTCTTTGACCTTACATTTATTTCACATGCAATTACAATAAATATTACTTAAATTGAATTTAAGAATTTTTTTTTCCCAACTCCAAAAGTGGTTTGGAAACTTGGTTACCATGAATTGGTGGAACAATATCTGGCTCAATGAAGGTTTTGCATCTTATTTTGAGTTTGGAGTAATTAACTACTTCAATCCTAAACTCCCAAGGGTAAGTAGTTTGTTAATTATAATTTTTTTCCCTTAATTATAAAAGTAATGCATGTTTATTGTTGAAAGTGTGTAAAATACAGAAAAATAAAAGGAATATTAAATTATCTGTAATACCAGAGATGATCAATTTTATCTTTTTGGTATGTTTTCTTTTTCCAGACTTTTATTATTATAAATATTCCTAAAAGAGAATTACACAGAAATGTGTAATACCCTTTCTACTTCATACTATATCAAGAGCATTTTCACAAATCATTAAATCATTTCTGAAAACATGATTTTTAAGGGTTGCCTAATATTTTATCATATCACCTTATAAGGTGTATCTATGTAATATTTCCCTACTATAAGATTTTAGGTTATTTTCATTTATTTCTACCTAGACTAAATTTTAAAGCGCTTGTAATCAGTAGTCTATGGCTTTAATGATAAGAATATGCTATATTATATATTATAAATATATATTATGTTACATATAATACAGCTGATATTACATATAATACTAATAGCTGATATTGTATCTATTATAGCTGATATTCTTTTGCTGTTTTGAGTAAATAGTAGTATAGAAAAATAAACTTATGGATATGCAAATCTGATTATTTCAACTGTAAGTTATGTTTCTAATATTTTATTTCGAGTAATTAGGTAGTGCTTTCAGAATGGCATGATAAAGCCAAATTGACTTTATTTGATTTAGGTGTTTAAATGTTTAGACTTAATACCATCTTTTGACACAGACCTCACTTTTTCACTCCGAGCCAGGGGTCCTTTCTCCCCCTCTGTTCCTGCGTCCTGCCTCCTGCCTCCTGCCATCCCCCTGATGCTCAGAGCTGCTCTTTCTGCTGCCCTTTGCCAGCCTCTCTCTCATCTCCCCTCCCAAGTGTTTCCAAGGCTCAATTTTTGGCCTCTTTCCTCCCTTCCCTACCCTCGCTCATTCAGAGTACATTGACATTTGAAATGCTGATCTCCACTGGCCAGATCTTCTTTACAGGCTAAATTTATTCACTTTGAAGGAGAGTCTAAGATTGTGTTCTTTCTATTATATTGGTTGTAAATTTTCCCTCTATGAAAGGAGGGAGATGGTAGGTAGATATTTGGTTTTTGTTGACTAAAAAGTTGGCAGAATAAAAAGTTGACAGACCTCTCTTGGCACCCCAGAAACTTAAAAAAAAAAAATCCTTTTTTACCTGTTTGTGAAATTGTAGTTTCTGGGAAGCACTGATGTAGCAGCCTCTTACTGCCCCAGTTCCATGCCACCCACTCTGCCCTTTGCAAACATCCTACAAAATGCCCACCATCACATAGTCCGGCCATTCTGCAGTACCTCTGCTCTTCCTCCCCTGGATTGGACATCATGATATAGATCAGCAGAATGAAGTATTGAAAAGTTAATTGACTCGCCCAAGGTCATTTGCCTGATTGAGGCAGAACTGTGATTACATTCCAGTTACCTGGGTCTAGTCTGAAGATGAGGATAATGATGATAATAACAATAATACTGTATTTACCATTCACTGAGTACTTAGGATTTATCTGCCTGGTAGTGTAAGTTCTATACATATATCATCTTACTCAATCTTCAAAATAATCCTATGAGTATAGTTGTTATCTTTTCTATTTTCTATTGAGGAAACTGAGGCATAGAAGCATTAAGTAAGTTGTTCAAGGTCTCACAGTTATTAAAGGTCAGAGATGAGAGTCAGTTCCAGGTTTCTGTAACTGCAAAGCCCATGCCTTTAACCACTGTGCTCTGCAGAGAAAACACCTGGGAGTGTTCTCGTTCTCAAGGAGCTTATGGTGTGTGTGTATATGTTCATTATATGACTCTTTTCATATACATAAACTTTATACACATACAGTAAATCTCAGTTGTCTTCAATAGTCCTTTCCATATACTCTATACCTACAAAATTGTTTATATCTCTCTTTTATAAAGTAGCATCTACACATGGTTAGTGTCATCTATAACTGTTTTTGAAAGCATTTGGTTGTATTCCAAATTAACTCTGTGCTGAGAGTAAATATGGAAAGAAATTGCATTCCCATAAAACAATTAGATTCACCCTGTATGTCCTTAATTGAATAGACTATACTATCAACATCAGTCAGTTACCTCTTAATGCAACTAAAATGGCTAAGGTATTACCATAACTGGAAACAGTGACGAAAACATATTACTAATGTTTTTGAAGCTAAGATGGTAAGATTATCCTCTCTTTTACCATTTAGTTATTTCTTTTTATCATTGATTCTTTTTTTGTTTGTTTTATTTATTTTTCTATACAGCACATTCTTATTAGTTATCCATTTTATACATATTGGTGTATGTATGTCGATCCCAAACTCCAAATTCATCACACCACCACCTCTACCCCCTCTGCTTTCCCCCCTGGGTGTCCATACATTTGTTCTCTGCATTTCTGTCTCAGTTTCTGCCCTGCAAACAGGTTCATCTGTACCATTTTTCTAGGTTCCACATATATACGTTAATATATGATATTTGTTTTACTCTTTCTGACTTACTTCACTCTGTATGACAGTCTCTAGATTCATCCACGTCTCTACAAATGACCCAATTTCATTCCTTTTTATGGCTGAGTAATATTCCATTGTATATATGTACCACATATTCTTTATCCATTTGTCTGTCGATAGGCATTTAGGTTGCTTCCATGACCTGGCTATTGCAAATACTGCTGCAATGAACATTGGGGTGCATGTTTCTTTTTGAATTGTGCTCTTCTCTGGGTATATGCCCAGTAGTGGGATTGCTGGGTCATATGGAAATTCTATTTTTAGTTTTTTAAGAAACATCCATACTGTTCTCCATAGTGGCTGTATCAATTTACATTCCCACCAACACTGCAAGAGGGTTCCCTTTTCTCTACACCCTCTCCAGCATTTGTTGTTTGTAGATTTTCTGATGATGCCCATTCTAACTGGTGTGAGGTGATACCTCGTAGTTTTGATTTGCATTTCTCTAATAATTAGTGATGTTGAGCAGCTTTTCATGTGCTTCTTGGCCATCTGTATGTCTTCTTTGGAGAAATGTCTATTTAGGTCTTCTGCCCATTTTTGGATTGGGTTGTTTGTTTTTTTAATATTGAGCTACATGAGCTGTTTATATATTTTAGAAATTAATCCTTTGTCCATTGATTCGTTTGCAAATATTTTCTCCCATTCTGAGGGCTGTCTTTTTGTCTTGTTTGTAGTTTCCTTTGCTGTGCAAAAGCTTTTAAGTTTCATTAGGTCCCATTTGTTTATTTTTGTTTTTATTTCCATTACTCTAGGAGGTCGGTCAAAAAAGATCTTGCTGGGATTTATGTCAAAGAGTGTTCTTCCTATGTTTTCCTCTAGGAGTTTTATAGTGTCCAGTCTTACATTTAAGTCTCTAATCCATTTTGAGTTTATTTTTGTGTATGGTGTTAGGGAGTGTTCTAATTTCATTCTTTTACATGTAGCTGTCCAGTTTTCCCAGCAGCACTTATTGAAGAGACTGTCTTTTCTCCATTGTATATCCTTGCCTCCTTTGTCATAGATTAGTTGACCATAGGTGCGTGGGTTTATCTCTGGGTTTTCTATCTTGTTCCATTGATCTATATCTCTATTTTTGTGCCAGTACCATATTGTCTTGATGACTGTAGCTTTGTAGTGTAGTCTGAAGTCAGGAAGTCTGATTCCTCCAGCTCTGTTTTTTTCCCTCAAGACTGCTTTTGCTATTCGGGGCCTTTTGTGTCTCCGTACAAATTTTAAGACTTTTTGTTCTAGTTCTGTAAAAAATGCCATTGGTAATTTGATAGGGATTGCATTGAATCTGTAGATTGCTTTGGGTAGTATAGTCATTTTCACAATATTGATTCTTCTAATCCAAGAACATGATATATTTCTCCATCTGTTGGTATCATCTTTAATTTCTTTCATCAGTGTCTTATAGTTTTCTGCATACAGGTCTTTTGTCTCCCTAGGTAGGTTTATTCCTAGGTATTTTATTCTTTTTGTTGCAGTGGTAAATGGGAGTGTTTCCTTAATTTCTCTTTCAGATTTTTCATCATTAGTGTATAGGAATGCAAGAGATTTCTGTGCATTAATTTTGTATCCTACAACTTTACCAAATTCATTGATTAGCTCTAGTAATTTTCTGGTGGCATCTTTGGGACTCTCTATGTATAGTATCATGTCATCTCCAAACAGTGACAGTTTTACTTCTTCTTTTCCAATATGGATTCCTTTTATTTCTTTTTTTTTTTTTTTTTTTTTTATCCACCTTCATCTTTATTGAAGTATAATTGCCTTACAATAGTGTGTTAGCTTCTGCTTTATAACAAGGTGAATCAGTTATACATATACAATATGTTCCCATTTCTCTTCCCTCTTGCATCTCCCTCCCTCCCACCCTCCCCATCCCACCCCTCTAGGTGGTCACAAAGCACCGAGCTGATCTCCCTGTGCTATGCGGCTGCTTCCCACTAGCTATCTATTTTACATTTGGTAGTGTATATATGTCCATGACACTCTCTTACCCTGTCACATCTCACCCCACCCCCTCCCCATATCCTCAAGTCCATTCTCTAGTAGGTCTGTGTCTTTATTCCCGTCTTGCCACTAGGTTCTTCATGGCCTTTTTTTTTTTTTTTTTCCTTAGATTCCGTATATATGTGTTAGCATACTGTATTTGTTTTTCTCTTTCTGACTTACTTCACTCTGTATGACAGACTCTAACTCCATCCACCTCATTACAAATACCTCCATTTCATTTCTTTTTATGGCTGAGTAATATTCCATTGTATATATGTGCCACATCTTCTTTATCCATTCGTCTGTCGATGGACATTTAGGTTGCTTCCAGGTCCTGGCTATTGTAAATAGAGCTGCAATGAACATTGTGGTACATGACACTTTTTGACCTATGGTTTTCTCAGGGTATATGCCCAGTAGTGGGATTGCTGGGTCGTATGGTAGTTCTATTTGTAGTTTTTTAAGGAACCTCCATACTGTTCTCCATAGTGGCTGTATCAATTTACATTCCCACCAACAGTGCAAGAGTGTTCCCTTTCCTCCACACCCTCTCCAGCATTTATTGTTTCTAGATTTTTTGATGATGGCCATTCTGACCGGTGTGAGATGATATCTCATTGTAGTTTTGATTTGCATTTCTCTAATGATTAATGATGTTGAGCATTCTTTCATGTGTCTGTAGGCCATCTGTATATCTTCTTTGGAGAAATGTCTATTTAGGTCTTCTGCCCATTTTTGGATTGGGTTGTTCATTTTTTTGTTATTGAGCTGCATGAGCTGCTTGTAAATCTTGGAGATTAATCCTTTGTCAGTTGCTTCATTTGCAAATATTTTCTCCCATTCTAAGGGTTGTCTTTTGGTCTTGTTTATGGTTTCCTTTGCTGTGCAAAAGCTTTTAAGTTTCATTAGGTCCCATTTGTTTATTTGTGTTCTTATTTCCATTTCTCTGGGAGCTGGGTCAAAAAGAATCTTGCTGTGATGTATGTCATAGAGTGTTCTGCCTATGTTTTCCTCTAAGAGTTTGATAGTGTCTGGCCTTACACTTAGGTCTTTAATCCATTTGGAGTTTATTTTTGTGCATGGTGTCAGGGAGTGTTCTAATTTCATACTTTTACATGTACCTGTCCAATTTTCCCAGCACCACTTATTGAAGAGGCTGTCTTTTCTCCACTGTATATGCTTGCCTCCTTTATCAAAGATAAGGTGACCATATGTGTGTGGGTTTATCTCTGGGCTTTCTATCCTGTTCCATTGATCTATATTTCTGTTTTTGTGCCAGTACCAAACTGTCTTGATTACTGAAGCTTTGTAGTATAGTCTGAAGTCAGGGAGCCTGATTCCCCCAGCTCCATTTTTCGTTCTCAAGATTGCTTTGGCTATTCGGGGTCTTTTGTGTTTCCATACAAATTGTGAAATTTTTTGTTCTAGTTCTGTGAAAAATGCCAGTGGTAGTTTGATAGGGATTGCATTGAATCTGTAGATTGCTTTGGGTAGTAGAGTCATTTTCACAATGTTGATTCTTCCAATCCAGGAACATGGTATATCTCTCCATCTATTTGTATCATCTTTAATTTCTTTCATCAGTGTCTTATAATTTTCTGCATACAGGTCTTTTGTCTCCTTAGGTAGGTTTATTCCTAGATATCTTATTCTTTTTGTTGCAATGGTAAACGGGAGTGTTTTCTTAATTTCACTTTCAGATTTTTCGTCATTAGTGTATAGAAATGCAAGCGATTTCTGTGCATTAATTTTGTATCCTGCTACTTTACCAAATTCATTGATTAGCTCTAGGAGTTTTCTGGTAGCCTCTTTAGGATTCTCTATGTATAGTATCATGTCATCTGCAAATAGTGACAGCTTTACTTCTTCTTTTCCGATTTGGATTCCTTTTATTTCTTTGTCTTCTCTGATTGCTGTGGCTAACACTTCCAAAACTATGTTGAATAATAGTGGTGAGAGTGGGCAACCTTGTCTTGTTCCTGATCTTAGTGGAAATGGTTTCAGTTTTTCACCATTGAGGACAATGTTGGCTGTGGGTTTGTCATATATGGCCTTTATTATGTTGAGGAAAGTTCCCTCTATGCCTACTTTCTGCAGGGCTTTTATCATAAATGGGTGTTGAATTTTGTCGAAAGCTTTCTCTGCATCTATTGAGATGATCATATGGTTTTTCTCCTTCAATTTGTTAATATGGTGTATCACATTGATTGATTTGCGTATATTGAAGAATCCTTGCATTCCTGGGATAAACCCCACTTGATCATGGTGTATGATCCTTTTAATGTGCTGTTGGATTCTGTTTGCGAGTATTTTGTTGAGGATTTTTGCATCTATGTTCATCAATGATATTGGCCTGTAGTTTTCTTTCTTTGTGACATCTTTGTCTGGTTTTGGTATCAGGGTGATGGTGGCCTCGTAGAATGAGTTTGGGAGTGTTCCTCCCTCTGCAATATTTTGGAAGAGTTTCAGAAGGATAGGTGTTAGCTCTTCTCTAAATGTTTGATAGAATTCACCTGTGAAGCCATCTGGTCCTGGGCTTTTGTTTGTTGGAAGGTTTTTAATCACAGTTTCAATTTCAGTGCTTGTGATTGGTCTGTTCATATTTTCTATTTCTTCCTGGTTCAGTCTCGGCAGTTTGTGCATTTCTAAGAATCTGTCCATTTCTTCCAGGTTGTCCATTTTATTGGCATAGAGTTGCTTGTAGTAATCTCTCATGATCTTTTGTATTTCTGCAGTGTCAGTGGTTATTTCTCCTTTTTCATTTCTAATTCTATTGATCTGAGTCTTCTCCCTTTTTCTCTTGATGAGTCTGGCTAATGGTTTATCAATTTTGTTTATCTTCTCAAAGAACCAGCTTTTAGTTTCATTGATTTTTGCTATTGTTTCCTTCATTTCTTTTTCATTTATTTCTGACCTGACCTTTATAATTTCTTTCCTTCTGCTAACTTTGGGGTTTTTTTGTTCTTCTTTCTCTAATTGCTTTAGGTGCAAGGTTAGGTTGTTTATTCGAGATGTTTCCTGTTTCTTGAGGTAGGCTTGTATTGCTATAAACTTCCCTCTTAGCACTGCTTTTGCTGCGTCCCATAGGTTTTGGGTCGTCGTATCTCCATTGTCATTTATTTCTAGGTATTTTTTGATTTCCCCTTTGATTTCTTCAGTAATCACTTCATTATTAAGTAATGTATTGTGTAGCCTCCATGTGTTTGTATTTTTTACAGATCTTTTCCTGTAATTGATATCTAGTCTCATAGCGTTGTGGTCGGAAAAGATACTTGATACGATTTCAATTTTCTTAAATTTACCAAGGTTTGATTTGTGACCCAAGATATGATCTATCCTGGAGAATGTTCCATGAGCACTTGAGAAAAATGTGTATTCTGTTGTTTTTGGGTGGAATGTCCTATAAATATCAATTAAGTCCATCTTGTTTAATGTATCATTTAAAGCTTGTGTTTCCTTATTTATTTTCATTTTGGATGATCTGTCCATTGGTGAAAGTGGGGTGTTAAAGTCCCCTACTATGATTGTGTTGCTGTCGATTTCCCCTTTTATGGCTGTTAGTACTTGCCTTATGTATTGAGGTGCTCCTATGTTGGGTGCATAAATATTTACAATTGTTATACCTTCCTCTTGGATCGATCCCTTGATCATTATATAGTGTCCTTCTTTGTCTCTTGTAATAGTCTTTATTTTAAAGTCTATTTTGTCTGATATGAGAATTGCTACTCCAGCTTTCTTTTGATTTCCATTTGCATGGAATATCTTTTTCCATCCCCTCACTTTCAGTCTGTATGTGTCTCTAGGTCTGAAGTGGGTCTCTTGTAGACAGCATATATATGGGTCTTGTTTTTGTATCCATTCAGGCAGCCTGTGTCTTTTGGTGGGAGCATTTAATCCATTTACATTCAAGGTAATTATCGATATGTATGTTCCTATTCCCATTTTCTTAAATGTTTTGGGTTTGTTATTGTAGGTGTTTTCCTTCTCTTGTGTTTCTTGCCTAGAGAAGTTCCTTTAGCATTTGTTGTAAAGCTGGTTTGGTAGTGCTGAACTCTCTCAGCTTTTGCTTGTCTGTAAAGGTTTTAATTTCTCCATCACATTTGAATGAGATCCTTGCTGGGTAGAGTAATCTTGGTTGTAGGTTCTTCTCCTTCATGACTTTAAGTATATCCTGCCACTCCCTTCTGGCTTGCAGAGTTTCTGCTGAAAGATCAGATGTTAACCTTATGGGGATTCCCTTGTGTGTTATTTGTTTTTTTTCCCTTGCTGCCTTTAATATGTTTTCCTTATATTTAATTTTTGACAGTTTGATTAATATGTGTCTTGGCGTGTTTCTCCTTGGGTTTATCCTGTATGGGACTCTCTGTGCTTCCAGGACTTGATTAACCATTTCCTTTCCCATATTAGGGAAGTTTTCAACTATAATCTCTTCAAATATTTTCTCAGTCCCTTTCTTTTTCTCTTCTTCTTCTGGGACCCCTATAATTCGAATGTTGGTGCGTTTAATGCTGTCCCAGAGGTCTCTGAGACTGTCCTCAGTTCTTTTCATTCTTTTTTCTTTATCCTGCTCTGCAGTAGTTATTTCCACCATTTTATCTTCCAGGTCACTTATCCTTTCTTCTGCCTCAGTTATTCTGCTATTGATCCCATCTAGAGTATTTTTAATTTCATTTATTGTGTTTTTCATCATTGCTTGATTCCTCTTTAGTTCTTCTACGTCCTTGTTAAATGCTTCTTGCATTTTGTCTATTCTATTTCCAAGATTTTGGATCATCCTTACTATCATTATTCTGAATTCTTTTTCAGGTAGACTACCTATTTCCTCTTCATTTGTTAAGTCTAGTGTGTTTTGACCCTGCTCCTTCATCTGCTGTGTGTTTTTCTGTCGTCTCATTTTGCTTATCTTACTGTGTTTGGGGTCTCCTTATCACAGGTTGCAGGTTTGTAGTTCCCGTTGTTTTTGGTATCTGTCCCCAGTGGCTAAGGTTGGTTCAGTGGGTTGTGTAGGCTTCCTGGTGGAGGGAACTAGTGCCTGAGCTCTGGTGGATGAGGCTGGATCTTGTCTTTCTGGTGGGCACGTCCACGTCTGGTGGTGTATTTTGGGGTGTCTGTGGCCTTATTATGATTTTAGGCAGCCTCTCTGCTAATGGATGAGGCTGTGTTCCTGTCTTGCTAGTTGTTTGGCATAGGGTGTTCAGCACTGTAGCTTGCTGGTCATTGAGTGATGCTGGGTCTTGATGTTGAGATGGAGATCTCTGAGAGATTTTTGCCGTTTGGTATTACGTGGAGCTGGGAGGTCTCTTGTGGACCAGTGTCCTGAAGTTGGCTCTCCCACCTCCGAGGTACGGCCCTGATGCCTGGCTGAAGCACCAAGAGCCTTTCGTCCACACGGCTCAGAGTAAAAGGGAGAAAAAATAGAAAGAAAGAAAGAAAGAAAGGAAGGAAGGAAGGAAGGAGGAAGGAAGGAAGGAAGGAAGGAAGGAAAGAAAGAAAGAAAGAAAGGAAAGAAAGGAAGAAGCTATAATATAGTGAAGTAAAATAAAGCTATTGTAAAGCAAAGCTATACAGACAAAATCTCCCCCAGAAGCATATACATATACACTCACAAAAAAAAAAGGAAAAGGGGAAAAATTAATATATCCTGCTCCCAAAGTCCACCTCCTGAATTTGGGATGATTCGTTGTCTATTCAGGTATTCAACAGATGCAGGCACATCAAGTTGTTTGTGGAGTTTTAATCCGCTTCTTCTGAGGCTGCTGGGACAGATTTCCCCTCCTCTTCTCTGTTCGCACAGCTCCTGGGGATCAGCTTTGGATTTGGACCCGCCTCTGCGTGTAGGTCGCCTGAGGGCGTCTGTTCCCCGCCCAGACAGGACGGGGTTAAAGGAGCAGCTGCTTCGGGGACTCTGGCTCACCCAGGCCACGGGGAGGGAGGGGTACGGAGGAGGCGGGGCGAGCCTGCGGCATCAGAGGCCGGCGTGACGTTGCAGCAGCCTGAGGCGCGCAGTGCGTTCTCCCGGGGGATGTTGTCCCTGGATCACGGGACCCTGGCAGTGGCGGGCTGCACGGGCTCCCGGGAGGGGCGGTGTGGAGAGTGACCTGTGCTCGCACACAGGCTTCTTGGAGGCGGCAGCAGCAGCCCCAGCGTCTCACGCCCGTCTCTGGGGTCCGCGCTGATAGCCGCGGCTCGCGCCAGTCTCTGGAGTTCGTTTAGGCGGCGCTCTGAATCCCCTCTCCTTGCGCGCCGCGAAACAAAGAGGCAAGAAAAAGTCTCTTGCCTCTTCGGCAGCTGCAGACTTTTTCCCGGTCTCCCTCCCAGCCAGCTGTGGTGCGCTAACCCCTTCAGGTTGTGTTCACGCCGCCAACCCCAGTCCTCTCCCTGCGATCCGACCGAAGCCCGAGCCTCCGCTCCCAGCCCCGCCCGCCCCGGCGGCGGAGCAGACAAGCCTCTCGGGCTGGTGAGTGCTGGTCGGCGCCGAGCCTCTGTGCGGGAGTCTCTCCGTTTTTCCCTCTGCGCCCCTGTTGCTATGGGATCCGCGCTGTTAGCTGCGGCTCGCGCCCGTCTCTGAAGTTTGTTTAGGCGGCGCTCTGAATCCCCTCTCCTCGCGCACCAGGAAACAGGGAAGAAAAAGTCTCTTGCCTCTTCGGCAGCTGCAGACTTTTTCCCGGACTCCCTCCCGGCTAGCTGTGGTGCACTAACCCCTTCAGGCTGTGTTCACGCCGCCAACCCCAGTCCTCTCCCTGCGACCGAAGCCCGAGCCTCAGCTCCCAGCCCCGCCCGCCCCGGCGGCTGAGCAGACAAGCCTCTCGGGCTGGTGAGTGCTGGTCAGCGCCGAGCCTCCGTGTGGGAAGTGCGGGAATCTCTCCGCTTTGCCCTCCGCACCTCTGTGGCTGCGCTCTCCTCCGTGGCTCCGAAGCTTCCCCCCTCTGCCACCCGCAGTCTCTGCCCGAGAAGGGGCTCCTAGTGCGTGGAAATCTTTCCTCCTTCACAGCTCCCTCCCACTGGTGCAGGTGCCGTCCCTATTCTTTTGTCTCTGTTATTTCCTTTTTCTTTTGCCCTACCCAAGTACGGGGGGAGTTTCTTGCCTTTTGGGAGGTCTGACGTTTTCTGCCAGCGTTCAGTGGGTGTTCTATAGGAGCAGTTCCACGTGTAGATGTATTTCTACTGTATCTGTGGGAAGGAAGGTGATCTCCGCGTCTCACTCTTCCGCCATCTTCTCTCCTCTGTCTCCCTTTTATTTCTTTTTCTTCTCTGATTTCCATGGCTAGGACTTCCAAAACTATGTTGAATAACAGTGGTGAGAGTGGACATCCTTGTCTTTTTCCTGATCTTAGAGGAAATGGTTTCAGTTTTTCACCACTGAGAGTGATGTTTGCTATGGGTTTGTTGTATATGGCCTTTATTATGTTGAGGTAGGTTCCCTCCATGCCCACTTTCTGGAGAGTTTTTACCATAAATGGGTGTTGAATTTTGTCAAAAGCTTTTTCTGCATCTATTGAGATGATCATATGGTTTTTATTCTTCAGTTTGTTAATATGGTGTAACACATTGATTGATGTGCATATATTGAAGAATCCTTGCATCCCTAAGATAAATCCCACTTGATCATTTTGTATGATCCTTTTAATGTGCTTTTGGATTCTGTTTGCTAGTATTTTTTTGAGGATTTTTTCATCTATGTTCATCAGTGATAGTGGTCTGTAATTTTCTTTTTTTGTAGTATCTTTGTCTGGTTTTGGTATCAGGGTGATGGTGGCCTCATAGAATGAGTTTGGGAGTGTTCCTTCCTCTGCAATTTCTTGGAAGAGTTTGAGAAGGATGGGTGTTAGCTCTTCTCTAAATGTTTGATAGAATTCACCTGTGAAGCCATCTGGTCCTGGACTTTTGTTTGTTGGAAGATTTTTAATCACAGTTTCAATTTCATTACTTGTGATTGGTCTGTTCATATTTTCTATTTCTTCCTGGTTCAGTCTTGGAAGGTTATACCTTTCTAAGAATTTGTCCATTTCTTCCAGGTTGTCCATTTTATTGGCATAGAGTTGCTTGTAGTAGTCTCTTTTGGTGCTTTGTATTTCTGCAGTGTCTGTTGTAACTTCTCCTTTTTCATTTCTAATTTATTGATTTGAGTCCTCTCCCCCTTTTTCTTGATGAGTCTGGCTATGGCTTATCAATTTTGTTTATCTTCTCAAAGAACCAGCTTTTTAATTTTATTGATCTTTGCTCTTGTTTTCTTTATTTTTATTTCATTTATTTCTGCTCTGATCTTTATGATTTCTTTCCTTCTACTAACTTTGGGTTTTGTTTCTTCATCTTTCTCTAGTTCCTTTTAGGTGTAAGGTTAGATTGTTTATTTGAGATTTTTCTTGTTTCTTGAAGTAGGCTTGTATTGCTATATACTTCCCTCTTAGAACGGCTTTTGCTGCATCCCATAGGTTTTGGATTGTCGTGTTTTCATTGTCATTTGTCTCTAGGTATTTTTTGATTTCCTCTTTGATTTCTTCAGTGATATCTTGGTTACTTAGTAACGTATTGTTTAGCTTCCATGTGTTTGTGTTATTTACGTTTTTTTCCCTGTAATTGATTTCTAATCTCATAGCGTTGTGGTCTGAAAAGATGCTTGATATGTTTTCAATTTTCTTATATTTACTGAGGCTTGATTTGTGACCCAAGATGTGAGGTATCCTGGAGAATGTTCCATGCACACTTGAGAATAAAGTGTAATCTGCTGTTTTTGGATGGAATGTTCTATAAATATCAATTAAATCTATCTGGTCTATTGTGTCATATAATGCTTGTGTTTCCTTAGTAATTTTCATTTTGGATGATCTGTCCATTGGTGTAAGTGAGGTGTTAAAGTCCCCCCACTATTATTGTGTTACTGTCGATTTCCTCTTTTATAGATGTTATCAGTTGCCTTATGTATTAAGGTGCTCCTATGTTGGGAGCCTATATATTTATAATTGTTACATCTTCTTCTTGGATTGATCCCTTCATCATTGCGTAGTGTCCTTCCTTATCTCTTGTAACATTCTTTATTTTAAAGTTTATTTTATCTGATATGAATATTGCTACTCCAGCTTTCGTTTCATTTCCATTTGCATGGCATATCTTTTTCCATCCCCTCACTTTCAGTCTGTATGTGTCCCTAGGTCTGAAGTGGGTCTCTGTAGACAGCATACATATGGGTCTTGTTTTTGTATCCATTCAGCGAGCCTGTGTATTTTGGTTGGAGCATTTAATCCATTCACGTTTAAGGTAATTATTGATATGTATGTTCCTATTACCATTTTCTTAATTGTTTTGGGTTTGTTTTTCTAGGTCCTTTACTTCTCTTGTGTTTCCCACTTAGAGAAATTCCTTTAGCATTTGTTGTACAGCTGCTTTGGTGGTGCTTAATTCTCTTAGTTTTTGCTTGCCTGTAAAACTTTTGATTTCTCCATCGAATCTGAATAAGATCCTTGCCGGGTAGAGTAATCTTGGTTGTAGGTTCTTCCCTTTCATCACTTTAAATGTGTCATGCCACTCCCTTCTGGCTTGTAGAGTTTTTGCTGAGAAATCAGCTGTTAACCTTATGGGAGTTCCCTTGTATGTTATTTGTCGTTTTTCCCTTGCTGCTTTCAATAGTTTTTCTTTGTCTTTAGTTTTTGCCAGTTTGATTACTTTGTGTCTCGGTGTGTTTCTCCTTGGGTTTATCCTGTATGGGACTCTGTGCATTTCCTGGACTTGGGTGGCTATTTCCTTTCCCATGTCAGGGAAGTTTTCGACTATAATCTCTTCAAATATTTTCTCGGGTCCTCTCTCTCTCTCTTCTCCTTCTGGGACCCCTATAATGTGAATGTTGTTTAATGTTGTCCCAGAGGTCTCTTAGGCTGTCTTCATTTCTTTTCATTCTTTTTTCTTTATTCTGTTCCACAGCAGTGAATTCCACCATTCTGTCTTCCAGGTCACTTATCCATTCTTCTGCCTCAGTTTTTCTGCTATTGATTCCTTCTAGTGTATTTTTCATTTCAGTTATTGTATTGTTCATCTCTGTTTGTTTGTTCTTTAATTCTTCTAGGTCTTCGTTAAACATTTCTTGCATCTTCTCGATCCTTGCCTCCATTCTTTTTCCAAGGTCCTGGATCATCTTCACTCTCATTATTCTGAATTCTTTTTCAGGAAGTTTGCCTATCTCCACTTCATTTAGTTGTTTTTCTGGGGTTTTATCTTGTTCCTTCATCTGGTACATAGCTCTCTGCCTTTTCATCTTGTCCATCTTTCTGTGAATGTGGTTTTCGTTCCACAGGCTGCAGGATTGTAGTTATTCTTACTTCTCCTCTCTGCCCTCTGGTGGATGAGGCTATCTACGAGGCTTGAGCAAGTTTCCTGATGGGAGGGACTGGTGGTGGGTAGAGCTGGCTGTTGCTCTGGTGAGCAGAGCTCAGTAAAACTTTAATCTGCTTGTCTGCTGATGGGTCAGGCTGGGTTCTCTCCCTGTTGGTTATTTGGCCTGAGGCAACCCAATACTGGAGCCTACCCGGCTCTTTGGTGGGGCTGATGGTGGACTCTGGGAAGGCTCACACCAAGCAGTACTTCCCAGAATCTCTGTCACCAGTGTCCTTGTCCTCTCAGTGAGACACAGCCACCCCCTGCCTCTGCAGGAGACCCTCCAACACTAGCAGGTAGGTCTGGTCCAGTCTCCTATGGGGTCATGGCTCCTTCCCCTGGGTCCCGGTGTGCACACTACTTTGTGTGTGCCTTCCAAGAGTGGAGTCTCTGTTTCCCCCAGTCCTGTTGAAGTCCTGCAATCAAATTCTGCTAGCCTTCAAAGTCTGATTCTCTAAGAATTCCTCCTCCCGTTGCCGGACCCCCAGGTTGGGAAGCCTGACATGGGGCTCAGAACCTTCACTCCAGTGGGTGGACTTCTGTGGTATAAGTGTTCGCCAGTTTGTGAGTCACCCACCTAGCAGTTATGGGATTTGATTTTATTGTGATTGTGCCCCTCTTACCGTCTCATTGTGGCTTCTCCTTTGTCTTTGGATGTGGGGTATCTTTTTTGGTGAGTTCCAATGTCTTCCTGTCGATGATTGTTCAGCAGTTAATTGTGATTCTGGTGCTCTTGCAAGAGGGAGTGAGAGCACGTCCTTCTACTCTGCCATCTTGAACCAATGTCCCCTTATCATTGATTCTTAATCACTCTTTTCTGAGTGTACATTTCTCAATCCCATGTAGAGCTGAGTGAAATATAACCCTTGCCAGAAGAGTATCAGATCCTGGAGCTTGAGAATATTGCCATGAGCTTTGTTTTTTAAAAGCTTAAGGCCCTGTTTCAATGATCTTTGAGAGATCAAATCTTTGGCTTCCTTTTAATCTAGTCATTGGATTGAAATTGAGTAAAGAGCATCACAGAACCATATGCAGAAACAGATTTCCATTTTTTCTAACTGGTCTAATTTCAACTGAAAATTATTAAAGTAAGAGATGAATGGGTCATGGTCAAGGATCCAGAACATTTCAATTGGTTTCTTGATCTCTGAAGCTCCAGCTCTGACATTGCTACTCACTGACGTTTTTCCGCCCCTCTTCTGCCTGGTCCAAGGAAGCAGCAGTCTCAGTGGAGGGAAAGGGCACATAAGGGCCTTGCAGCCTGTCAGATCTCGCTATGTTTTTATGATCACTGTAAGCTGAGGCAAGTAGCTGAACATTTCTGAGTTTTCGTTCCTCATTTGTAAAATAAGTTTTATACAGTCATTCAATAGATTATTGAGTATCTAACAGGCACTGTTGTGACAGCCACCATTTTACTAAGCACTCATTATGTGCTTATAGAGTACTGCGCAAGTACATTATCTGACTCAAGCCTCCAAACAACTCTGAAGAAATAATAATAATAATATAATTACAGTAGTGGTTAACCCTTACTGAGCGTGCTCTATTTGCCAGTCACAGTGCTAAAAATTTTATGTAAATTAATTTAGACCTGATAATAATCCAGTGAGGACAGTGTTGCTTCCTGCATTTTCAGAGGTGAAACTGAGTTTCAGAGTGATGAAATTGGTTGCCTTTTATGAGTCATACAACTCCTAAGAGGCTGCAGTAGGATTCAAACCCAGGCAGCTCAACTCCAAAGCCTGTGCTTTTAACCACAATGATATTCCATACAAATTTATTATCATAAATACTGTTATATTTCTTAGGATAATAGTAGATTTAATAGAAACAGGTTTTATTCTCTGGGATCTCACACCTTGCAGGAAGAAAGTAATGGTGAGTGTCTAGACTCGCTTTATCCAATCACTGTATGCAGTAGCTAGATAATGTTTCTTAAAAAGCTGGTATCACTTTTTACGTAGAGTTTCCCTCCAGGAGTGGAACAGGCTGGGATGAGCATCACCTTATGGGAGGCCCAGAGTAGAAAACCTGAGGGATGTTGAGGAAGAGGTGTTCGTCTCATTAGTCACAGTTACCTTGTGTGATTCTGATGAAACCAAGAAGATTATGTAAAACCTTATACCAGGCAAGCAGAAGAGAGACAGGCAATCCATTCTGAGAGAGAAAACCCCCACAAAATATGGAAAACGCTATATGTACAAAAGTGTTCATTAATATATTTTTTATAACTGTAAAACAAAACTGGAAGCAACTTAAATGCCTAACTAATAGGGAAATGATTGTCAACTATGGTCCATTGACATTATGGGGTATTTTGCAGCTGTGTATTTATTTATTTTAATGTTTTGCTTTTGCAAAAGTTATATCTGCAGTACTTTGAAAAGAAGAAAATCATCTGTGATTTGACCACCCTGTGATAACCATGATTAAGGTTTGGTTTATTTCTTTCCAAGTTACGTTTATTTCACTTACAATGCAGTGGCCATTATTAGGAATAGTTACAAAGATAAGACAGCAAAATTTCTAAATGAATACTATAATAAGTAAATTAAAAAGGTTGTTTTTACAAATATGAGAATAAATAAATAGATAGGAAAAAAGATTGGAAAGAGCTGGACTAAACATTCTAATGGGAGTTATTGTAGGGTGTGGGCTTATGGGTGTTTTTTATTTTTGCTATTTTCTTCATTGTGTTATGGGTCAACAGTGCACACTCTCAAGAGCTCTTGGGTGTTAAATTAGTAAAATCTATACTTAATGAATAAGGTCAGACTTAGGCAGATGTCTCCTCTAAATCCTTGCTTCTCAAAGTGTGATTCTCTAGCAACATCAGCATCACCTGGTATTTTATTAGAAATACAGTCCCCAGCCCAGACCAACTGTTAGAATATGAGTTTGACAAAATCCCCAGGGGATCCTTGTTGACATTAAAGTTTGACAGGCATTGCTCTAAATGACAGGCTTTCTCATTTGGGGAAGAGCAGAGTTTGATGATAGCTTAACCAAAGTATTAATAAATCTAAACATAATGTGCTAATAGGAGAGGGTTGATTGGAACATTGGCAAATGGAAGTGGGGCAGAGTTTGAAAATTTATTTGACACTGTTGAGGGGTGAGAGAGTCAACTTGGGGACCCCGGCAAGAGTCACTAGGGAGCTGAGACTTCATGTAGATTACCAAGTGCTTGCCCGGCTCTCCAGGGTATGAGTAAGCTGTCCCTGTAGCTTCTCCACTGCCCTTTCTTTGGCTCTGTCTTCCCAGATACCTCTTGACTATTCTTTGGTTTTCCTTCTAGCTTTCCTTCAGAAAGAAATGGCCCTTGTCATGTGTCTAAGAGAGATCTAGTCTTTTGGGTAGTTCTGTACTTATTAAAATATAAATAATTGCCATCTCTTCATGCATGAGTATCCAGTCTGTGGATTTATTTCTAACAACTAATATTACATCAGCATCATTGTGAATTTGTAAATCTGGCATGCTTTTGGTTTATAAATGTCCATGTAACAGAGACTGATAAATTTTAAGGGATTGCTAATAAAATTACCAATAAAATTCTAGAGGGTTAAAACCACCTAGAGATGCTGTTCCCTGGAGGACCTGTCTGGGTGGCCAGGAACCTCCTTAGGGGAATGTAGATGTCTCTCTTGGCAACCACATTAACTTTTGTAATTGATTTTTTTTTAATTGAAATAAAAAAGGATACTAAATGGGAAGGAAAGTATCCTAGAGTTTTGTTATTCAAGGAATCCTAACTTATTTGGCCCATTGTAGCCCAAAGAGTACTTCTCAATTATTGATTTTTCCTTTCTTCAGTGTTAGTTTTTGAAAGTATTTTAGGAACATTGAACTTGGTGTTTCTGTGACACCTCAGAAGTTAACGTGGCTCAATGTTTTCCTTTTAGAATGAGATCTTTTTTTCTAACATTTTACATGGTGTCCTCAGAGAAGATCATGCCCTGGTATCTAGAGCCGTCTCCATGAAGGTGGAAAATTTCACAGAAACCAATGAAATAAACGAGCTCTTTGACCTATTTACTTACAACAAGGTAAAATCAGTTACACATTTACATTTGTTATGCACTCTTGCAGAAAGCTACATAAAATGGATTCTAAGGGTCCTAGACTAATGTACTACTACACAACTTTGGTACAAAAACCTTAATATTATTCAGTAGATGGATTTCAGAAAACGTGGTTAGATCAGCTCTTATCTAGTAAATATTAATCAACTACGATAGGTGCTCAGTATCATCTACCTTTATTAATATAGACTTAGCTTGCTACTTTTAAGGTGAACCCTTCTGCTTGGTGGAAATTTGTTCTTGTATCGACTGAAAGAAGAACACACAACATAAAAGTTGTGAGTTAAGTTTTATTCAGGAATCTTACTGAGGACTATAGCCCAGGAGACAGCCTCCCAGAGTGCTCTGAGAAACTACTCCAAAGAGGTAAGGGAGGGGCCAGGATATATCTGAACTTTTTTGCTGGGAAAAACATGCAGTCAAGCATAAAAAGATTACTGCTAGTCACAAGGAACAGACATCTCAAGTTAATAATTTTAGTGCTTTTCTGTACATGGAAAAATGTAAGAATCTGGGGTCATTGAAATTTTTCCTTACATATGCATCTTAACTATCTAGGGGCCAGTATATTCAAAGCACAGAATGCTTCCTGTTTTTCTCCATCCTGAATTCCCCCCAGGGTGCCCTCTCAGTGGGCATCTGCAGTGGCTAATGGCTGATCCTTGTAGAACTGGAATGGCAGGCAACATTTTTTTCTTTACACTTGCCGTATGAGTATCTCAGTTTAAAAACTATTCTGCACCCTGAACTCTTTATATGTAGGACATTTTCTCATCTTTTACCTATTAATTAGTGACAATCTCCTATTTTATTAGCACATTTGGGGATAACCCAGACATTCAACTAAAGTGCGCAATGCAAAAAGGAGCACAGCCCAGAATCTTGCTTATCAGAATGGAATGCGTCAATATTTAGATACCGAATTTTGTTTAAATAATGGACAGCTTTTTATGTCTTAGGGAGCGTCTCTGGCCCGGATGCTTTCTAGTTTCTTGAATGAGAAAATATTTATCAGCGCACTTAAGGTGAGTTTACAAAATTGTTTTTACCTGGAAAATAGTAAATATAAATTGCTTTGGCATGTTATTTATCTTAACCTTAACTTTTCTATTTTAACAGTCATATTTGGAGACATTTTCTTACTCAAATGCTGAGCAAGATGATCTATGGAGGCACTTTCAAATGGTAATTCTCTCATTTCCTGCCATGTTTTTGCTGAGTTGTTTTGTAAGATCGGGAGGCCATGTGTGTATGGTGATGCCACAGGAAAACCATCTTTCCTTGTTTGTGACACTCCTTTAAGTCAGGGGTTGCTTCTTTAGTCTTTACCACTATATTCCCAATGCCCAGAAGAGAGCCTGCATATGTTAGATCCATAAAAAATGTGTTCAGTGAATGAATGAATGAGTGAATGAATGAACTAAGGAAGGAACCATTCATATATAGAGAGTTGAACAGAATTAAATTTGGTCCAGAATATCACCCACTGGAATTATTGTACTATATAAATGAGGAAGAGAGTAGCTATGTAGTTTCTTTTAGGAGATTGCTACCTCAAAAGATTTTGATGATAAATATCTGCTTTTGTGATGATTTTTTTTAAAACAGGCCATAGATGACCAGAGTAAAATTCTTTTGCCAGCAACAGTAAAAAGCATCATGGACAGTTGGACACACCAGAGTGGTTTTCCAGTTATCACCTTAAATGTATCTACTGGCGTCATGAAACAGGAGCCATTTTATCTTGGAAAGGTTAAAAATCAGACCCTTCTAACCCACAGGTAGGTAGATTTGCTCCTCTATCTTCACCTTCCCTGGGATTGAGCTCTGATCAAATGGAAACCAGCCTGTGGGTGAGGAAGCATAACCCCTACTGGATACACACCCTTCCATGAGGTGATTCTGGGATGGTGACTGAGTGCTCCATGCAGGATGTCGCTGGCGTGCTAGGATGGGGCAGAGCCCCTCATGTGCTGAGCAAGGCCAGAGACCTTCATTTAGGGATTCAAGCAGTGCCCCTCCCCTGGGATATAGGGCCACACCCATGACCAAAGCTTTGGGTGTTATGCATTCTCTTCTGTCCTTTAGACAGAAGTCATGAATTAGTCGGAATTCTGTGTGAAAGGCAATAAAATAGAGCCTGAAAAGCCTCCTGTTAGTTAAGAAGAAAGGGGATCCTGTTGCAATGTTGTCTTCCCTTCCCTAGAAACGGAACTGAATGGTGACTGTATCCTTGAGGAATAATTCTGTGCATGTCTGCCCATGCACTTATCTGTGCTTCTGTAGCCATACCTAAAATGTTAGAATTATAGATCCCAAATTCAAACCTTAGGTAAGTCTTATTCAAAATCTCTGAGTTTCAGTTGCCTTATCTATAAAGTAAATGTAATAACATATATCCCAGGGGATTGTTGTAGAAGTGAAATGGAATAATAAATATAAAGTGGCTTAACATTCATCACTTTCTCCTTCCCTTTCCTCCTCTTTCTTGTTAGATAATTTTCAACTTTAAAAAAAAAATACATTTATTTATTTATTTTTGGCTGTGTTGTGTCTTTGTTGCTGCACGTGGGCTTTCTCTAGTTTTGGTGAGAGGGGGCTACTCTTTGTTGCATTTTGCGGGCTTCTCATTGATGTGGCTTCTCGTTGCAGAGCACAGGCTCTAGGCTCGTGGGCTTCAGTAGTTGTGGCATGTGGGCTCCGTAGCTGTGGCTCGCAGGCTCTAGAGCGCAGGCTGAGTAGTTGTGGCGCATGGCTTAGTTGTTCCACGGCATGGGGGATCTTCCTGGACCAGGGCTCAAACCCGTGTCCCCTGCATTGGCAGGTGGATTCTTAACCACTACGCCACCAGGGAAGCCCTTCCAACTGTTTTTGATAAAAGTTTTGATCCTCAGATCTCATTATATTAAGTATCAGCACAAATAAGTAATTAATTTTCATATATCACCACCAAAATTTTCAAGTTGTCCTACTCTTTCTTTAAAACCCCAGGGGAGGGAACAGGAGACATGCAATTCCCTTCTCCCTGTGATACTTCATGACTTGTGAGAAGAGGTGGCCTTAGCTATCACATAAGCAGAGACCCTCAGTTCAAAGTCTGAGAAACCAGACTTGTGAGCGTTTGAGCAAGATTGGAAATATTGCCCAAATTCCAAGTAGTGTGTCTCTTCAGATGACTAATGTCCTCCCTGTGGTCAGCGACTTCAACAATGTCATGTCCACCAATGTGGGAAGAATGCCAGCATTCAGTTAATATGAGTAATCTGGCTTATTTTTGTTGAACACTTTTCAGACAAGGAGAAAGCTTGAGGTGGAGAAGCATTTTGAAATGTTTGTCAAGCATTTTCTTCTTAACTGATTATTCAACTCTCTTGGCACAGATAGCTTTGGGTCTGTCTGTAGCATTTGAATGACCCCTGAGTAAGGCCAGGTGGCTGTAATTTAATATAAACAGGCCTTGAAAGTTTCAAATACAGGAGAGTCTTAGTAGCTACCTTAAGTTATAAAAAGAAGCAAATCTATAAGACATAACAAGAGAGTAAACAAATAGCCAAAGCAAAACTGACTTGTGAAACAACAGTGAATAATTCTAAGAGCAAAGTCCTGCATATCCACAGGGAATGACCAAAGAATTTGAGTTCTGTTATTTTATCATCTTATTTAATATTGGCTCAGAGCTGATATTCTTACGTGTGAACATTAACTGAATTTTTAATTTTTTTCCAAAAAGTGACACGTGGATTGTACCTATTCTTTGGATAAAAAATGGAACTACACAGTCTTTAGTCTGGCTAGATAAAAGCAGCAGTAAGTAACAAATTTTTAAAAATATCTTCACATATATATGCAAATATATATACGTGTATGTATATATATGTGTGTGTAAACATATATATATATAAAGGCAGAGACTAAAATGTTGAAATGTCTATCTTTTGAAAAGCTATCTTGTTTAAAACTAAAATATTGTATCATTCTTGTTGAACATAGAGCTTTAAAGAAAAGTTTCTAATCAAAAGCCATTATATGTGAAAAAATATAATTATGTGGTAAGATCAATACATATTTTACAATATCTTTACTTTTTGTTTTATTGGACTTAGTGTTTAGAATTAAGAGGGTGTAGTACAGACATGTAGTAAAATATTTTTAAAATGTACCATTTCAAACTTTTCACCTGTTTCTTTGTAGAAGTATTCCCTGAAATGCAGGTTTCAGATTCTGATCATGACTGGGTGATTTTAAATTTGAATATGACTGGATATTATAGAGTTAACTATGATAAATTTGGTTGGAAGAAATTAAATCAACAGCTTGAAAAAGATCCTAAGGTAAGGTTATTTTTTTTACACCTTTTATTAAATATCATTAATATTGCACTCTCTAGCCTTTAGAGGTTGAGCTTTCATTAACCTGTCTGGTGGGAACCTGACCCCCTGTTGCCAACCCTCACCCCAAGGCATACTGGATTTTTTTTTCTTATTCTTAGAAGGGAGAGGTTTTGGTTGAATGCATCGTGTTTTTGAACATTAATCTCACTTTTCCACAATAATTTTACCTTTCTAGGTAAAAAAATCAGAAGAATTTCCTATTAACCATTAACTTTGTGATCTTAGGCAAGTTAAATGTTCTGCTTCAATTTCTTCACTTTAAAATGGGAATAATATCATATCTTTCTTATTCCTTACGAGGATTAGAGATGATGTAAGTAAACATATACTTAAAATTTCAAAGCCCATAATAGGTGCCAGTACGTATATGCTGGAAAATGTTAATTTTCTAAAAACTGTATTTTCACCCTCCCTCAAAGGAGAGAATTTAATTCACAAGCTATCAGTAATAATCCAATATTGCTTTAAGTTGTAAAACAACTGTAAATTATTATGCAATATAGAAATATTAAAACATTGGCTAGCTCTTATCAGTCAGATTTTAATTGGTTGAATTAAACCAAATCTCCATTGGTGGAGATGGATGCTGGCTTAGAGGTCTATAGAGTTGGCTCTGCTGTGAAATCTTGGGCTGTTCATTTAGTCTCTATTCATAAAACTAGAGAGTTGAACTAAAAGATATCTTAGGTGTCTCTCTCTTCGAAAGTTCTGTGAGTCACACAGCAGCCTCTCTGGCAGGAGAGGCAGTGCACAGTATACTGGTCCAGAGCTCGGGTTCTGGGTCAGGTAGACTTGTGTTCTTATTTTTGTTCATCATGTACCAGATGTGTGACCTTGGGCCTCTTGTTTGCCCAGTGATGCCTTGGGTTCCTTATCAGTATAATAATGGGTGTAATAGACCTTAAAAGGTTGTTGTGAAGATTAAATAAGGTGATGTGTGTATTATGTTTAACAGAGGCCTGACACAGTTCGGGCATTCAGAACATGATCAGTAATTTTAAAAAATTATCATTGGTCTTTTGAATAAAGGTACAAAAAACAGTTATAATAATACTTTATTAAAAAATCTTTTTCAGAGTAGCTAAATTCTTTTTAATTTCTAAGGGCAGTCTTAGCCATGGAAGCACTAGGTCATGCCATTATAGCTATGATTTCTTGAAACCCGTGTAGATTTACTTATTGAAAAACCGGGGTCAATTATTCCTACAACATAATTGCTGAGCAAATAAAACATTTCTATTATTAATATTAATCTAGAAAATGTAAGTGTTATTATTACTGCCAGAAAAGATATGCGACTACAACAAAGGAGAGAATTAAGCTTGGCTTGTTCAGATGCTTAAAGGGATGTTGTGAAGATATATTTTCTGGGACCACACATATGAACATACTGGGGGGGTATTGAAGGACTGCTGTAGGAAACTTTGGGCACCCTTAGGACACAAGCTGAGACAGAGACCTGTGGCCTAACAACGCCAGGGAGCTCAAACCGAAGCCTGAGGAGTTAGGTTGGCAGTTGACTCCTGCCTTTTCATGATTCAAAGGGCTCTGTTGGTGGTATTGTCAAATTAGTAAACTCTTGAGAAGAGAGATACCATTGAAAAAGAGTACCTCACTATTGCCAAAATAGTGCTAAGTAATATTCTTTAAGGCTTCCTATGCCAAAAAGTCCCCTGACAACAATTTGGACATTGTGATACAATTTAATGTATACTTTCTGTTTTGGAGAGGCCCTTTAAACTTGGCTTCCTGTTTTATTTTTTAACATGCTGTTTTTCACAGAGTATTTTGGCAAAACTCTCAGCCATATTTAAGCCTTATGATTGATGTCCAGAGGGATCACTTATCAAAAGCAGATGTATAATGAATAAATTTTGGGGACTATCCTTAGAAATGATCATTTCTCTGTACATAATTCACATGAAAGTGCTTTGTAAGCAGCAGTGATCTTTAAATGTTGTTATTATTTTGAAAATGATTTTTTCACTAACAATGTTCTCATCTTTTCCTGAACATTTTTGGATCTCATTTGCAGGCTATTCCTGTTATTCACAGACTTCAGTTGGTTGATGATGCCTTTTCCTTGTCTAAGTGAGTATATTTTCTTCTTTCATCATTTTAGCGTGTACCTTGAGAAATTTATAAAAATAATAACCTCATCACTATGAACTTGGTTCTTTAGTATACACAGGCCCTAACTTATTAAGATTAGGATCAAATTCTGTGGTTATTGTGGAATTTATGATATAAAAGTTGCTAGAATATGCAACAACATGGATGAACATTGAGGACATTAAGCTACGTGAAATAAGCCAGGCACAGAAAGACAAATACTGTATGTTTCCATTTACATGAGGTACTTAAAATCAGAGAGACAGAAAGACTGGTGGTTGCCAAGGGCTGGTGCAGGAGGGTGGGAGGGGGGAATGGGGAGATATTGTTTAATGGGTATAGAGTTTCAGTTTCACAAGATGAAAAGAATTATGGAGATGGATAGTGATGATGGTTGCACAACATTATGAATGTATTTTTAAAAAATTTTTATTGGCGTACAGTTGATTTACAAGGTTGTGTTAGTTTCTGCTGTACAGCAAAGTGCATCAGTTATACATATGAATGTATTTAATACTAGCGAACCATACACTTTAAAACGGTTAAGAAGACAAATGTTATGTGTATTTTGCAACAATAAAAAAAATTAGAAAAAAAGGCAATTCAGAAAAGTCATTATCAGGATAAGAGCAATAACATCCACTACTATTAGAAATGAAAGCCACAGAAAACAATGTTTTTTACAACAATTTGACAAGAAGGAATATGTTCTTTCTCAAGTCAAAACTTGGTAGTTAATTATATGAAAATCGTATATTTTCAATCAAATTAGCTTTGGTATAATAAGGTTTAAACTGATTATGGAGAAACTTTGAAAGACTCTTAAAGGAGCAGCAAAGAAAATTCAGTGTTTTAAAAGGAAGCCCTGAGGGGAAGAGGATGGGGGGATAGATTGGGAGTTTGGGATTGACATGTACACACTGCTGTATTTAAAATAAAACGCCTGGGACTTCCCTGGTGACGCAGTGGTTAAGAATCCGCCTGCCCATGCAGGGGACACGGCTTCGATCCTGGTCCAGGAAGATCCCACATGCCGCGGAGCAACTAAGCCCGTGCGCCACAGCTGCTGAGCCTGCGCTCTAGAGCCCTTGAGCCACAACTACTGAGCCCGTGTGCCACAATTACGGATCCTGCACACCTAGAGCCTGTGCTCCGCAACAAGAGAAGCCACCGCAATGAGAAGCCCGCACAACACAAGGAAGAGTAGCCCCTGCTCGCCACAACTAGAGAAAGCCTGCGTGCAGCAATGAAGACCCAACACAGCCAAAAATAAAATAAATAAATTTGTAAAAATAAATAAATAAAATAAAATGCCTTTCCATGAGAAAAAAAAAAAAGGAAGCCCTTGAAGGAAAACCTTTAGAAGAATGCAGTAGAGATGATGTAAATAGAAAAAAGTAATAGTGTTTAAATATTTATAGGATTACTGCAAAATGTATAAGAATCATTATTTTTAAAATCTCGATCAAGAGTAAAAGCTTAGGTAAAATACAAGCGATTCAGACTTGCATTTGTAAAGACTGTTAAATGTTAAAATGGATAAATTTAGGAAGATTGTAGAAGATGTGATCATATTTTTCTAAGATACTGGAAGTTAAGGAAATAAAGTAATTGATGTATCCAAAAAAAAAAAAAAAAAAGTTTCTGGAAATAAATAGACTATCAATTAAGATTTTGAAGTGATTTTTGTTACCTAAAAATGATGACTGTAGGTATAATTTTAATGAGACTGAATTTTAGTGTAATACAGAATTATTGATTTCATTTATATTGGATTTACTCAATATAAGATCTGCTGATAAGTTTCTAACCAGGAAAATGAATGTATGTTCAGAACTTAAATTCCAGACAGTAAAATTAAGGAGTACACATAATAAATGATGCAGTGTGTTCTCTCTTTCTTTGGCCTGTTGTATTTCTTGAATGAAGGTCTGCATGTTTTATCCCTCGTTTTTTTACTACTTTTCCCCATGTGATGTACAGCACATTTCCCCGCCCACTACTTTGCTGAAACATTTCTCTAAGATTATCATGACTTTATACTGTTAACCACATCCTCCTGCAAACTTCTCTTTTGACTTCCTGGGGCTCCAATATGCAAACCTAGCTTTCCTCCAGGATCTGACTTCTCTTTTTCCTGCTGCCGTGAGCATCCTTAAGACCAATCATGATTATGTTACTTTCTTCTATCTTTCCTCTGGATAATTCATGCCTTCTGATGGTTTCAGTGATCATTTTATTATGTACATGTACAGTGCCTAGCAGATATAAGGTACGCAATAAATGTTTATGAAAGGATATGTTGATGACTTCTAAATCTAGATGTCTATTTGTCTCCTCCTGTCTTCTGTTTATCCTGTGGTCATTTAAATTCAGTACCTTAAACATTGAACTTTATTTCTGTCTCTAAATTGCTCCTGCTATCAATTTCTCTCTGTCTGTCGAAGCTACTACTACTTTTCCCATCCCCACACTTGAAACATCAGAGATATCGTTGACTGCTCTCTCTCTCTCTCCATCTCCCATCAAGTCATCATGTCTTATCTATTCATTCTGGGGTTCTGGGGAATGTCTTTTGGATTCTCACCTCACTTACCACCTTCACTGCTTCCATGCTAAGCCAAGCTTTCATCACCCTTTGCCTAGCCTATTGCATTAGCTTCCAGCCTTTAGTCCTTTAGAATTCTATTTATATTAGAATTCCATTCTGTTTTCTGTAGCACAGTTGCAACAAAATTTTAAGGCATTGATTTCATGATGTTACCCCGGTTGTTTAAACACCTTCCCACCACATGTAAACTCTTCATCCTGATACTCAAGGCTCTCCACACTTTTGATTCACCTTACCTATTAACCCCCATCTCTCACTACACATAAAAGAAATTCCCTGCCTCGGTTAACTTGGTCTGCCCATCACACTAATTCCCACTTTATCTTCTTGCCCATCACACTAATTCCCACTTTAAACTGCCTTCCTCTATCTCTCTACTTATTCCAATCCTACCCTTCCTTCACTGCTTTTCTCAAGTTCCTTCTCCAGAAGGCCTCCCTGCCTCTCCCATCACACGCATATATTTTTCTTCTTTGCTACTTTATTGTATTCGTTGCCTCTGCTAGGGCCTTTTATTAACACCTTCTTATGTGCAAGTCTCAGCTCTTCACTAAGTAATAAGCTCCTCGCTGGTAAGCAAGAGGAGTGTCCTATTTGTGTTCACTTGTTTTGTGTTCCTACTAGTATCTGGCAGAGCATTAGATAGAGAATGACTTTTTATTAATACTTGTTGAATGGAAATTATAGTCTCTTAAGAATGTATACTAAATGCACAAATATTCTAGTGCCTGACAATCAGCCCAACACTTGGCCTGGATTTTCTACAACCTCCAAGAATTTGGGCACTTGAACCTAACAAACTGAAATTGAGGGTCTGTCCACATTGCTTGGGTTCCACTTCATCAATGAGATGGGACTTTTACCCTCTAGCTTCTTGATTTCATATACCTTATTGAAGTCAGGCACTGAGGCATGGAACAAATATGAGTTTTTGAGTCTGTGGTTTTTTTTTAAACCAAACAGAAACAGTTATATAGAGATTGAAACAGCACTTGATTTAACCAAGTACCTTGCTGAAGAAGATGAAATCATAGTGTGGCATGCAGTTTTGGTGAACCTAGTGACCAGGGATCTTGTTTCTGATGTGAACAACCATGATATATATCCACTATTAAAGGTAATTTCATTCTTTGTTAGATGGGTTTTTTTTTTAATTTCTGTCTTCCTCCTTCCATATTTTAGATAGTGTCTGTGAAAGCAGTCTTTCCCAAAATGATAGTCTATTTGTTCTGTATATATTCATTTTCTTAGGAATGGTTGTTTACTCTTAGAAGAAAATACCTTAGTCATAGACCTGGTCTAGGAGATGAGTATGAGAGAAGTTTGGACAGTTTCTTAATTCCTGGTGAGGTATAAATGTGTCTTAAGAAACCAGAAGTGGATGGAAATGGTATGCCTTTTTTTTTCTTATAAAAAAAAGGATAGTATCTATTAACAACTGTTTCCCTAAAAGATTCTTAGTCAAACAGAATGATTTTTCACAATTCTATATCCATGATTTATATACTCTGATTTATAGGGCCGGCACTTAAAACCAGAGAGTTATATGCCAAAAAAGTAAACATTTTGAAGCTGCTTTTGATATTGGGAAGAGAGATGGGGAAATTAGAGTTAATGAATGAAGAAATAACCATGCCATCTTGTCCTTATAAAAGGGGAAAATAACATCTATAAAAGGGGAAATTTCTGTTATTACATCTTTAACAGTGATCATAAGAAAGATGGCACAGGTAAAACCAAAGCCAAAGTTTGGGAGCAGCCCCTTGGAGAGTTAAGGGCCACAGACAAAACAGCAAGTGTGTTCGGTGATGATTCCAAGTGAGATTCTGGGACAGTCTGAAGGCGAGATCACAAGCACTTCGGGGTTCCAGACTTTCTTTTATCTAGTGTACAAAGTGCTGATGGGAACATACTTGAATGTGGCATGGCGACCAATAGGAGAAGGCACTTGTTGGTGGGATCGAGGTGGCTCACTGATAACATCTGATCACTGGTTTTGAGTAAAGAAGTAAAAGCTAATGTTTGTTTTTAAAAATTTCAATGAATAACATTAATTTATTCTGAGGGATGTATTGGTAAGTGTATGACTATTGTAATCTTATTATTTACCAGCCGATAGCTCAATTGAAGAAATTTTATTTTGGAGTCAGAGCTTAAATTAGTCCAAGGCATAAATCAGTATTCCTTGGTTTTTTAGAGATATATATACTAAGCATGGAAGTTTCAAGGTAGAAAGTTTGTTTTATATTTCTCCATTTTTTCTCTATTTTAAAGACAACTGGAAATGTTTGGGTGATAGTAAATGATAAGAATGGTTAATATTTATTGAGTTCCTACTATATGCCAAGCAGTGTGCTGACACACATCATATTGTTTACGTATTGCTTATGTTTGAGGAAACTGAATGTATAGAGGTTTAAAAAGTTATACATTTAGTGACAAATAAAGATTATTTCTGAAGAAATATCTGTCACCTCTCTGTTAATGTCTTTTCAGACAAAGAGAAAAGCAGTGTAAATTGGGTGTTGTGAGCAGAACTAACAGTGTATTTTCTTTATTGTTTATAGAAGTATCTGTTAAAGAGACTTATCTCAATATGGAATACTTATTCAACTATAATTCGTGAAAATGTGGCAACATTGCAGGATGACTATTTAGCTCTGTAAGTACTTTTTGAGCAGTGATCATTGAATTAAATAATTCATATTGATGGATAGGCTTCCAGATTCATAAAATAAGATACTAATAGTTATGATTCACTGAGATATTTGTGTGCCATTTGAGAATAGTAGATTTGGGATTGGTGAGCTACATGTATCCTAATAGGAAATAGTAGTTTGGGAATCTTAATTTACCTGCAAAGCACATACAAGTACACACAGGAATTTATAGCTTGATATTCTCAAATCTTAGGCTACTGGTTGAAATCTTAAGTATGTGGTACTATTGATGATGGGTTGTGCTAAGCAAAACCAGCCTATACAAACAAATTGAAGGGTATGGGAAGAACACAGGGGGAAAATAATCCCCTCTGTATATTATTGATGACAGAGGGAAAAATTCCATTATTTATGTCAGACAGAAATTCTAACATTATGCAGATATGATTAGGGAGGTTGACAGTGAACTGTATCAGTCATCTGTGTGTGAGCATGACCAAGTATTGCAAACAATTTCCCCATCATTGGTTCGGTTAGGGGACTATGCCTGTTGTCATGCTGCTCTGGGAAGGGGGTGAAAGGCAAAGCAGGGCTGCAGTACCTCTGGCCTCCCTGTGACACAAGGTTTGTGTGTGTAGGCTGGGCTTCCAGATTTAGCGAGGGAATCTGTGACCAACAATGAATGGTACAGGGATTATATTTACAGCTCTAGTCAACATCAAGCCGAAACCAATTAGTCCAAGTAAGAAATACAAAAGGTGGTTATTCTCTCTCACGAGCATCCTTCTGAGAGGGGAGAAATTTTAGAGCTAGGGCGTGTGAATGGGCGAACATAGGGTTGGATTTACAGATGGATGGAAGACAGTGGGGATGAACTAGGATGGAAAGTGGGTAGGCAAGTTGTATAGGCAAACAGAAAGGCCCAGCCAGGCAGCCCCTTTGTTAACCAGCCATGGCCTTGGCTCTCCTAAACTGGCCTGAAGTGACCTGCTTTTTGTAGCATCCCTGGGCCAGTTCTCTTCAGAGCAATCTCAGGGAGTTAGACTGTGCTTCCAGAGAATTCCATCTTGCTGCTGCCAGCTTGGGGTGGGTGGGGAGAGGAGTGAATGTGTAAATGAGTGCCCAGAACTGTCTCTCAGAAGGTCTCCCCCCCTGGAGATTCTACTTCTGCTTATCAGAAGGTCAGGCCAGGCTGGGATGAAACTGGAGGGAGGGTGGAGCAATGGAGATTTGGCTCTTGGCATTTTCCAGAAACTTCTGACCCACTTGAATTCCTTTACCTCTTACTCCAAACTGCAACACCTCAAGGCACCGCTCATTTGGATTTATCATTGTTCTTCTCCATGTTCTTTTGAACTTATTTCATTTGCAATCATAATGTGTACCTCTGCTCAGCTACAAAAACAAAGCAGAAACCTCCGTTCTTTTTCTGGAGACACAGTTAATAGCCAGGAAGAGCAGAGGAAGAAACAGAAGCTTAAGCCAGGGGAGGCTCGCTGTCGAAGGAGAGAAGTAAACCATCCCCTCTGTTCTCATGTGCAGAGAAAGAACTTTATTTTTAAGTGTGTTATATCAGATACTTAAAAGTCATTTTTTTTTTATCTGTAAGGGAGTTATTATATAAGGGAGGAAAAATAAATTGATAACAGATGTGACGTGTGTGTACACCTGTGTGTGTTTGAGGGAGATGAAGGAAGGCAGTAATTTATTTCTTATCTTCAAAAAGTACCAGTCTTGGAGCTTGTTTGGTGCCTGAGAGCCTCTCAGCAAATATTTCCCTGAACCTTAAATACAGTTGCCATCCACAAAGGCTATTTTTTAACAAACCTGATGTTATTGGAAGGATGTTTTAAAATACCCATCTTTTTATGAAACACATATTCTTGGCGGCAGAAAAAATAAATGTAGTAATGAAAAATACATGTTTTTCTTCGATATTTCCTTCAAGAATATCACTGGAGAAACTTTTTGGAACTGCGTGTTGGTTGGGTCTTGAAGACTGTCTTCAGCTGTCAAGAGACCTCTTCAGAAACTGGATGAACCATCCAGAGAATGAGTAAGTGTAATATTGTAGTTGCCCTTCTTTTTGTCCTGTTTCAGCACCAACAATTTCTCTGCCTTTTGATGCTCTTACTCTGGGAATGAACATTTTGTTTTTACTTAGATAATCTCTCTCTCTTACTATTTTTTTCAAATGTCCTTTAAAAAAACACACACACAATTGTCTCATGGAGGTCTGTGCATAGCAATAGATTAGAATTTATACACGGAATTCTCATCCAGGACCTCTCATTGCCAGTGCATTCCCTAATAAGCACTTGTGCTTATTTCGAGTCTTATTTAGGTTGTTCATTATAGTTATTTATTCACATATGTAAAAGTGCATCAGTGCATCTCTTTCTGTGTAAGTTTGCAGTCTCACTGACACCTGAGACCAACACTCTGTCATTTTGGTGTTATTATATTACCTTTAAAATATGACCTCAGATGGACTCTTAGAAAATGTGATAATAAGATATGAAACCAAACGGAGTTATCAACATAACACTGTCTGTACTGTTCTAATTTACTTCTCCCTCAAAACTCCTTAGTTTCTAAACTAATTTGATGATCTCAAGATGTTAATATGAATGAGTTTTTACAATTGCTTCTCTAGATTCCTACTTTTGATATTTATATCTGAGATCACAGACATTTTTTCTAGATTTATACTTCTAAATGTATGACAACCTAGATTAACATATAACTTAACTACTATGAAAAATATCATTGCATGTTATACCTTACAGAATACCTTATCCGATTAAAAATGTGATTTTATGTTATGGCATTGCCTTGGGAAATGATAAAGAATGGGATTTTTTGTTAAATATCTACAATAATAAAACAAAGGAAGAAGAAAGGATTCAACTTGCTTATGCAATGAGCTGCAGTAAAGATCCATGGATACTTAACAGGTGATTATTACAATTTACCTTGAAAGGGTTCTTGGTGGAAGAATGCAATTAATAAACCAAAGGGAGAAAAATAGAAATAAGCTAATATAAGAATTAATATGAAACATCCTTATAATTCAGTAACTTAGAACCATATGGGATTTTAACTCCATTTATTTAAATTTACTCTTTCCATGGGATAATGTTTACGTATTTATTTTCTGCCACATGCGCTTTTACAGATATATGGAGTATGCCATCACTACATCTCCATTCACTTTTAATGAAACAAATATAATCGAAGCTGTGGCAGCCTCTGAAGTTGGCCGATACGTTGCAAAGGACTTTTTAATCAACAATTGGCAAGCTGTGAGTGAAAGGTAAGGAGGAAATGTGAGACCTCTCTTTCATTTAGGTCATTGGTTTGGTGCTAGTGGCTCAACTTTAGTCTGGCCAGGTCACTAAAGTCCTTTGCATTGATCAGAAAACTGATAAATTTTCCTGCATTTAGTCTCACCACAAATTAGCTGTGTGAAAGATAAGGTCACTTATCCTCAGTTTTGCCTTTTTGTGTGAATGTAGATTTGCATGGGGGACTTATCTACCTCAGTTTCCTACTGTGCCCACTAAGAATCTTGTCTTCAGAGACCCAGATTAGAGCAAGTCATGTTTTTTGGTATGAGTGCACATCATCCATTCATTTCTTTTGTGAAGTACATCACCATATCTTTAAGAAACAGCAACAATGTTCATTACTACATAAGCTTGGATATTGCTTGTGCCTTTTGTCAGATTCCCTTTGTGTATCTGGCTTCCATGTTCTCAAACTTTTTATATTTCTCACCTTTTAAGATTAAATCTGCTTGCTACTTAGCCTGCCAGGTAAAATAGACGTTGAAATGCACAAGTCAGGCAGCATACCCTCGATAGCTGCTCTTTCTAGAACATGACTTAACCATACGTTCGTTTTGTGAGGGGTGGGAGGGTGGATCAAGCCGTTTTATTGAGGGGCTTCAGGGGAGGGTCGAAGGGCTGGGAAGACAAGGAGATCTGACAGCATCCTTCTCCAGGCCAGGATCTCCCCAGCTTCACAGTCTCTGAAAGCCTGAACCATACATTCTGAAAAGCCTCGAATAATATGTCCTACAACTATTTGCATACTGAAGAGTTAGCAGATCAGAGTAGCCAACAGTTCAGGTACATACACAGCTGTAAAGTTGGAAGATACTTTTTGCAAATAAATTTAGGTCTTTGGAACAGAGGATATATTTAGAATATAAATGTTTTAAGAATCTGAATATGGTTCTCTTATACAGCAAAATAATGGAATGTTTTTCTTTTACGGACATGTATTGAACACCTTTACAATACACCAAAAATGTATTTTTAAATCAGAAATTTTAAACATGTAGATAAAATCTCTTTTGTACAGTACCGTTTTTCTGGCTTATCAGGGGGACATGCATAGCGTACTCACATATTGAGAAAATTGTCCTTATCTCTTGTTTTAAATTATCATTCTAGGTTCATTGTTCAGAGAGCCTTATGACCTTGGGGGTAAATGATGTCTTCCATTTTTGTTTAAGTCATTAAAGGTAATGCCCTCCTTCCCAGGTCCTACTTCCCAGTGGGAATTTGGGAGTTGGGTATACATCAGAAGTATTTACTCAGGTCGCCTTGTTCCATGAGGTTTCAGAGGTTCCAGCCTCGTAGGGCTGTCTGTTACTTTCTGTTCTCTCTCCCTGGAGCTTGTATCGAAAGCTCTGACCCCCATGCCCTCTCTCGGGCTGACATGCCTGGCTTTGCCAGGACTGGAAGCCATCTGCCCTCTTGCTGCCATGATCGTTTTGCCCAAGATCATTCACTTCAGCTACAGTCCCTGACTGTTTTCTTCCAGAGCATCCTGCGGAACAATCTAGCAGCAATTTTGGAATTAAACTGCTGAGAGAACAGCTCCTTTAAAAAATAAGTGATGATTTTCCTGAGGGCCCAGCTTGTAATCACCACAGCCTATCAGACTCTCCATGCCTTCGGATGCCCTGCCGGGCCCTGAGAAAGACGCAGCTTCTCAGTTAGTTCCCAGGCTCAGGGCTTATTAGTGCCTGGCACTTAGTGTGCACTTGTACGTGTTGAGGATTGTTCATATTGTTGTTGTGGCCCAAGGTGACATGGTACCTGTCAGTCCCGGGCCATATCCACACTCAGATGGGTGAGCCTAAGCACAAGCCAGACACTTTCTAATGTTGCAGAGCTTCGTAATTACCTGGAGTGATTCATACACCTAAAGACTCCCAAGCCCACCCTACCCCTTGAAAATCAGAATCTGCCAGAATAGGGTGCAAAATCTGTACCTTTCTCTAGCACCCCAGGTGACCCAGGTGTAGTTTAACATGGAAACAATTGACACTGGATTAAAACATTATCTAAGCCTGCATTGCTCAATATGGTAACTACTAGCTAACATATGGCTATTTAAATTTAAATTAAGTACAATTAAATAAAATTTAAACTTCAACTCCTCAGGGAATTCCCTGGTGGTCCAGTGGTTAGGACTCCACGCTTCCACTGCAGGGGGCACAGGTTCAATCCTCGACCCCTGGTTGGGGAACTAAGATCCCATAGGCCTCGTGGCACAGCCAAAAAAAAAAAAAAATTCAGTTCGTCAGTTGTACTAGCCTTGTTTTAAGTGCTCAGTGTGGCCAGTAGCTACCATACTGGACAGCTCAGATAGAGCGTGTTTCCATCCTCGAGTGAATTCTACTGGACAACACTGCTCTAAGGGGGTAAAGCAGCCCCTCAATTTATTTTTCCTCTCTTTCTATACCATACACAGCACATGTAACTAGTTAAGCCCCCCAAATGGCTTTGAGCAACCCATGGGAAAGATTGCTCTTAATTTAAGTGTGTTTTAATTTTTATTCCTCAGAAGAACTTTTTTCTGCAGTTGGAGAACAGAAACATGTTTGCAACGCTCTCTAAAAAGTCCACTGTCTAGCAATTTGTTTAAATGATTTAACTGTATCAAATACGAGTCTAGAAGGACTTCCTTTAAAAAACAGAACAAACTCTAAACAGGTATTTCATTATCCCTAAGAAGGTCTTAGAATTGTAAACGCATTCACTTTTAACCATGGCTTAAATGCTTTTATCTTTTATCAACAAAATGCCATGCTCAGAAAATAGATGCCTTTCCTTTCCTGTTTATGATAAATGAAGCTCAGTTCACTCCTCTTACACATTCTGCTACAAAAAGTCTTTGAGACTCAAATAAATTTGCCTTCTACATCTAAAACATTTATTTTTAGGATTCAATTTATAGTCACCAGTCTTGCTGAATTTTGCAAATGATTTTGAATAGACAGTAATATTATATATGGATTGTTAAGAGGAAATAAAAGTTCAAATTAATAATCAAAATGTTATATACATTAAAACGGCACAGGAATGCTTACCTTATTCTTTGTACATCAGAATATTTACTTAGCACTTATTAAACAATTATATTTGACATGAATATTTGTATGTCACCAGTCTTCATAAAATGATAAAGGTAGTATAAAAGTGTAAGTAAACAAATGCGATGACAAATTAAATTTTATGTTATTTAAGTGAAAAGGATTTATTTTAAATTTGCTATAATGTGACTGAACACTCGCAAATTAGCTTTGAAACTGGTATTTCTCCAGTGTGTTTCACTGAGCATTATTCATGGAGACCCTGACAAGCCTTCTGTGAACAAAGGCGACAGTAGCCCATCGGTTTGGAAACTGTCTATTTTAACCTCCACAAATTCACAGTATATGTTAGCATCATAAAGCTCCAAGAAGCCGGTCAGAAGGAAATCTAGCATCTAGCCCAGCGGCTTGTCACTGTAATCCTGCTATGTACTGTCTATGCTAATGTAAACAAAGTGTCATTCTGCCAGTAGATCAGTTGTTCCAAGCGAAAGACAGATGAGAAACTAAATTCTCTAACCCTCTCATCTGGAACTTTAACTAGAACAACACTTATTTATTGATGGCCTCTTAGTTAACATTTAGGCCTTGGTTTCCTCTTGCATAAAATGAAAGATGTTGTATGTGATCAGCTGTCAAGTTCTTTCTGGTAATAAGAAGTTCTGGTTTTTCTATGCCAAGGCACAGTTAGTTCAAGCTGTTGTTGGGAGTTATAAAGTGATTAAGACATGGTCTCTGATAAATGTGACAGAGGACAGATGGAGAGTGCTCTAGGGATTCAAAGAGAAGAAGGGGGATTTGAACAAGCAGGTGGAAAAACTCACCTTCTACATGGAAGGGAGGACACCAGTAATTGCCTGGGGGCCAGGCTGAGAGTCCAACTTGGGACTGATCGTCATAACTGGCTGGAGCTTAGGGCCCTGGAAAGGAGGCAATAGGGCTGGTCAAGCGTTAGAGTTGAGACACTGCCAATAGCAGTCCAGGAACATCTGCTCGCCTTACCCAGGCCCCAGATTCTTCCCAGGGAGCCTAATCTGAAAATATATTTTGGAACACTTGCTTGAGTAAAACAACTTTGGTTTGATCCTGCTTCTCAGTCCCACGTGCAGGGCACTGCACTGGTGGCTGTGGGGTATTTAGTTAATTGTTAGATGAGAGGTGATCTTTTGGATACTGATCCCAGTGAGGGAGCTTCCACTAACCATAAAGACATCTCTCAGGTTCCAGAGAAATCAGTATGAACCTGCACTTGTGCATAGCTCCTATGAAGAAATGTGTGAATAGACACGAAACAATAGGATTTTTGTGACTTTTTATTGGATGTGGTAGAAATGATGTTTGTTTCATGCTTGTTATGTTGCTTTTGGCTTTCATAAAATGATGCAGGCTTCACCGCCTACAGGAATACCCTAGCTTTATTTGAATATAGAATACAAGGTATCATCACTTTCAAACTCAACCGATCCAAAACGAATCTTATCCTCTTCTTCACCAAACCCCTTATTTCTTCTCCAAATATGTGATACTGGCTAAAGTCCTATGCTTGAAAAACTTACACCCTTTTTTTTTAACTTTTTATTTTAAATTGGAGTATCGCCGATTAGCAATGCTGTGATAGTTTCAGGTGCACAGCAAAGCAACTCAGCCATACATATACACGTATCCATTCTCCCCAGGTTCCCCCTCCCATCCAGGCTGCCACATAACATTGAGCAGAGTTCCCTGTGCTATACAGTAGGTCCTTGTTGGTTATCCTTTTTTTTTTTTTAAATTTCTAGTATGGCACTTCTGAACATCCTGTATTGCTTTTTTTTTTTTTTTAAAGCAAGGCAATGCTTTTTTTTTTTTAATTTATTTTTTATTTATTTATTTTTGGCTGTGTTGGGTCTTCGTTTCTGTGCGAGGGCTTTCTCTAGTTGCGGCAAGCGGGGGCCACTCTTCATCGCGGTGCGCGGGCCTCTCACTGTTGCGGCCTCTCTTGTTGCGGAGCACAGGCTCCAGACGCGCAGGCTCAGTAGTTGTGGCACACGGGCCCAGTTGCCCCTCGGCATGTGGGATCTTCCCAGACCTGGGCTCGAACCCGTGTCCCCTGCATTAGCAGGCAGATTCTCAACCACTGCGCCACCAGGGAAGCCCGGTTATCCTTTTTAAATATAGCAGAAACTTACACTCATTTTTACTTCTACTCTGTTGTATTTCATGATGGGGAACACAGAGTTGAAAGGGTTAAATTGGAACAAACTGAGAGAATTAAGATGTTATCAGAGTGGTGTGCCCAAGCACTGGAGGACCCATTTTCACTGGGTCAGGCGAGTTACCTGGCTGCCTCCATGCTTGCCTAAGTGGCCAAGCTTGCTGCAGGAAATCAGACACGGCAGGGGAAGGGATGGGAGGGGAGGGCAAATGTGAGAAAGGAGAGAAGCGGAAGGTGAGATGGACTAGTGTCCCAAATCACGCTGACTAGCACTGAATGTTATCAATTTCTTGAAAGGGCAACTATCCTGACAAACATTGGCTCCTGTCTTCATGTTAATACTTTTGACTACTGGTGGGCTAAGCTATCTGTAATGTATATATTTTTGTTGAGTACTATTTCAAAGAGATTGCTCTCTCAAGCAGAATGATAAATCATCTGTCTCAAAAATATCTCCTCTTGAAACTTTCAAGAACAGGAAGGAATGAAGTGTGCCAGGCACCCTGATAGGCGCTTCAGTGTACATTATCTCATTTAATCTCCATACCAATGCTTCTAACTATATGTTATTCCCCATTTTTACAGTTTATAAGTTGCCCCAAGGTAACTTCAAACCCAGCCCTGCCTCTGGGGTAACCTTTCTCCTGTATGTGGTAGAAAAATCACACATTTAGCAACGTAGGTATTTTTCTTTTGTTTCCTACTTTTTTTAAAGTCTGGAACTCAGTTTCTTTGCAAATTTTGTCAAATTTCTTGAGTCATTTCACAGGCTTTTTAAACCTAGCCAACCAAAATGAAGAACTAAGAAATATTTCTTCTTTCCCCAGAGAAACAGATTTGGTTGCCTGAATTATATGTAGATGGTCTCTTATCCTCCACTTTGCTGAAGCAGACTCAGCTTAAGTTATAGCTGGGAACTTAAAAAGGACCAAAGCACTGTTTTCTCTCACCTTTGTCTGTATATCATGCCAATGTTAACTCTTACAAGTTTTAATTTCAAGTATACATTTTTGAAGCAAATCAATTGTGTGTATTAACTATCAACTATCAAGACAGTATCCTGATTCAACCCTTTCTTGTCCAGGCCATTATATTAACCTTATTTTAATTTTCTTTCTTTTTTAATGCATCCAAAAGTCTTTCTTTACTTTTTTCACTACAGCAACACTTTGAGCAGGTATGTATCTGCTGTTTTTCCATAGCAACATTTCATGGCTGTTTTTCAGACAATTCTTGTCAGTTATTCAAGGTCACTAAGCTAAAGGGGAAGTTTCAGTTACCGTACCTGTTTGAGGGAGCTTAAGGAAAGCCAGAGTACTTAGCCCTCAGGGATCGCCAACATTTTGAGAATCTCTTTCCAAAAAGCATATGCAAATACAGAAGTTTCAATAAGCTTTCAGGGTATTTTAGTCAGAGTTTCTGAAACTGATTCTATATTAACTACACTTTTTAAGGAGTATACTTTGAGTATTTACCTATTCTCTTTTAAATTTTCTTAATTTGGGTATGTGACATCTATTCTAAGCAGTTCATTTTGAAAGATAAAAACAGTTGTTGTTACTGTTTTTAAGAACAGCTTTTTATATTTAAATGAAACTTTTAAAACTATGTGTTACACAAATCAATATTAAACTATAATTACTTCTTTGTGCTAATAGACTTTTCTATAGCATGAATTTTCTGTGAAAAGATGAAGCTAAACAAATTCATATATGGTTTTGCTTAGATTTTGGAGTTAGGAATTCATAGGGGCTGTATACTTAGCATTTATCTGCTCTGTAGCTTTGTCTTGCCAAACGTGTTCCACTCCTGATTAGCATCTTGTTGCTTTGTAGGTATGGAACGCAATCATTGGTTACTCTGTTGTACGTAATAGGGAGAACCATAAGTACGGATTTACAGATCTTAGAGGTAAGTACTATAGATATTGTGCATTATAAAGACAATTTAGAAGCCATTTTTTATGTAATTTGGAGTTGCTAAAATTAAAAATAATATGCTTTTCTGAATTGTTACATCCTATGCTCCATTGATGCTGTTATCACTGCAGGAAATGTCTTTTAATTCTGTCTTGCTCTTGAAATAGAGACCATTCTTGTTCATGGAGGGTTGTGCTTCACCTGAATTATTGCAGTAGACTATGCGCCGGGCTCCCTGGTGCCGGCTGTTCTTCCCTCCATCCCATCCATCGCATCACTGCCGGTCATCGCCCTGCTCCCAAAGTTTCAGTAGCTCATCATAGTTTTTAGAAGGAATTTTAAAATCTTTTCATTAGCACACGAAGCCCTTCATAATCTGGCCCCTGCGTTACTCCCTGGCTTCACTTTTGCCCACTTCACCAACCAGTGTCAGAGAATAAGAGGCATAGGTGCCCCCGAACACTTTTCCTCTAGTTACACTGTACCACGTAACAGAATTTCTTAAATTATCATGTTGTTGCACGTTTCCCAGATTTCAGAAACACTCTACCTTCTGTCTGGGGTGCCCTCCTCATGCCTGTCCTTGGCTGGGTAATTCCTAATCTTCCTTTAAGACCCTGCTCCAACCACATATTCTAGGAATTTTTTTTTTTTTAATAAATTTATTTATTTATTTTTGGCTGCATTGGGTCTTTGTTGCTGCATGCGGGCTTCTCATTGCAGTGGCTTCTCTTGTTGCAGAGCATGGGCTCTAGGCGCGCAGGCTTCAGTAGTTGTGCCTCGCTGACTTCAACCGTGAGCGGTTGTGGCTCACGGGCTCTAGAGCGCAGGCTCAGTAGCTGTGGCGCAGGGGCCCAGTTGCTCCGCGGCATGTGGGATCTTCCTGGACCAGGGATTGAACCCGTGTCCCCTGCATTGGCAGGCAGATGCTTAACCACTGCACCACCAGGGAAGTCCTGTAGGAAATTTTTAGCTAACTAATTTACACCCTCTCCTCCTCCACGCTCCCAGATCATCCTATGTAGTTGTTACTATGAGAGAGACAGGAAGAACTGGTAATTCCTGAAGGAATGATCTTTGTTTGGGTTTTGGCTTGCCTGAGGCTGAGCTGTCAGGACCTGATTTAGCAGGGATTCCCCAGACAAGAGAGTGAGGGGCACACCCAAAAATCCTGGAACGAAAGCTCTTAGAATCAAAACTGAGTTTGTGTTGATATCTTCAAAAGTGCCTCTGTTCATCTTTATCTCTACAAAACCCAGTAGTTTTGTTGTTGTTGAATGAATGAATGAAGTTTGTATAACTTTAGCAGTTCCCAAAGTTCCAAAATTCTATAATCACTGACAGTTCATTAAAAAAAATACAAAAATGGATTGAGCAGTAGTTAAATTATTGTAATTTTGAAAACAAGTGAGTTAGCTACCATGAATATCTTTGTCAACAAGCTGTGAATGACCAACAGTCCTACTGCAATGTATTGGTTCACATGATAATATTGAAAACAATTACTAAAAAAAGGTAAATGAAAAGAAAGTCATATGAATCCCTTTTCCCTCCACACCAGCACAGTTTTTATACACTCTCCGAATCTCCTGCTCTGGTCTTTCTACTCCACCCTGCTGGAGCTTGTCCTCACTCGTGCTCTCAAGCACCCGTGAAGCCCCACACACACAGTCCCCCAGACCCACACTCCCCTCCCACCCACTGCAGCTGCTCGATCGGGGGTGGTGCTGCTGGTGTGTGGCTCCCACTGCCTGGGAGGAATGCCCAGGTGTGGGAGAGAATGGGAGGTTTGCTCCTGGCCCCTTAAGCTACTTTTTCCTAGAACCTTATTTATCTTTTGCATTGTAGTTAGACTTGACAACCCTATTACTACCTAATTTCAAGTACATTAGGGTTTATGTGACCTTTTGTGAGCTGGTAGGGTACACTATCATTTTATGGTAATGTGTGTTCTGAGTTATAATCCAATGACACAGAAATAGACTTTTGGAATATGATTTATTCAATTCAATTATTATTATCCCAATTATTCAATTGGGATCTGTCTGGCTTGAATGTAATATTGCAACAAACGTTCCCATAACTGAATGCTTGACCTGACTCAATGAAGGAATTTAGCCAATGGATGAATCCACTATAAATATTCTTAAATAAAGGGTAACATTTGTAAAGACATGGATGTTGTATACCAGTTTTGAGCTTTGGAAGTTGCAAAGTTTCTTTTGAAATAAGGAAAGGTCTCACTGTGTCTCTGTCTACAAATCTTGTATAATATCCAATATGCATTCTGGAAATCTTTATTGAGCACCTACTACGTGCTTGGGGAATAGAGCATTGAATAGAATAAACAAAGTTCCTACTTCCTGGAGCTTCCAGTCTACATCGGATTCTTCAGGACAGGTGTGGTCTTCATCACATTTTCTCAGTCACAGTCTCCTCAGGGACACACCATATAGGGACAGACATTTCTACTCATTCCAACTGTCATCATCCATTCACAAGATCATGTCGCTACTTACCATGAACTTTGTCTTACTGTGCCTAAGTGAGAAGTTCAATTGCACTGATGGACCAACCGTCTCTTTGTCCTTTCAGCTGCAGCAGTTTTGCAGTAACATGTTGGAGGAGCACCAGAGACTCACAGTTCAGGCCAAATTACAGACAATAAAGAATGAAAATCTGAAAAACAAGGAGCGAAGTGCCAGGATAGCTGCGTGGCTACAGAAAAACACATAATTTAGTGGCAACTTTCGGCCCTTCTCTTGCATATTATAATGTGCTCACGGTTTTGTCTTCCAATATTCTGTGAGTCTGGAAAACCACACGTTTTGTTATTCGTATTTCAGTCACATTTACTACTTAGAGTCCTGTTCTTCCCCTCTTGTCACGTTTGGCCCTGAAGCTCAGTGATTGTTGAGGATTTTGCCAATAATGCTGTATTTCTGGGGAAGATTTTGCTTCATGTTGGGCTATAAACCACATGATTTACTTTAAATGCCTTGGCAAAACAAATTTACCGTAGAAAATTTTGCTTGTTCTGTTGTGAAGGCCAGTGGAATATTACATCATTGGGTAATGAGCACATTCTTTTCTGAGGGAAATACAGATTTGCAATACTCTAGGGTTTATTTAGTTCAATATTTAAAAGAGTAATGAGCAAATGAGACAACAGTGTAAAGAAATAGAAACCAGAAAAATAATATTCACTAGAAGACAGACAAGCCAAAGAAATGCAAGTTTTAAAAAGAAGAAACAGACAATTTTGTGAGCCACGTTAAGTGCCCCAAAGGCAAGAAATGTGTCTCTTCCTGCCCGTTTCTCTCTCCCCAGTGCCTGCTGCATCACACCACGCTTTACTGGCTACTAACTTTATGGTGTCACAAAGAGACCTGGGATCGTAGGATCCATGAAGTACCCGTAGGATTGCTGTTGTGGAGACCAAATGGAAAGCAAGGCTCTGCCCTGAAGCTCTTGACTGTAATTCACCTGTGGGACAGACACTCTTTCAGCCAAAGTTTAGCAGCAAAAATGATGATGTCAACAGACAATAGCAATTATGGGCTAATCTCCAACGCAAAGGATAATGGTCAGATAAAGAGTAATAGAACTAAAAGATTAACCAGAGCATAATCTTTATAGCTTTGCACTCAGCAGATTAAGTTTGAAATGTGGTTTCATTTGGCCAAATTGAACCTGCTTGTAGTTTGGACAACTTTAAACATTTTCATCAATCACAATGTACGGAATTAGCTTAGTTTTGTTACCCCTGATTTAATCAGGACAGCTAAGGCAAATCATCCTACTCTAGACTTTGTGTGTACACCATTTAATTCTTGATTTAATTTTAATTTTGTTTTTACAGAATGGGGGTAAAACTACAGATCTTCTATCTACCTCAAAGTGGTACTGTAAAGATTAAGGACTATGTCAATGAAAAACCTTTAAATATGTCATATAAACTCAAGGCAATGTGATCTAAGGGTTTTTTCCTATTTCTTCTGTAAGTTAATGTACCCACAAATTAAAATGCAAGACAGAAGTTCACTTTCATATTCACTTCACAAGAAGATACTCCCTGAGAGGGAATGGGAGGCTATGGGACTTGGCCATGAGGACAGACCAAAGCACAGCCTGCACAGACTTGACCATGGGCCATAGGTCAGAGAGATTTTTCTTTAAATTTAACAATTTAAAACTATAAGCAATAAAACGTCTCCATGTCTTCAAATTGTCATGTGTGCAGTATCTTCCTGTGTTTTCTTCAACGTGCATTCTCTGTTTCCTGTATCCCCTCCAATCATCCAACTCATCGTTCGATAACCATGTCACGTGTCCTCTCAACTGCTTTCTCCTCCTTTCTTTCTCTCCTCCACTTCCACTCCCTTCCCCTCCCTTGTGTTCCCCTGTCTTCCTTCTCCCTTTCCAGTAACCTCTGCTTTCCTTCTGCCTGGTTGTCCATGTCCCCTCTCCTTGATCTTCCTCCCCTCCTGTGCTCTCATTCGACCAAGTGTGCTTGGAGGCTGGCACTCGGGATGCTGAGCGGGCCCTGATGCCTGTTATTGGGTGATGCCAAGCCCTGATCCTACCTAAGGAGCACACTGGGCTCTTCAGACCATTTGCTGACAATTAAAGTTCCATTATATCTTAGCTTCTGTAGTAATTAAACAGCACCAAAAATGTTTATCCAAAATCAAATGCCCAAATATTTGGTTAATAGTTCTTCCTCTAAATATGAAGAAGAATTTTGAATAATGTATATTTTTTCTTACTTGGATGAAGCCAGTTACTCCAGATAAGCATTACATTTTATTATATTGTACCTTATACTTGGTATAAAAAGAAGTAATTATTGATTGATTACTGTGATAGCAATAAGTCAGGGAGTGATACTGAGTCAGATTTGTCTAAATGGTATAAATACTTTATTAACCAATAAAGCAGCTTATTTATTAGCACGCCAACTGTAACACAATATTTTCGACCCATCTAGTTTATACTGTTCATCCTAAAGCAGGTTAACAAGATATACAATGTATTCATGATTTTTTTCAATTTGATAATTAGAAATTAAAGTTTTCCTTATAATCTTATGCTTTTTTCCTCCTCAAACCCATTCAGTGACTTTTCATTGCTGACCTTAAGTGAAAGAACAAATGCCTTAGTCTTGAAGACTCTAGATGCTTTGTAATTCAGAGCTCTGGGACCAATCTGTACAGCAATTTATTCTGAAGAATGAATGAAGAAGCAAAATGAGCTTTAAAAAGGATTTCTACTTGATTACTTTTCCTGTTTATTCCAGTGAATGCTTTTTTTCCGTCCAAACTCTAGCAGGATTAATATGTCCAATCCCAAGCCTTAAAGGAGGTTTACAAGTGAATGTAACTGCTTCCCCGGATACAAAGAATTATGTAGCATAGTCAGAAGCATTTGAAGCTACACGTATACTGCCTCCAGCTCAATCTTCTCACCAATTCAACAACATTCAGCAAGTATGTTCTTCACAGCACAACTCTTATTTAAGAGTTATTTGGACTCTTCCTGATCCCTTCCTTTTATAAACAGGTCAGTCCTAAAGGTGAGGCAGAGCAAGGTAAGCGTCTACACCAGTGGGAGCTGAGGGGCAGCTGAGGAGGCCCAGGACCTGGAACGAGGTGTAAGAGCTTGAGTGGGTGAAGAGGGAGTCCACACACCAGGGAGCAGCTTGGCACAGGATGTCAGAGCCCATGAAGGGTGAGTAGAGTGGCCCTACGGTGCAAGGAGGGAGCTTACGACATGGACAGTCAGAGCCCAAACAGGGTGAGAATGGGGAGTCCCGTAGTGGGGTGGAGAGGAGGCTCAGACTGGATGAGGGTTCAACATAAGGCATCAGAGCCTGAGGCGGGAGAGGAGGACATCCACATGGGGTGGGGGAGAGGCAGAGATGGGAGCTTGGTTACCACAGTGGGTATGGTTCAAATAAGAAAATTTACAAATGATAATAAGATTCAGGTTTCTCACTGCTGGAGAAGGGAGTTGCAGATATTCAAAAGGAAAAACTAGAATGAACCCTTTTTTTTGTTGGATTGGAATTAGAGGTATTGATGTTAGCAGTCCTCACTGTTCTCAATACATGGATAGATTTATACATATAGATGTAAATGTGTGTTTGTAAACATATCTTGCAGTTTCTCTCTAGATATATATAGACATAGATGCAAATACAAATATAGATATAGATATAGACTTTAGCTTTCTAACTGAGAAAGCCTGGGAGCAACAACACCTCAATGACAATGAGCACATCCAGTGCCCAGATCTTGGCTTCTAAATGCCATGCTCTGCTAAAAGAACCAGGGCTTCTTGGGGAAATGGCTGATTTCAGGGATGGGGCAGGAAAGGGACAATTTGAGATAGAACATCTCTTTGTACTAAAAGATAAGGAAGTACTCAAATAATGATGGGTACATATCAAAGGGTACAAAAGCCAACCACAAAAGTAGCAGGATACTAAGTAAGACAGGTCAAAGGCTTCCTCTCTCTTTACTTCCCCTCACAAATAATGCCAAGAAGAATAAAATGAAAATATCACCTTCTCTGCTTTCAGGCTTCTGCTGAAAGTGGGCAAGTTTGATGACTTGAAGAGTCTTGGACCCTGGGTGTTGATAGATACATATCAGAGGAGTAAATGAGTACTAAGCATGGAGTTTGCAAAAGTTTCTTTTTATGTATCCTCATGCAGTGATCACCCTATCATTTACAATGGCCCCTCAATCTTAGCATATCTTACCTGGGATCAACACAGTCTATTAATCCCATCAGTTTCTATAAACCAGAATTTTAGAATTATCTATTACAGTTCTGTGAAAAATGTCCTTGGTATTTTGATAGGAATTGCATTGAATTTGTAGATTTCCTTGGGTAGTATGATCATTTTAACAATATTAATTTTCCAATCCAAGAACACAGTATATCTTTCCATTTGTTTGTGTCATCTTCAATTTCTTTAATCAATGTCTTATAGTTTTCCAAATATAGGTCTTTAACCTCCTTAGTTAGATTTCTTTCCAGGTATTTTATTATCATTGATACAATTATAAATGGGTTTGTTTTTTAAAATTTCTCTTTCTGGTAGTTCACTGTTAGTGTATAGAAACACAACAGATTTCTGTATATTAATTTTGTGTCCTGCAACTTTACTGAATTCATATATGAGTTCTAATAGTCTTTTGGTGGTGTCTTGTAGCATTTTCTATATGTAGTATCATGTCATCTGCAAACAGTGCCAGTTTTACTTCTTCCTAATTGCAGTGGTCAGGACTTCCAGTACTATGTTAAATACAAGTGGCAAGAGTCTTGTTCCTGATCTTAGAGGAAATGCGTTCAGCTTTTCACCATTGAATGGGATGTTATCTGTGGGCTTGTCATATATGGCCTTTATTATGTTGAGGGCTGTTTCCTGTATACCCACTTTGTTAACTGTTTTTATCATAAATGGATGTTGAATTTTGTCAAAAGTGTTCTACATTTATTGAGATGATTGTAGGATTTTTATTCTTCAATTTATCAATGTGGTGTATTACATTTATTGATTTTCAGATACTGAAACTTTCTTGCATCACTGGGATAAATCCTACCTGATCATGATGTATAATACTTTTAATGTATTACTGGATTTGGTTTGCTAATATTTTGTTGAGGGTTTTTGCTTCTGTGTTCATCAGTGATATTTGCCTGTAATTTTCTTTTTTTGTGATATCTTTGACTGATTTTGCTATCAGGGTGATGCTGGCCTTGTAGAATGAGTTTGGGAGCATTGTTACCTCTGCAATTTTTTGGAAGAATTTGAAAAGGTTAGGTGTTAACTTTTCTTTAAATGTTTCATAGAATTCACCTGTGAAGCCATCTGGCTTTTGTTTGTTGGGAGTTTTTGTATTACTGATTCAATTTCCCTACTGGTAATTGGTCTATTCAATTCAAAAAGAAATATTGGTATTTCTTCCTGATTTAGTCTTGGAAGATTGTACATTTCTAAGAATTTGTCCATTTCTTCTAGGTTGTCCATTTTATTGGAGTATAATTGTTCGTAGTAATCTCTTATGATCCTTTGTATTTCTGTGGTATTGGTTGTAATGTCTCCTTTTTTATTTGATTTTATCAATTTAGGTCCTCTCCCTTTTTTTCTTGATGAGTCTGGCTAAAGGTTTATCAATTACATTTATCTTTTCAGTGAACCAGCTTTAGTTTCATTGATCTTTTCTATTGTTTTTTTAGTCTCTATTTAATGTATTTCTGCTCTGATCTTTGTTACTTCTTTCCTTCTCTAACTTTGGGTTTGTTTGTTCTTTTTCTAGTTCCTTTAGTTGTAAGATTAAGTTGTATATCTGAGTCTTTTTTTGTCTCCTGAGGTAAGCTTGTATCACTATAAACTTTCCTCTTAGAACTGCTTTTGCTGCATCCCATAGATTTTGAATCATTATACTTTGTCTTCGTCTCCAGGTATTTTTTATTTTCTCTTTGATTTCTTCAATGACCCATTGGTTGTTTAGTAGCATATAGTTTAGCCTCCATGTGTTTGTTTGTGTCTTTGCAGTTTTTTTCTTTTAGTTGATTTCTAGTCTCACAGCTTTGTAGAAAGCATAGAAAAGATGCTTGCTACTATTTCAATTTTTAAAAATTTACTCAGATTTGTTTTGTGGCCTAGCATGTGAGCTATCCTAGAGAATGTTCCATGTGCACTTGAAAAGAATATGTATTCTGCTCCTTTTGGATGAAATGTTCTGTATCCATATATTAAGTCTATCTGGTCTAATGTGTCACTTAAGGCCAGTGTTTCCTTATTGATTTTCTGTCTGGATGATCTGTCCAATGATGTAAATGGTCTGTTACAGTTTCTTACTATTGTTGTGTTACTGTCAACTTCTCCTTTTATGTCTACTAATATTTGCTTTATGTATTTAGGTGCTTCTATGTTGGGTGCATATATATTTATAATTGCTATATCTTCTTCTTGGATTGATCACTTATCATTATGTAATATCCTTCTTTGTCTTTTGTTACAGTCTTTGCTTTAAAGTCAATTTTATCTAATATAAGTATTACTACCCTGCCTTTCTTGTTATTTCCATTTGTATTGAGTACCTTTTTTCCACCCCCTCCCTTTCAGTCACTGTGTGTCTTTAGATCTAAAGTGAATCTCTTGTATACAGCATATAGATAGGTCTTGGCTTTGTATCCATTCAGTGACTTTGTGCCTTTTGATTGGAACATTTAGTCCATTTACATTTAAAGTAATTATTGATAGGTACATACTTATTGCCATTTTGTTCATTGTTTGGGGGTTGTTTTGTGGTTCTTTATTGTTCCTTTTTTCTTCTTTTGCTCTATTCCCTTGTGATTTGATGACTATCTTTAGTGTTATGCTTAAATTCCTTTCTCTTTTGTGTGTGTTTATCTATTATAGGTTTTTGGTTTGTGATTACCATGAAGTTTGCATATAGCAGTTCATATAAATATGCGATTATTTTAAGTTGCTGATCTCTTAAATTGGAACCCATTTTAACAACATTGCACTCCTCTTCCCTCTCACATTTACTGTTTTTGACATCATATTTTATATTTTTTTGTTTTGTGTATCCCTTAACTACTTACTGTGGATATAGATGATTTTACTACTTTGTCTTAACCTTTCTACTAGCTTCTTAAGTGGTTGATCTCCTACGTTTACTATATATTTGCCTTTACCAATGAGATTTTTCCTTTTGTAATTTTCATATTTCTAGTTGTAGCCTTTTCTGCTTAGAGAAGTCCCTTTAACGTTTCTTGTAAAGCTGGTTCCATGGTGCTGTCTCTTAGCTTTTGCTTGTCTGGTAAACTTCTGAGCTCTCCTTCAAATCTGAATGCTAGCATTGTTGGGTAGAGTATTTTTGGTTATAGGTTTTTTCCTTTCATCACTTTAACTCTATCATGACACTCCCTTCTGGTCTGCAGAGTTTCTGCTGAAAAGTCAGCTGGTAGCCTTATGGGAATTCCCTTGTATGTAACTTAGTGCCTTTCTCTTGCTGCTTTAAATTTTCTTTATCTTTAATTTTTTCCATTTTAATTACATGTCTTGGTTTGGTCCTTTTTGGTTTGATCCTGTTTGGGACTCCTTGTGCTTCCAGGACCTGGGTGTCTGTGTCTATTTCCTTCTTTAGGTTCAGGAAGTATTCAGCTATTGTCTTCAAATATGTTCTCTGCCGCTCTCTCTCTCTCTCTCTCTCTCTCCTTCTGGGGCCGCTATAATGTGAATGTTAAGACACTTGATGTTGTCCCAGAGGTCTCCTAATGGCCCTCATTTTTTAAAATTATTTTTTCTTTTTTCTTTTCAGCTTGAGTAATTTCCACTGAGTTGACTGAACCATTCCCCTTCTGTGTCATCTAATCTACTATTGATTTCTTCTAATGTATTTTTTATTCCAGTAATTGTACTCTTCAGCTCTGTTTGGTTCTTTATATTTTCCAACTCTTTGTTAAACTTCTCATTGTGTTCATCCATTCTTCTCCTGAGTTCTTTGAGCATCATTATGACTATTACCTTCAACTATTTATTGATTACGTTGCTTATCTCCACTTCACTTAGTTCTTCTTCTGGGGTTTTATCTTGTTCCTTCATCTGGAACACACTACACTGTTGCCTCATTTTGCCTAATTCACTGTTTTTATTTTTATGTATTTGGAAGGTTGATTATGTATTCTGATCTTGGAGAAGTGCCCTTATATAAGAAACATCCCATGGGGCCCAGCAGCTCACTCACCTCTGCTCACTGGTGCTGTATGCTCTAGATGTGCCCTCTATGTGGGCTGTATGGATCCTTCTGTTGTGGTGGGTTGACTACTGTGGGTGCAGTCGGCGTGGCTGGCCCCTAGTCTTGTTGGTTGCCAGGCCCTGCCTGGTGTGGAGGCTGCCAGCCACTGGTGGGCAGGGCTGGCTACATGGCCAGGGGAGTCCCAGTGCTGGTGCCAGCTCAGTGGTGGGCAAGGCTGGGTCATGAGACTGCTGGCTACAAAGCCCAGGGGATCCCAGGGCTAGTGCTGGCCCACTGGTGGGTGGATCCAGGTCCCAGGGTGGCTGGCTGCTGGGCCAGGGTTCCTGGAGGCAGTTCAGCCTGCTGGTGGGTGGGGCTGTGGTTGCAGAGTCTGGGGTGCTCCAGAACTGGGGTCATTCTGCTATTGGGCAGGGCTGGGGCCCAAGACATCATGGGATGCTACCAACCTGCTAGTGAGTGGACCAGGTCTTGACACAGCTGGCTGTGGGGCCTCAGTTGACCCAGGGCTTGTGTATGCCTGCTTGTTTGTGGGGTTGTGGGCCCAGAAGCTCCCTGGGCTGGTTTCCACCCACTGGAGGTTGAGGTCAAGTCCCAGGGCTAATGCTGGCCTACTGGAAGATCCAGGTCCTGGGGTCTCTAACTGTGGGGCCCCAGTGGCCCCAAAGTTGGTGTTGGCACACAGGTGGGATAGGCTAGAGCTAGTGCCAGCCCACTGATGGGTGCATTTGGGTCCTGGGGTCTCTGGCTGTGGGGACCCAGGAGTCCCGGGTGTTAGTGCCAGCCCTCTGGTGGGTGGGGCTGTGTCTTGACCTGGCTGGAGTTCAGGGGATCCTTCAGCAGGCTGCCTGCTAATCGGTGGTGCTGTGTCCCTTCCCAGCTAGCTGCTTGGCCTGGAGCGATCCAAGTCTAGTGCAGACTGGCTGGTGGGTGGGGCCTGGTCCCGGCACTAATAAGCTAAAGGGAGGATTCTGAAATGGCGTTTACCACCACCAGTGTCCTCGTGGCTGGATGAGCTCCCACAAATGGCTGCTGCCAGCGTCTATGTCCCCAGGGTGAGTCCCAATTGCCTCCTGCTTCACTGGGATAAGCAAATGGGTCTGACCCAGGCTCCTTTCAAATTACTGCTTCTGCCCTGGGTCCCAGAAAGTGTGAGATTTTTGTGCACGCCCTTTAAGAGTGGAGTCTCTTTCCCACAGCCTTCTGGCTCTTCCAAAAGGAAGCCCCACTGGCCTTCAAAGCCAAATGTCCTGGGGGCTCATCTTCCCAGTGCAGAACCCCTGGGCCGGGAAGTCCAATGTGGGGCTTGGACTCCTCACTCCTTGGGGAGAACCTCTGCAATTGTGATTATCCTCCGGTTTGTGGGTCACCTATGGGGGTGGGGACTCTGGGCAGCTGGTGCTGATATCTCTGAGGGGACACATTAGGCTGGGTCTAAGGGATGGGGGTGGGATCCTGAGAACTGGAATCCAACAGCCACTGTCAGGAGCAAGAATCATTGCTGAGGTGTTGCTGGCAGAAACAAGAAGCGAACAGGAAGAAGCAAGCCCCTTTGCTCCTCCAGCCTTCTCTTGTCCCTCAGCGCCCCCTGTTGGCAGAGCTTGCAAAATCAAAGCGTGGTTTGCAGGGTCCCTAACATTACACAGCTGAGAATAAAAAGGTGGATTTGGAACTGACAGACAATGGCTTAATCACCTACTCAGGTCAGTATAATTATTCTGATTTTAACACATGGGGAAACAGAGGCTTAAAGACACAGTGCTGGGAGAGGCAGAAGTCAGAATTTAAGATCAACTCTTTTACCACCAAACCCCATTTGCTTTGGGTTTTTCTTTTAACTGTCAGCTTAGGACATGGTTAATATGCTGAGAAGGCACAGGTGAACATTTTTAATCCACACGCACCTACGGTAAGCCAGACAGCAGGCAGCTCTTAGAAATAACAGGCAGTGCTTCATGTAGATATGGTTGTTCAACACAAAGGAAAACTTTCTAAAAATGACTTTTTAAAGAAAGTTAAATTTGGACTTGTACTGAAAAGAAACTTTAGGTGAATGCATTTAAATAGGTTGTTGCTTCTACTTTGCAAACATTATTTAGACAGATTTTTATGGAATTGCAAACGTTCTAAAAAAACTGGCTTCATGCTGTCAAATCACTATTTATTATGGTTTATAATTGCATTTTGAAATATAGACTGTACAGGAAGTGCAGCTTAAGGATACTTTATTGATGTAAGTAAACTTTATTGATACAAATGAATATGCTTACATTACCCAAGAATATGCTATGTTACTCATGAAAGCTAGCTTTAGCTGAAATGCTGAGTTCCTATAGTTTGCATAAACCATAAAAAGGATTGAAAAGGACTTTTAAATCATAAATCATAAAAAGGATTTAAGTGAATCCTAAGTTAAATATATCAGAAATTTAATTCAACATAAATTCTAATTGCAGATGTCAAATGTGTGGAATCTATTAGTGTTGAATTTATTGATGCATTTTGAATGTCCTTATTGATGTTTCTCTTTTAAAAGCAATTAATGACTTTTTTTTGTTGGTTTTATATATGTTCTCATTTCATATTGGAAACTCTCCTGCTCTGAGCGTCCCTTTTCTCAGCAGCAAAGTGAAAGTATTGCACTGCATTAGTGGTTTTCTCTAGGGCTTCTTAGACGTATTTTATGGATTGCATAGCTGTTGATTAAGTATAGCCAATTCTTGATTATGTCAGCCACAGGTGAGGGGGTGGGTTAGGGTTGGGGAAGCTTGGACAAAGAGAATGCTTGGGATGGCTCTTGTGCCCAATCCCCACTTCAATTAGGATAGCTCCAGTTTTGTTGGCTTCATATATTAGGGTTTATTTAGAGAAAAATCTAAAAAGCAGTGTGTGAAAACTGATGGACTATATGATCTGCAAAGCCCTTTGCAGGTGCGACATCACGTTGACACTACATAAGTCATCTTGGGCTGCAGCCTCCACACATCCCCTCTTCAGAGTCCCCTTCTTTACCTCTGAAATGACTCACCTTTGACTGTAGAAGTAAAACAAATTACATTGGATGAACACAAAAATTCTAGAGCCAGTGTGCATTTTGACTGATCCTTGGTCACTAAGAAACATCCCCTCTACATGGCATTCTTGCAGTAGAAAGGGTTATTGTTTCTTAAATCTATTTTAATTCTAGATTAAGGTTTTGCGCCATCTGCTGGAAGTATTTATTTTTGCAATACTATGAGAGAACTGTACATTTATTCTCAGAAGTATCTTTAAAAATATTTATTAATACTTTAAAAAATTGTAAAGTACATGTTTATTACAGGAAATGGATAAGTGTAGAAAATAATAAAGTATAAGACAAAAATCCGGAGATATCTACTGTCAATAGCTAGCGTTTTTTCTTTATACATACAAGAATATGTTATCATGAGGTTTGGTTTTGTGTTTTGGAGGTTTTTTTGTTGAAGTATAGTTGGCTTACAATGTTGTGGTAGTTTCAGGTGTACAGCAAAGTGATTCAGTTATACGTGTGAGATATATATATATATATATTCTTTTTCAGACTCTTTCCCATTATAGTTTATTGTAAGATATTGAATCTAGTTCCCTGTGCTATACAGTAGTTCCTTGTTGTTTATCTATTTTATATACAGTAGTGTGTATCTGTTAATCCCAAACTCCCAACTTATCCCTCCCCGCCCCAGTTTCCCCTTTGGTAACCATAAGTTTGTTTTCTATGTCTGTGAGTCTGTTTCAGTTTTTTAAGTAAGAAAAACACAAGTTTGAGATCAACACTATGCTGATTTAGGTTACAACAGTAGTAGAAAGAGAGGACACATTACAGATGTGAGATTCTTTGGGAGGGAGTGCTCTCAGGCCCTGTTGTGTGTGAACCTTAAGGTTTGCTTTGCCAATTATGCAAGGCAGGGATCTTACCCTCCAACTTAACTGGGCAGGGTGGGATAGAGATAGGGTTGAGGGAGTGGGTTAGACCCTAGGAAAAGTGCATTATATTGCTCAGATTCCCAGGAAACAGATCCCCAGGTTACTATTTCCAGCAGTAAATGTGACATTGCTCCTTTCTGTTAGTGTCTGTGTATTGAACACCAGTGTGCTAGTTGCTGTGACACATGCTATAGAATGAAGAAGTCTTACAGATGCTGCTCTGAAGTGAGAGAAGTCTATCATGAGAGATAAGTATGTAGATGATTAACTACAGCACAAATTTGGAGACATAGAAGCAGGGGTGCTGACCCTCATTGGGCAGGGGGACTGGGAGGAAAGCATAAAGTGGGTCCTGGAGGTGGGAACATTCCTGTCATTTAGTGTCAGGTTAATGAAGGATGCAGTGACAATAAGGCTGGGAAAGTAGACGTAGGTCATGTCATCAAAGGCTGAGGATCACAAAGCACCACCAAGTTGTTGGAGGAGGAAAGTGACGCGGTGTAAGAGGATTTTAGGACGACAACCATGGTAGCGACATGTGGAGATACGAAGAAGGACAGAAGGCAGAGAAACCAGGTTAGTATCCCAAGTTGACCTGGTAACTCTGGGGGGTCTGAAACAGATGAAAATTCCTTATTCAATGTACTTAGGAAACAGAGCACAGTCAGAAAACCACATCCCATGAATAATTACTGCTAAATAAAGTAAAATTTGGACCCAATTGTGAAAGCAATCTGAGAGCGAATATATGTTTCTGTGGATCACCAACAATATGCAGAGCCTTCCAAAATGAAGTAGCAGACCTTGAGGGAAACTAGAAACACTTTCCTTGGAATTGAAAGCCTCAGACAGGCTTCCAGCACATCCCTGGGGGCTGAGTGACAGAGAAAATGGGGCAGAGTTTGGTGACACACAGACAAGCTACACTTGCTGTTGGAGTGGTAGGATGGGGGAGACAGGGTGGGTGGCAATCAGCCCTGCAGGTATTGATCAGTAAAAGAACCAGGGACATTCCAAGCTGAATTGCAAGTCAGGAGCACATGTGAAGCCAGAAAGAATGGCCTCTGTGCAAAGACCAGAGATAATCAGGAAGGATCAGAATGGAACCTCTGCAAAGGCACTAGGAAGAAAGAAAAACCAAATAACTGATAAAAAAATACATAGCAGAACAAATACACCATAAAGCAGAAGAAAATATGAACAAAGTTCTCCATGGAATAAAAAAAATTAGGAAACATTTCCTCTTTGAAACAAGAAATCAAATCAGAGATAGGATTCAAAAGAGATATGAAAAAAGGAGAGAAGAAGAGAAAAAGTAACCTGAGCTGGCTGAGACAAACCTACTGAGATTTATGTCCAAAAATGCTTATATTAGAAAAATGAGGAATCAAAATAAATGAGCTAAGCATACATCTTAAGACAATGGAAAAATAAAATTAAAATATACCCAAAATAGAAGGACATGAAATAGAAAAGAAAGAAAGAAAGAAAGAAGGAGAGAAAGGAAGAAAGACAGAAAGAAAGACAGAAAGACAGAAAGACAGAAAGAAAGAAAGAAAGAAAGAAAGGGAAGAGAGAGCTTTTCTTTGACAAGATGAGAAATGTTTGAGAGAGAAGTAGTAAAACACTAGTACTAGGAATAAAAAGGGAAGGATAACAGATGCTGCAGACATAAAAGAAAACTTGATGATATTATGAAAAAATTTATGTCAATAAGTTTGAAAACTTTGGAGAAATGGTTAAAATTAAGGTCCTAGAAATACGTGACCTACTAAAACTGTCTCAAGAAGGGGAAAAAAAAATCCCTCTAGAGTCTCATTTGGAATCTACTTCTTTAACAGTAAAGTATGTGTATCTTTTGTCTTATTAACAAATACAGTTCCATGATATCATTTTAATGGCTACATTGTATTATATAATTTTGTTTGATAATTAAGTCATTAAATTTTTACTCTCCCAACCTAGGAACTGTATAATCTAACAGTTATACAAGATGTGAACTTTTGCAAAGAGCTTTGTCTTTTCTTAGAAGAAATTCCCCAAAGAGGAATTGCTGGGTCAAAGATGCCTGTTTTAAAGCTTTTGTTACACAACAAATGTCTATAATTTTTTTAAGGTGTGATGGGAAGGCATTCCTGGAAGAAAGAGTAACAGGAACAAATTTAGGTACAGCAAATATGAAACGTGTTCTGAGAATGAAAGAGTTCATGATGTGCTCTATGACGTTAGTAAATCAAATTAGTAGAGCAGTATTAGCATAATATTAATTATGTTCTAGTAATAACAAATAAAATGCTAATAACAAATAATAGTAAATATATAATAATAGTAGTAAATATAATAGTAATATGGTAAAACAATTCAATGTTTTTAAAAAGAAAATTGTTCACCTGTACAACATGTACACTTATACTGATCTCTATTCAGGTAAGAAATTGTGTAAAACCATCTTAATGGTTTTCCAAAATGGAGCTGCTGGGGGTCCTGAAGTTGCATAACTCTGCTAATTCTCCTCTCCCTTGCCTTATTTCATCTGCCCACCAACCGCCCTATTTTTGTCATTGGGAATGACATTCATTAGAGTCTATATAAATACACAGATGCTATTGCAGTGCACTTGGAGTTCAACCTTACCGTAGCCAGCACAACCCCTCCCACCTCCCACTAGTCTCTTCTCCTCCTACCTACAGCTTTTGCTTGGAGCAGCTCCATCCTCCTAGAATACACACCCCACTCCCTCTCTACCTGAGTTTTCCCTGTCCATTTTTTAAGATTAACTCAATTGCCACCTCTCCTTGGGAGCCCTTCTTGATACCTCTCTTCCCAGGGGAAACCAGCTGTTCCTCCTCTCCCTCCACTGGCCCTGGCAGTGTCCTGAGCACGTGTGATGCACATCTTGTATTTATTTGTTTACATATCTCCTTCTACTAGACTTGAGCTCTTTAAGGAGAAGAGCCATGTCTTATTTGTCGTTTTATTTCGTGCCTACCAATAGCGGTATTTAATCAATGCTTGCTAAGTGAATGATTTGAAGAGTAGTCGTAATAGATCCCAGTGAGCACCTCCAGTGATGGAGCCACTGGTCCTAGTTCAGATTACCAGCTTCATTCACTTCTGACCCTTCATGGTGTTTCCCACTAGGAAGTTTGTTCTTTCAAAAGTACAACTCACTAGAGCTTCACAGTGTAACAGTACCTTAATCAAACAAAAACCACAGTGAACCTGTAATTCACCAGACAGTAAGGATTTGTCTCTTTGAGATCTTTCCAGTAGAGGGTTGGATAAGCCCAGTGAGAGCTTGTTCAGTAGCTGCTTAGAAGGCTGCTAATGCATTTAAGAAGTTAAACTAGAGAGTTTCCTACCACAGCCCCTCCCTAGATTTTCATGACTCTCAAAGTCAGTGACTTTTTAATTATTTTATAAGCCACACCCTACATCACATTAAGTTTATTAAGATTATTTGGCTACAAGTAACAAATTTTCTTATATCCCCTTCTTTCTTACACGAGGGTAGTATACCTTCTTACATGAAGGCTAAATGCTCTTTTGTACTATGTTATTTTCATTTAATAGTATACTCTGGAAATCACTCTATATCATTTCATAGAGATCTTCCTTATTCTTTTTTCACAGCTGTATAGTACTCTATGTTTATGGTACATGTGGATGTACCATACTTTATTCAACCACTCCCCTGTGTCTGGGCATTCCAATATTTCACAGTTTAAAAAATACTACAATAAATGAGCTTATGAGTGGTGTTATTTTTAAAGTAACAGTTGACCCTTGAACAATGTGGGGTTTGGGGTGCTGACCCACTATGATGGCAAAAATCCAAGTATAACTTGTAGTCAGCCCTCCATATCCAGAGTTCCTCTGTGTCTGAGGTTTTTCACAATCCATGGATTCAACCATCAGCAGATTCAACCATCCGTGGCTAGTGTAGTACTGTAGTATTTAATATTGAAAAAAAAATCCCGTGTATAAGTGGACCTGTGCAGTTCAAACCCATGTTGTTCAAGGGTCAACTATACAGTGTATGTTACAAATTCATACACAGATAGCTACAAACTGACAAATTAAATTATGTAACTCATGAGCATAAAGAATTTTACTCTCCAGGAATTAACAGGTAACTGAGGAATGTTTTAGTATGTGAATCCTTTATTTTTAAAAAGCAACCAATTTTAAATTACATCAACTTAAGTTCTAGAAAACCTAAGAACATCTGAAGAGGAAAAAAAATTTTTTTCTTAGTCAAAGTCATGACAAAGTGCAATAAATTCAGGACTAGCAAATTTAGCAAGGTATTATGAACTTTAAAAAATACTCTTCCATCTTTTAAAATTTTACTGTTATCTTTTTTAAAAATGATGTAAAGTTCCTCTGAAGATTTGCTACTTAAATCATTAGTTTGAAAAGCTATTAGATTTTATTTTTTTTTTTAGCCAGGTCTCTATTTTTTTTTAATTGAGGTATAGTTAACTTACAATGTTGTGTTAGTTTCAAGTGTACAGCAAAGTGATTCAGTTATGTGTATGTGTATGTATATATATATATATATATATATATATATATATATATATATATATGTTGTTTTTCAGATTCTTTTCCATTACAGGTTTTTACAAGATATTGAATATAGTTCCCTGTGCTATTAAAAAAAAGGCCATTAGATTTTACTTGAGAAACTTGGAAATAACACAGGAAATTATTTTGTATAATTTATATTCTTTTTTTCTTTTTTTTGGCCGTGCTGGGTGGCACGCAGGATCTTAGTTCCCCAACCAGGGATCGAACCTGTGTCCCCTGCATTGGGAGCACAGAGTCTTAACTGCTGGACCGCCAGGGAAATCCCCTATATTCTTTTCTAAATTGAAGAAATAAGAGGAAGTAATAACTTTTGAACTTGTGGCACATTTATTTCTTAGCACTTAAATTTTTAAAAAAGGTTTTCAGTTGGGACTTTTCTTGGTTGGTCACAATCCTTATCCTTTTGAAGATTTTCCTCCAGTTTTAAGAGGATTACTGCCTTGTATTTGGCCCTTGATATGTTTGTTCTTTCTGTAGCATCTTGTGTGGTAAGATCCGTGAAAAGTACTTTCTCCTGTTAAGTGTGTAAGAATATTATTCAGCCATAAAAAGGAACGAAATTGGGTCATTTGTAGAGAGGTGTATGGACCTAGAGACTGTCATACAGAGTGAAGTAAGTCAGAAAGATAAAAAATATCGTATATTAACGCATATATGTGGAATCTAGAAAAATGGTACAGATGAGCCAGTATGCAAGGCAGAAATAGAGACAGACATACAGAACAAACGTATGGACACCAAGGGGAGAAAGTGGGCGGTCGGGGGGTGGTGGTGGGATGAATTGGGAGATTGGGATTGACATATATACACTAATATGTATAAAATAGATAACTAATAAGAACCTGCTGTATAAAAAAATAAATTAAAAAAAAAAAAGAATAAAGCTAAACATTGGCCAAAGCATGTATTTTTGTAAGGTGTGATTGACTGTGGAAAAAGTCTGGTAGGATTTTTACCTGATTTGAGGTTTATCAATCCTTAATTGGCAAGATGGAATTGGCAATTCTTAAATGGCAAGATGACAGATTTTTGATGGGCAAAATTTACTGCGTAATCTCAAAAATATAGCCTTTGCCTAATGGTTATAAAGTTCAGGTCAAACATACTTAATTCTGGTACCCCCTTAAGGTTTTGCATCACTGCCGGATGGATTGCAAACTCTTAAAACTGAAGGTTTTGTTTCCTCTCCTTGTTTTTGCTGCAAAAGTAATTAGGAATGAAATGGCGGTTTTTACCCTATAATTCACAAATGAATGAGGTGGGTATTAACCTGCCTGGGAAGTGGTTTTAATGACTCACAGCACAATAGCTGAGTCCTGGTGGCAGAGGACAACGATTAGAGGGCTGTCATTTAGAGATTAATATGTCTTAGTCACAGCTTATAAACGTGGTTTAGTTTTCTCCTGGGACAACCCAGTTTTTTCCTAAATGGTTTTTAGTTTAAATATATATATGCAATATCGTGTATATTTTTTATATGCAGTACTTACAGTGTAATCTCAAAAACATAGCAGTTACTTAACGGATATAAAGTTCAGGTCAAATATATTTAATTCCGGCACCACCTTCAGGTTTTATATCATTGCCTGATGGGTTGGAAGCTCTTGTAACTGACGATTTTGTTTCCTTTCCTTGTTCTTTGCAAGAATACTACATATATGTATCTATAATGTGTGTGTGAGTGTGTGTGTATATATACTGGGCTATTTACACTGAAGTATAAAAATAGCCAGGCAGCAATTGGCTGTTAACATTAGTTGAATATCTGAAGTCAAGATGTGACACTGAGCAGTACAGTCAGATCGTAAACTCTAGATTCACTGCTTATTGCAGATGCAAGATGGATGAGCAGACGAATGATCATTCCCTGATTTCATATGATTTTCGATAGACTCATGGTGGAAGAGAGAGTTAACAATTACACCCACCTCCCACCCCCTCCGTTTTTCCACCTCTCCTCCTCTCAGCCACTATTACGAGAGTTAAGGAGCACCTTAGGGGCCTTCTGACTTTTCCTCCGGAGGGTTCTATGGTTTCTCAGCAAAACAAAGAAACAAGGCAGTACAGTTTCTCTTTTTGTCCAGTGTTCTTCCCTTCTTTGTCAACCGACTTAAAGGTATGTGTACTTTCTCTTTACAGCCCAGTGCTTCAGCTTGGCAAGGCAACTCTCATTAAGAAGTAGGCACTAACAAAACTGTGAAAAGCATCGTTGGAAAGACGCTCCTTTTCAGATGATGCACTTAAACTTGATTTCCTCTGAGGCTGGTAGAGAGAGAAGAGGCAAAAGCAGGTCACGGAATGTTGACTCTGAATGATATTGCCATATTAACGTGTTGTAGTTAAGAGCAGAAGAAAGTTGGGGTTCTTTTGTTGCAGGCATGAAACTGAAAACTAAGAAATGAGCATAAAAAGACGTTAGGGATCTAGAAAAAAGGACCTCCACACTTGAAATATGGGATGAGTGGTTTTGAAGTATATTTATCAGGACAATGCTGAATGTATATTTATCAGCATAAGGCTGAAATGGCCCAGGCTGCTGTCTCATAAAAGAATTTTCTTTCTTCTCTGCTTTCCATCGATGGGGCAGAGTAAGCAGACAGGTTTCTGTTTTTTATAATCTGTTTTTTAAAGTTGCAAGGAAGAATTTAAATGTATAATTCAAGAGATCCAGATTTTAAGTGAGGTGTGAGTAGAGAGGCCCTCAGGGATGCTGATCTGTAACTGACCCAGAAGAGCCCTTCAGTGGCTTTGGTTTCAGAGCGACCCCAGACTGTAGCCTTCCCGGCGTTAGCAAAAAAAAAAAAAAAGCAATGATATGGTTGCATAGCTTATCAGATTCTCTACTGAGTGCATTTCAAATTATTTTAAATCTATGATAGCGTTTTCACATTATTTTACATTGAGCCACAGAAGGGTGTGTGTGTGTATGTGTGTATGTGTGTGTGTGTGTGTGTGTGTTTTGGCAAATCCAGCAATAAAAGTGTTCCTAGGAATCTTTACACACTGCAAATAAAGTTGTTTCTAAAGCATTAACATTGTTTATCTAAAAACGCTCTCAAAGGCTTGGATCAAAATTACTTTTAATTCTTACAGACAAATGGCATTGGAGATTTTGTTGGAGGTTACGGAGTTTTGTGGCTTTGAAAACAGTTGAATCATCTGGGAGGGAGCAGCGAGGGAATGATTGAATTGATCACCAGCACAGCAGTTGTTTCTCTTCCAAATATGTCCCTGGTGGGATTTGGCTCACCTGCCAATTATCTCAGTGATCTGTCATTTTTACCAAGGATGGGAACTGAGGCTAGAGACAGAATGAGATTGAAATAGCTTGACTCTCTACTGCAAGGGCTTTGAATGAAAATATGCATGTGTGTTTTACTTCTAAATATTTTCTGAGGGGTGTCTGACAGGTAGTGTCTCTGAATAAACCCCTTTATCTGCTACTGAGTAAAAGTGGAGACCAACTTTTGAGCAAGAGTTGAAACTGAACGCTTTTCCTCTTCTGATAATTTGCTAGTGTCCTTAGGGATAAAAGTAGAAAAAATACTCCACCTTGTGCAAGACACCAACAGCTTACATAAATTCAACCTTACGGTGCTGGAGGCATCCTGAAGATAAGGGTAAGTGCTTACCGTGTGAGTCATTTTACTGCATTTCCCTGGGTGACCTGTGCCTCAGAGTGAGCAGGAAGGTGGGGCTCTGGACCCAGTGCTGTTTCTAGGGTGACCTAGTTCCTGAGGCCTCATAGAGCGTGGAACTTGCCAGGGTGTATAGATCTGGGGTTTAAAGGTAAACATAATTCAACCATGCTGGCTCCTATATGTGTGTAAGTAAGTCAACTACTTCATCCGATTCCTAACCTGAGAAACTGGAGAAAGGCCTGGCTGTATAGGGCCTTTCCCAGGCAGCATTTTCTGAAGGCATTTTCAAGGGTGACTTTGTCTATGTGTGACTTTCTTCTTTCCAGCTGACTTCCAAATCCAATCCTGAGGTCAGAGGTGGCTCATGTGTCTGAGATGGGAACCTTTTTCCCAGCGCACTTTGGAGGTGTATGCTATGACAGAGGAACTGTATGAGGCAAACTTGAGATGATCATCTAAATGCATCTTCCCCTGTTCCTAGTCCGGGCTTCATTCTGAACAAGCTCTGTGTGGCTCGGGTTGATTATATCCCATCGCTTAGCAATAGCCTATGTAGAGATGATGGTCATCATTAAAATCAGTCTTGAAGCAGTGTAACATCCCCAAAACGGCTTAGTTGGGGAGGTCAGACAAGTCTGGATTTTAAACACCTGTGGCCTAAATGATCTTTCTGGGCCTCAGTTTTCTCATCTGTAAAATATTCAATAGAAATAACAGTATCTAGTTCAGAGTGTTGCAGTGGAATTAAATGAAATAATATATGTAGAATGGTTAGCAAAGTGCTTGGCACATAGCAGGTGCCTAATAATTAGCATTATTAGCATAGTATTTATGAAATATGAATTGAGTACTAACAAAGAAGTAGTTCTAGGGGGAGATAAAGAAAGGTATAAGACTGCTTCCAGAGCTAAATTGCTAATAGAGGTAGGAACTTGCACGTGAAAGTTGAACTAACCACAGAAGGAAGATGAGTGTCACAGCCAAAATGCACTCCAGTGCTACTCAAAGTTCCTGTTCATGGTGAATCAAGATTGGGCCAGAACGGAAATCAGTGAACTGCCTCCTCCAGATAGATAGTCTTGCTCTGGAGATAAACATCAGCTAAACTATCCCATGTACCCAGTGACGTGGTTGACATCCATTCTGGCCCAAGCCTGGTGCTAAACTTTTGCCCCATCCTCAGGCCATACTTTAAGGACGGCTGCTCTTGGAGTCTGTGTTATGTCTGCCACTTGGGGGAGCCGCTTCTCTTTGGGCTAGACTATACTGTGGATTTTTACAGGCAATCTGACATATGTTAGGACAAAACAGAGAGCTGGTTAATTTGATGTCATACACTTTGTGTTTCATTGAATGCATTTCCCCATGATATACCATGTTGCTTCCAGCCCTAGCCTTGAAAATGAGCATCTTCTACAGCCAGGAGCGGTTGTTTCTCATCACCATGATCAATGAGGTGGCAGCAGTAGGTTCTCCCTGCCTCTTTGCAAGGGTTCTTAATCTTATTTTTGTGTGTCATGGACTCCTTTGGTCAGCTGTTACATCTATGGGCCATTTCTCAGGATGATTTTTTTTTCAGAATGATGTTTTTAATCATATAAAATGAAATCTGTAAGGTTACAAAGGAAACCAATTATATTGAAATACACTTACCAAAATGTTAAAAACAAGTTATGATGGTGATATATGTTTTATTATCAACGCATCAAATAAGATCTAGCGGCAGATCTAAGAACTACCATCATTTTGAAGATGAGTGTCAATAACGTTTTGACATATCTACAACTGTAATGAGTTATAAAAACATCGGTCAAAAGTGCTACGCAGACTATTGTGGTTTGTTGGTTGCCTTATAATAAAAGGCAATGCCAGAATTTCAGTTAGAGGTTAGTGAAAATAAATATGTGTTCTTTATTCATCCAAGTTCAAGGACCCCCTGCTTTCCTTCTCTGGTTAAGAACCCCTGCCTGGGAAATGCCAAGCAGGGAAAAAAGGGAGTTCTGAACCATTTTATTACTTTTCCTGGGACAGATATTTTGGGTTCCTCATAAAATCCAATTACAATTTCAGGCCCTGGTGAAATTCTATTATAACTTCCATTTGCTTTATTCAGAATATGAATAAATACAAGTAAGTTTTCCCCCAAATCTGTATTTGGAGACCTACATTTCATGAAGGACTTAACCAAAGGCATCTTGGATGGAGGATTTGCATAAAATATTCATTTCTCCTAATGCAGTTAACTGGATGCTCTTTCAGAAGATTTTCTTGCTTGCAAAGGTGATCATAAAGTCATATCTATTCCCATGTGGAAGAAAATTTGTTACATGAAGAAGCTAGAAGGTTTAGGGCCCCGCTGGGGGCAATTTTCTTGAGGAAGCTTCAAACAGAGCCCAAGAGAGAAAGGAATCTTGGAGGATCAGAGAGATGGGGAGGCTTCTTGGAGCAGAGAGATAAACCAGAGTTCAAAGGGGAAGGAATGAGCTAGGTAAGAGATGGGGGGATGCTAACAGGAGCAGGGAGGTCAGTAGCTTTGGCCCAAGGTAAGGAATGCAGGGAGGTGAGCCTAGACACGTTGCTGGAGTCGGTTGTGATGGACCTTCACTGATACACCAGGGATGTGGGATGTTATTGACAGAGGGGAGTCACGGAAGTCTTTTCATAGGAATAAGATAAAGACATTTCTGGTTTAGGAATATCAACATGACCACAATGTTTTGGATAAATTTGGGGTAGGAAGAAATTATGGGCAATAGTTTTAGGATCAGATGGCAAAACTGGATGAAGAAAATTATACCTATCCTAATATCTCCCATAATTGCCTATGGATAGGATTCACCTGGAGAACTTATTCATTATACAGATCACCACGATTTTCCTCTGCAAATGATAACCCCAGTAGGGCTGGCATTTGACAGGGAATTTATCATTTTTAAAATAGCTCCATGTGATTTTATCTCCAGACAACTTGGAAAATGCTCCCTGGGAATGTTTGGCTGATCAGATGTGAAATTGCATGTGACAGTGTCAAAGCAAAAACTGCACCAGATCAAGTGAAACAGGCAAAGTAGATTTTATTCAAGGCTATCATAGGGAAGGAAAGCCAGAACTCAGTCTGAGCTCAACTCCACTGAAATAAAAGGTGGGAATAAAATACTAGAGGACTTTAGGGGAGAGATTGATCCCTGGGATGTGTTGGGCACATTGAGTAATTCCTGAGCTTGCAAATGTTTTTCTCTGTGATTAGGTCACTTGTGTTTGCTAATTGGCACTCACCAATCCACCAATTAGCAAGTTAGGCTTCTACCTTCCCACAGAGACTGGCAAATAGGAACCCAGTCTTTCTGGCTGATTGCATTTCAAAGGGATGGCTCCTAGTCCTTGAGAAAGACCTTCTGGGGTTATAAAACTGGCCGAGGCTGGGAGAAGATTTACATCTCAATGGAGCAGAGAAAGAATTTACCACGACATGTTTTCTGAAGTAAAGGATCTAAGAAAAGGGAGGTCAAGGCAAAGAGTCAGGAGAAGGCTGAAGTTTAGTCAAACTGAGGGGAACGATAAGCCCATCTTGGTCAAGGGTAAGGTACTACTACTACTATTACTACCATGACTACTACTACTGCTATCTTTAGGGTGGCTTCTCCCTGATACAGAATGGAAAGGAAGAATCAGTGTTAGGAATGTTAGGAAAGAAAAATCAACACGTCTTCCTAACCTAATGTTGGGAACTGGAGCGGAGGATACAGAAGAGTGAACAATCCGTGTCTAGCGGCCCTAGACATAGGGAGAATGGAGAGGCATTGGTGGAATTGGAATTTCCAGTTGGCAGGCAGAGTGGCGGTGCCAGATGAACTGGTCAAGCCTAACTGCTCAGGTCCTTTGGTAGAAACAGCGCCCCGCACTCAGCACAGGTAGTTGACGAGAGACGGGAGAGACAGCAGGGCTGCGGAAGCCTCTGGATCGTGGTCCTTTCTGACAGAACACTGCAGAGCAGCCTGGACTGTGCATTTGTGATTGTCACCCTGCGTTAGCTTCACCTGACACACACACACACACACACACACACACACACACACACACACATACGCATCTTGTATGTGTGTGTGTGTATGTATATATACAGAAGTATTTAAAAGTAAATTACAGGCATTTAAGCAGCTCAGTTTTATGGAAAACTGATGACGTCCATTTAGCACAAGTTGTGTTAGAAATTTGCCAGAAAACTTGGTTGAGGAGGTTTGAGCTTTTAGAGGCATCCTGGGCAATGATTTCTGAAAAGGTTATAATGAAACCAGGGGAGCGGAGAAGATTTTCACAAAGTTACTGGGGATGTACTACGACATTAACGTGTCTTATTCTCTTTCAAGGGAGTAAGCGTAAAGGGGGAAGATTGGAAGTCTAAGAATTCCTAGTCCTCCTGAGCAGGAGTGGCTGGTCCCAGGGTCGCCTGCTCCAGCGAGGTCTCTGATGCTAAGAACTGTAAAAGGTACAGTTGATTTGCTCATGGAAGTTGATTTGCTCATGGAACACCAGGCTGAGAAGAGCATCAGTAAGGTGTTCTGGGAGGAGTCAGATGCAGGATTTAAGAATGAGTGGTCAAAAAAAGGAAACCAGGGGAGCAAATGGCTTTTCTAGTAAGTCTGGGTTTCAAAGAAAGTAAGATGTAGGGAGAGAGCAGGAAAGTCACAGGATTAAGTTACTTGGCATATGTGATATTAATGCGTTTTACTTTTCTCCAATTACTTTTTTTAGTGATCAGAAATGAGTGAACAATCAGAAAAAAACAATTCCACGCAAGAGAAACATGCAGGTCAAAGTTCTCCTGAGAAAAACGGTCAAATCGGACAGAAGCAACTGGTATGGCTCGTGGATACTATGATTCCATGGTATTTGGGGAGTTCGCAACTTGGGGATCTCTGAGATGCCCCAGATTTGGGTGGAAAGGTAGGCCCCATCAGGATTCCACAGGAAGGATCTCTGCCCCTTAGTGCTAATAGGGCTTCTCCTCGTCTTCACCCCGCTGTCATGAAGCTGGTCTCATCTTAACCTATCTCCTCTGTGCCTCTCAGTACCCAGAGTCCTGTGCAATAAAATCCTACCCTTGGAGTAGAAAATTTGTAGAGAATATGGTCAAATATTTTTATTTAACAAATCCTTGGGGTTTTTTTTTCCCATGATATGCTAGTACCTGTTCTAAAGCTTGGTATATGTTCATTCACCTAACCCTTATCACAAGATACTGTTGTTAACCCATTTTGCAGAAGGAGAAACTGAGGCTTAGAAGAAGTAGGAACTTGCTCAAAGCACTCCAGTAACAAGTGGCAGAGCCAAGATCTGAACAGAGGCATCTAAACTCTTGCTTTGCTACTGAGAATAATAGTAGATCATGCTAAGTTGTGTTTCTTGCACAGCTATACCTAAATACAGAATCGTTTCATAAGGTTGTTTGTAAAACAAACCCATACACACAACCCAAAATGAAATTTTAAAGAAACATACCTATATTATTTTAGACTGACTAGACTATTATTAAGCTAAAGAAACTGCAGAAAAGCCTGAGATTCTGTTACTAATTTGTTACCTTGAAATTCATACATTGAAAGTTTCCCTTTGGTTTTGAAATGTAGTATTTCATATATGTGTTAGCCTAAGTGTTTTGGGGCCACTCAGATTATTTTCTTCTAAAATCCTTCAGAGGAGCATTCCCTTCACTTCTGACGTATGTGCTGCATGTTCAAAATTAATTATCAGGACTGATTGAAGTATCTTTATTGCTTGTCTTTCCAATTAGGCCCCATTTAATTTCGAATTATAAATATCCCAAAACAGAGACTTGTGAACATTTCCACTAACACGCTATTTTGTCATTCAAGCCAGGTTTTCTTCTTGCAATCTGGTTTTGACTGAGAGGGGATCCTTCAGGTGGCTGCATTCCGCATCAGAGCCCTGATGGGGTCCACGCTCCCAGGGCAGTGAGTGCTGAGATGCCGTAGAGCGCTGAAGGGGAGGGTTGTGTGTACTGTGTGTTCTCACTGTGTTTTGAGATACTTTACCTGGGCAGAAGGGCTTTTACTCCCTTGTCATTATCCACCATAAAATGGTAATTCTGACTTTCATCCCCAGCAGATTTGAGAAGCCAAGGGGTGTTTTGCAGGTGTAAAGGGAATTCTTCTGTTCCCCCTTGATTGTTTTTTTATTTTTTTATTATACATAGTTTTACACTATGTATTTGTTTATTCAGAAAGAATGACCTAATTTGAAAAATTTTACATCATCTTTTGAAACTTAATCTGATTAAATTGTTTATTACTCTAGCTAAAACAACTAAGCTTTCATGCCATTATGGTAAAAGTTACAGAAACTTCATTCTGATGCTGTGTAAAGCAGATAAAATTATCTAGTTCTTACTACTAATACATTTTATTTGTTTATTTGTTTCATAGCAACAGATAGAGCGACAGTTAAAATGCTTGGCGTTTCAAAATCCCGGACCACAGGTAGCAGACTTTAATCCTGAAACAAGGCAGCAGAAAAAGAAAGCACGAATGTCAAAGATGAATGAGTATTTTTCTGTAAAGTACAAGTAAGATCATGATTTATTATATTTAATCTGTGGGATTACAAAATGCATGAATTCTCCTTGACAAAGCAATTAAACGTTGCCACTTTTTTATTATTTAAAAATGTATTTTCTAAAGTACAGTATCACCCCTTATGTCTGGAAGTTAGCAATTTCAAGAAATAGACTATAATCCCCAACTAGGCATCAGTTTTTTAAAAACAGGCTTCAGAGTAATGGCTGTAGTAGGAGAGATGATTAAAAGTAAGAAAGATGTGCATTAGAAGGAGAAATAATATAACCATGGGAATGAATTCAAGTATCAGATGGGCACAGAAGTATCATAAATTCAATTATTACTAGCACACCAGAGGCATAAATTAAGCAGACCATCAAGGAAAAGGTTGATATATTTGACTACATTAAAATTAAGAGTTTATGCCCTTTAAAAGACACTCTAAAAATAATGAGAGACAAATCACAAGGTGGGAGAAGTTATTTATGATCTAAAAGATCAGTATCTAAAATATATATGAATCAGTAAGAAAAAGATAAACATCCTAAGAGAAAAACGAACCCAACAATGAACAGGCATTTCATAGAAGAAAAGGCTAGTGAACACTCAGGACGCTAAACCTTATTCATTGGTACAGTATGGGGAAGTGCCCCCCTGACCAGATGGGCAAAGAGTGCAGTCTTCTGATATCACTGTTGATGAAGCTATGGGACATGAATGAAGTGTAAAATAGCACAGCCTCTGTTTTAAAACAGCTTGGCATTACCTATGTACCTTGTGACCTAACATATTCACTCCTGGGTGTATATCCTGGAGAAACTCATACATGTACAATAGGAGACGTGTTCAAGAAATTCATGGCATCCCTGCAATAGCAAAGAAAATAAAATAGTAATAACCCAAACGCCCACCCATAATGGAAAAGTTAAGTAGCTGGTATATTTGTACAGTGGAATACATATAGATGTGAAAATATCTGAATACAGCTACATGTGCCACCATGGATGAATCTCAAATCATGATGTAGAATTAAAAAAGCAAATTACAGAAGGGAAAATGCGGTGCGCTTGGAGATACATACACCTATGGCATAATGAAAAGTAAAACAAGGAGATGATTTTTATGATATCAAGGTGTGGTTCCTTTTGGGCGAGTGGAGGGATGCAATGGATGGAGCATGAAGAGGGTGTCAAAGGCGCAACACCCCTTTATTAAGCTGGGCCATGGATACGTGGAAGTGTGTTTTATTCTTTATCTCTGCGTGTATGTTTTGTACACTTTACGTACATATGATAGCTCAGAACTATATAGAATATAGCATCAGATGGGCAGGAAACTGTAAGATTTGTGTCTTGATGTCTGAGTAAAGACAGGGAGTATTTGGGTGAAGGCACAGGGAGAAGGATAGAGTCTGACCTGGGCTCTCCGTTGGCTGCATGACGCCTCATTCCCATCATTCCCATAATAGATTTCACATCTCCTTGTCTGTTGACACCTGCATTTCCTGGTGGGTGTAGGAGCTCTCATGCTTCAGATGAAGTGCTTCAAATGTAAATCCTCATCAGAAAGGCTGTCCTGCTACAGTGAGATAATCAGGCAAGTCTGCATAATGATCCTTAACCTTCCCCGCTTTATTGGGAGAGGGAAGAGGATGGAATAGCATTACCTAACAGGAAGGGAAGGAGGTGTTATGCCTGCTTGGGGGCCAAGGGTGCAGAAGGTCATAACTTCACAGCCTTTTCTGACTTCAACTGGTGCTAATGGATACAGGCTCTACACAGGTACTTTTGTCATTCTCAGGATTTCAAGCAGCTCAGTACTGAAGGATTTATTTCAAGACGGTTTGGTTTTGAGAAGGTGGCAGAATCCTGGTGAAAGCCTTTCGCTTCCTGGACTTGTAGAGGCTGACAGGGGCAGTGTCGGGGCACAAAGCACGGTGTACTCACTGGTACAGAACTTCCTGCCGTCGCTCAGAGTTTATGACACCTTCTGCCCCCCACACTGGGTAAAAAAACAGAATCAGAAAGGGACAGCAGCAGTGGCATGAGGAGACTATTAGCAGAGGAATTTTCAGTTTGCTTGTTTTTGTTTTTCATGATATTGGTATAGTAACGGACAGTTCCAATGCTTATCTTGAGTCATTCAAAATGTGACTGTATTCACTGTAGTGCTTCTTCTTTTCTCTTTTTTTTTTTTTTAATTGAAGTATAGTTGATTTACAATGTTGTGTTAGTTTCAGCTGTATATAGTGCTTTTTCTTAAGAAAGGAAAAATGGATGTAATTTATCAGGGGAAATTCCATCAAGGATGGTTATATTTTTAAGTAAAAAATTGTAGAAGGAAATTTTAATAGCCTTTAATCAGCTACTCCTCAAAATTTGTTTAGGTGGGATATTACATTCCCCAGCATGCTGGAAAAAATGAAGCCTTACTCTAGGTGACAACCCTGACTGCCTTGGTAATTGGTGCATATTGACTGAATTTCCCAGGACATGTTGCCTAATAGCATTCTGAAGTGTTGCTGGGTCATCTTTAGGGTGCTGCTTCCTCAGAGTAAAGGGAGCCTACTTAGGAAGATTGCTACACAAGAATCTATTCTCAGTGTTAAGGAAAACTGCACTGTCCTGTTAGTGTCATTCTTTTCTTTGCAGAGTTCTGAAGAAGTACGACAAAAGCGGCAGGCTTATCTGCAACGACGCTGACCTGTGCGATTGCCTGGAGAAGAACTGCCTGGGTTGCTTCTACCCTTGCCCGAAGTGTAACTCCAACAAGTGTGGCCCTGAATGCCGCTGCAACCGCCGCTGGGTCTACGACGCCATCGTCACTGAGTCTGGGGAGGTCATCAGCACGCTGCCCTTCAACGTTCCTGACTAGGAGCTGCCCTCGTGGGCTGATCGGTTTCTTCTTTACATTTAAGGCAACCTCTTTCTCTTGGGTGAATTTTAGGGCTGGGGGAAAATGTTTTAAAAAACGTACTTAAGACTCATGCTCTGCGAAGCCATAGAACAGTGTGGAATGGGCCACCCTTCTCTAACCTTCCTGCTGTGACCTCTCAAATTCCTCTCCTTGTAACCCAAGAGAGTGCCTATAGATGGATATCAGCACCGACACCTCCATCGCTACTTTGGTCTCAGATTAAAAATCGCTTTCCTCTTTGCTGGTATCTTAGGAAATGGAGCCTGAAGATCTTCAGAATTCTGTAGCTGGGAGCTTGTCGTGACATAGAACATAGAATCATACGTCTATAATAGCTAGTTCCCCTTAGAATCTTACACATCACTAGTTCTAAATCAGAATTGTTATTTGGCTTAAAAAAACCAAAACCTTGTGACTTGGCATGCATACCCACAGTCTCATTTTTTTATTGTTGATATTTTAATAATATTAAAATGAAATGTAATACTTGGCAATATTTTTACTAAAAACTTGTATTTTATTTATGAAATGGAAACATTAGGACTGGAATATCCTAAAAGCCAGTGGTTTACATTGTTTTTTATTTCAGGATCAGTATTTCAGAATATTTTTTCAAAAGGAGGAAACTTAAGTTGTTACATGAAAGCACATTGTTGTGTGTTGGCTAATTGAGTGCACTGATAACCTAGTTGGCTAGATACATGATGTGGTCTTTTTCAATTCCGATACATTGTAGGAGGTTTATAGAAACTTCCACAGAGCCTTCTTTGAATTTGTTTTTAGGAGTCCTGTTTACCCTAACTCAGTGGTTCTCATCCTTCAGTGTACATCAGAATCACCTGGAAGACTGGTTGTATGGTAGATTTTTCTGCCCCACCCACAGAGTTTCTGATTAGGTCTGGGGCAGGGGTCAAGAATTTTATATCCCGGGTGATGTTGATGCCGCTGGTGTGGGGACTTGAAATGTTAGAGAGCTTTCAGAGTTTATTTTTCCTGCATAATCAGTTTCAAAAGCACTTACTGCAGGATCCGCATGCAGGGGAAGGTTCCTGATAATTCTAGACTTGTTACTTGACAGTATGTTTTGGGACTAAAGTAACAAAAATCCTGCAAGACATTCTGTGAGGGCACTATTCCTGTATGTGCAGCAGGAGAACTGACTCTGTTTCTCACAGAATTTACTGAGTTTTCCAGACTCAACTTTGTGCTACATGTTTCCAATTCACTACCTTTAAGCATCACAGCCCTGGGAGGAAGAAATCAAATTACCCAAGTCAGATCCTTTGAAGTGCTTCATCAGGAGTGCACAGCCCTGAGACCAAAGGAGTAGGAGCCTTTTTTGGTTTATATTACGTTTTGTTTTGAGAATAATTGTTGTTTTGTAAATGACTGACCAAGTGAATTGTTTCTTTACTTATTTATTTTAGAATCATATAATTTTAAAGTGGAAAAGGAATCTTACAGGTTGTCTAACTAGTGATCTGTCAACAAATAATAACCAAGAGGCTGTTCTGTGCCAGGCTCAGGGATGGAGCTGTGAGTAAAACTCAGCTGGTCCTGGTCTTCATGGGGTTTATAGACTAAAAACAGTCTTGTTGTTGTTGTTTTGTTTGTTTTTCTTACAGCTGAGGAAATTTGGACCCAGTGAGATTCAAATGACTCTGTTAAGGACAAACAGAAGCACTGGCAACCTTGGTGTTTTGAACCCTAAGACTAGGTCAGTGTTCTTTCCATGACACCAAGTATGTCCCTAATTGGCCTAATTGTAAAGCTCATCCAGGTGCTTTTAATAGTATGCATTCCTGAGCCCCATCCCAAACTTCAGGAGTCAGAACCTCTAGGGATGAGGCCTGGGAATCCATACTTTAAAACAAGCAGCCCCAAGTAGGTCTCATGATCAGGTAAGTTTGAGAAACACTGCCTTATCATAGCTGTCTTATTTTCATATTTAAGAATAATCAGGCAAATTGACATTAAAGTATATTTCCCTTTTGTCTCCTCCTACTGTCTTAAACATTAGATGAGAGGATCTGATTTAAAATGATCTCATTTAAAACATGTGTTGGCAAATTACATTGGTAAGTTTTCCAAGTAAAGCAAAAAATAAAATAAGTTCACATATTTATTAAGCAGACACCTCATACTACTTTTATGGAAACCTAGTAAAACCTTTGATGAAGTCCTTTTTTATAAACCAGTGTATTTCATCTTGATCTACTGCCAATTCAATTCATTTTTAAAAAGCCTCCTGCACTAAAATGATTCTTGCAAAAATAAACTTATGTGAATTGTCAGAAATTTATTTTGTAAGTGTCTAGTTCTATCACAAAGTGAACAAAGCTCTTTAGTTATTTGAACTAAATTCAGATTAACAAGGAATATAGCTGTACTATCTGATTACATTAAGGAAATTTTCTTAGTGTAATCGGATTTTTTTTTTTTAATCGGATTTTTTTCTCTTTCTGCGTGGCTATCTTTCTTTCAATGTTGACAGTGTGTCTTCATGAATATGTATAGAAATTGCAAGGAAAGCTGTTTCACAGAAGGTTGTTTAAATATAAACTGTTATTTACTGAAGGATTTAAACAAGTCACTCAGTAATCCTTTACACAAGGATTTACAAGTGGGATGCCGTATCACATCAATTTGCAGAATACTTTATCTGAGTCTGATTTGTAAGAGAAAGAATCCATACAGCGTCTGAGACAATCCTTAGGCACCTGCCGCCCACCCCCCACCACCCCCCAATACAGTATCCTGGATCCATTACAGGTATGAACCTTGGGATGCTAGCTCATAGAAAAATCATTTAAGCTCTCCTTTATATATTTATTTGCTTTTCCTGGAAAGTGAACACTGCCAACTTGGATATTTTGTGGCTATCATGGATTGCAGTTCTATAATGCCTTGGAAACGTAAACACTTAGGTGAGCAGGTCTGCAGTGTTTGGCTACGCAGGCTATCGGCTGCACATGTCCAGGGGTGCCTTTCACATGGGCTACACTGCCTCCAGTGCCCCTGGGAACACAGCAAAGTGGTTCTGCTAGCAGGTGCCATTGATGTGTGGATTTCTTGATTGTCTAGTATTTATGGACACTTAGTATATGCTAGGCATTGAGTGCTTTACGTTAGCTTATATCTTGCATAAAATAATTAAAAGAATATCCCTACATCTTGCTTTTTCCCCTTCTGCTGTTTCTTTTTCCTTCATTCTCTGTGGTGTCTATAACCACAGACTACAATTTTCAGGTTAGTTCGAACAGTACTCCAAATATATTATCTAGCCAAAGCAGTTTTCATACTTTGTTTCTTTTTCATAATCTATATTTTAATCCTAGATTTGGAATATTCTTTTTCATATTCACAGATTTCCTGAAATTCTGCTTTTTCCATAATAATTTTTTTTCACTCTGTGCAAGGGATATGACTCTCTTATCATCACTATTCATGATTCATGTCTAACAAGCAGTTTATTTTGTGTTTATAGTTTGTAGTTTCAGAAGAATTTCCCTCCACACTTTGTATGCTTCTTTTAAAATTGGCCGATGCTTAGGTCAGATATAATAAATTCAAAGAGATCAGAGACTGACTTTGTTTTCCTTTGACAGTGAATTCAATGGCCCTGAATGCTTAATAGATATACTACTTAGTGACCATTCATTCGTTCATTCATTCATCAAGCACCTCCTATCTGCCAGCTACTTTACTAGGTGCCAAGGATACAATGGGTAAGAAAAAAAAATTTGTTAACCTAGGATACATAAAATAGAAAGAAAACCCAGGCTACTTAAACTGTGTCATTCCTCATATCCAAGGTCCCTATCCTGTCCGCCTTCCTCTCTCTATTTTTCAGAGTCATCTTATGTTTTATTTATCATGTCTAACCTTTTAACCTGTACTTACCGAAAGAAATGGAAAAAAGTACGTCTGATACCACTAGGTGGCGTTCTGGGGGGGGCTCCAAGGAGCTCCAGTCTCAGCGCAGAAAGAATTCAGCAAGAGGCAAAGTGGTAAATAAGAACTGATTTATTAGAATAGGGACACTTGTGAGACTCACAAGTGGGTGGGTGAGAGGGTGCTTCACCCTGAGAACTTAGTGGGATACAGTTTTATAATCAAAGGAAATGTAAGGAGAGGGAAAAGGCCATCTTCCTCATTCTTGAGTAGATGTCATGCTTCCACCATCAACTCCTCCTCCAGGTTGGGCAGGGGAGTTTTCTTCTCCCTACATCATCAAGCCAGGACTGCCATGGCACTATGGAAAAATTATTTTAGGTTTCAGTACAATGAGAGTCCTTCACTTTGAAATATCACCTTTCAATAAATTATTGTTTTTTATGTGTGCAGAGAGCATGTCCCAGGGGTCATTAACTTACTGAGCTCACTGGGCAGGATGTGATTCTCATGCCACCATTGTTCTATTGTTTGGGAGCATGTCTGATGCTTCTGTTGGATGGTTTTTTTGCTAAGCAGACCTGCTTGGTGGTGTGGTTAAGCAAACCTGCTTTCTTGAGTGATCATTAACTTACATGGGTTTCCCATACTTTTTTCTTTACTTACAATCCCCTAGGGGGATTAACTACTTAATTACCTAATTTGTCCCTTTACTCTGTCCCTATCACATCTACCCCATCTTTCTGGAAGTGGAATCCCTTGTGGTCTTTGATATCGAGGTAATACTCGTCTCACAAAAGGAGTTGTGGATTACTATCTCTTTTTTCTTCTCTGGAAGGCTTTGTTTCAGATGACTTTGGTTTCCAGATATTCCTTAAATATTTGCTGGAACTTGCCAGTGAAGCCATTTGGGTCTGAGGTTGGTTGGTTGGTTGGTTTTTATAAGAAAGTGTTTAATAATACATGCATTTGTAAAAACAGTTATATTCTATTTTATTCTATCCTAATGTCAATTTTGGAGAGTTATATTTTTTCTAGGAATTATCCATTTAATCTAAATTTTCAAATTTATGAACATAAGTTTGTTCAAAATAAACTCTTATTATCATTTTTCATTATAAAATATTTCCCCAAATTTTAGTTATAAACTATTCAAAGGATAGTACAAACCAGCATCCTTTCAGTAAATTCCTTTCCCCACTAAGTTAGTCAGAATTGGATTTTCTTGCTTATAAACAAGATACCCTAACACAGGTATCATGCAGAAAATGGAAAGACACTTCTATTTAGTGGCAGCAATTTTTTTTAACAGACTTCCACGTGAAATGCGTCCCTTCTCTTTCCTAAGTTATGCCTGAAGCCTGACTTAAGAGGTCTGAGCCAGAGCTTCTTGTCCTGTTTCTTGTCAACACACCTGTAACAAGTATGCTCCCTGCAGCAGGAGCTGAACAAGTGTTGATACAACTCACAGAAAGTTTCCACTGAAATAGAATACAAATGACCTAGCTTTGGGGAGTCACTACAAACCAGCCCCAGAGAGAGGAGAGAAACAGAGAGAGGGAGGGAGGGAGGAATGCTTCTTTTTTGAACTACTTGAGATTCAGAATCCCCTTGTAGCTTTGAAATTTTCTCTAATGTACTTGGCATCAGAGTAGCATTAAATTATACTATTTCTTTAATTTTTGCATACATTCTTGGAAGATGAAGTTTATTGGCATTTGCAGTTTTTAATAATCCACTTTCCTAAAAGCTTTGTAGAAAAGCTATATGCATGGTTTTGGCTCCCTCAGCTGGCCATTCATATGTACTTTAAGTTTTAGAGAACAAAACCAAGACACCACTATTGAAATAGATTTGGGTTTTCCCCCCAAAGTTTATTGCAAATTTAATGCTTCCAAATTTTTGACAATCTTTCAAGTTTCGTAAGTACATTTTTATTCTGGTGTTTTTTTTCTTTAAAGTTATAACTGAAAGCAAAGGCTACATTTTAGCAAAAACATCAAGTTTAGAAAATATTTCAGATAAAATGTGTAATTCCTTTATGTCTCTTTCTCAAGCTGTCTGTGATGAAGGTACTAGTTAAGCAGACTGATGCTGTTGCCTGTTCCCATGGCAATGCATCCTTTGGTCAAATGAGCTCCTCCGCTGTCGCCACGGCAACCTTGTAACCTTTAGCCTTTTATTTATTTATTTATTTTGAAGTTTTGAATTTTATGTATTTTATTTATTTTTTATATAGCAGGTTCTTATTAGTTATCTATTTTATACATATTAGTGTATATATGTCAATCCCAATCTCCCAGTTCATCCCACCACCACCCCCCCACTTTCCCCACCTTTAGCCTTTTAAACTCACCACCTCTTCATCCTCTCAGCAATGTTTCCTCTTTCTTAGAAATGATAGAGGTTACCCAACACAAATAACTTTGACATCCTGATTATCTCCCCTGCCCCAAGTCTTCAGACAAATCTCTATCCTTTTCTTGCCTCCGTGTCTCTAGGTTCGGTGAAACAAGTTTCTCTCCTGTCAAGGACCAGTCGGTTGGAATGACCTCTGGATCCCTTTACCCCTGATTCTTCAGGAGCCTCACTCCATTCATCGTTGTTATTTCTCCTCTTTCTTTTCTATATCTCTGCACTCTTAGTCTTTGTTGGCTTTCCATGATCAGCATACAGACATGCTTATGTCAGCTAAAGTTTTTCAACTGCAAACAGTTCTGGCTAATTTAAGCCAAAAAAGGGCTCACCCCATGTAAGGAAATGTGCAAGAGCTCACCTCGGGAAGAGCAGGTGCCAGGACAGCTCTATGGAGCTGGGGAGCAATGCACGGTGGACAGTGTCCTCAGGACCAGTTGCTGGGAGCTTAGCTGAGCTGGGAGAAAGAGCTGAGTTGTCAGGTGTCAGAGCAGCCGATTAAAGCAAAGAGCCACAAAGGAAAGAGTTAAGTCTTTAATCACTTACTGCGATCGTATAAGTAAGAGGCTAAAACCAAACGATGCACCACCACCCCCAACCCCGTTCCTTTTTCCCCATGGTGGAGGGTCAGGTAGATCACTGCAGTCATGGCGGGCATCTTACTGTTGACAAGCCCTGAACAAAATGCTCCTGTAGTTTTATGGACCCTGGGATGGGGAGGCCAGGGGGTGAGGACTAGGAGTGGATGAGTACTGGGTATTGAGTCAGAGCGGGGAAAGATGTCTTCAGAATTCCCTCCTCTTCCCGATAAGGAGGGCTCAGCAGAGGTCTGCCCAAGGCCTCAGATAAAGACACCAAGAATTGATGAATGCAAATGTGCCAAGTGCAGGTCTGAGAGGCGTGAGTCCTTGACTGCAACACCCCTCAGAGATTACAGTGCCCTGGCTGTGCACCAGTGTGGGGAGGGCAGCCTTCCCATGAGGCGTCCAGGGAGAGCTCTTGTAATGGCCCATGGTCAGGCCTGAAAAGTCACATGTAGGTTTTTTAACCAGGAGCTGGACTCATCACTGTGTGGGTGAATCAACTCTAACCATTTTTTGTCCTGGTGTCAATCAGTCCCTGGGAAAGTGCTGAATGGTCCTACAGTAGGTCAGAACCTTCCCAGATTAGCAGTCCCACCAAGACAGCATAGAGTGGGAGAAGGGGATTAGCCCAAATAAAATCAGGGGCTGTTACAAAAAAGGTGGAAGAGAAGCTAGGCAAGTCAACTCAACAGCCATGAGCTACCCATGCTCCCTTCTTAGAAAAACCAAAGCAAAACCTATTGTAGAAAGGTCTCTCTTTAAACCTGTGTCTATTGACCCCTCCTCTTTTCCGAACAGCCGAGCTTCTAGAAATACTATTCAACACTCACTGTGTCCATTTCTCTGTCACTTATTTACTTATTTCTCAACTCACTGTGATCAGCTCCGCCTACCCCCTAGTCAACCAAAACTTCCCTTGCCAAGATCTCCAAGGACCGCACCGTGGTTAAAGCCCAAGGACCTTTACATCTTTATTTTGGTTGACCTTCTCTTGGTATTTGACTCTGCTGACCATGCTCTGCTTTTTGAAATCATCTCTACCCTTGTTTCTTTCCCCTCCTTCCTCTCTGAGTGTTTTTTCCCAGTCTCTTTTGTGGTCTCTTTGTTATTCTTTCATTACAGAGTTTCTGTCTTCAGCCCAATCACACACTCCTTGTTAGATTCAGTCATTCTCCATCCCTCAGCAGGACGGTGGTTAGGAGTTCTAGGTCTTGAGTTAGCACATGGGGTCCAAATCATGCCTCTACCCACCACTCATTGAGTCACTGTGGGAAAGCCACTCAGACTCTCGTTGTGAGTTTTCTTATCTGTGAGAGTGGACCTGCCGACAGGATTGTTGTGGGATTTAATGAAACAATGCTTGCAAAGCATTTAAAACAATGCCGGGCACACAGTAAGTGTAGCTTGATAAATGGTGGCTATCGTTGTGTATTCAGAGCATCTACCCTGCCTTGTGCTCACATCAATCATGGCACTTTTTTGCTTTGTATTGTCCTTTTTTAGACCTCACATTAGTTAGTAACTTCCTTTTGGGGAGGACTGTGTTTTTTGGACACCAGATCCTTAGCACAGAGCTTGGCACAAAGAAAGATGCTGGATAAAAGCACATTGGTTGAAGGTGAGTGACATCATGGATCACGTGTTGAGGGGAATGTGAAAGTAAAGTGGGAGTGGTTATGAAAGGTCCTCTGGGTTTCCTAGATGGTAACATCAATTCTTTCCATTAAGATGTCTGGCTATCATTTTTATTTTTTCAGTCCCACCTGACAAATATCCTGAATCCTTGTTCAAGTAAAATTCAAGGTCTATCAGACAAAAACTTTTCCTTTCCTTCATCTTCCCATCACCATGACCACCTCTACCATCATCTTCACCATCATAATTGTCTTCAAGTACCTGAGGCAGTCATTGAGTAATAATCTTGATCAGTTTGTCCAGTAAGAATCCCTGTTGCAACTTAGGTTCCCCAGTAAGTGGAATCTGAGCTGAAATTAGCATGCAGGAAGTTGGTTAAGGAGGGCTCTTGAGTTCAACACCTGGAAAGGGGTGGGAAGAAAGCAGGATTTGATGGAGGGGGAGGGTGGGCTGTGATGCAGTCAGACCAAGCACTCAGCTGGCCCCAGGAAGCTCTGGAGCTGAAATGGTTCTTTGACATTGTCCCAGTTGGACTTCAGGGAGACACAGTGGTGTGCTGGAGTTGGCTCCTACTAGCTCTGGAGAGGAGAGATTGCATACATCTCTTCCCAAGTGTGCATTCATTGACAAAATATTGGTAGCTCGAAACAGGCCATGGTGGGAGCATTTACGTTATAGAAATTGGAGACAGGCTGCCCTGAGAAGTGTATGTGACCTTGAGCTGGGTGGGGTTCTTTAGGTGAGGAGATCCCTGAAGAACACTGACAGCTTAGAGCTGTCAGCCAGCAACCTTCCCAGCAGCTGGGGGAATATAGCCCTCCTTCCTGGAGGAGGATATGGGCTGCACAGCACAGCATCCCCAATGGTCCCTGTGATCTAGTCATGCTGCTATGAGAAACCACAGAGATGATGATATTTTTAAGTCTTATATGTGTCATTTTGACATCAGTATTTCCTTTATAATTTAAAAAGTTGCAAATAGTTAATAGGTTTTTTTTTTTAAAAAAATAAACTTTCTCTTTTAGAACAGTTTTAGAAAACAGAAAACTTGCAAAGACAGTACAAAAGGTTCCCATGTACCCCACACTCAATTTCCCCTATTATTAACATCTTAGATTAATATAGCATATTTGTTACAATTAATGAACCAATACCAACAAATTATTATTAACTAAAATCCATAGTTTATTCAAATCACAAAGGAGAGCCTCCTCGACTCCAGATTTAGAACTGAGAATGGGCAGGCATGTGGTTGGAACAATGAGGAAACGGGGAGAAGAGTCAAACAAACCCTATGTTGTTACCTGTGGCTCTAATGAAGCAGACTGGGGCCTCTCTGGCTATTTGGCTTTGTCTTTACTGATGCTATGCTGACAGTTCCTGGGGGATAGTAACTATGTCGTCTCATCAATTTGCTAATCGAAGCAAACGATAAAGAAAAAACCTTTAAAAATCCTGTGTAAATAAAAGAGGGGCAGTTACACTGAAGAGATACATGATTGCATTCTTTTCAAATGCAGGGATATTAATAATTTATTTTGGGCTTTTCTTTCCTTGAACACACAAAAAACTTAAGTAAATTTTGATAATGATTAATAAATTAATATTATTTACAAATTACCTTGAGAATGATGTTAATATTTGGGTCACCCAAAGTATTTTTATTGATATGTAACCTCCTTTAGTACCTAATACATATAAAAAAACTAACTTGAACATGTAACTAATTCACTTTGTTTTCATTACATTTTGAATAATGATTTTATTGTTTTTATTAAAATAATACATTCTCATTATTGGAAATTCAAGTAGTACAGAGAAGTAAAAGTAGAAAGTAAAAAATTATAGAAAATCTTAGCAACCAGAGATAATACTGTAAACACTAGCCAAACCAAATTCCGGTAATCTCTATATGGATATTTTTCTAGATCTCAAACTGTATGCAGTCTATGACACCTATATATGGCTATATAGATATAGTTTTATCAAAGTGGATAAGAGAAAAGAAAGAAAGCGAAGAAACTGCTTTTTAAAAAAATAAGTTGTTTCTTTAACAAAGTTATATGTGTTCCTAAAATATTCCTCTAGGGCAGGGGTCACAAACTCAAGTGCCTTTACGAGCAGTGACAATAAGATTCGTGAAGTATGCTATAGATTTCAAGTTGCTGCTATTGTTTTCAAAAGAAAAAAATCTCTCTGATTACATTGCCTATGTCATCACTGAGTAGGTCAAAGAAAATGAGGAAGCAAAATATTTCCATAGTCCATTAGCCGTATTCAGACTACAGCTCTCTAGATTGTTACCCTTGGAAAGATCAAGAAAAGATTAAGAAGTTACAGTCAATTTATTTTTTAAGTGATGTATTTCATTTAAGATAGCATTTATTGATACTGTGCCATGAAAGTTTAAGAAATCAGTACTCCTAAAACTTTATTCCACTTATTTTGTACATTTTAAATTAGGTTTCTTAGCTATATATAAATTTTACATTTTCAAATATTAAAATATTTATATTTAATCTCATAAGCATAATTCCCATTTTTACTAAGTCTTGGTTCTAAATGGATTTAGTGTTCACTACATGCCATAGCACCTCCATTCCTGTGTTCTTTGTTCTTATTAATCTCTTGGTTGGCTTGTTTTTAACTATCAGTTTTCCCAAAAAGAACTCATGAAAACTATAACTACAATCATATTTGAGTATATCTGACTTTTGCTTTAATAACTGAATAGCATCATGGCAGGACAGAATGTACTTTTCTCAAAACTTTGTAGACATTGCTATGGAAGAGTCTGAGACTTGTTAATTTCTTTCCTCTTGTAAGTGACTTACTTTTTTCACCTGGATGCTTGAAGAATTTATTCTTTATCCTAGGAGTTTGATAATTTTACAAAAATTTGTCCTAGCATCATCATTCTATATCAGGTTCTTCCAGAAAACAATTTACTCTTTCATCAAAGTACAGATTCAGTTTTTCCAACATTGTAGGCAACTTGTCTTCTAGTGTATATTTGTTGTGATCATCTCATAGAGGGGAGATGGACTCCCCACCCCAAATTTGGTTTGCTATTAAGACTGATGATCCAAAATCTTGGAAACAGAAGGGAGAAAATACAAGAAACATTTAACAAGGAACTAGAAGAACTAAAGAGCAAACAAACAATGATGAACAACAAAATAAATGAAAATAAAAATTCTCTAGAAGGAATCAGTAGCAGAATAACTGATGCAGAAGAACAGACAAGTGACCTGGAAGATAAAATAGTGGAAATAACTACCACAGAGCAGAATAAAGAAAAAAGCATGAAAAGAATTGAAGACAGTCTCAGAGACCTCTGGGACAACATTAAACACACCAACATTCAAATTATAGGGGTCCCAGAAGAAGAAGAGAAAAAAGAAAGGGTCTGAAAAAATATTAGAAGAGATTATAGTCAAAAACTTCCCTAACATGGGAAAGGAAATAGTCAATCAAGTCCAGGAAGTGCAGAGAGTCCCATACAGGATAAATCCAAGGAGAAACACACCAAGACACATATTAATAAAGCTATCAAAAATTAAATACAAAGAAAAAGTATTAAAAGCAGCAAGGGAAAAGCAACAAACAACATACAAGGGAATCCCCATAAGGTAAACAGCTGATCTTTCAGCAGAAACTCTGCAAGCCAGAGGGAGTGGCAGGACATATTTAAAGTGATGAAAGGGAAGAACCTACAACCAAGATTACTCTACCCAGGAAGGATCTCATTCAGATTTGATGGAGAAATTAAAACCTTTACAGGGAAGCAAAAGCTAAGAGAATTCAGCACCCCAAAACCAGCTTTACAACAAGTGCTAAAGGAACTTCTCTAGGCAGGAAACGCAAGAGAAGGAAAATACCTAAAAAAACAAATGCAAAACAACTAAGAAAATGGTAATAAGATCATACATATTGATAATTACCTTAAATGTAAATGGATTAAATGCTCCAACCAAAAGACATAGACTGGCTGAATGGATACAAAATAAGACCTGTATATATGCTGTCTACAAGAGACCCACTTCAGACCTAGGGATACATGCAGACTGAAAATGAGGGGATGGAAAAAGATATTCCATGCAAATGGAAATCAAAAGAAAGCTGGAGTAGCAATACTCATATCAGACAAAATAGACTTTAAAATAAAGACTATTACAAGAGACAAAGAAGGACACCACGTAATGATCAAGGGATCAATCCAAGAAGAAGATATAACAATTGTAAATATTTATGCACCCAACATAGGAGCACCTCAAAACATAAGGCAAATGCTAAGAGCCATAAAAGGGGAAATCGACAGTAACACAATCATAGTAGGGAACTTTAACACCCCACTTTCACCAAAGGACAGATCATCGAAAATGAAAATAAATAAGGAAACATAAGCTTTAAATGACACATTAAACAAGATGGACTTAATTGATATTTATAGGACATTCCATCCAAAAACAACAGAATATACTTTCTTCTCAAGTGCTCATGGAACATTCTCCAGGATAGATCATGTCTTGGATCACAAATCAAGCCTTGGTAAATTTAAGAAAATTGAAATCGTATCAAGTATCTTTTCTGACCACAACGCTATGAGACTAGATATCAGTTACAGGAAAAAAACTGTAAAAAATACAAACACATGGAGGCTAAACAATATGCTACTAAATAACCAAGAGGTCACTGAAGAAATCAAAGAGGAAATCAAAAAAATACCTAGAAACAAATGACAATGAAAACACGACAACCCAAAACCTATGGGATGTAGCAAAAGCAGTTCTAAGAGGGAAGTTTATAACAATACAATCCTACCTCAAGAAACAAGAAACATCTCAAATAAACAACCTAACCTTACACCTAAAGCAGAGAAATAAGAACAAGAAAACCCCAAAGTTAGTAGAAGGAAAGAAATCATAAAGATCAGAGCAGAAATAAATGAAAAAGAAATGAAGGAAACAATAGCAAATATCAATAAATCTAAAGGCTGGTTCTTTGAGAAGATAAACAAAATTGATAAACCACTAGCTAGACTCATCAAAAAAAGGAGAAGAGGGCTTCCCTGGTGGCGCAGTGGTTGAGAATCTGCCTGCCAATGCAGGGGACACGGGTTCGAGCCCTGGTCTGGGAAGATCCCACATGCCGCGGAGCAACTGGGCCCGTGAGCCACAACTGCTGAGCCTGTGCGTCTGGAGCCTGTGCTCCGCAACAAAAGAGGCCGCGATAGTGAGAGGCCCGCGCACCGCGATGAAGAGTGGCCCCCGCTTGTCGCAACTGGAGAAAGCCCTCGCACAGAAACGAAGACCCAGCACAGCCATAAATAAAAATAAATAATAAAAGTAATTAAAAAAAAAAAAAAAAAAAAAAGGAGAAGACTCAAATCAACAGAATTAGAAATGAAAAAGAAGTAACAACTGACAATGCAGAAATACAAAGGATCATGAAGGATTACTACTACAAGCAACTATACGCCAATAAAATGGACAACCTGGAAGAAATGGACAAATCCTTAGAAAAGCACAACCTTCCAAGACTGAACCAGGGAGAAATAGAAAATATAAACAGGGCTTCCCTGGTGGCACAGTGGTTGAGAATCTGCCTGCCAATGCAGGGGACACGGGTTCGAGCCCTGGTCTGGGACGATCCCACATGCCGCAGAGCGACTGGGCCCGTGAGCCACAACTACTGAGCCTGCGCGTCTGGAGCCTGTGCTCCGCAACAGGAGAGACCGCAATAGTGAGAGGCCCGCGCACCGCGATGAAGAGAGGCCCCCACTTGCCACAACTAGAGAAAGCCCTCGCACAGAAACGAAGACCCAACACAGCCATAAAATAAATAAATTAATTAATTTTTTAAAAAAAGAAAGGAAAATATAAACAACAATCACAAAAATTGAAACTGTGATTAAAAATCTTCCAACAAACAAAAGCCCAGGACAAGATGGATTCACAGGCAAATTCTCTCAAACATTTAGAGAAGAGCTGACACCTATCCTTCACAAACTCTTCCAAAATATAGCAGAGGGAGGAATACTCCCAAACTCATTCTACAAGGCCACTATCACCCTGATACCAAAACCAAAGATGTCACAAAAAAAGAAAACTACAGGCCAATATCACTGATCAACATAGATGCAAAAATCCTCCACAGAATACTAGCAAGCAGAATCCAACAACACATTAAAAGGATCATACACCATGATCAAGTGGGATTTATCCCAGGGATGCAAGGATTCTTCAATATATGCAAATCAATCAATGTGATACACCATATTAACAAACTGAAGGATAAAAACCATATGATAATCTCAATAGATGCAGAAAAAGCTTTTGACAGAATTCAACACTCATAGATGATAAAAACTCTCCAGAAAGTAGGCATAGAGGGAACTTACCTCAACATAATAAAGGCCATATATGACAAACCCACAGCCAACATCGTTCTCAGTGGTGAAAAACTGAAACCATTTCCTCTAAGACCAGGAACAAGACAAGGTTGACCACTCTCATCACTGTTATTCAACATAGTTTTGGAAGTTTTAGCCACAGCAATCAGAGGTGAAAAAGAAATAAAAGGAATCCAAATCAGAAAAGAAGAAGTAAAGCTGTCACTGTTTGCAGATAACACGATACTATACATAGATAACCCTAGAGATGCTACCAGAAAACTACTAGAGCTAATCAATGAATTTGGTAAAGTAGCAGGATACAAAATTAATGCACAGAAATCTCTTGCATTCCTATGCACTAATGATGAAAAATCTGAAAGAGAAATTATGGAAACACTCCCATTTACCATTGCAACAAAAAGAATAAAATACCTTGGAATAAACCTACCTAAGGAGACAAAAGATCTGTATGCAGAACAGTATAAGACACTGATGAAAGAAATTAAAGATGATACAAACAGATGGAGAGATATACCATGTTCTTGGATTGGAAGTATCAACATTGTGAAAAGACTACACTACCCAAAGCAATCTACATATTCAATGCAGTCCCTATCAAACTACCAATGGCATTTTTCAAAGAACTAGAACAAAAAATGTCACAATTTGTATGCAAACACAAAAGACCGTGAATAGCCAAAGCAATCTTGAGAAAGAAAAACAGAGCTGGAGCAATCAGGCTCCCTGACTTCAGACAATACTACAAAGCTACAGTAATCAAGACAGTATGATACTGGCACAAAAACAGAAATATAGATCAATGGAACAGGATAGAAAGCCCAGAGATAAACCCACACACACATGGTCACCTTATCTTTGATAAAGGAGGCAAGAATATACAAAGGAGAAAAGACAGCCTCTTCAATAAGTGGTGCTGGGAAAACTGGACTGCTACATGTAAAAGAATGAAATTAGAACACTTCCTAACACCATACACAGAAATAAACTCAAAATGGATTAAAGACTTAAATGTAAGACCAGACACTATTAAACTCTCAGAGGAAAACATAGGAAGAATACTATTTGACATAAATCACAGCAAGATCCTTTGTGACCCACCTCCTAAAGAAATGGAAATAAAAACAAAAATAAAGGGACTTCCCTGGTGGCACAGTGGTTAAGAGTCCGCCTGCCAGTGCAGGGGACATGGGTTCGAGCCCTGGTCTGGGAAGATCCCACATGCCGCGGAGCAACCAAGCCCATGCACCACAACTACTGGGCCTGCGCTCTAGAGCCCGTGAGCCACAACTACTGAAGCTCATGTGCCTAGAGCCCGTGCTCCGCAAGAGAAGCCACCGCAATGAGAAGCCGGCGTACCCCAACGAAGAGTAGCCCCCACTCACCGCAACTAGAGAAAGCCTGTGCGCAGCAACGAAGACCCAACACAGCCAAAAATAAATAAATAAATAAATTTATTAAAAAAATAAACAAATGGGACCTAATGAAACTTAAAAGCTTTTGCACAGCAAAGGAAACCACAAACAAGACGAAAAGACAGCCCTCAGAATGGGAGAAAATATTTGTAAACGAAGCAACTGACAAAGGATTAATCTCCAAAATATACAACCAGCTCATGCAGCTCAAAATGAAAACAACAAACAACCCAATCCAAAAATGGGCAGAAGACCTAAATCGACATTTCTCCAAAGAAGATATATAGATTGCCAACAAACACATGAAAGGATGCTCAACATCACTAATGTTAGAGAAATGCAAATCAAAACTACAATGAGGTATCACCTCACACCAGTCAGAATGGCCATTCAAAAAATCTACAAACAATGCTGGAGAGGGTGTGGAGAAAAGGGAACCCTCTTGCACTGTTGGTGGGAATGTAAACTGATACAGCCACCATGGAGAACAGTATGGAGGTTCCTTAAAAAACTACAAATAGAACTACCATACGACCCAGCAATCCCACTACTGGGCATGTACCCTGAGAAAACCATAATTCAAAAAGAGTCATGTACCACAGTGTTCATTACAGCACTATTTACTATAGCCAGGACATGGAAGCAACCTAAGTGTCCATCGACAGATGAATGGATAAAGAAGATGTGGCACATATATACAATGGAATATTAGCCATAAAAAGAAACAAAATTGAGTTATTTGTAGTGAGGTGGATGGACCTAGAGTCTGTCATACAGAGTGAAGTAAGTCAGAAAGAGAAAAACAAATACCGTATGCTAACATGTATACACGGAATCTAAAAAAAAAAAAAGGTTCTGATGAACCTAGGGGCAGGACAGGAATAAAGACGCAGACGTAGAGAATGGACTTGAGGACACAGGGAAGGGGAAGGGTAAGCTGTGACAAAGTGAGAGAGTGGCATGGACATATATACACTATTAAATGTAAAATAGCTAGTGGGAAGCAGCTGCATAGCACAGGGAGATCAGCTCGGTGCTTTGTGACCACCTAGAGGGGTGGGATGGGGAGGGTGGGAGGGAGACGCAAGAGGGAGGGGTTATGGGGATATATGTATACATATAGCTGATTCACTTTGTTATACAGCAGAAACTATCACAACATTGTAAAGCAATTATACTCCAGTAAAGATGTTAAAAAAAAAAAAAAAGACTGGTGGCACCACACGCACACTCCAAGAAGCTATGAAAATGTTTATTGCTCATATCATGAGGCTTTCTGGGGTGAGCAGGACAGGCTCCCAGCAGGTCAGAAAACAGCTGAAGAGAGCAGGGAGTGTGACCTGCTTGGGGTCTTATGGTGCTCAGGGAGCGGGGCCGGGATGAGGGTTCCCCCACACAGGCAGGGGCTTGTGTGGTTTGAACATCCTGCCAGGGCCTAAGGAGGGAGCAACCGGGCTTCCTCATCAGTTTGCCCAGATGTGGGGCAGAAGGGAAGAGGGAGTGATGGGGGCTTGAAAGCTGTCAGCAGTCACATCGAAATGGAGTTAGACTCTTTATTACAGTAATTGAATGTCTTTTTGTGTCTTTTTGTTGTGTTCTTGTCTCGGGGACACAGTTATCCTCAGGTTGGCTTTTCTTTGTTCTCAGTATCTACTTTGTGCTTGTCTCTCTCCTTTGCCTTTGCTATAAATAGCCCTTTCTTTCTATCAGTAATTCAATTTGCAATTGTATCTAGTCTGTTTCTTTCCATTTCTTATTTACCTATTAATTAGGAGATGGTGTGCTTTTAGTCCTCAATTTCTTTCTTTGGTTTTGTCGTGCCTTTTACATCTAATTTTGTTGTTTCATCAAGTTGTCTTTTAGCTCTTGCTCCACTGAATTTATTTTCGTCTTAAATTTTTTTTAATTTTTTTATTTATAAATTTAGGTTTTTTTTTTCTTTTCTTTTTTTAAACTTTGGATTTATTTATTTATTTATTTATTTATTTATTTATTTATTTATGGCTGTGTTGGGTCTTCGTTTCTGTGTGAGGGCTTTCTCTAGTTGTGGCAAGTGGGGGCCACTCTTCATCACGGTGCGCGGGCCTCTCATTATCGCGGCCTCTCTTGTTGTGGAGCACAGGCTCCAGACGCGCAGGCTCAGTAATTGTGGCTCATGGGCCTAGTTGCTCCACGGCATGTGGGATCTTCCCAGACTAGGGCTCGAACCCGTGTCCCCTGCATTGACAGGCAGATTCTCAACCACTGCTCCACCAGGGAAGCCCCTCGTCTTAAATTTTATCTTGAGCAATCACGTGGCATTTTCTTCTGTCTCTTAGGCTATGTTTTATTCCAGGTTGAACTTTTCATCTGTTTCTTGTATGCTGAATACCTCTCTTTTTCTGTAGGATGATTGCATAGTTGTTATGCCCTTTCTTCTCATCCTATTTATGTTTAGCGTGGACAGTTCTGGCCAGACCTCTGTTGTCTCTGATGTAGTGCCTAATCACCTTACTTCCTTTGCCTGTTGGCGTGAGATCTGTTTTTCCATCCTGGTGGCTCAGAGTTGTATTCTATCTACTTTTCTTCTCCTGCTCCTCCTCCCCCTCCTCCCCCTTCTCTCCTTCCTCCTCCTCCTCCCCCTCCCCCTCCTCCTTCTTCTTCTTCCTACAAAAGCTTAAGTGAGGGAAGCTGGGACTGAGCACTTGTTGGTGGATTTAATTTTCGCTGTCTCAACTCTGAGGTTCCCTTAACTGTTCTGTATCAGGATTCACTCCACTTGGTAGGGGTGTGCCCAGTCCCTGAAGGGGGACAAACCTTCACTAACTGTGGCACCACAGAGCCTCTGATTCCTCCTGGGTCGGCCCTGGTTGTTCACACCCCTGTTTCAGTCTTTCATTTCCACATAGTATGGGGGGAAGGATTGGGGTGCCCGTGGGTTTCAGCCAGTGTTAACAATGAGGTGGGGAGCTCGGGGTGGAAGAAAGGCTATCTTCACTGCAGCTCTGATGTAACCTTTTCCACTGGCTTTTTTCCTCAGGATAGCTTTTCTTATTTTCTCTTCAGATTTCCAGCTCCACATTCATCATTTGGGATATTAGATATAGTTTTGTTTTTTTTCCGCCTTGTTCTACTTTTCTCCTCCCCCAGGGGCACCAAAAGATTGACTCCTGGAGGTTCCTCCACCCTCCGTGGCATCCTGCACCTGCCTTCACAGACATACATTCTCCAAGGATGTCCCGTGACTCCCCTTGGGCTGACTATCTACCCCCCTCCACTTCTGCTCCTCTTTAAGGTGCGGGGTAGGAGAATTCTCCTGGCTTTGTGGATGCCTTCTTTTCCTAGTACTGTTTCAGCAGTGCAGGGCTCACCTTTAAGATACAGCTTAGCCAAAGCAGACATTCTTTTTTTTCTTGGCAGATGCTTTTTCAAGTGTGTTGTTAAGCTATGCTTCTTCCTTTGTTTGCTGTCAACAGGTAGTTTTCTTTTCTTCCAGTTGCCTATTTGTGGTGTTTACTGTTTTTATTTCCTTTCCTAGTCATTGGGTAAAGGGGAATCTGCAATTGTGCCTCCGTGGACATGTCTATAAGGGAAGCACCATTTAATTCTTTTCAAACTGTGCTCCCCGGTGAAAATTACTGAAGAAACCATTCAATGTTTCACACATCCTATGTGTAAATATCAGTCCTGTTAATGGCACAGGCCTCTGAGAGGTTGAGTGAAGGAAATTAGGTACAAATTAAAATGGAAGGGTGATAATTTGAGATGGTTTGCAACTTTAAGTTGGAGAATAGATTAGAACAGAGATCTGTTCATATATCACAAAGTATATTTTTGTTACATTTTAATAAAAGTTTCCCTCCCATTCCCTTCCCCACCCTCCATTCAGTTAAGGGTGGGTGAACATAAATACTGTTTGTATGGACAAATGTGGCCTGCACCCTTGATACCATTCCTTCTTTTCTTTTTTTCTAAGCTTCTTGCTTCCTTTCCACATCACAGCCTGGTATGCAAATACTCAGAGAAGACTTTATGTTTATGCTTTCTTGATTCCTAATGTATCTCACATTAAACAGGAACATTCACATAACCAACTCATAAATTAGAATATGTGATTTTAAAACTTCATTCCCCTGAGAATCTGGGGAGAAAATGTGGAACAATTACACGTTTACCACGTAGAAGGCTGTTCTTCAGTTACACCCCAGCTGATTCACTCACACTTACGAGGTAAGTGCTGACAACAGAGCTAAAAACAGGGCTGGAAAGTGTGACTGATGCTGGTATGGAGACGGGGAGGTGGAGGGAAGGAGGAAAACTGGGCCAATGGCTTCTGCAAGCGAGCATGACAAAGCAGCTGAATGTGACTTTTGTATTTGCCAGTCGTCTGGGTATAGGCCATGAGTGGCAGGCAGCTCCAGTCCTCTGCCCTGATGTGACTCTCAACTACCTTTGATAGCTCACCTGAGAAACTCAGGGTGAGTTGTAGGACTGCAGACTTTCATAGCGTTAGGGTACTGAGCCAGATACTTAGCTAACCCATTGCCAGAATAATCTGGGTATGTAATAAAATCCTTTATACCCGGCACCCCCCCACCACCACAATTTGACAGTATATATCAAGAGCTTACTTAAAAGGTCATTTCAGCTGGACTAGATTCCTGGGGCTCAGATACCGTTCTGATGGCTGAGTAGGTGTTACCTTTCCTCCAAAGATAATCATTTACGTTTGTGGCTGGAATGTTGAGGAATGCATTTGGGCTGGGTTCCTTGATGTACCCGGGGTTTTCTTAAGCGTTGGAGGAGACTTCTGGAAAAAGGAGGCCCAGACTTTGGCTCTACTTCATTGAGTGTTAAAGATATAAATCATGCCTAGTAGGGAGAAGGCGGGTGCAGACTGAGGCCACATTGCTGGATACTGCCATGGGGCCCTTGGGAAGGAACCCATCAAAAAGGAGGGGCTCCAGGGACTTCCCTGGCGGTCCAGTGGATAAGACTTCGCCTTCCAATGCAGGGGTTGCGGGTTCGATCCCTGGTTGGGGAGGTAAGATCCCACATACCTCGTGGCCAAAAAACCAAAACATAAAACAGAAACAATATTGTAAGGAATTCAATAAAGACTTTAAAAGTGGTCCATATCAAAAAAAAAAACAAACAAACTTGAAAAAAAAACACAAAAAGGAGGTGCTCCAAATGGGACAAACAAAGTTCACACCTAGTTCTAAAGACAGAGGGGAGGGTGGTCACCAACTTCACTCCAACCTGTGTTCTGATAGACTTTGGTAAAACAACTAGGCACACGTGAATTGAAAAAGCTGCATCGATTAAGAGCTGAAGCACTCAGGGCCTAAGCAATTCTTGTGCTGAGATTCCACTTGAGGAGTAAAACTGTCTGCAGGCTATGTACCTCCCCAGATATGCTCACCCCACCGCATCCCAGGCTTCAGCCCGTTGCTTGACTTACCCAGTAAAGTGACCCCTGGGAATGCTGAATTATTCCTGTGGTCTTAAATCTCCTGCCACTTGCTGCCAGCCTTGGTGGGGCAGGGATTGGGGAGGAGACATCTGAGATGGGTGTTGGTAGGGATTGAGCCGAGGGCTCTTTTCTACAGCTCCAGACTCAGTTCCTACTCTACCCGACTCATGGAAGCTCTGGATTTTCCAGTGGCTGCCTAGAGGTGCCAGGTGACATACCCCAGGAGTTCAGGGGAGGTGTGAACCATAGGACAAATTTGGACCAAAAAAAGACAGCAGATTGGAAAGAGTTTGCAGACAAAATTTTTCCCCCTCCTGCTATCTCTTTGCTGTTGCAAGATACAGCAACTTGAAATAGTCTCTCTGAGAAATAAGCTGGGTTTTGAAGCTGTAACAATTTGGATAACATGCCACCTTTTATTTGCTTTCCTCCTCCCTTCATTCCTCCTTTCCTTCCCTTTGCCCTCACTCCTACTTCCCTACAATTACAGGCCCCAATGAAACACCAGCATGCAACTCAGGTTGTTTTCTAGAGAACCCAGACTAACACAGAAAATAAAAAAGGTGAATTTGGCAGAAGTTTGCAATAAAGGCAAGGGTATGGAAGAAACTTCAGGGCACTGAGCATGTTTAGGAGCCCTAATAGATCAGGGGCAACAGATCTGGGCTCTGGATCTATCATAAAGATGGGTTGACAAGTTGGGGGTTAGGAGTAAAGTGTGGTTATGGAATTATGCCTCCAGGAGGTACATTTCCTGCTCTCCAGCAGGTGGCAACAGGAAGACAACTACAAGGACTTGTAGCTTTGGATAGGTATGCCTATACTCCAGAGACTACAGAAATATTTGGGGTAATAGTCTCATTTAGGGGTTGAAATTATTCACTGCATCAAGCCTTTATAGGAAAAAGTAGTAATAAGAAGTGATCACCCCAGGGCTTCCCTGGTGGCGCAGTGGTTGAGAATCCGCCTGCCAATGCAGGGGACATGGGTTCAAGCCCTGGTCTGGGAAGATCCCACATGCTGTGGAGCAACGAAGCCTGTATGCCACAACTACTGAACCTGCACTCTAGAGCCCGTGCTCCACAACGAAAGAAGCCACTGCAATGAGAAGCCCGTGTACCACAAAGAAGAGTAGCCCCTGCTCGCCGCAACTAGAGAAAGCCCGTGCGCAGCAACGAAGACCGCAACAAAGCCAAAAATAAATAAATAAATTTATATTAAAAAAAAAAAAGAAGTGATCATCCCATCAGTGAAAATGAAGAGAAATATAGTGAGAGGCCCTCTGTGTCCACTGGACACCGTTTTGCTAAAATCTTGGAAGTCTGTGCTTTGCTTTATAAGGGAAGGTAGAGAGATTCTTGCACATACACATCAGGCTGTTTAATTCTCACCACAGCCCAGGGGAGCAGACATTATTCTCACCTCCATTTTGCAGATCAGGAAGAGGAAACTTGGTGAGGTAGAGTGCTTTGTTCCAGGTTACACAGATTCAGGGCTCAAACCACCCTGAGGTTCTTTGGCTCAAAATCCTAGCTATAGTTTTGAAGGGAACTGAAGAGGAGGTAAACTTCACCTCCTCCTCCTAGAGATTCAAAATAGTTTTACCTGGTTTGTGGCTCTACTTCAGGCAATGAATCAAGACAAAAGGGAAATGATTCAAAAGTTGAGCGAACTGGGACTCTATTAATGTGCCAGGTAAGGTAATCTGTGTTTGTATCAGACACCTATAATTTATGTAGATCCACGTACATTTTTTTCAGATGCTGCACGAATTGGGAAATGTGTGGAGTGTTGTGGAACCATATGTATTTGTATGTGTTCAATACACTGTATAATTGACTCAATTATCCATGTGGGGATTATTCACTTTTAATTTGCAATCTGGCTTCTCCTTTCAGTTAGGATGTTTCAGGGCTGCTCTAGGAATGCCAACTAATGTAAATAATAATTTAAGTAAAACATAATTGGGTACGAAAATTAAATCCAATCTTTTCTCAGCTCCTGAAGATTCTACAGCTGAAATGTAACTCTAATTCATCCACTATCTTTTCATTCTCCAATGCCATTTTAGTACCAAGGATTTTATTGCTTTCCATAGATGATTGCAGTAGTTCCCTATCTGGCTTTCCTGCTTACCTCTTTCCCATCCAATAATCATTCTGCTTATGGTAATCTTCAACAAACAAACAAACAGAGTTCTCACAAACATTTCTTTGCTTGAAAACATTTAATGGCTCCCCATTTCTCACCAGACTAAATGTACATGCCACAACCTATCATTCAAGGCTTCTTCATGCCACCTGTCCCAGGAAGTTTTCCTGATCCAACCTCGGATGCCTTATCACTGTTCCCAGCTCTGAATCCCCTTAATGCACTACATGTTTTTCTCTAAGTGAGACAAAGGTATTCCTGAACCCGCGTTGTCTCTCTATTCTCCTGAGACGTCCTTAATCGCATTCTCTGCGGCGATTCATCTCCGCTACTCTGCAGTACCTAGCTCAGTGCCCGACCACAAAGAAAGGCGCAACGAACACTTGCCCATTTACCTGCTGGCAAACCTCAAGGGCAGGAATTTTGGTCTTTTTGTATCCCGAGTGTCTAGCACAGTGCCTGGCACACAGTAGGTGCTCAGAGAACACTACTGAACGAATAAAAGTACAAAGAGCCCAGGCTCCGCGTGGGGCACTGCAGAGCTCCAGGGATGTAGATACTGGAAGGGCTGGTGGCGCAGGGTACAGGGTGGAGCTGGCCCTGGGCTCCTTCGGGGAGCGCGTTCCACCGCCTGCCCATCTGCAGCGCAGGCCAGACACCGCGGGCAGTGCTTAAACTTTTTCTTCCAAAAAAAAAGTATGTGTATATGCACGCAAGCGTAAAAGTATATGTTTATACACACACACTACCTACATAATACATAAAAATAGCCACACCATATCCAGGTATGCGTATATATATAAAATAGGCAAATATGTACATATAAATAAATCAATATATGTACAGCCTTAACTCGGAACGGCGGGAGCGGCGGGGAGGACGACGGCGACGCCCCTTCGCCCCTCCAGGACCGCAGGACCGGAGCGGCGCGGCCCCTGCGCGGCTTGAGCCTTCCGGCTTGCCGTCCGCCGCTGCCGCGGCCATTGGTTGAACTCCAGGCAGCTGATCCTGGCGGCGGGGCCAGGGAGCTTCGAGGATGGCGGCGTCCGCGGCGCTGATTCTGCGGGAGAGCCCCAGGTAACCCCGGCTGGGCACGGGGGCAGCACGGGCAGGGCAGGCGTAAGGGTGCTGCTGCTGTCTGTCACCGAGGCGCGGGTGGGGGGCCGGGGCGGAGGGGCAGGTGCGGGGCCGCGGGTGTCCGGAGGGGCGGGCGCGGGGCTGGCAGAGTCGCGGTGCGGGCCCCGCGGGAGCGCGCGAGACTGCGGGTGCCTCCACCTGCACGGTAGTTCACCTGCGTGGGCTTACAGTGGGCCTGGGCAGCTGAGGTCAGTACGACGGTGTGTGGTCAGTGTCACCGTTCCCCGAGGCTGTATCGCAGGTACCCAGGCCATCCTGGAGTAAAACTGAAATCACGTGGAAAAGTATTCCGTTTCCGTTTTCAGTTCTCTTTCAGACCTCCTGATTATGAGAAAGTCTCCCATTGGTCCCGGATGGTCTTGAATACCTAACACGCGTTAATATACCTTTTTAATCAAGATAGACTAGGCCTCAGGCCAGGAGTTTTTGGCTTGTAACAGTATCTAGACAGAATTTAGTAACATTGCTTTTGTTTTCATTTGATTTCTTTTGAATTCATTTGTTTATTTAGTTCATTTCTGTTTATGGTAGGTAAGTAAGGTCGGCTGTCTATAGTGGTGATGTAAACTTATGTTTTAAAATAAAATTATTTAAGTAAAAATGACTCCATTTAATGAAAAATAAATAATAGTGCAGGTGGTGTGTGGATGCAGAAAAGTGCGGAAGTATACAGGCAAATAATTGAGGCTGGAGAATAACTTTGTGTCTAGATTGGACAGGAGTCTTTTTGAAGAAGAGAGTTGTCATTTTGAAGTTTTAACTTTTTTGATTACTTGAGTTCTGACAGCCAGTTCCTTTTCTCACACCAGTGTCCTGGGTAACACATCACATCAGTAAACCATATTCAACGTGGTGCAGTAGAATTGTTCTTATCACATAATTTAAGTTGATTATTACAATTGAAACAGGGATTTAAAACAGCTGTGTACTTAGTGACCCCAAATGATATTGTATGTAGTTTTGTTTTTTTTTTTTATTCCATTACCTGCCATGCAGCAGTCTTTTCTTTCTATTTTTGGTGTAATTGCCAATTCCCTCCTCCCACTCTTCTCAAAGTTCTGTTTTGAGTTAAGTGGATACATAAACTTTCACTCCTAAATTAATACCATTCCCCACAGAGTGCAGGCTTCTCCTAGTAGTTTGCCTTGCCCAGAAGAAAGAGAAAATTTGCCAAATAGACCTTTTCAACAGAAGTACTTTTGGGGGTATCTTTTGGAAACGTCCTGCCTTTGCTAGCCATCACCTGTTTTTCTTTATTTTACTCAGACTTACCTTGTAGCAAGCAGAGTTGTCGAAATGAAAACTTACAGACAGCTGTACTTACGGTAACTACAGTACCACGTGGGGAAAACTCATTTTAAAACTTTGTTTTATGAATTTATTTAGCATGAAAAAAGCAGTGTCGCTGATAAATGAAATAGATATAGGAAGATTTCCACGATTGCTCACCCGAATTCTTCAAAAACTTCACCTGAAGGTTTGTATGTTTGCACTTCTATAGATTATAATATATTCTCGTGATTCCACTGCAACTCTAGGTTTCTACTTGAAGTACTTTTTTGCGAGGTATTGTTCTCCAGCATGTCCTCAGGAACACCGGGTCTCTAGAAAATATAATATCCCACGGTCAGAAGTTTGGGAACTTCTGTCTTCATTCAAATTAATTTTTTTAAATCATGGGACTTTTCAGAGTATATTTTATGGTAGTGTTAATGGTAAATTTTTAAGCGTGACTGTTGTGTGCAAAATTTTCCAAATGTGTTTGACCAGGGAACTGTTTTATCATGGTATTTATTTTGGGACCAAGGCTCTGTGGAACACGCTTTGGGAAAATTCTGATATCATGATTTCATTCTTTGTCTTAAAAATAGCTCTGTAGTTTTACTATCAACCAGTATGTAATTTTTCATTTAATCTTTCTCTTCCACTTTTATTTCAAGGATGTGGTTATCTTGGATATATTGATGCTTAGTAATTCATTACTTGGTTAACTTGCTAACATAACTTAGTTAACTTCTTTATCAGGTTAATAAAATTTAATTCCATTCAACATGTGTTTAAGGAGTGCCCACTAACTGCTCTGCCTGGTGCAAAGTATCACCATTAAATGAGAACCCAGACTCTTACCTCTTCTTTTTCCTGGCCAGAGGCCAGTCCCAAAGCCCTGCCCTTTCTCCCTCTGAAGTATCTCTCAAATCCAAGTTCTCTTCGTAATCCTAGTTCAGACCCTTATTATTTCTCCCTTGGACTACAACAGTTACCTTCAAACTGGTAGTGCTGTCTGTAGTCTTCTACCTTCTTATCACTTCTTCATGGTGCTGTTCCATTTATCTTTCCAAATATTTTTTTCCTAAAAAAAAAAAAAAAAGTTGATCATATCTTTACAGTGTTCAAAGCCATCAGTGACTTTCCATTGCTCATGGGAAAAAGTTCATATTCCTTAACATTGTATCATAATAACGTTACAATATAGGTGCAGTCTGTGTTTTCCCCACTTTGCAAGTGTTTCAGTTACCCTGGACTATGCTCTTTTACTGGAACGTACTGTGAACTTTTTCCACTTGGTGTCTGTGTAATATACTCTTTCCCTTACCTGAAATATCTTCCCTTCTTTAGTGAATAAACTATTCATCTTCCAAGGATTTGACAGTCCTACTCTCAGCAGCTCGTCCTCTCTTCTTTGCTTCTAACACGGTTCATCCTCACCTCACTTTAGTACTACATCATTAAGTATTTGTTTCATGATTACAGGGTCTTTCTCTGACCTTGAATACTTTAAGTATCATGTCTTACTCATCTTTATATTTCCCGCACTTGGTACATTGATACTTATGCAGTTGGCACTCAATAGCTATTCTTGGAGTTCATTCTTTTCCTTGCCATGGGAAACACAAAATGAATATAGGTTCTCTGAATTCCTGCCCATAAGGAATTTGTGATGTAGAAGGAGAAACAGGAGGAACAACCACAGTAACAATGGCAGCTACATTCTGTGGTGTTTGCTATGCACAGTTCCATTGCTCCCTCTGTGACCGGTGCTGTTCTGATGGCTTTGTGGTGTTAACTCATCTGATCCTCCCAGCACCCTTAGGAAGTAAGTTCTGTTGTCATCCTTATTTTATCCATGAAGAAACTGAGATAGAGACCAGTTAAGTAATTTGCCCAAGGTCACACAGCTAGCTAGTAAGGCGGTCTGGCTCCAGAATCCATCCCTCTGACCCATTACAGTAAGCCTCAGGAAAGAGTGTGAAACGGTATATAAATCAGTCCAAAAGTGAATGATGCAGGCAGTTGACACAGAGTTTCTTTGATTGTCTGAGTTGGTGGCTGCCTTCTTTTTTATTTTTATTTTATTTATTTTATTGTATTTTTCAATTGAAGTATAGTTGATTTACAGTGTTGTGGGTGGCTGCCTTCTTAAACACATACAAAGTGATATGGGACACAAAACACTTATATACCTCTTATGTTCTTCGTACTGAGGGAGGATGGAACATCTGCAGGAAACTCGTGACCCTCTGGAGTTTGTCTTTGACCCTCTGGAGTTGAGAAAACATTAATATCTATCTTAGAGTAACTGAATGGCCAAAGCATTCCACAGAGGTGTTTGAATGCTGTCCCTTCAGAGGTGGGGAGTGGAGGTGAGAAGGTGTGGTTGTTGAGAGCTGAAGCAGCTGAGGACAGAAACATCTGTATTTGATTACTTGCCTGCAGAAAGTCAGGAGAGAAAGTCAGGAAAGGGGCAACCCATCCCCACTCCCCCAACCCGCCCGGACAGTTTTAAGGAATGTTCTTCCAGAGGGACTCCAGTTGTGATAAGGGCTCTTATCAAAGAGTTTGCAGTGACATCTCAGATCTGCCAGCTTACTTTTATGTACTCTTGGTCTGTCAAGTTGGCCTTTGCCTTGGGACAAGCAGAGTCCTCAGAGCGGTGAAACCACATGCAGGTAAGTTGGTGAAGAGGTTTAGGGATTTGGTTGCTATTCTTAATGCTGTCAGCTTGACACTTTGATTTTACCAAGTTTGATCTTGGTAAAATGGGATTGTGGGCAGAGGATATCTGTTTTTGTCCAGACTGGTTCCTTGGAATCTCTAGTAGAAATAAACATGGGGAAAGTAAGCTTAGGTATAGAATATGGGCACGCCTAAGTATGGGTCTGGGAGTCTTCTTTGAACTGGCCCTACTCCTAAGCAATCGTAGCATATAGGAATACTTGGGAATTTTGGGTGGTTTGTTACCAATGTGTGTAGGGTGCTGGTGGCATTTAATGCCCAGGAACTTTATTTATTTTTTTAACTTTTTATATTATATTGGAGTATAGTTGATTAACAATGTTGTGTTAGTTTCAGGTGTACAGCAGAGTGATTCAGTTATACACATACAGGGATCTATTCTTTTTCAAATTCTTTTCCCATTTAGGTTGTTACATAATATTGAGCAGAGTTCCCTGTGCTATACAGTAGGTCCTTGTTGGTTATCCATTTTAAATATAGGAGTGTGTACGTGTCAATCCCAAACTCCCTAACTATCCCTTCCCCCCTGGTAACCATAAGTTCGTTTTCTAAGTCTGTGAGTCTGTTTCTGTTTTGTAAATAAGTTCATTTATATCTTTTTTTTTAGATTCCGCATATAAGCGATATCATTTGATACTTGTCTTTCTCTGTCTGACTTACTTCACTCAGTTTGACAATCTCTAGGTCCATCCATGTTGCTGCAAATGGCATTATTTCATTCTTTTTAATGGCTGAGTAATATTCCATTGTATATGTGTACCTTTAAATGTCTTGCAGTGAGTAGGACAGTCCTGTACAAAGAATTGTCTCATCCTGCATGCTAATAGAGTCTGCATTGGGAAACACTGAAGGAAATCAGAGTAACTTCCTTATCTGTGAACTTAAAAACAAACATTTGTGGCCTCTAAGTTTTTTAAAATAGCTGTCACAACTCATGCAATTAAAAAAAAACCCCTCATATACCTTGCTCCAGAGACTCTTAGGCCCTCCCACAAAGCCCTTGATGTTACTATGTCTAGTTCTGCAAGATGAGGTGTCTGGATTTCTGGCCATGGCCTACTAGCAACAACAAACTGGGGGGTGAAGGCGCTCCTGTAATGGGGCATGTGGGCAGTTTCAAGAATCGACTGCTGGGTATAGATTGAAATGGAAGAATTATGAAAATCAGACACAAGAAGTACAAAAGCAAAGAAATCTGAGGGTTTTTTCTGAAGTGAAAAATCATCAGTGTATCTTAGCAGTTCTTTAGGAAACCAACTGCAGCACGGAACTTGGATGCTCGTAATTATGATTTAACTTATTGCAAGAATCTAGTGTAATCCAATATACTTTGTTTACAGAAGTCTAGAATGGGTGCTGTACATTTCAGAAAGATTGCTTTTAAAAGTTTAAAATAAAAGTTCTTTTATTTGATATATTGACTTGTGGGTACCACCATATTTCCTCATTATGACCACTAGAGAAGTCTCATTATATTAATATAAAGGACAGTCACAGTTGTAAACCCCAGCCTACAGAAATGCCTGAGGATTTTGTTGTTGCTGTTGTTACAATGTATGGAGGGTGCTGCCGGCATTTCATGCCCCGGGACTTTAAATGTCCTAGCGATGTGCAGAACAGTCCTGTTCAAAGAAGAATTGGCCTCACCTATGTGGACAAAAAAAGAAAAGAGTAGCTTATCCCTGAAAAATGCATTTATTTTGTACTTAATATAAGCTGGAGGGCTTCTTACAACTTAGTTTATTAGGTTAAAATGATATGTATACATTTTAAATTATGGCATATGCAGACTACTAGTACCATGTGTTCTTCCATTGTGGTGTTGGTGTGTGTGTATGCCTGTGTATGTGAGTCAGAACTTGGATTCCGGACCACAGGCCTCTCTTGTCTCTAAAGCCGTGCTCTGAGTTTTTAAAACCTAATTGCCTTCATAATTATTTAGATAGTATACTGTCTTCATAGAATAGAAGATCGGTATAACCTTCTGAGGAATGTGACCTGATTTCAACTGTATGTGGAATTAAGATGAGTTCACTCATCATGCATGTTAAGAAAATAAATTCTTCAAAAAAAGAAAAAGTTGGAAGGATGGATTTTTTGATTTGTTCTTTTTTGTGCCCTTAAAGTTCAAAATAGAGTGCGTAAGTGAAGTGTTTCAGTAACATTTTAAATTTCACAAATAGTTTATGAGGAAGTTTTTGTTTTAAGACATTTAAACAACATGGACGAACTGAAATGCCCCCCTTGGCTAACTCTTCCCCCTTCCTCCATCTTAATTCTCTCCTGTGTGAGTTATCTATTGCTGAATTGCAAATTTCCCCCAAAGTTAGCAGATTAAACCAACAGTAAACATTTATTATCTCTCACGCTTCCTGTAAGTCAGGAATTTAGCAGTGGCTTGGCTGGGTGGTCCTGGCTTGGGGTTCTCATGAAATTGCTCTCAGATGTTGGGTGGGGCAGCTGGTACCTGAAGTTTTGACTGGGGTAGAGGATTTCCTTCTAACATGGCTAGATGGTGCCACCAGTTAGTTCCTTGTCACATGGGCCTTTCCTCCTGACATGGAAGTTGTCTTCTTCCAGAATGAGCGGTCCAAGAGAGGGGGGTGCTGTCCTTTTTATGACCTAGGCTTGGATATCACATACCTTCACTTTTACTATATTCTACTGGTTAGAAGTAAGTCAGTAAGTCTGGCTCATACTCAGGGGAGAGGAAATTAGGCTCCATCTTTTGAACAGAGGAGTGTTAAAAGAATTTGCAGATATGATAAAACCACCACATCTCCCAGAAGTAATCTTTGTTGTCGATTTGGTTTTCATCTTTCCAGGTCTTTTTTTCAAGTATTAATAACTACAGATGTGCAAACATATGTGCACGCATATATAAATAGAAATTTTTGGTTTTTATATAAATGTGTTCATAAGTGGCATTATACTGTTTACCTTTTTCACTTATCACTTGTATCAGAGATCTTTCCATGTCAAGCCATACAGCAGTTATTCTTTTTAAATACTGTTTTTCCTTTCTGCCTGTGTATATATGTTTATGGCATATGCTTTTTAAATATATAGAAAAAATAACATCCATTTTCCATTTAAAATTTAAGTTTCTTGGACACTTGCTCTCTAATTTTATAAACGTGGGCCTTAAATTTCTCCCATTGAGAGGGTAAAAACGAATATATCTCCTTTACTTTCTCTTCAACACCCAGATATGTGTGGGTTACTTTTGGTACCTAGGAAGAAGTTATTAACCTGCTGCTGTCTGGAAGCAAATAGAATGACTTACATTTAATATTGATCTACCCAGGGTCGTTGTTGGAGCGAGATATTGACTATGGATTTGGAACTTTGTTTTATGGCTGTATTTTATTCTCCATTTGTTGTTCTGCTCACATATTTTAAGCACCACCTTATTTTAAGGGTGCATGTTTCATGTACCAGTGGATGGGGGGAGATACATGTTCCCTTGTCCCCCTTTACTCCAAACCACTTTATTAATATGATGCCCTTGAAGATCTTGAGAATATCCCTTTTCTTGCTCTTTTTTAAAAAGTCTTGGGACTTCCCTGGCGGTCCAGTGGTTAAGAGTCTGCCTTCCAATGCAGGGGAAGCGGGTTCGATCCCTGGTCGGGGAGCTAAGATCCCACATGCCTCGTGGCCAAAAAACCAAAACATAAAGCAGAAGCAGTATTGTAACAAATTCAGTAAAGACTTGAAAAATGGTCCACAGCAAAAAAAAAAAAAAATCTTAAAAAAAAAAAATCTCACTTTCTTGTACATATTGGGGACACTGAAGTTTATTTTTCTACGTGCTCAATCACTATTTTTATTTTGGCAAAATACCTCGTTTGGTGTATATTTAAAGGAATCAGATTGACAAACTTGGAAGTTAAATTGTACATATCCATTGAATTTAATGCAACATGTGGTTCATTGATTGTACATGGGTAATACTGTTACTCTCTTCCTCATATTGATAAAGTCTGGTACTGTAGGTCATTATTTCAAGAAGGTGTATGGTAGTCACAGAAATTCTAGAACTTTAAAATCAAAACATTGCTCTTGAGGTAAGTGATTGGCATTTTGGCCAAATTGGGTTCATGCTTTTCTCAGTCATAAAACAGGTAGTAGATACTTGGAGTTCTGGTGACTAGCCTCCCCAAACCAAAAATATGCCAGCTTAGAGTTCTAATGCTGCTTCACTTGAGCAATTGTAAGGTTGTACCTCATCCTAAGCTGTTAAGGCATGGACTTCTGAAACTTCTCCATGTAGCTGTTGGGGAGAGGCAGCAACAGGGAAAGTTGTTTTTGGTATGTGTAGATAAAGTATTTTTATTTGAAAGCAGTTCTAATAGTGTATATTTTTCATACTTGAAAAACAGTTTTTAGATCAAGGAGATTGTTTTGGAAATGAAAGAAAGGAGACTAGCCAGAAGTTATACTCAGATGGCTAACTTCTTTCTTTCATATATTGCTTATAAAAGTAATGTGTGTAATGTGTAAGTTTTGGAAAATATTAAAATTATCAAAAAGACTTAATTTCTCACTTTATATATGCTCTTATAATAACCCATACTTTTGCAGAACTCATTAGAAAGGGAAGTTATCTGAACAATTATTTGTTTTTAATTTGTCTTTCTAACTAGAGGATAGTACTCCTGAGGACATAAACTGTCTATGTAGCACATAATAAGTACTCAGCAAATATATATATGTGTGTGTGTATATATATATATTTATATAGAGATATATATATATTTTTTGGACTTCTGCAGTATCAGTTGTGATTTCTCCTCTTTCATTTCATATTTTGTTTATTTGGGTCTTCTCTCTTTTCTTCTTGGTGAGCCTGGCCAGAGGTTTGTCAATTTTGTTTACCCTTTCAAAGAACCAGCTCTTGGTTTTATTGATTTTTTGTCTATTGTTTTTTTAATCTTTATTTTATGTATTTCCTCTCTGACCTTTATTAGCTCCTTCCTTCTTCTGACTTCAGGTTTTGTTTGTTTTTCTTTTTCTAATTCTTTTAGGTGGTGGGTTAGATTGTTTGAGATTTTTTTTTTCCTTAAAGAGGGCCTGTATCACTGTAAATTTCCCTCTAAGAATTGCTTTTGCTGCATCCCATAACCCATTGACTTTTTATTTATTAATTAATTAATTAATTAATTTTTGGCTGTGTTGGGTCTTCGTTTCTGTGCGAGGGCTTTCTCTAGTTGCGGCAAGTGGGGGCCACTCTTCATCGCGGTGCGCGGGCCTCTCACTATCGTGGCCTGTCTTGTTGCGGAGCACAGGCTCCGGACACGCAGGCTCAGTAGTTATGGCTCATGGGCCTAGTTGCTCCACGGCATGTGGGATCTTCCCAGACCAGGGCTCGAACCCGTGTCCCCTGCATTAGCAGGCAGATTCTCAACCACTGCACCACCAGGGAAGCCCAACCCATTGACTTTTAATAAAATAATCCTAAGGGTTAAACTAGTTGCCACCTCTCTATCTGATGGGAATCCTGGTGCTAGGTAATGGAGGATATAGATAAAGGTTCTCAAGGTTAACAGTTTTTATCTGTTTAATCCTTCCAGGGTAGGCTCCCTCTTATTAAATGCCTGCAGGAGCTTAGGGTTAGGTAAGGTCATATACTGGCAGAGGTTTTGGGGTGAGTTGGGGGGAAGAAAGAGCTACCAAAGGAAAGAAGCCCCCAGGTATTTTCTATCTTAAAATGCTGTTCTCTTAAATGGAGATTTTGCTTTGGGCTCTTAGAAGAGTTGCTGGGACCCATTATAATTGGATAGTATTATTACAGAGAAGGTGTTCCGCCCCCATGTTTTTTAATTTTCTTTCTTAATTTTTATTTTATACTGGAATATAGTTGATTATAATGTTGTGAGTAAAGATGGAAATTACTATTAATTATTGTTAACATTTTGGGGTTTTACCTTGTAGTATTGTTTTTTCTAAATGTCCTTTTTTTTAAAAAAATAAATTTATTTATTTTATTTATTTTTATTTTTGGCTGCACTGGGTCGTCATTGCTGCTCGCGGGCTTTCTCTAGTTGCAGCAAGTGGGGGCTACTCTTCGTTGCGGTGCGCGGGCTTCTCATTGCGGTGGCTTCTCTTGTTGCGGAGCATGGGCTCTAGGCACGCGGGTTTCCGTAGTTGTGGCACGTGGGCTGAGTAGTTGTGGCTCGCAGGCTCCAGAGCGCAGGCTCAGCAGCTGTGGTGCACAGGCCCAGCTGCTTCACGGCATGTGGGATCTACCCGGACCAGGGCTCGAACCCACGTCCACTGCATTGGCAGGCGGGCTCTCAGTCACTGTGCTACCAGGGAAGTCCTAAATGTCCATTTTTTAAAAAATATTTTTTTATACAGCAGGTTCTTTTTAGTTATCCATTTTATACATATTAGTATATATGTTAAATGTCCATCGTTTATGTTATTTACCATTATTTTCCACCTCCTATAAATCATAGAATTGAAAATACTGGGGGTTTTTTAATGAAATTTATTTGGCAAGAGCCAGATAATGAACTGTACTATGATTTTAAGATATTGAAATTTACAGACACATCATTTTCTTTCAAGGATGGATTTACTTTCTTTCTTTCGAGTTCTCATTGTCGTATGAATAAATGAATCTTCTGTTGAGTATCTGAGTTTTGAATACCTGAGTGTATGCTAATAGATTGCTTTCTGTGTTGTAGGCTGAGAATAGTTTCAGTGAAGAAGAGGAAGAAAAACTTCAAGCTGCATTTTCTCTGGAGAGACAAGATCTTCACCTAGTTCTTGAAACAATATCTTTTATTTTAGAACAGGTATTTTTATTGTCCCAAACTTCCTAACCATGGTTTGTTTACTACAAGTTTGCATTGCTGTGATATCTATAACATTTTATCTTATTTTTCTCAAGTATACAGATGGAAGCTGTGAATATGTTTTATCAAAAAATTTTGATGTAGTAAAAATATTTTGAATGTGTGATTTTTTTCGATGGTATTCCGTTCTGCTAAAACAGTCTTAGTGTTGAGCAGCCTGAGTAAAGTATTTGACAGTATGAATCAAGACTTCGTTGACATGAGACAGTTAAAAAAGATTCAAATTTATTGTTACTTGGTATAATAATTTGGAAAAATGATTTGGAAAAATGATTTGGAAAAATGAACACATTTTATTTAAGAAATTTAATAAATGATTTTGGAGGATTTATTTGACTAGGTTGATAAATAAAATATTTAGATAAGAAATATTTGTCAAAGGACCTTTTGTCATACTATTTCTTCCTACTGAGCTGTTCTTCTGCATCCCTTCTTTATATCTAAATTCAGTTCATTGTTTAAGTTCATTGTTCTGTTCAAATCACATCTCCTCCCACTGCAGCCTTGACCACTTATACTTGCAATCCTCCCCTTATTTGGGTTCCTTTTATGCTTGGCTCATCATGGTAGAGCACATTGTTCGTCTTTTCATTATTTCATGTATGTCAGTTGTGTCTCCTTCACTAGGTTTTGAATTTGTGTGGGGCCAGGATCACATTTTCTGTGCATCTTATGTAAATGCAGCACATTGCTGGGCTAAAAATAAATTCTTTTTTTTAACATCTTTATTGGAGTGTAATTGCTTTACAATGTTGTGTTAGTTTCTGCTGCATAACAAAGTGAATCAGCTATATGTATACATATATCACCATATCCCCTCCCTCTTGCGTCTCCCTCCCAACCTCCCTATCCCACCCCTCTAGGTGGTCACAAAGCACCCAGCTGATCTCCCTGTGCTATGCGGCTGCTTCCCACTAGCTATTTTACATTTGGTAGTGTGTACATGTCATTGCCACTCTCTCACTTCGTCCCAGCTTACCCTTCCCCCTCCCCGTGTCCTCAAGTCCATTCTCTATGTCTGCGTCTTTATTCCTATCCTGCACCTAGGTTCATCAGAACCTTTTTTTTTTTAGATTCCATATATAAGTGTTAGCATACGGTATTTGTTTTTCTCTTTCTGACTTACTTCACTCTGTATGACAGACTCTAGGTCCATCCACTTCACTACAAATAACTCAATTTCGTTTCTTTTTATGGCTGAGTAATATTCCATTGTATATATGTGCCACATCTTCTTTATCCATTCATCTGTCGATGGACACTTAGGTTGCTTCCATGTCCTGGCTACTGTAAATACAGCTGCAATGAACATTGTTGTGGTACATGACTCTTTTTGAATTATGGTTTTCTCAGGGTATATGCCCAGTAGTGGGACTGCTGGGTCATATGGTAGTTCTATTTTTAGTTTTTTAAGGAACCTCCATACTGTTCTCCATAGTGGCTATAAAAATAGATTCTTAATAAATTCCTATTGTTTGTTTATTTCACAGTAAACAATACTGTAGCTTCCTGGGCATTCTAGTGAATAGATACCGTTAGGAGGACAAGCTGCTGGGCATCTACTACATGCAGCCTTATACAGATTACAGATCATAAAGATGATTATGGTTCCTATCCTTGGTGAACCTTCAGTAGAAGAAAAGGATAACTGAACAGGGCAGAGCAGCCTGGGGTTTATGAGAAAGTTTTTTCAGAATAATGTAAAAAACAACAGGTATCACCGTGAAAAAAGTTTTCAATTTTTTATTATATATTACCTAGGAAGTTGGTAGATGAACGTGGTTTTGAGAAAGTGTTTCTTGGAAAAATTTTGATAGTTGGGAAACAAAACCACTGTGTACTTATTTGAAATAATGAAGTGAAATAAGGAAATGAACTTTTAATTAGGATACCATTTACATAGCCAAAGCAAAGAAGTTTTTCTGTTAAGTGGATTTAGTATTACTTAAACCACAGGCAAAAATGAAGCAGTTTAGCTTGAAAAATTTAGACCATTTAATTCTGAATCTTCCAGCCCTTGGTTGAGTATATTATTATTTGTAAAATAATAAAAAAGTCTCTGCAACAGAAATATGAAATTTTTAAAATTTAAATCATTTAAAATAATGTTGTATTTGATTACAGTTCAAGGTCTCTGTATGAACATTTGGGATATATGTAATTTTTTTTTTTCCTCTTTAATAGGCAGTATATTACAACGTGAAGCCAGCAGCTTTGCAGCAGCAGTTAGAGACCATTCATCTTAGACAAGACAAAGCAGAAGCATTTGTCAATGCTTGGTCTTCTATGGGTCAAGAAACAATTGAAAAATTCAGGCAGAGGATTCTTGCACCCCACAAGGTATAGGATATACTACTCAAAAGATATTTTTCAATATGTATGTATGGCATAAATTATTATATCTGAAAAGTTCCGCTCTCTTCTATTTTCTGGAAATATTTGTGATTGGTGTTATTTTGCATTTTCAGCAGCATTATATGAGCGTTCCAGTAGTTCCAAATCCTTGTCAACACTTGGTATTGTCAGTTGTTTGTATTAAAGCTATTCTGTTAGGTTTTGTAATGATATCTTGTGTTTTTAATTTACATTTCCCTAATAACAGATTATGATGATTATCTTTTTATGTACTTACTTGCCATCCATATGTCTCCTTTGGTGAAGTGTCTGTTCAGATCTTTTGTCTAACTGTATTTCCACACTGTGACAGATAAAGAATTATAGTAATATAAATATAAAGGACAATTACAAGTGTAAATCCCAGCATATAGAAATGCATGGGTTTTGTTTTTGTTTTTGTTTTTGTTTTTTGGTTGTTACAATTTGTAGAAGGCGTTTGTTTTCTTTCTGTTGAGTTTTGTGAATCTTTGAGTCCTTTGTCAGATATGTGATTTGCAGATATTTTCTCTTAGTCTGTAGCTTTCCGTTTTAGTTTCTAACAGTGTCTTTTGCAAAGTAAAACCTTTAAAATCTGATCAAGTTTGATTTATCATTTTTTTCTTTTATTGATACTGCCTTTGGTTTTGTATCTTAAGAATTTGTAGCTTAATGCAATGTCACAAACTTTTGTTTACTTCTAAGTGTTTTATAGTTTGTGTTTTACATTTAAGTCTAACATCCAGTTTGGGTTAATTTTATATAAGCCATGAGGTACAGGTCCAAGTTCTTTTTTTTTTTCTGATATGGACGTTCATTTGTTTCAGCATAATTATTGATAACATCCTTTTGTTATTGAATTGCCTTAGCCCCTTTGTCAAAAATCGTTTGACATATTTGTGTATCTCTTTCTGGACTCTCTTTTTGGTTTCATTTATCTATTTGTCTATCTTTATGCCAATATCATGCTGCTTTAATTACTGTAGCTTTGTAGTAAGTCTTAAAATCAAGTATTGTTAATCTCCTGACTTTGTTCTTTTTAATAATTGTTTTAGCTATTCTAGTTTCTTTACCTTTTAATACAAATTTGAAAACCAGGTTTTTTAATATCTGCAAAAAATCCTCTGGAATTTTGATTGAGATTTTGTTTAATTTATAGTTCACATTGTAGAGAAATGACTTCTTAACAGTATTGAGTATATCTCCATTTATTTAGGTCTTGTTTGATTTCTTATATCAGTGTTTTTCATTTTTCAGCATATTTTGTTAGATTTGAACACTCTTAACCTAAGTTTTTTTTTTTTGTAGTTGTTGTAAATGGTACTGGTTTTAAAATTTTGGTTTCTAGTTGTTTATTGCTAGTATATAGAAATACAATTGATTTTTATATGTTGATACTGTATTCAAGACCTTGGTAAACTCACTAATTAGTTATAGCAGTTTTTTTGGTGGTTTTCCTTGTGATTTTCTTTGTAGAAAGTCAGATTGTTCATGAATATAGAGATAGTTTTATTTCTTCCTTTTCAGTTTGTTCAGCTTTTGTTTCTCCTGCCTTACTGTACTGACTAGGACTTCTAATATGATGTTGAATAAGATTGGTAAGTTTGAACATCATGCTTTGTTCCCAGTTTTAGAGAGGAAGCATTCAGTCTCTCATCATTAAGTAAGATGCTAGGGACTTCCCTGGTGGTCCAGTGGTTAAGACTCCTCGCTTCCACGGCAGGGGCACAGATTCAATCCCTGGTCAGGGAACTAAGATCCTGCATGCTGCGTGGTATGGCAAAGAAAATAAAAAAGAGAGTAGGATGGTGGTTACCAGGGGCTGGGGCTGGGGTAGGGAAATGGAGGCAATGTTGTTCAAAGAATACAAATTTCCACTTATAAGATGAATAAATTCTGGGGATCTAATGTATAAAATAGAAACAAAAAGATGCTAGCTGTGGGTTTCCAGAAAATGCCCCTGTATTGTTTTCATTTCTCTCTTTTTTTTTAAGCTCTACATTCTAAGAGCTCTCAAGTGTCCTCCACACCACAGCTTCATTTTTCATTTTAATTTCTGCTTTTTCCTGTAACCTGTACAGATTTTAAGTTTTCCATTTTTTTATCCCTAAAATTTTTTTAACCATCGTCATTTAAAAAGAAAAAATCTCCACTTGCCTTTGAATATTTGCCTATTTTTTATATTTATATAATTTTCTTCTGTTTTTTTTTCTTGCATTTATATAAGTACAGTATACTTGTATAGTTAAAAATATTTCTTTTTTCACCTCTAATAGTAAGTCATTTTTTATTGTTTTCTGGATGATAGTTTGTTGCTTTTTTAAAAGTAATATTTCTGGGGCTTCCCTGGTGGCGCAGTGGTTAAGAGTCCGCCTGCCAATGCAGGGGACATGGGTTCAAGCCCTGGTCTGGGAGGATCCCACATGCCGTGGAGCATCTAGGCCCATGCACCACAACTACTGAGCCTGTGCTCTAGAGCCTGCGAGCCACAACTACTGAGCCTACACGCCACAACTGCTGAAGCCCGTGTGCCTAGAGCCCGTACTCCGCAACAAGAGAAGCTACCGCAATGAGAAGCCCGTGCACTGAACGAAGAGTAGTCCCCACTCGCCACAACTAGAGAAAACCCGTGCATCGCGGTGAGGACCCAACGCAGCCAAAAAAAAAAAAAAAAAAGTAATATTTATTCCTATGTTGTATTACATTAACTTCTGTTTAAGAAGTAGTTTGATCAGTTGTCATATAAAATATGCAAAAAAAGTAGTTGGATATGATTAATTGGTCCCTACAACATTGGTCCCTTAAGAATGTAGGAAATTATCTTTTGCCAATATAGAGTATATGAGAGGGTAGCTAATACATTTTTTAATACCTTAAATGCTAATTAAGATCATATAATAATAGCAAACATTTCTTGTGTTTACGGTGGGCCAAAAACTCTACTAAGTGCATTATATCTTGTAAAATCCATTAATAGTTCTAGTTTATATGTAAAATTAAACTGAGGCTTAGAGAGATTAAATAATTGGTCCATGGTCACGCGGATATATAAGTGGTAGAGTTGGGATTTGACAAAGTAGTTACACTCCTAAGCCACTGTGCTATACTACCACCTAAATGTTAGCAGCAAAATTTTTCTGTGTCAGGCATTATGCAGGGTGGTTTACATAGTTTGTGTGTGTGTGTATGTATACGTGTGTGTGTGTTTTATATCTTTGAAAAAGAAATGAAACTTTCGAAAGTGTACCTTTACCGTGTTAACCCAAGTGGTCCATGGTGAAGGTTACGTGGGAATCAGATTGGGCTCGCTCTCTCGCTCTTTTTTTTTTTCAATTTTATTTATTTATTTTTGGCTGCATTGGGTCTTCGTTGCTATGTGCAGGCTTTCTCTAGTTGTGGTGAATGGGGGCTACTCTTCACTGCAGTGTGTGGGCTTCTCATTGCTGTGGCTTCTCGTTGCAGAGCACGGGATCTAGGTGCGTGGGCTTCAGTAGTTGTAGCACGCAGGCTCAGTAGTTGTGGCACACGGGCTTTAGTTGCTCCACGGCATGTGGGATCTTCCCAGACCAGGGCTCGAACCCGTGTCCCCTGCATTGGCAGGCGGATTCTCAACCGCTGCACCACCAGGGAAGTCCGAGATTGGTCTCTCTCTTAATTAAGCCTTGTTCCTTTTATGTCATGGTACCTCTGGCAGCTATAATGTTATCTTCCTTTTTTGCCCTGATGACTGTTAAAGATATGGTGACTAAAATAGCTGTGGATGAAAACAGAGCATGTCATTTAAATTGTAACGAAAATATATGACAGTGATTTATCATATAATGAACAAAAGTTGTATTTGCAGTGACTGTTTTACAGTCATTTAGAGGTTCACGTAAACTGTGTGGTGCTTGCAGTGGAACATCTGTGTAAGTAATTCTGAATTCAAAGAGAGTCAGATTCAATTAAATAACAAGTTAAAAAATCAAAAGGAACTTATTTTTAATTCAGTTTTTAAAAACACCTCTTTTCATCTTCTATTATTTCAATCTAATAAGTGAGAGGCAGATTGAAAATTGATTGGATAGCTTTTTACAGGATATGATTGAAGGGATTTAAAAATTTTATCCCGTCTCACTTTTTTTTTTTTTAAATACACTTTATCTTAACCTCTTTGGACACTGAAATGTTACCACTGCTTATTAGAATTGGTAGTCTTCCCTCTTTTATCAGTGTTGACTATGTTAGCAGTGTCCTTCTAACAGGGTTTTCTGTTTGATTTTTGTTAAAATGCCTGTGTGGTTACAACATTTATTAAATTATGAATACCCTTTCAGACAGAACTTGAATACTGTGTTTAATTTTACTCCTAAAATTCTGGTTAGAGTTCCTTTATGTATATTCCTGCTCTACAAAATGTAAAAACTTACATGTTAAATATTACTGACATATTGATACATCTCTTTTTCTGAGACCTTAAGGAAGAGAATTGTGTTTTTTTATATGATATTTTTTCTAAAATATTTTTACATTTGAAGCTCACCCTATTCCTCAGTAACAGGTATGATTATGAGAAATATACGTAAGGCTTATCTTTAGCACTCTGAGTCGCCTGCTCTTTAAAGGCTACTGATTCCTTTTCTTAAAATGCACTTGTATGTTTGTTAGGGAGATTTTAAAGATAAATGTGACAGTTGTATTTGTTTTGAATGCTCAAAATGTGTGTATTGTGATTTCGTCCTGTTAAGAGTGTTCTTAATTTTACCAGTTACATAGCAAATTTATTATTTCATTATGTAGTGAAAATTCATCATGTCTCATATGTTCGTGAGAAACCTGCATTTAAAAATGGACGGCTAACGTTCTTAAGATAATAGTGTTCCTAAACAGTCTTTTTAAAAAATCCTCTTTAAGCCATTATAATAAGATTTACTTTAGTGTTAAGTGTAACAACTAATTGTTTGCTTCATTAATTGTTAAATATCTGTCTTTTATATGTAATATAAGAAATTTAGATTTGACATTTTTAAAACTTAGTGTATTCTTTTGTTTTATTATTTTCTCTTATATTCTTATTTCATTTCTTTTGGAATTCTAAGGATGGATGAATGGCTTTATTATAAAGAGAACAGAAAAAGCACACTTCATATAGCTAAATCTAAATACGTAACTATGAATACATACCTGAGTGCTTTTCCAAGATTTAAACGCTTCTTAACATTATCATCTGCATTTATAGGAGAGGTATTTTGTTATAATTATATCCATATACAAGTCTAATTTCTGCCTCATTTGTTACGTTAGTTGTTGGCATGTTAAGAATCAAGTGAAAGCCATAGTTTTTGCATGTGCTGGAATTGACTGAATGTAAATGTTTGTGAGGTTTAAATGCTGCTATATTCATTTACTCTTTTTTTATTGAAATATAATTTACCTGAAGAAAATGCAGAGATTTTAAGTGTGTTCAATTTGATGAATTTCAGAAATTATATATACCCATTTAATCATTCTCCTTAACAAAATAGAGAAAATTTTCATTACCTGAAAAGTGCCCAGTTTTAATTCCCTCCCACTTCATACTCAGATTTCCATCACTGTAGGTTGTTTTTTGTCTGTTCTTAGACTGAATATAAATGAACTCAAATAAATGTGTCTGTCTACTGTCTCTCAACACAATGTTTTTTGGGATTCATTCATGTTGTTACTTGTGTCAGCAATTCTTTTGTTGCTGAGTATTATTTCCTTGTATGAAAATAACACAATTTGTTTATCTGTACTCCTCTTGATAGACTTTTGGGTTGTTTCCAGTTTCTGGCTATTATGAATAAGACTGCTATTGACATTTGTGTACAAGTCTTTTTGTGGACATATGTTTTTATTTCCCTTGAGTAAATGTCTAGCAATGGGATTGCTGACCCCTTAAGCCAAATCTGAGGCTTTGTATTTGAGTTTTAGTCAGTCCGTGCTGCACGGTTTGGGAAAAAGTCATATAAATGTAAAAAGTCATAGAATTGTGCATCTGTCACCTTGTGTGGTTCCCTTCTTTTATGAATCTGTCACCTTGTGTGGATCCCTTCCCTTTAACTTCTTTCTGCTTTTAGTCATTCTCCAATGCCTTCAAATCACTGTTTTTAAAATATTTTGTTTAGAAGTTATACTTTTTATTTGCAAGGGAAGTTGATGTGATATAAACTCCTTCCTACCATTATCAGATTAGGAACTCTAAAACCGCTTCTTTTAAATTGTAAGTCTTATTCTGTCCCAGCTCTGCTCCAGATCCACCAAAGTCTTTCCGTGTTGTTTAATTCTTTCTTTCTTTCTTTCTTTCTTTGTTTATTTTTGGCTGTGTTGGGTCTTCGTTTCTGTGCGAGGGCTTTCTCTAGTTGCGGCGAGCAGGGGCCACTCTTCATCGCGGTGCGCGGGCCTCTCACTATCACGGCCTCTCTTGTTGCGGAGCACAGGCTCCAGACGCACAGGCTCAGTAGTTGTGGCTCACGGACCCAGTTGCTCCACGGCATGTGGGATCTTCCCAGACCAGGGCTCGAACCCGTGTCCCCTGCATTGGCAGGCAGATTCTCAACCACTGCGCCACCAGGGAAGCCCCTTCCGTGTTGTTTATAATGGAAGTCAAAGTTCTTACAGTTGCCTTTAAGACCCTACATGATCAGTGACCCCTTTTGATCCACTATCTTGTTGACCTCCACCTGGCTCACTTTGGATAATTCTATTCTCTTTACCTCAGAAGCTCTTGGTTGTTCATGTGGTTGGTTGGCTTCCTTATCTTTTTCAGCTCTTTGCGCAAATATCACACGTATCAGTGAGCCTTGCCGTAATCATCATAGTGAAAAGTGCTTCCACCTGTATGGTACATTCTTACTTCATTTTTTTCTATAATACTTATTATTCTTATCTGGCTCTCTATATATTCTACGTGTTCATTTTTTTTAATTGTCTGTCTCTACTACTAAACTATAAACTCCACAAGGGTAGGAATTTTTGTCTGTTTTGTTCACTACTGTATTTTCACTACTTTACATGGCCCTTGGTAGATAGTGGGTTCTCAAAAAATAGTTGTTGATTAAATAAATGCACAGTATCCCTGCTTTACTAATTGTGCTATTTTGAGGTTCAGTTTATAAGGTTTTCTTATAAAGAGGGATATTTGTGTTCATTGGTGGAGGAAAGAAAAGTAAAGAGAGGAGGGTATGGATTATATTTTGTATTTCCTAGTGTTCTTTTGTGTTTTCGTTTTGGTTGTACTTTAAGCCTTTTGTGGTTCATTTATTTCACGACTCTTGAGTTTTGCTGGAATACTAGATTCAGTCATTTACATTTTTCCTCTTTAAAAGTGGGAATATGTATAATAAGAATTGCTTTAGTTTGAAATGGAAATTCTCCAGGGAAAAAAGGTGATGTCATTAGCTGTTGATGCAGCAATCAATTTAAAGAACTTTAGATCTAAGAGACCTTTAATCAGTCTAATTTGAAATAGAAATGTATTCTCTGCTTTATAAATAATTGACTAAAACCAGACCATTAACAAATTAAATAAAGATTTTACTAATGCCAAAGAACTGTGCTGTTAGCAAAATTACTCTTACGTCATAGTCGTCAAAGATGTGCACTTGCTAAATAGAATTGATGTACTTTTTCAGAGTGTTGCCAACTGTGAGAGCATTGGTTGAATGACATTTCGGTGTCCTCAAACTTGTACTATGGTCTTCATATATTCATGGTATGCAGAGGTGGCAAGCAGTCTGAAGGATGATTCATTGATGTTTTCCCTCATCACTTTATAACTTGGATATGAAGACCAATTAGGTATTTTGGCCAAACCTGTGGGTCAAGGAGTATAATTTTAAGTTTCATGCCACCCTGGCAGTGACACTAGGTTGACTTTTGTGGCATCTAAACTTGAGGGTATAGGTTAGAGAGTATCCCTAAGTTGTGATATTTGTAATAAAGCATTTATACCTCTTGTAATGTGGATACTGTATTGCATAATAGTCATCTTCAAGATCCTGACCTTGTCTTCGTATACTTATAGATGTCACAGTATAGAATTCTTTCTCTGGGAGGCAAGTAGTAGTGTGGCTTGTTCCTTTGAGACTTACTGCCTCCTGTTCTTGCCCATGACTAGAGGATGGCAAAGAGGTTGAAGATGTTCTCTCATCGCACCTATACATTCCTCTGTTACAGCCTTTAATATATTGTATCTTTTAAAAAATAGCATTATTAAATTATCATTTACATAGTGTAATCTGTATCCTTTTAATTGCACTGTTTGGTGAATTTTGATAGCGTTGTATCTGTGAGATCATGGTCATAATCAAAATACAGAGCATTTTCATCGTGCTAAAAAGTTTCCTCATGCCCCCTGGCAGTTCTTTCCTCCCTAAACCCTGGCTGCAGGAAACCACTGATCTGCTTTGTGTCACTATAGATTGTGTTTAGTAGCATTTTATATAAATGGAATCATACACATGTACTTTCCTCTGGCTTCTTCCACTGAGTATGATTTTGAGGTTCATCCATGTTGTTTAATTGTTTTTTATTGTGGGTTGGTATTCTTTTTTATTGCGGGGTGGTATTCTATCATACGGATGTGTCACAGTTTGTTTATCCATTCACTTGTTGATGGATAGTGGGGCTCTTTCCAGCTTTGGGCAATTTTGAATAAATCTGTTAGCATTCATGTACACATCTTTTTATGGACATATATTTTCATTTCTCTTGAGTAACTTCTTAGGGGTGGATTGACTGGGTTGTAGGGTCAGTGTATATTTAACTATATGAGAAACTGCCAAACAGTTTTCCAAAGTGGTTATACTATTTTACCTTCCAACCAGCAGTTTCTTCATATCCTGGCCAACACTTGGTGCTGCCATTCTTTAAAGTTTTAGCCGTTCTAATGGGTATAAGGATGTTGAACATAAGGATTTTGAATATCTTTTTATGTGTTTATTGGCCATTTGTTTATCTTCTTTTGTGAATTATCTGTTCCAATCTTCGCCCTTTTTGTATAGATTTCATTTTCTTTTTAAATTTATTTTTCTTTTAACATCTTTATTGGAATATAATTGCTTTACAGTGGGGTAGATTTCATTTTCTTATTGTGATAAGAATTCTTTATATAGTTTGGGTACAAGTCCTTTGTCAGGTATATGTATTGTGAATATTTTATTAGTCCGTGGCTTGCCTTTTTCTTTTTTTTTTTTTTTTTTTAAAGAAATTCACGTTCTTTTATTTATTTATTTATGACTGTGTTGAGTCTTCGCCTCTGTGCGAGGGCTTTCTCTAGTTGCGGCAAGTGGGGACCACTCTTCATCGCGGTGCGTGGGCCTCTCACCATCGCGGCCTCTCTTGCTGCGGAGCACAGGCTCCAGACGCGCAGGCTCAGCAATTGTGGCTCACGGGCCCAGCTGCTCCGTGGCATGTGGGATCCTCCCAGACCAGGGCTCGAACCCGTGTCCCCCGCACCGGCAGGCAGACTCCCAACCACTGCGCCACCAGGGAAGCCCTTGCCTTTTTCTTAATGGTGACTTTTAAAGAAGAGAATTTTTTATTTTGATGAAATCTAGTTTATAATTGTTTTCTTTTATGGTTCATACTTTTATGGCTCTCTCTAAAATCTTTGCCTATCCTAAGATCACAAAGATTTCCTTTTATGTTTTCTTCTGGAGGTTTGATGGTTTTAGCACTTACATTTAGGTCTGTGATCCATTTTGAGTTCATTTTTGTGTTTGGTGTTAGGTAGAGGTTGTTTTTTATTTTGTTTCCATGTACATATCTAGTTGTTCCAGCATCATTTACCTTGGTACCTTCGTTAGAAGTCAATTGATGGGTCTTTATGTCTATCCTTTGCCAATGCCACATTGTCTTTATTGCTGTAGTTTTATATTCTTCAAGTTAGGTAATATAGCTCCTCCAACTCTTTAAAAAAATTGGTTTGACACTTTTAGGTCATTTGCCTTTCCATTTAAATTTTAGAATCAACTTGTCAGTTTCTGTTAAAAAATTCCTGTTGGGGATTTAATTAGATTGTCCTAAATTCTATAGATCATTTTTGGAAGAACTGACATCTTAATAATATTGAATCTTTAAATTCTAGAGCATGGTATATCTCTCCATTTATTGATATCTTCTTTAATTTATTCCAGTAATGTTTGTAGTTTTTCCAGTGACCAGGATTTGCACAAATTTTGTTATCCTTATGCTATAGACTGAATGTTTGTGTCTCTTCAAGATTTGTATGTTGAAACCTCACCCCCATGGTGATGATATTAGGAGGTAGGACCTTTAGGGGGTGATTAGGTAATAAGGAAAGAACCCTAATGAATGGGATTAGTGCCCTTATAAAGAGGCCGTAGAGAACTCCCTTGCCTCCTTCTGCCACGTGAGGATACAAGAAGTCTGCAGTCGGAAAGAGGGCCCTCACTCAACCTTGCTGGCACCCTTATCTCAGACTTCCAGTCTCCACAACTGTGAGAAATAAATGTTGTTATTATTAAGCTGTGCAGTCTGTGGTATTTTGTCTTAGTGGCCTGAACAGACTAAGACTGTGTATTTGCATGATTTTGGTTGCTACTATAAATGGAATTACATTTTTAATATTTTCCAATTGTTTGTTTCCAGTATATTGAAAACTATTGATGTTTCATATTAATCTTTTGCCATAACTTTCTTAAAATTGGCCATTAGTTTTAGTAGCTTTTTTTGCAGTTACTTAGGATTTTCTACATATGTGTTATATCAAAATTACTTTTGTATATGTTTGTCTTCATCGCTAGGCTTGAAGCTCTTGGGACAGAGGTTGTAAGTTTATTGATTTCTATGTCCCCAGCATCTATGATGGTATAAAAGTCAGGTCCATGCTCTTCTGGTTTTTCTCCTTTCTGGCTGCTTCTTTTAGTCAGTCATATTTGCTACTTTCTTCTCATTTCCATAACCTCTAAATTTTGTATTGTGCCAAGAGTCAGTCCCTGATCCTCTTCTTTTTCTTTTCTACTTCCCTGGCAATCACATCTAGGCTTCTGGGTTTAAAAACTATTTTCTAATAAAACATTTTTTCTCTAGCCTACTTGATAGTTTCATTGGATATAGAATAGGCATCTCAAGCTTAACATTAAAAAAATAAACTGATCTTTGGATCATTCCTCTTGAAACTGTTCCTGTAGTTTTCTCATCTCAGTTAATGGTAAACTTGTTTTTGTTTGTTTGTTTGTTTTTGTTTTTTTCATTTGCAGAGGCTAGTCTTTATATCATTGTGCCATTATTATTTAAAAATGGGTAGAAGACTAGGATGAAAGTCTGATTCTACTGATAAGAAGTGTAGGTTTCATCAGCATACAACTTGTGGTATTTACGTAAAGATGGGAATCATTAGTGTCCTGAAAGCAACAGGCTTTTTCTCAAATTATATGCTTGTTGAGTTAAGGCTGATATCTACTGTATATAATAGTTAAGAAAACCACATATATAAAATGCCGGAAATTGAAGATTTTTCTTAATGCCAAGGTATTATTTTTAGCCATTTAGGACTGGAATTTATTATTTTTTGAGTTTTAGATATTCCTCTAGTTAGGACAAAAGTAGGGAACCACTTGCATTCCTTCTGTTAAATTACTTGGTAATTTAATCACCATTTATAATTTTATTATATTTGCAGATTTGTTCTAAGTCCCAAACAAATAGCTTTTTTAGAATCTGATTTTGTAAATTGGGCACTGCCAGCTTAAAAATGGGGAATAAAATTTGGCATCTCCCGGAGGGCATCCAAATGACAGCCTGTTGAAATTTTTGCTGATTTGATTAATGAACCTATTTGAGCAGATTATAAATACCTTCTTCATTTCTTCTACAGCATTTTCTTTCCAAAGGAAAAAGGTGAAAATTTGAGGTATAATCATCAGTGCCTCTATTGTTCACTGGTACATAGAATGTTTCCAATTCATTCATTCACTGTTCATTTCAAATCGAACTTTCTCCACTTAAATTTAGTATCCATTGATGATTTTTACTTGCATCAATTTCTGTAACTTTTGATTTTGATATAATTTCAAACTTAGAGAAAAGTGGGAATAATAGCATAAGGAATCTTCATATAGTCTTTACTCCTATTCACCAGTTGTTTACATTTTTCATATTTAATCTCTAGAATGGGGATAATAAGAGTACCTATCTCAAGGAGTGTTGGTATTGTCTCCTAGTTTCACTGTAAATATTTTGTTAGTTTTGTTTTTCTTACTACTCTGTGTAACTGTAAAGTATTTTTAAAAATAATTCTAGTTATCCTATATTCCCTCTTCATTTAAGTTTTCTGAATACTGATCTTTTTCTGTGAAATTTTATGTGTGGGTGTGTGTATGTGCGTATACCTACATATGGGTTTAGCGATTTTTTATTTTTAATTTTTATATTACTCTTTCATGTGGGCATGGGACAAATATTTTTAAATCACAAAATTCAATAGAAGAGGCTCTAGAATTTAAGAACATCAACCAACGAACTCTTTTTAGTTATGATGGTTTTAAAAATTTACCTTTCCTTGTATTTTTTGATTTGTTTCAATTCAACAGATAGATATAGAGTGCCAACTATATTTAAAAGATACTATTAAAAAAAGAGGGCTTCCCTGGTGGTGCAGTGGTTGAGAATCTGCCTGCTAATGCAGGGGACACGGGTTTGAGCCCTGGTCTGGGAAAATCCCACATGCCGCGGAGCAACTGGGCCCATGAGCCACAACTGCTGAGCCTGTGCGTCTGGAGCCTGTGCCCCGCAACGGGAGGGGCTGTGATAGTGAGAGGCCCGCGCACCGCGATGAAGAGTGGCCCCCGCTTGCCGCAACTAGAGAAAGCCCTCGCACGAAACGAAGACCCAACACAGCTAAAAATAAATAAGTAAATAAATAAATAAATAAATAAAGTAGCTATTAAAAAAAAAAATACTGTAGGAAACATTAGGCGACCCAAATGCCTTATATTTATAATGCTTTGTAGTTTCCAAAACAATTTGAATATGCATTTTCTTATTTGATATTACCAATAACTCAGAAAAGTAGATAATTCACGTAGATTTATTTCCATTTTTTATGAGGAAATTGAGACCTTGAAAGATTGTGACTTAACTATCAGGGTCACCTAGCTAGTGAGTGACAGCGTAAGCATGAACTAAAGCATAAGCTTTAAGTTAGTGATCTCAATTCTCCCATTCCACCTCTGTGCAGTGACTGAGCATACATTAATTTATGCAGAGGTCTGACCTAGTGGGACCATATTTTAATTTATTCACTTAATATTTATCTTTGTCATTTATCTTAAGTACTTAAAGGACAGGGATAGGATTAGTTAAATGAGATCAAAACAGTGTCTTACAGGTCCATACAAATACCTAGAGGGTGCTTTTCAATTAAGACGGTGATGTGTGTCAAAATGCTTGGATATATGAGAGTAGTTATGACATGTTCTTTCCTGTTATATTGGAGGGTCTACTGCATGTGACTGTTGAAAAAGTAGTGGGCTGCTATTAGAGACTATGTTACTACTGCAATCAGTGTTAAAGATCAGTACATTACGCATCCTTAGTTAACATGTACCATTAAATTGATTTTTTTACTTGTGGTATTATGGATTATGTCTTTGCAACATCTTCCCCCTTTTTACCCATAACCTCTAAAAGGTTCAGTGCCAGAAAGTACAGAATTGTATCTTTATTTTCTCATCACATCCTCTCTCGAATAGATAATACTTTCATTGCTCTCTTTCCAGTTTGGCTTTGAGTCACTGCTGTGATTCTAGCTGTTGAACAGTCTTTCAAGTTAGCAATTAGTATTCCAGTTAAGTAAAAATTGTTGTGAGGCTGCCATTCTTACCAGTGTAGCTAAGGTAGTTTTACTAAATCAATTACTAGAGTCATGTTGTCAGAGGTATATGACAATTACATGTCACAAAACTTCCCTAAATATTGATACTTTAGATTTATTGGAAATTAGATTTAAAACTTCATAGTTTTGAGGTTGGAGAAACCAATAATCTGTCCTGTTCAGTAAAGCCACATTTATGCTGCTTAATATTTTGAAACTTAAGCTGTTTTAGTTTGTCTTTACTGTTTTTGCCTTCCTGATTCAATTTTGCTGTTGTTAATTAATAAATTCAAAGAAAGTATTCTAATTAGTTTCTGTCATAACTGGGAACCATAGTAAGTTAGAATACTTTGGAAAGCATGATAACACCTGCTCACTAGTAGATATCAATTCTTTGCCTGGCTCTATTCCAGTCTCACTAACTGTGTCTAAATGTGTGAACCTCTTACCATCTGGGCACTTCAATTTCCCTTTAAAAAAAAAAAAAAAAGTTCTACCGTGTTCTACTTACTGCAAAGAGTTTTGAAAGATAATAGGAGGTCATTAAAGTACTTATCACCAGTATATGCTATTTACTGGTTAAAATTTATAGCTATTTAAAAAACATTGGCTTTAAAATATACTGGTTTTTGTTTTTGTTTTTGTTTTTGGCTGCACCGCGTGGCTTGTGGGATCCTAGTTCCCTGACCAGGGAGGGATCAACCTGGCCCTCGGCAGTGAGAGCGCGGAGTCCTAACCACTGGACGGCCAGGGAATTCCCTAAAATATACTGTTTTAAAATAGTAATTTACTATTTATAAACCATTGACTCCTTTAGTGTAGTTCATCGCTTAGTTTCAGAACTTTTATTTTTAGAACAGAGTGTATTTAAAGACCAGTTTTACTGTTGAATTTGACAGGCGTGGCACGTGGCCAATCTAATGAGCCCAAAGGGATAGTGTACAGAGTGTGCAGGTTAAAGGAGCCCTGGAACTGACTTTCCACAAAGTCCAGGCTCTCCATGTTCATTCCTGCTGATTGGAGATTTGCTTAAAGTTGACTGTTTTCTTCCTTCTGTACCATCTGATTCCAATCTGTGCTTGTCTTTTGTAGCTGGAGACGGTTGGATGGCAGCTTAACCTTCAGATGGCTCACTCTGCCCAAGCAAAACTAAAATCTCCTCAAGCTGTGTTACAGCTAGGAGTGAGCAATGAGGATTCGAAGGTAAGAAAGGGTATCCCATTGAAAGGATGTATTTTGTTTACTAGGTCTTGTACTTTATTGTTAGCAAGGTCTTTGTTCTCTGAATTGAAGATTTAAACATAATTTAATTAAAATTAAAGAAAGATTAACAAAATGACAGATCTTTGTGACAAGTTTTGATGTCAGATTTACATATCACTGTTATTTATTTGAAAAAACAGGTTGTCTTACAAGGTACTTTTCTTGCAAGAATATGTTATAATGTCTTCTTTTAAATTCTGCAAGGGAAAAAATTGGTAGTAGTCATATAAAATTATGATTTTAATGTTTTAGATAATTGTGGATGTTTCTGGGTGTTTTGTGTTTTAAGCTGCATACATATGGCAAAGGGAATAATGTTGTCCAGCCAATGCCTGAAATATGAAGGTGACCTGAGTTCTGTTTGTGTATGTATAGTATGTCTGTGTGTGTATTTAAATCTCAGCTATTACAAAATAGAATTTTGGATTAGTTTTAAACTGCATGGTGATTTCTTCTTTAGTATTAATGTAAGAAAACTTGAACATGTTTTCAAAGGTCAAAGAGTTGCTATGGAATAGTTTTTACTACAGCATATTGAGAAATGTGTATTTCAGTTGTCATTGAATGCTATTTTTATATATTTTTTACTACAATGGAGTATCTTTAAGAGAGAGAGAGAAGGGGGAGTGACTTTTTTTCCTTAAATAAATGAGACTGTCTCATTTTAAGACAAATGAAATAGAGGTGAGAATGAGGTAGGAAGATCTGAAGGAGAAGAGATTACTGTGGCTGTATGTGATCAGAGAAGAATGGAAGAAATGTTATTATTTATAATGGGCATTGAAGGATGTGTATATTATTACTTCTTTGTTAGCACTTTCACTGTTTATTATGTCTTGTACATTTCTGTCTTCCATAAGAACTGGCATCAGTGCCTAGCTCAGGTTACATGTCTACAGAATTTTAGGCAATTGAATTGGATCTTAACATATATAATTTATTAATTTATTACAGTGTTTGCAAAGAATCATTTCATTTCACACATTTTCAACAGAAAAGAACATAAACTTAATGGTTAAGTGTCGAATTGACTGGTATATTATATATGCTCTGCAATTTAGTAGCGGTCTAACCTTGGGCAAGTTACTTAATCTTTATGAGTGTCAGTTTCTTCATCTGTAAAACAGGAATAATATTATCTGTTTCACAGGGTTTTTATGAAGATCAAATACTCAGTGTATGTAAAGTACATGATGCTCTATAAATGCTGGCTGCTGCCATCTTCATCATCATCAATAAAAGTTTTCTTGGGCTAATGAATAAATAAATCTCTTTGTTTTAAACCAAAGCTGCCACTAACTTTATTTCTTGATGAAATTAACCTTTTCCCTTTTCTTTCATTCTTTCTCCCTTTAATTTTTGATCATATTTTTCATATGTATGCTTCTGAGAATAGGGGAGGGAAAGGATAGCCTGGAAAGTCCTTTATTTTTTTTTCTCCCCATGAACTAGGGAAGGCATTCCTTTAGGTTTAGGATAATAACCTGGAACTCAGTGGTGTGGACTGGGACGATTCCATGAGGGAAAACACACACCTGTATACACACATACGTATATGCGTTCTCCAGGTATACGTTCACTGCTTTATTTCTCGTGACTATCATATGTTAAGTCTGAGTAGCTAAATGGAATTTATGGCTTGGAAGGATACAATTTTGACTCTATATTTGATATACTTTAAGCATCATGACTTTGGCAGTGTGTAACTTTGGGATGGATGCTTGAGTCCTCCCAACTTCTTTATTATGTCTTCAAAACATGACTCTGTGTCAGTTATATCTTTAGGCAGTAGGAATGAATGAGTAATGCTTCAAGTAAAAGAGTCATGTTTTTAATTCATATTATTCAGGAAGTCTATACAGATGTGAGATCCAACTCATTTGAGATATAGGTTTGAGTACATTTGTATTTTTCTGTCTGTTGCTATTTTAAAATTTTAGATGAACATTTGGTTATCCTTATGACTTGCAGAGCTAGAGAACCGTTTTCATTAACAGACACTTGGGAAGAGGCGCAGCAGCACACAAATGTAAAGGATATTTTCATTTCGTATGCAGACTTAAGTGACCCTCTTTCTCTGTGTTGCCTATCTCCCCTGTGGCATTTTGTGGATTTGGTCCCTATTTCTTATATATTGTAAGCAGCAGACATAATGGAATGTACAACCACGGTCAACCTGGTTAGAAACATGCCCTCTCCAAGTGACGTGTGCCCTAGCTATAAAGGAACAGTTATCTACCATACCTCTGTTCCCCTCAGTGAACTACTGCTGGGAAGCTTTACTTTTTCTCCATGTTTTTATGATCTGGTATTCTATTCTTTGTACTCTTGTTATATCTGATTCCTTGATGTTAATTTTTACATAACTTCTTTTATTAAGGACCACACACTACTCTTCCCCCAAACATTTGCTCTGTTCTGAAATGAGAATTCGGGAATTCTAGACAGATTAGAATATTAGGTGAAAGGAACATGAGTATGGAACATGTTTTAAAAACCAAATTTGTTAAAGGAAGGGAGAAATTTTATTAAAAGGAAGATTAAAAGTTATCGCTGATTAGTTTATGATGCAGAGTATCATAAAGTACAAAGTTGTCATGCTTAAGAAATTGACATTTGTTTAAAACAGGAAACAGGTAAAATTCTTTCAAATGTATGTTTTACAGTGTAGTTATCCTGAAAGTACACATATATTAAAATAATTCTGAGAGGATTAGAGTCAGTGCAAATTGTAAGAGAATATTTTGATAGTATTTACAATACTTTTGAGCTGCTGAACTGAAAACTTACAGTAATTCGCTGAAAAGCGTGGTTTCTAAGAATCTCTTTCTTCTCATTCCCTTCCAACATACACATGAAAAGTGTAGCCTGCAGTGAAGTTTTAATTGCTGTCACTTTAGATAACATTGTTGTACTGGCCTCCTTTCTGTTAGAACATTTCTGTCTCGAGGCTTTCCTGTTTTGCTACTAATTTTATCATGAAAACTGGATGATTCTAGCTTTTCCTGTAGTATTTTGATAGATATTCTAGTTGTTTTCAGTTAATTTTCTTACTGTTTGTCTACTGCATTTAGCAAAGTAAGATTATCTTCCTGTTCCACACATACCTCAAAACAAGTTTTCTGAGTTTTTTGGCTTTTTTGTTTTTTTTGTTTTACTTCATTAGGGGGCAGTAGAGCTCTTTGCTTACCTAACCTCTGGCACTCACAGTGTTATTTGAAATAACATTCAAAATAATTTGTGAAGTCAGTAGTTGTGGGAAATGCTAAGTGTTTACATTTCTAATCTGTGTATAACAATAGAGTTCTCTTGTTTCCATCAACAAAATTAGTGCCTATTAATCAGATATGTACAGAACAAATAAATAAAATCATCCTGATTTCAATATTTGCTAATTTGTATATGATCATTTGCCAAAATGAAATTTATTAAAAAGCCTTCTACACTGTTGATTTTTTTTGTTACATTCTGCCACCTGTATTAACTTCTCTATGAGAAAAGAGAATACAATAATCCCAAAGATAGTTGAATGGCTGTGTTAGGTTAGAGCATAACTGGTTCCAGACTAGTCATAGACAGTTGAAATTTCTTTATTTATAGAGAATAGCAATTTTATATGTAACAGATTTGGTAATTTTGAATGGCATCAACACTTTAACTGAATATCCTAAAAACACTAAAATATTTGAATTTTACTACTAATCTTGCATTTTCCAAAGTAAATTTGCTGTTCAAGACAATCATATTTTGTAAATGCAGTGATTCTAAATTCTTTTTGTTCATCCTTTAAGAAAGGATCCTTGTGTTTCATTCTTTTTTTCTTCTTCTTTTGAAAGAACTGGGATAAAGTCACCTTGACAAGAGAACTTTCTAAACATTTATCTAAGTGTTCCATTGGATTGTGCTCAGGTTGCAGAAGGGTAATTATGGTCTTGAGTGAACTTAGGACTTTTAATACCAATTTTTAAAATTAGAGGTCTTCATTCTTATTTTCAAAATGTATGACAAATTCTATTTAGATTGAGAAAAGGGGAAAAAAGCCTTTTTTAAATTGCTTACTCTATGTAGATATGGTATTACCTCCTTTGATATTTAAAACATCTCTTCCAGGTATGAATTCTTATTATTATCTGTATTTTATAGATAGATGGAGAAATGGAAACATGTAGTGGTTAGTTTATTTTCCTAGGTTATTCCTAACTAATAAACAGAGCTAGGATTTGAAGTCAGGCAATTTTATTTCAGAGACCTATGCTATATTTATTGCTAGGATACTGTATCATTTTGCTTATTTAATAACTTAGCAGTTATCCTGTAATATGTGTATATGTTTCAAGGTGTTGAAAGCTTTTCTAAAATGCAATGATTGTTTTATTATTGTTCTTCATAAAACTAAAATTACGTGGATTCTAAATTTCCTTTTCTTTTTCTTTGATTAAATTGAAACAATTTTACACTAAAGTCAATGAAAGACGCTAATATATTCTTTTATGTGGTAAGTAAAGTTGTATGTTTTGATGTTGTCTCAGTTCAATAGACACTGCATTTATTAACAGACCTTATTGTAAGGGCTATATGACATCATTGATGTTGATGTGTCGTGAACAAAGAAATAGGGTGTATCATTAAAAACACATCCTTAGCTGTATATATGACAGGTTTCTCAGTAAGAGAAAAACACACATATGCTGTTCAAATCATGAACTCTTTGTATTAGAAATTTAAAGTATGTTGATCTTCTTAAAGGTAATGTTTGTTTTGACTGATTCGGAAGGACCTTCAAATTTTTCTGAGCTGCTTTGATGAACAGGTCTAAATTTTACAAATGTTGTATTTTTATTAATCTAATCTATATAGTGAATATATTTCAGCATATTCTCTTGATAATTTAAATTTATTTTTCTGTGTTACAATATTTGTGCATATATTTATAATGGACATTTTGGAAAATATAGGGAAAAAAAGCCAATTAAAATCAAGTGTAATTCTAGTACCCACAGCATTGTTATGTTTTGTTATATGACCTTCCAGTCATTTTTTTCCTATACCTCTGTTATAAGTGATTTTTTAAAAAACAGTGATGTTTGCATTTGGTTTAAGAAAAGAATTGAACTTTTGTTATTACTGTTCAGTACTAGATGTGGTATGAGAAGATAGTCTCATTCATCAGTCAGAACTTTTTTTTTCTTTTTTGATAAATAGCAATTATTCATTTTCTACAGTATACTATCTTATGATCTGAAAAGACATTCTATAAAGTCTTGGGCTTTTTTACTCACTGATTGTGATCAGAAATTTATAAAATTAGCTTTGTCTAATGAGCAGGTCTGTGTCAAGATACTTTTATTTGTGTCATTTTATTCAGGGTGTAGAAGAATTTTAAGACAGGTCAGTGGTTTTTACTTTTGAAATGAAATGATTGATGAATATTGCTTGTCTTTTAAAAAAGATGTTTCTGGTTCTTTTTTTATTACCTAAGTTGTATACGTTTATTTTGAAAATTTTATAGATATGGAAAGAAAAACTCACAGATTTACCACCACTGTGCAGTCTCTTTTATTTCAGTGTTCGTTCAATAGCTACTTTCTTTTGAAAGTCTTCTTTGATTTTATATTCTGCTTTTTTCATTTAACTCTGTAACAGATCTTTTCCATATTCAGACTCATCACTAATATATTTTAAATGACTGACTGCATCACATTTTGGCTATGACTTACTATAATTTCCTACCAGTTCCTCTGTTGTCAAATAATGAGTTTGCTTCCAGTATTTTCCTATTATATTGTGATAAACATCTTTGTGTATAAATACATGGTAGGTGTTCAGTAAACACTTATTGGATGATGAATGAACAAATGAATGAATGAATAAAGCATCCTTGGAATTTATGGTTATTCTTCAGGAGTGTAATTACTGGGTGAAAGGGTGTAAACCAAAAAAAAGGTCCTTACTGTAGTTTGATAATTGGCTTTTCATAATCGTTTTAGGAACACACACACTCAAAGGTGGCATTCAAAGGATATAAGAGCTTCTGGAGAAAAGTGTAACATTACTATCTCAAAAGTAGGTTCTTTGATAACTAGTTAATTATTTTGGATAATTTTAGGAGACCAGTGAAAAGCCCTGGTATTTTTGTAAGATTATAGAGCCTTCTCATTTATAATTTCTTTATCCCATTAGTATACACATTAAAGAAGCTTTTGTTGTATGTGTTTTATTTTATTATAGAACATGTAGAAGCAATCTCATAAAATATTCTAGCAGTTAGAGTAAATAGAAACAGCCCTTATTTGGTAGACAATTGCCCATATACTTTGAAAAAAAAGCCTGGTTCTTTGCAATCAAATTTATTTATTTAAGTAATCCTAAGGCTTTGTGGCTCTAGTTTTCTGATTCTTAATTTTGTTTTGTATCCTTTTTCATTGCGATCAGTTTCTCAATGATAGTATCCTTTAAGGTGTCATGTTTTCTAAATGAGAGCAATACAAAACTGTCTTTCCTCAATTTAGTGTGTTGTTTTTTTTTTTTTAGTTTTGTGATCAGTATGACTTTCTGAAAGACCTTAGGTATTCAAGTATATTGAAGTGTTCAAATCATACGTGTATAGCTCCTTGGTATCACAAAATGAACCCCCTTGTATGCGTGTGAAGAGTAAGTCTTTTTCTGTACTTTAGGTTGCCTAATGGAAAGTCTGCATTTATCCATAATAAGACTTTTAAGCTAGCAAAAATATTGTTTTAGACACTGTGTATCTTTGATGAGTAAAAACAAAATATTAATACACAGTGTGATGGAAGTTAGTATTCATGTGGAGAAAATGATAAAAACGACTTGGAGGAGAAAATCTTTTTTTTTTTTTTTTAATTTTATTTATTTATTTATTTATTTTCAGCTGTGTTGGGTCTTCGTTTCTGTGTGAGGGCTTTCTCTAGTTGCGGCAAGCGGGGGCCACTCTTCATCGCGGTGCGCGGGCCTCTCACTATCGCGGCCTCTCCCGTTGCGGAGCACAGGCTCCAGACGCGCAGGCTCAGTAGTTGTGGCTCACGGGCTTAGTTGCTCCACGGCATGTGGGATCTTCCCAGACCAGGGCTCGAACCCGTGTCTCCTGCATTGGCAGGCAGATTCTTACCACTGCGCCACCAGGGAAGCCCCAGGAGAAAATCTTTTTAAAAAATACTCCATTCGTGTATTTCATAATTTAAAAAATCATCTTTTTACTAAAATTCTTTTCAGAAATTTTGTGAAATTTCCAAGTAGGCAAACAATATCACCCTCACTTTTCTTTCCTAGCTTCTGAACTTCTTTACTTTTTTGAAATCTGGAGGCAATTGATAATTGTAGAATTCCTCAAACATAATAGAATATGTTTAAAAGTACCTTTAAATTTTGTTTAATGTATTTTTATGGATTAGAAATGATAGTAATGTAAATGAGTGGCTTATGTATTTTGAAATAAAAGTGTTAACAATGAATTAGATATCTGAACAAATAAAATTCAATAAATTAAAGTTCAATAAATTAAATAAGCAACAACTTTTAAAATAGCTCAAATTCAATTCAAGAAATATTTATTAAACCTTTACCATGCATGAGGTACTAGACAAGGTATTTGTGATATAGACGGGTTTTATTTTCCATCATGGAGCTTATGGTCTAAAAGGGAATACATACATTAAGCCGGTAAATATATTTAAGTTTAGTGACTGTTACAAAAGAGGAAATACATGGAACTGTGGAAACTGACAGCAAGGAGTTGGAGACTGCAACAGGCAGGGGAGTTTCAGGTGGAGGAAAGAACACATGAAAAAGGATAGGGGCTTATCTTCTGAGCATGTTGAGTATGAGGTAGCTGAAATATCCAGGTGGAGGAAAGAACACATGAAAAAGGATAGAGGCTTATCTTCTGAGCATGTTGAGTATGAGGTAGCTGAGATATCCAGGTAGAGGTTGTTTGGGTGGCAGTCGGTGAGGTGGGGAGTGGATTATAGACTAGAAATTGAGACTTGGAAATCATCAAGGTTTTGATTATCATTTCAGTTATGAGATGGAAGAGGTTAGTCACTTAGGGAGGAAGTATAGAACCTGATGAAATCCCAAATTTAAAAGGCAAGTAGAGCTACAGGAGCTTATCACAGTGATTGGGAAAGGAGCAGCCAGCGACCAAAGCAAGAGAGCATTTCTTGGGGGGTGAATAATGTTACATGCTGTAAGAGGTAAAAGAGAGAAAAAAAAAAGATACTAATTTAACCCTCACAGCTGTGAATTAAGTACTAGTATTTTCCCTAGCTTGTAGATTAAGAAGACTAGTCTCAGTGGTTAAGTATCTTTCCCTAGATTGGATATTAGAAAGTAATATGGGCAAGATTTGAACCCAGGTCCACCTGCCACAATAGCCTGAACTTATAATCACTATATAGCAGTTTAAAAAAAAAATGAATTTAGTGTCATGGAGGTCAATGGTGATCACTATGTGGGGCAGGAGAAGGAGGTGTTTCAAGACAGAGGGCGGTATTGAATACTGTTGAGAGGTCAGGAAAGAGAAGAACAGACATATATATGACTGTTGGATTTGGTTAGATGGACTTCTCTGAGAACCTTGGTAATTGTAGTCTCAATTACAATTGAGAGGCAAAAGAATCCTGATTGGAGTAAATTGAGGAAAGAAAACGAGGCAAAAAAGTGAAAGCAACCACATACGTAACTCCTTCAAGAAACAGAAACGGAATAGTCAATGTAGGGGAATGTGGATTCAGTGACTGGAGATATTAGAGGAGGTTTGTATGCCGATTCCACATCCATTGGGGAGAAATTGATGCTGCAGGACAGAGAGGGATATAAGTTCCTTGAGAAAGTGAGAAGATAAGAGGGCCAGAGCACAAATGAAAGGGTTGGACTTTGATGAGAGTGGGAACACATTATTTGTTGTAACAGCAAAAAAGAAAGAGAATGGATTGGGTAGGTAGTTTTGGTGGTAGAAGAGGAAGCTGGGTCTGATTGCTTCTGTTTCTGAATGCAGTCATTAATTGAGAGAGTGGGTAGGTCTAGAAGGTTTGGGAACAGGGGCGGAAGTATGAAACAGTTATTTTGGATATTGGGAAAATGAACAAACTAGTTATTTTAGGCTGTTTCACTGTTGCTGACCAGTGCTTATTGCCGATTTGAGATTTGTGACCATGAATTTGAAATGAGAACTGTTGAAATGGTGTACATTTTCCTTCATCCATTTTTAGTTGCTCCGATGCAACTGTGAAGTAGGTAGATAATAGGGTTTAATCAGCGTTTCATCTTTGCCAGGTGTATCAGGTGAAGGGAGAAAGGGACAAAAGGATTGGCCTTGTGTACAAGGGAGTGATTTTAGTGATGGACCATAGATTCTAAATCAGATCAGTTGGAAAGTGAGGATATGGTGTATGTTGTGGGTGGCGTGACGGAGAGTGAGAATCTGGCTATAGAACTGGAACCCTAGCCGCAGGCTCCCTTGAGTCGTTTGTGGTACAGAGGAACCTCAGACACATTAGTTCCAGGGCCGCTTGGGAATTTTTTATTTGAATCTTCTTCCTCCCTTCCTCTCTTCTTCCCTCTCTTTCCCCTTCTTCCTTTCCTTTTATAATCAAGCAAAAATGCAGTTTCTTTCAGCGTTATTCCATTTTATCTCAAGGAGTTCCAACGTATCCATCTTTAAAGGGCCATTTTATCCAAAGTTAAAATACTGCTACTTCCTTGGTAAGGGTAATATAATAATAACTCCAAATATAACCCTTTTATAATTCTCAGCAGTAAAACAAATAGAATTATTATTCATATACAACTTTATTTATGGAATGAGCAAAGGCTGATGGAATTTTCCAGCAAAAAGAGATCTTAGATGGATATGGCAGTGGATTCTTAGATATAATATCAAAAGCACGAATGACAAAATAGATAAATTGGACTTCACCAGAATTAAAAACTTGTGTATCAAAGGACATTATGAAGAAAAAGAAAAGGTAACCTAAAGAATGAGAGAAAATGTTTGCAAATTCCTGATAAGGAATTTCTGTCTAGAATATGTAAAGAACTCCTACAACTCAACAACAAAAAGGCAAACAACTCAAATAAAAAATGGGTAAAGGACTTGCATAGACATTTCTCCAAAGAAGATATAAAAATGGCCAACATGCACATGAAAGCATACTCAACATCATTAATCACTAGGGAAATGCAAATCAAAACAAGAGTGAGATACCACTTCACACCCATTAGGATGGCTATAATTAAAAACAAAAAAAGTAAAATAACAAGTGTTGGTGAGGATGTGGAGAAATTAGGACCCTCATATATCGCTGGTGGAAATGTAAAGTGGTTCAGCCACCATGGGAAATAGTTTGTCAGTTCCACAGAAATTCAAACATAGAACTATTGAATGACTCAGCAGTTTCACTCCTAGATATATACCCAGAAGAAGTGAGAACAAGGACTCAAATATGTACATCTGCATGCATGTTTATAGCAGTACGTAACAGGAGCCAAAAGGTGGAAACAACTCAAATGCCCATCAATGGATGAATGGATAAACAAATAGTAGTATACACATACAATGGAATATTATTGAGCCATAAACAGAAATGAAGTCCTGATACATGCTACAATGTATATGAACCTCAAAAACATTTTTCTTAGTAAAAGGAACCGGACACAAAAGGTCACATATTGTATGGTCTCATTTATATAAAATATCCAGGTTAGGCAAATCCATAGAACCAACAAGCAGATTAGCAGTTGTCAAGACCTGGGGGAAGGAAAGAATGGGGACTGACAGCTTAAAGGTTATTGGTTTCTTTCTGGGGTGATGAAAACGTTCTGAAATTAATGCACAACATTGTGAATGTATTGGAAGCCACTGAATTGTATACTTTAAAAGGATTAAAATAGTACATTTTAAAGACAGAGAGAATGAGAGAGAGAGAGAGAGAAGGAGGATGAAGGAGACCAACTTAGGGAATATTTCAACCCTCTAAGTTTACTGAGAAAACTCAGGCCCGGTGAGGTTGAATGGTTTATCAGTTGATTATTGGCATAGCCAGATGAGACCCTAGTCTGACAGAATAAAGGGAGTACACTGGATTTAAAGTGTAAAAGTGAGATGACTTGAGTTTAAATTCTTAGACTGTGGGCAAGAATCTGAATCTTTCTGCAGCAAATTTCCCAATTTGAAAATGTGGCTAGTAATACCTGCCTTCTAGGATTATTGATAGAATTAAATATCTGTGAAGTGCCTATTATCGATAGAATGACTCTCACACAGTAGGCACTTAATGTTAATTGAATTTGAATTTTCAGTGCTATAGTTCAACATTGTGTTAGGAACATAGTTTATTCTGGAAAATATTTTTAGGAGTATATTATTTTGGAAGATAGTTGAGTACTGACTTGATGGCTTATATAGTAGTTTGCCCTTATTAAAAAAATTGTTCAGTGTTACAATATTCTCCTTTGTAACCTGGCTATTGGAATTCAGATTGAATTTTCTGTAACCATCATTTTTAACAAATCACTGTTCCTTTTCTCTTAATTAGTAGAAATGATTCCCAAATGAATATAGAGGAAGAATACCACTTCCTTAATTACTAGTATTGCATTGTAGGCTACTTGAACTCGCCGTGGGATTTTTTTTTCACCCACAGTGACCTTTCATAGAGTATGTACTCTGAAAGAACAAGTCCACAGGGGTAGTATGGCATTGTGCCACTTATAAATGTAATTTTCTAGTATCTTAAACCATCTTTGTTTTTATATCGCTATTCTTGATTATAATACTTTGTATGTACTCTTTTAGCCACAAGGCTCAAAAATCTACAAATATTGAGTCTCAAAACACTCCAATGAGGCAGGCATATTGCAATCATCCTTTTTAGTTAAGAGAGGAGGAGAAGGATATTATTTAATTGTTAATGTATAATAATAGAAGAAATAGTCTACCAAAAATCTGTTGCTAGTTTTACAATAGTCTTGTTTTAAAATGAGAAATCAAAAGAATTTTAATTTGGGTATTTTCTCTACTTTTCAACTGATTTTTATGTATATTGACTTCTTTTGACTCCTAAGTACAAGAAAATATGAACATTGTAAGCATATACCTAAAGTAGCTTGAACAATTTGAATTTATCAAGCATTTTGCTATAGACAGATAAGTAATTTATAGATTTATATATAAATTTATATTTAGATATAATTTATAGATTTCTTAGCTTTGAGAGTGGGTATTGTGTATTCATTTATAGGTTAAATTATAGTCACCTCCTCAGGTATTTTAGGTTGGCATGGTAATGACTAATAATAACACTGCTGCCATATAAGTGTATTTATACTTCTCTTTGATGGTACACATGTTATTTATGAATTAAGTACTACCTAATTCTATGTATTTCAGCTGTCTGCTTCTAAAGCATAGAGATCTTTGGAGATGAGGGGATATTATATAGGACAAGAACAAGTTTAAAAATAAAAAGTTTAAAAATACAGTTTAAAATGCGATCTAATTAATGGTAATTCCTAAAAAAAAGGTAAACATTTCTCGTAAGAAAATTTTGTTTATTTAAGAAGTAAACCCACAAGTTGCCTTGGGTCAGTTCATATGGATTAGGACCTATTTGGAGGCTGAGGGGACGTCTAATTTCTTAATAATATTATATGAAATATGCAGGTGGCTGAGATACCTCATTGTCTCTTTCGTAAGTGCTGCCACTTTGTATTTTTCTGAATTCTAGTCAGCCTAGGTGGATGGAGCTCATTAAAGCTGAGTGTCTTGATAGCTGCAGTGCACAGAAAGTAACCACTATGCCTGATACTGCCACATTTAAACAATTAAGAAGGTAATGATAATAGATAACATTTATTGACCATTTAATATATGCCAGGTATCCTACATGCTTTTATACTTTGTCTCATTGGACCCTTGAAATTAATAAACAATAAGTCACTTTTTTAAAATTTGCCCAGAAGGACTGAAAATAATGTACAATTTAATAAAGTAACCACTATGCTTCCACAGTGATTACTTTGCCATCTGTCTTTAGTGAGGTCCATGGCTAGTGCCTGTTCTCATAGTCTATATGGTTCTGTCTTGCTCTTAAACATTTTGTTTTGATAGTCATGAAACTCTCCGGAGGGTAGGTGATTTATTTCCGTCTGCCAAGTGTGAGGAGTGAGAGAATGACCTTGATAGACGATTGCATTGAGAGTTCTCCTATTCTTTTCTGGCAGGGCTGTCTGGGTGATGAAGTACTCATAGTACTAGAGAATCACGGAGTTTCTGGTAGTAAAATAGAGTCTGTACTGGATTTTTCTAGATGATAGCTACTCAGCTGAAGTGCAAGTAGGTAACAGGTTAGCTGAATATTGATCGCTCTGTTCTGCCCTTGGGGCAGCCAGACAGTGTCTGGGGGAACTGGAGGGCCCGGCCAGTCACCCAACCTCAGGCTGCCTTGTTGGTTAACCACATTGTAAAGTACAAACATGATCATTTTTTTTGTCAGCGCCAGGATGTGAGTTAGGCTTAGGAAACATGATTTCCCTCAGAAATGGGAAGAAGTAGAAATTGTAAAATATTTTATCTTTTTTTTATACCTAATTCTCTCTCTCCTGCTGTTTCATTGCTGGTGGGATGTTGAATTTGGAGCTTGAAATTTGTACTTAGCAGCTTAACCATAGCCACTTGCATAAAAGTGTAAACATTTTCTGACCAGAATGTGTCTACCAGTCAATTGTATATATTGACAGAGGGCAAACTTGACCTGTTTACTTGAGGGTGCTTTTCGCTTCCAATATTCTTTTTGGGGAAGTTTGGTTTACAAATAGTTTTAGGTAATTTTTGAAACTCTGATGTAAAAATTCTATCAGATAGTTTATAATTCATTAAGTTACATTAAAAAATTCTATCAGTTTATAATTCATTAACTTACATTAAGTGATTCATATTGCAAATTGGCCCAAATCTACAAAGACTCCCTTTATTAGCCCACATAGTTTTCCCTAATCCTCGTTTCTGCCAGCCTCTCCCATAAAACTTCTTATTTTTCTTTTTGCACATTAATATTAAAAAGAGTGATGTCCTCTTTTTTTTTCTTTTACATATAAGGAATCTTATGGAGAGATGGGTTTTAGGGTCTCTAATGTCAGTGCAGAAGGTGATGATCTCATAGAGACAAGACTATTCTTGGGAGGGAGAGGAAATCACTTAGGAAAGTAACACATTGGATCCCATCATAGCATTTTTTATTAAGTCAATTTCAGCCGTATTATTTTTCTTCAGAAGTTTGTTGGAACAGTTTGCTGTTTCTTTAGTTGAACATTTAGATTTACAGTGCATGTATGTCTTTTAGCCCTAGAATCACCTTAGTACATGAGGCCTCAGCACACATCGACTGAGGAAACAGAAGATTCACATTTTCCGTCTCACACTCACACTGACTTCAGGAGTTACACTCGTTCAGGGAATGGTGGGCCTCATTGCTTTCATTATTTAATTAGTATTCTATCTCTGTTTGCAGAGTGTATAGTTGAAGTCCATATATATAGTTGAATTTAACTGAATCACAGTTAAATTCACATGAATTAAATATGTCACTTGTATTAACTGATGACTTGTTTGTGCTTTGGTCCCTCTTACGTTTTACTAATTTATGCCTTCAGAATCTTCAAGTTCTCTTGTCTTAGAATTTAAAAGTACTAGTGTGTTCATTAAGAAAGTCTCCTGCCTATTACCAATCTGTTACTGATTTATAGGATTAGAGCCTGTTAGGAGAGAGAAAAGGTTCTTAAATATAAACTCACTGGTATTCTGTATTTGTCAGGGAAGTATATTCTTGTAAAAATCTTATAGGTAAACAAACATTCTGTGTGTCCTAGTGAAAAAAGGAGGGGATAAGATAGTATAGATGATGGTTCCTAACTTTTAAATTTGACAGGGAGGAATGTGAGTATATTGACCTAGTTAATGCCAATTTGAAGAATTCTAATATGATTCCCTATTTTCCTTCAAATTGTATTGAGCTGGGTTCTGTTGGTACCAGCCATGTTATTTTAATTGGATTTAGATTCAGACATGACTGTCTCCCGTGGCTTCCATTCTTGTACGCTCTACTTATACTGCTTTGTACAGTAGGGGTTTGCCTTTATTTATATTTGCAGCATTAATCACCTATTAATTTTTCATTTTAGGTCGCTAAAATATATCACATACATTAGTATAAGAATTATAAAAATCAATTATCCTAATAAATTGCGGAGCAAAAAAATTGCAAACAACTGTGATTTTAATTTCTTATATTTTAAAACGTCTGGTTGAAGATTTTTATTCATGATTTCTTCCCCCTTCACCTCTCCCATGTTAATATTGTTGTAGAGAAGGTTTAGACTTTGTTACTAAATACACACCTTATTAAATAGGTGTGTGTCCTGGGACAGAGCATTTCTCTGGTTCCTAGTTATTTCTACCATTCAGCTAAAAAATAGCTCTGTATTACATTTGACAGATAATAGAGAATAATGTAAAGGACTTTGAAGGTGGCATTGGTATGTAGTAAAAGCAACACAAGCTTTGGAATCACACTGTTTACCTCTTGGGAAATAGCTGAAGAATCTCGAGCAGGTTACTTACCTGATTGAGGCTCAAATTCTGATCTGAAAGTTTGGACAATAATAGCAACCTTCCAGGGTTTTTCTGAGAATTAAATATGGTAGGAAATGTAAAAGTGTCTATTACAGTACAGTACATTGATATCTTCATTACTTAAAGAGGTCTTCCCAGTTTAGAGCAGGAAAATTGAAATGCCTAACTCTTTATAAGGCCATTATTAAGTTTTGCCAGAAGTAGAACTAGTTGTGAAAGTAGAAGGCATAAAGAAGATAATTCCTTCTTTCTTTTTTTTTGGTCTCTCTAATATCTTTAGGATAAATTTAGGAAGAAAATGTTTAAGGGAAGATTAGGTCTATTAAAAGACCTTACTGAATTTTGTTCTTTGATGCTAGTGACCTTCTTTTCCTAGCTGTTTGAACCAAGTGAAAAAGGGTAATAAAGCTCTACAATAAAACAATCTGATTAAAAATAAAGCTGCATACTTAATAAAAAGCCTGTCCCTTTGCTTACAACAAGTGGGAGAATATAACTTTGAATGTTTGATGAATGCAGAACTTTAACAAGAGTTATGAATATACCTGCTCAATTTTAAAATAAAAATGAAAAGAAGTTTGAAATATACAGATCACCAGATGAGAGTATAAATTATTATTGGGAAGTTTATATAAAATAGAAATTAGAGAGATTATGGGCATCCTAATCTCACATTATTATGAAGATATGAAAAATTAAATGAAATGTCTTCAAATTTTGTATTTTTTTTTCTTCAAATTTTGTATTTTTAACCAGAGAAAAGTTATTTTCTGACTACTTCTATTTACAAAAAACAGCCACTGACTTGGTTCTAAAAAAGTTAGATTATTTAAGTCCTGTAAGAATTTCATCTGAAATAGTTTTAGCAGCATGCAGTATCAGTAATTATACTATGAAGTCAGCATGATGTTTGGATCTTCTAAAACTGTTTTGAAATTTGCTTAGTGCAGTTTTACCCAAATGTGTTAGTGACCTTGAGAATTTTTTTTTAAAACAATACCAGTTACAGTGGTGTCCTGTGAAAGAAGTTTCAGTAAACTGAAGTTAATTTAAAATTACTTATGATTGTCACTTGGTCAAGAGAAATTATTTAACATGGCATTTCCCTCAATTGATAATAACATAAACAAAGAAGTAGATTTTAAAAATATTACTGATAAGTTTGCTTCCATAAAACCAGGAAAGTAAACTTAAAACATTCTGTTGTTGATATAAATAAAATATTTAAACTTAACATGTTATGAATTTTAGTTTCTCAATAATGTTCTGCAAAAATATTAACCATTAAAATATGCATTAAAACGTGAATGGGGGCACGCGTTTTTCCTTTAGCGTCAAGTTCCAGGCACTGATAAGAACTTTACAGTAGTATACGTTCATTCCTCCCAACCCCTGGCCTTTTGCTTTTATTATCACATATTTTTCTTAAATATGTTATAAACCTTACACTATACTATTTTTGTTTAAATAGATAATTATCTTTTACAGATTTAATTAAAGTCCCAAGTCAGTTGGTTTAAGATACGGAGATTTTTCTGAGTGGGCTTGGCCCAATCAGCTGTTCACTTTAGAAGCAGAAAGTTTTCTCTGGCTGGTAGCAGAAGAGAAATCAGAAAGATCTGAAGTGTACAAAGGACTCTGCGTGTTGCTGGTTTGAAGATGGAGACATTGGTGAGAAAGAATGAGGGCAACCCCTAGGAGAAGAGAGTGTTTTCTGGTTGACAGCAAGGAAACAGGGAACACGGACCATTAGCTGCAAGAACTAGATTCTGCCACCAACCTGAATGAGTGTGGAAACAGATTCTTCCCCAGAGCCTCCAGATAAGAGCCGTGCCTGACTTACATCTGATTATACCCTTGTGAGAGGCCAGCCAAGCCTGTCTGAACTGCTGACCTACAGAACTATGAACTAATAATTTGATGTTGTTTTAAGCCACTCAGTTTGTGGTAATTAGTTATATAGCAATACAAATACTAATATACCTTATAAGACCTTTTGTCAATCTGAACATTTCTATGAGGCTTTGTCTTAGCTCTTTCTGAAGTCTTAACACAGCATGTTACAGCCCTACTCTGGATTTGATCTTTGCCTGAAAGCCATTTCATTATTTGAGAATCATTTTGTCATCTGGAGGTCCTTGTAACTTCACACACTTTTATTTAACCCAGCGAGTCCTTGCTCTTTTGGAGCTAATAGTTCATTCTTTAGCTCATCTCTTTCCTATATGCAACGAGAAGAAACCGAGTGGCACTTTTAGTCATTGAGTTCATTAGGAACATTTCCCATTTTCAATTTTTCTGCCAACAACAGTATTTCTAAACTTCCCTCCAAAATAAAACAAGGGACCCCTTTCTTGCAGCTTCCAATCACACTTCAGTACTTTTAAACCCTTACCAACAACCGCTTCTGGTCCTTTTAGGCTTCCACTAACACTATCCTCAGTGCCCTTTAGGCTTTAACCTGATTCCATTGCCAATGGCAGCTAAATCCAAGAGCATCCTAAGGCAGAAGTGCATGACATTTTTATGACCTAGGCTCATAAGTCACATAGCATAATTTCTGTTGTCCTCTATTGGTTGAAGCAATCACAAAGGTCTGCAAGCTTCACGGGGGAGAGATATTGACCACACTTCTCTATGAGAGAAGTGTTAAGGTCGTATTGAAAGAGGGGCCCGTGGGATAAAAGATATTGTGTCTATATTTGGAGAATTAAATCTACCACAGATCTCAACATTTTAGCTTGTATTTTAAAATTGCATTTTGTCTGATTTGTAATGCTCTTTCAAAATATAATGCTACCAACCCTGTAGCCCATTTCACAATTATAGATTTATGGGAAAATCTAAGGTTTTATTTATAACAGTCTTATAGTATATCCAATACTGACATCAGCCAACTGGTACATTCTTTAATATAATTTAAAAATTAAAAATTAAATTTAATTAAAGTTATTAGCTAGTGATTCAAGCTGATTTTTTTTTCTTGTTTAATGAGTTTAGATTTTTAAAGAAAAGTATTTTCTTAACTGAATCAATCTGTAACCCTCTTTTATACTTTGTGTTACAGATTTCAGAAATGGTGTAGCAGTAGAATATGAACTGGACAAATACAAGTTATGATGTATGATTTTTCAGCATTTTTTTTTTACAGTGGTGCCTTTTTCTTTAAGAGAAGGTTCTAAGTGTAGCATATTATTATTTTGTGTTATACATGTCTCTTCTCACCTAAGTCAAGCTGATGGTCAGCTGCGATACATACTGAAGCCTTGAGGGAAGGTTCTCTCATCTCTTGTGGCTTCTCTCATCTCTGGTCTTTCCCTGGCAGAAAAAGTCTAGGACTTTGCTTTCAGCTGTAATGGGGCTAGGAGGCAATTCTACTCAAACGTTTCTCATCACAGTAAAATTTCACAAGGAACTTCTGAAGAAGTAGATAAATGATAGAGGAATAATATTGTATCAGGACTTTTTGAATTGCTATTGAGCACACATCTTACAAAACTATTATTGAGGGACTGACTTCCCTGGTGGCGCAGTGGTTAAGAATTCGCCTGCGAATACAGGGGACATGGGTTCGAGCCCTGGTCCGGGAAGATCCCACATGCTGCGGAGCAACTAAGCCCGTGTGCCACAACTACTGAGCCTGTGCTCTAGAGCCCGCGAGCCACAACTACTGAGCCCGCGTGCCACAACTACTGAAGCCTGCGAGCCTAGAGCCCATGCTCCGCAATGAGAAGCCACCACAATGAAGAGTAGCCCCCGCTCGACGCAACTAGAGAAAGCCTGCGCGCAGCAATGAAGACCCAATGCAGCCAAAAATAAAATAAATTAAAATAAAAACAAAAAACAAAACTATTATTGAAAGTGAATGGTGCTCCTGATGAGAGACGGTGACAGATCATCTCATAATATAGTACCTGCTAGATTTTATTGAATCATTAAGCAAATACAGGGAATCCTCTTTTCCTCTTTAGTCTTAAACAGGCTGACAGAATAAATCAGTGTTGCTTTGATTACATGAAGTGAATAAAATCTCAGCAGAGCATATCATTTAAACAAAATAGTTCTGTCTAAAGTGCTTTCGAACCTGGACATGTTCCTAGTTCTTTGGCTGCCACAGTCCTGTGGTCTCACTGATGCACATCTTTTATACATGTTAAATTATGTATGTACAGAAAAGTGCATAAAGCACAAATGTCCAGTTAATCACAAAGCTGACATCTGTGTAACTACCACACAGATCAAGATATAAAATATTGCCAGCTTGCCAGAACTCTCCTTGGCCTCTTCTAAATAGTTTCCCCTTCTTTTCCCTCTCATGTAGTCTACCTTCTATGATAATATTTTCTTTTTGTTTTTATATTTTTACCCCTTAATCATACATCTCTAAACACCACAGTTTAGTTTTAACTGTTTTATTTTTGACCTTATTTAAAAGGAATTATATTATTTTCTTGTGTTGCTTGCTTCAAAATTATGTTTTTGCTATTTTTGTTGCATATAGATATAGTTTATTTTCATTGCTGTATAGCATATTATTATATGAAAGAACACATTTTATTCAGTACAGTTTTAAAAAATTTATATTCGTATTCATTACAATGTTGATAGGCATTTGGGTTGTTTCCAGTTTTTAGCTATTATGAGTATTACTGCTGTGGACATTCTGGTACATGCCTCTTGTTACATATGATCATCCATTTCTGTTGGGTATCTGCCTGGGAGTAGAGTTGCTGGGTGTTATTATATGCGAAAAGTCAAACTTATAACTGTTTTTGAGACACACTTCTTTTTCTAGACTTATTTTGGGTGTGTCAGACTTCTGTGAGACAACTCCTTTAAGACCATAGAAGGCCTTTTATTTAGCTGAGGGGGTCTTGTAGGCCCCTTCATTATTCTTTTAGAGACATTAATGAGGGGGTTTTATATCTTGATTTGGTCTACAGTCCCAGACTATACATTTGGAGAATGTTTTGCCAGCTGAGAGACTGGAGATGAGAAGCAGTTGTGTTTTCCAACCCAACAAGTACTGGCCCCTCTTTATTCCTTCTAAATTTTGCTTGTAAACTGATCACTTTTTTCTTTAGCTCATCTCTTTGTTGCCCTGTTACCTTAGTCGTGCACAGCTGGGAACAACCAGCTGCCTTAACATTTGCCTGGAAATCTCAGACAAATCTAAATGTTTATTAAGTAACTTTTTCATCTTCTGAGTATTATAGAGAACACAATTTTGCCACATATTTTGTTACTACATGCACAAATTCCCATTTTTTCAGCGTCCAGTGAAAATTTTCTTACCCTTTTCCAGCTTTTGCTAAGAGTTTGCTCACCATTTTTCAAGCCTTAGGCCACTGTTTGGTTCCAAAACCAATATTACATATTTTATTTTTAAAATTGTGGCAGTACCTCACTTCTGATACCATCAGTTAGCTATTGCTGTAGAACGAACCCCTCCAAAACTCAATGGTTTAAAACAGTAACCATTTATTATTGATCGTGGGTCTGTGTGTGGGCAAGGTAGTTTTCTGGCTGGGCTTGGCTGGTCTCAGCTGGGCTTGCTCGTGTGTCAGCAGTTTGCTGGGGCCACACTAGTTTAGGATGGCTTTAGTCACTGTGGCGACTCAGGTAGCTGGGCTTCGCGTCTTCCATCATTTGGCAAGTTAACCTGGGCTTGTTCACTTGGTTCAGAGGGAGCATGAAACGCAAGACACAAGGCTTCTTGAGGCCTAGGTGCCGAACTGGCACACGGTTGTTTTCAACACATTCTGTTGGCCAGAGTAAGTCATACGCACAGACCAAATCCAAGGAGTAGGGAAATAGATTCTAATTATGGATGAGAGACGCTACGGAGTCACATTTCAGAGGTAATGTCTATAGTAAAGGGTGGAGAATTGAAGTTATTTTTACAGTCTTCTAAAGTATATGTATGTTTAATTTTGAAGTAGTTGTACAGTTTACACTCACACCAACAGTGTATAAAAGTTGTATTTGTTCTGCATTGTTATCAGAACTTAGTAATGAATCTTTTTAGTTTCAGCTATTTTGGTGAGTGTCCAGTGGTATTTTGTTGTGGTTTCAATATTTATTTTCTTAAATTTCCTAATAAGATGGCTTTCCTTTTTTCCCCTTTTATTGGCTATTTGAATATCTACTTTTGTTAAGGAGGAGGGGAGAAGTAGCTCCAAAAGAGAGTTCACTTCTGGGCTGCTCCTGAGCCTCAACTGTAAGTCATTACCTTGTTGTTAGCTATCCAGGGCCTTCAAGCAGATGTTTTTAAGTTTTTGCTTTTAATTTTTTCTTGGTAAGTTTTTCTAGTTAATCCTTAGTGGGAGAGTTGGTCTTAGGCTCCCATTCCTGGAAGTAGAATAATTCATTGCTATTTCATTGTCGTTTTGACTTTCATGAATCTGAGAGATTTGGGGATGCGCATCTAAAGATTTAAGGGTTAATGTACATTATGGAAAGACCTTTGTCAATGAAATATCATTTGCCTTGCAAACAGTGATTTTTTTTTTTTCCTGAGGCCTGACTAATCTGTTAGCAAACAATTTTGTTGTGTTTGACATGTAACAGGTGCTAACATCTTTTACAGTCTTGTCACAGGGAATAGAGGGTCTAGGTCACCATGTTCATTAATTAAGTCCAGGAAATTTTATTTCTCCTGTGGCTAATCATTTACGTTTGACATGAATCTGTCATTTGTGCCTCTGGTTTCCCTGCTTCTGCCTTTGTTCTGTGTAGCTTATTTTTCACACAGCAGTCATAATTTTTAGACATAATTCAGATTATGTTATTTATCTGCTCAGTATACTCTAAGGACTTACAACTAAAAGTAAGACCCAAAGGCCTTAGCATAGCCTGTAAGATCCTACTGGATATAACCCCATGCTGCCTGTTTAATTAACTTTATCTGATACCTTTTCCCCTCTGTTCCCTCTGCCCTATCCATAGAAGTTGCCTTGTTTTTCCTGGAACACTTCACGGCCTTTGCAGTTTCTATTTCCTTTTCTAGAATGCTTCTTCCCTTGATATCCACATAGATTGGTATTTCCCCTCTGTTAGTTTTCTGTTCAGATATCTTTTCAGAGAGAAGCCTTCCCTGAACACCTTACAAATAATTGTAGCATCTCTCCTGTCACTCTTTATCCCCCTTAACTTACTTTGTTTTTCTTCATATAACTGTCATCTCCTAACATATTATTTATTAATATGTTTATTTACAGTTCCACTGTCCTAGAAAGTAAACTCCATGAGAGCAGAAACATGCCTAAAACAGTGCCTGGCACACGGTGGACCTTCAATTATTATATTTTTAATGAATGAATAGGTGGCTACTGCAGTATTTTTATTTCACACTTACAGACTGTTCTAAATTGATGAGCTAAATAACTAAGTTGAACAGCAGTAAAACATAGAAACTTATACCAGCAGATAGGACTGAGACCTTTGTTGACATAGTAGAAGAGCAGTTTTGAGCCCTGAGCACATCTGGCCATGGTGATAATGTTAAAGATCTTTCTTCAGGCAGTGGCAGTGTTGACAGGGCATTGTCCTTCTGATTTTATAAACCAATAAACACCAAATTAGGAATAGATTATAGAGGGAAAATATTTTTTCTGCATCTTAAATCTTTACAAGGATTTAAAAACAATATAATTATTTTAATTAAGCATTTATTGCTTAAGAGAGCTTGTTGTATAAACAAATATTTAATAAAATATGTCTAATGGGAAATAGAAAATTCAAATTTGGCATTTTAACAAATCCACCATTTTAACTGTTAGTAAATGGATTTGGGAATGGACTCATATAAAAGGTTTAATAAATTTAATATTTAGTGATTTCAACTGTGATTTTAAAGACATTGGGGGATAGTTTTCTAACTCTGTGCCTATACCTTACTTCCTTTGTCCTTGCACCAACAGCAAATCTCAGAATGAGGTGTGGGATATAAGTTATATTTTTATCAGTTACACAAGTATTTTTTGTGTTCTTTGTTAGACACATCTTTTTGAGTATCACTGGTTTAAAGTAAGACTGTACTCATTGCTGGGTTAGGGACAAATCTCTATCATAGGGACAACAGCTGCATATTTACTGAATGTTTAGTATGTGCCATTGCTTAAAATATATTATCTAATTTGCTCTTCACAGTAACTCTATGAAATAGATACCACTTATTATCTCCATTCTATAAAGAAGAAACTGAGCAAGATCATATAGCTAGTAAGTAACTGAGCTGAGATTTGAGCACAGGTCTGTCTGACTCCAATTTAATAAATCATTCAGTGAATAACTCTCCTGATTTAGAGACGAAATTATTTCAGCACTTGATTTTCTATTTAAAATGGAAAAAAAAAAGTCAGAAATGAGGATATGACGTGGAAAATATATTGATGCTAAGCAGCTATTTATATCAATTTCACTTGTTGAAGAAAATCAAGAATCAAATTTTGCATTAGAATAACAAAACTTGACGATTCTGATCAAATTATAGTCCTTATATTTTGGGCAAATACAATTGTATATTTCTGGTGACAAAATGTGTACTCTTTTTTTACTGAAGTATAGTTGATTTGCAGTATCATTTTAGTTTCAGGTGTTCAGCATAGTGATTCAGTATTTTTGCAGATTATACTCTATTACAGGTTATTACAAGATAGTGGTTATAATTCCCTGTGCTATACAGTATATCCTTGTTGCTTATCTGTTATATATATTGAAGTTTGTATCAGTTAACCCCAAACCCCTAATTCGTCCCTCCCTACTCCCCTCTCCCCTTTGGTAACCATAAGTTTGTTTTCTGTGTCTGTGAGTCTGTTTCTGTTTTGCATATACATTCATCTGTATTATTTTTAGATTCCAAATATAAGTGATATCATACAGTATTTGTTTTTCTCTGACTTATTTCACTGAGCATAGTATTCTGTAGGTCTCTCCAGTTTTCTGCAAATGGCAGTATTTCATTCTTTTTTATGGCTGAGTAATATTCCTAAAATGTGTATTCTTAATAAAGTATGAACATTTATTCAAAACCTATTATGTCCCAAGCTCTGTGATAGGTGCTGAGTGGATAAAAATGGGTATTAAGGTTCTTCTTCTGGACAGACTCACAATGATATGATAGATAAAGACTTGGAAACAATGCAGTTAATTGGGAAATATGTTAAACACCTAAAATGGTGCCTGACATACTAGAAGCTTATAAATAGTGATGAATTATGGATGTTTATTCACAGTGCAGTATGAATATACAATGTAGGGTATTGATTTTATGTAGATTCATAGGGAAGTGTCCACAGTGGAGTACATATTTGATTTAGGCCTTAAAAAGTGAGTGAAAAAAGGAATGGATAGTCTGAGTAAAGGGAAGAGTATACACAATGACTAAATTCAGTAAGATTAAAACCTAAATATATTGCCCACAAAGATACTTCATTTACCTCCCTTGTAGCTTTAAAAAAAAAAAAAAAAAAAAAAAAAGAAGGCGTTTCATTTACTGTATGAGTAGATTGTTCCAATAATATTGTATTATTACAGGGAGTCATTGACAAAATCAGGAATATTTATTTTTATTTTTTATTTTTTTAATCTTTGAGCAATGTAGATACATAACCTAACTGTACCATATAAAGTACAGTAGATTAATCAGGATACTATTTAATCCTTAAAAGAGAGGATTGCCGAATATATTGGCCTAAAAGAGTTATTTCATAAAACTTTGAACTTTATTGCCAAGTGATCGTTTAGAAGCTTCAGGTGTCTAGTGAGTATGCTCCATTCGTAAGACTTTTAGGACAATTCAGGATGGAATAGTGATGGGGCAGGGACCTAATGTTATGCCTGATACATTAGATGCTCATAAATGTTAATGAGTTTTAGAGGTCAGTTCCAAGTGCCATTGGACAGCAAATAGCAAGTTGTTTTCTGTCTGTCTGCTTCCCATCCTAGACTCTTGAACCCATCCTCTGCCTAGTAAGTAGATGAAATTAGAAATAGAGATATGGAAGAGACTACGGTATTTAGGTTATATGTGTCTCAGAATTGTTATGACTTTTCCTGTTGGTCACTGTTGGAAGACAAACTGTGAATTTTTTAAAATGTAGATTTATTATGAAATTTTAGCTCAAATTCACACTTATTAATGTTTTACACTTTTTCTGACATTGAGCTAATAAATGCATTGTAATTGACCCTAAAATAGTAACTTAGGATCCTAATATCAGATCCTACATCAGAAACATGAGAAAGACAGGGTCCTTGCTCTTTTTAATTAAATGTGATAGATAAGGCTGGAAAGACAGGAAAGCAACTGAAGACGGATGAGTCTCTCAGGTGTGAGGTAATAGATCTGTATTCTTTAACCACTCTTTTGATTGCATCGATATAAAGATTTTGTTTGAAGGAAAAGCCTAAAGAATGACTGCTATCTGTGAAAATACATAATAATACTGGAAATGTTGATCTGTTGATACCAGAAGCTTCCTTAACTTATTTTTAAGCTTCTGAAGTTGTCTTTGTCCTCAGAGCCTCAGCATATATATAAAACTTTGAGAAAGCCCATGGCTTTAGTCAAGGAAATATGCATTCTTTTCACCTTAGTACTAAAATTAGAAGGAGTAAATAGAGTGTTTTAGGTTCTGTATTCTACTTCTCTCCTATGGGAAACAGCGTGCTTCAGTGCATTTGTTCTCATTTGCCACTTGGAGGACCTGTTTTGTGGTGAAACTATCTGTCTTTCTTTGATATTGAGATTGTCTTTCTTTTGATATTGTCTTTCCTTTCTTTTTTTTTAATGTTAATATCCTTTTGTTTTATAAAATAATGCTGATGGTAGATAGCAGGACTTAAAAAATATATAATTTCTTAGAAAGTAAAATGTTGCCAGCCACATGAGTACCACCAATTGTGTGTGGGTGTGTGCGTGAGTGTTGTTCTGGTTTGTAAAATCTAAAAGTCTGGAAAGTACTGACTTAATGGAAAGATCATAGGCTTTGGATTCAGCAAACCTGGTTTAAATTTTTTCTCTGCTATCGTTATCTTCTTTATCTCTAAAATGGGATGCAAATACTTATCTCTTACGGTTGTTGTGAGGATTCACTGAGATAATGTAAGTGTAAATGTAGTGCCATGAGTATAATAGGAGCTGAATAAATTTGGTTTCTTCTCTTCTTTCTTAAGTGGTTGGGGATAGAGGGAATCTCAGTAAAGTTACCATTTAAATTGAATATAAATCCAAGAGGAAGAAATGAAGAAAGGAAAGGGGCTTGGCAATCCACAGTTTGATGAGCCTCTTAGTAAAGGGATATGACATAGTGCCTTGTACATATTTGGAATTTAATAAATATGTATTGATTTTAAATTATTTGAAAATGTTGGATAAGGGAGTTAATAAAATGTTTGAGTCATAAAACAAAGAAAAATAAATCAAATTTAGAGAAAAATTGAAAGATTAAAAATTTTATTGTTGTAGTAAAGTGAATCAGGCAATGAACAAAATACTGTGGTGAAGAATCCACCATTTTTACATTCCACATTTTAATAAAGTGTTAAAAGTATTAAAAATTTTTCCAATCTCATTATACTTATAACAATAATTTATAATAATTCAAAAATGTGTTCTTTTTTGTTTTAAAGTGTTTTCACACATTGTGCCGTCGATGTTTCTATGTATGTACTATGCATATTAATATTTTATTAAGTTTAATAGATGAGAGAAAACTGAAGGTAAGATGGTTAAGTGACTAGCATAGTTAGTCATGGTTAGTAAGTGATAATCAGACCAGATCTTAAGATAGCTAGTATAATTGTCTTTTATTTTTGTTGCTATTATTATGACAAAGACAACTTTATGAGGACCCAGTGGTTTTAAATATTTTATTTTCCCTTTTGCTTTCTGTGAAACATTTTAATCCTTATTCTTATAAATTCAGAATTTAATAAAAAGGAGGATGATTTCCCCAGGGCCACATTAATGACCTTATAACTCTGAAGCAGAATATATCTAATCACTGAACTCCCTTGCTTTTGCTGAATTACAGTGACAACAGTTGATGCCATGGCAGTTGGATAAAATCAGCCTAAGAAAATATTTCTTGGTGTAGATACTTGGAATAGATGATCTAGATACCTTTTCCACGTTTATGAGCAACTATGTTTTTTGGGTTTAAATATTTAGAAAACCTTTTCAAATTGCTTTAAACATCTGGGGATTTCTGTGTAAAATAATTTACCTGGACCAAACATATGCAAACCAGCTCTCATTTAGTGACATACACACACACACACACACACACACACACACACACACACATATACGGTGTCAACTGTGTAATATATAAGATATATTTGTATCTTACATACATATAGTGTATATATGTTTAACATTTTAATTGAGCATGCGCCGTAACCTTTGGTAGCTGTTGTCTCTATAATTAGATACCCATATAGGCTGTGATCTAACCCAGTAGCTTTTGATAAATTTCTTTGCTATAAGAAAGAATATATTGGTTGGAGGTGGAGGGTAACCATGCCCCAGCCCAGCTGGATGGATTACGTATATTCATCATTCTCCATAATTGAACTTGGTTAATTTAGAACTAATTTTGTTTTAAAGACTTTAAAGCATGGATAACACAGCAGTTTAATGAGCAGCAAAAATGTGCACCTTGATGTCTGAAAGGACAGTTGGTAATATCTCTTGTCAAATCTGTGAGACTAAGTTAAGAAGCATAAGTCTTTTGGAAGAGATACTGGTACATGTCCCAATCAGTGTTTAATTATCACAGAGAGGACACCTTATAGGATCTAATTTGGAGCAGTAATTTTGGAACTATTTTAGATGCAGCACCTTTTATTCCGGTAGTCATTCAGCTTCCCCCCACCCCTTCCTCTCTCGCTCTCTCTCTCTCTGTCTGTCTCTTTCTCTCTCTCTCTCTGTGTGTGTGTGTGTGTGTGTGTGTGTGTGTGTAAATATTTGACAAAAATTGAGCAACTCTTGTTGGAGTGAGGGAGCCAGGCATAGTTAGTAATTTGGCCTGCTCGTACTCCCCTCCTTAATTCCTAGAAATCTCTCTGCCACTCTTAGGGCTCCTTACCACTTCTTTAGAGGTTCAATTAAGAAAAGGGGAATCTTTTGACTTAAAGAATAAGCTAAAGGGAAATGATAATTTACCTTAGTGAGAAATTTTTAAATAATACAGCAGTTAACTAGATATATACAAATGCTTTTAATGTCAAAAGATAAAACATATCCGTTAGTACCTCTTATCTAGATCTGCTTAACTCTTTTAAAAGTATCTTCCTAAGCAGCCTCATAGCACAGGGAGATCAGCTCGGTGCTTTGTGACCACCTAGAGGGGTGGAAGAGGGAGGGTGGGAGGGAGGGAGACGCAAGAGGGAAGAGACGTGGGGATATATGTATATGTATAACTGATTCACTTTGTTATAAAGCAGAAACTAACACACCATTGTAAAGAAGTTATACTCCAATAAAGATGTTAAAAAAAAAAAAAAAGTATCTTCCTGAAGTTTATTTTTTAAATGTTGGCTTTTTCTTCTTGTAATTAAAAAAAAAAAAATCCTCAAATCATTGTGAGAAGTTCTTGATGATTTTGTGAATAATTTATAGTTTATGGTTGGATTTATTTTGTGGCATTACATTCTTGAATTAGTCAGATTACTTTCACCAAATAGTGCTATTTTACTTTTTAAAACCATTTTTTGGGTATAGAACACTTTTTGTGTTTTCTAAAATACATTAAATGATATATTTATTTTAATTTAAAAACTAAATGATGTGCAAAAAATACCCCACCCAATTTCCATTTGAATGAAATTTATGTGTAAGTTTCTGGTTATGTCTTGTATGTGAGTAAATAAGCCTAGTCTCTTCCCCTTCCCTCACTGAAGTTATGGGTTTATAGCTACACGGGGTGATTGAGGTTACTTTGTGTAAGTGTTCTCCCTCACCAATAGAAACAAACTCTGGATTAGTCTGTATTTCAAATTACTGGTTAACTTTTGCTCTACCTCCAAGTAAGTGTGGGTAGTAGATAATTGTTTGTTCAAAGCTTTGGATAGATCTATGATGAAATTTCATCAATTTAGAATAAGTCCTAATGAGCATGCCCGCGTTGTCAAATCTTCATGCCATAACTGCTAATGCAATAAAAATGTTAAGCTAAAATAGTACCCATCTAGCTTTTTAAACTTTAATTATAAAAACTAACTGTCATGGTTTACAAATGACCACAGATATCTTTATTTCAAGGAAATTTTGGGATACTTCATTTATTTACACATAATATATGAAGTAAAAAAAGAAAAAAAAAGAGTGTGGTTCTGGGCTTTACCACTTGCTTAGACTCAGTTTTATAATTTTGGGGAGAGGGAAGTGTATATATTTCTTAGAAGGGGTTGTGTTGTACAGATCAAATATGATATTTGACATACAGCCACTTAATAAGCTATAATGTGCTCTTGGTAAAATACAGTGAACAAGAGTTATAGTCTGAACCCTGGAATCTATTTCAAGTCCTTGGAGGCTAGAGTAAAGCACCCCCTAAAGACTTGGAAATGAAGAAAATGCTTCATACAGGATAAGTCCCTCTGAGACTTATCTTGTATGTACACAAAATGAATCATGGCTAACAAATGAAAAGTCACTGATAAAGTCAATATTTATCTTAGTCTGTAGTTATAGCTTTTTCAATTTATCAACATATCTAAAGAAGTATGTGCTCCTCTGAAGCTGCTCAAATGGCCTTGTGCTGTTGAAGCCCAAAGAGATCTCTGAGACAAGGACCAGAATTGGCAGTGCATGAAGAAAGGAAATTTAACTCAGAAAAGTCTGAATAATCTGGTTCCATCGTTGAGGGAGTGCCTGTGGTGAGAAGGGTATTTCAGGCCATTAAAATATCCTGTTCATCAAACTCCCCTGGTTTTGTTTCTTGGCTCCAAGCACAGTTCTAACAAGGAATACAGTTGACCATATCATATTTTTGGTAAGTGTACTTATTATAAATTAATAATTAGCTATTCTTATAGGTCTTATGTACATAGTGTATTAGTTTGCTAGGGCTGCCATAACAAAATACCCCAGACTGGGTGGCTTAAACAACAGACATTTATCTCTAGCAGTTCTGGAGGCTGGGAAGTTCAACATCAAGGCGCCAGTAAATTTAGTTTCTGGTAAGGGCCCTCTTCCTGGCTTGTAGACGTCTACTTTCTCACTAGGCCCTTAGATGGGCTTTTCTCATTGTGTATGCTCAGAGAGAGCAGGTTAGCTCTCTAGTGTCTCCTCTTAATAAGGACACTAATTCTTTCAGATTAGGGCCCCACTTAACCTTAATTACTTCTGTAGGGGCCCCATCCAAATACAGCCACACTTGGGTAGGGCTTCAGTATGTGAATTTTGGGGGGCATAAACATTTAGTCCATAACACTTGGTTACCATGTATCTGTCTCAGAGAGGTGACCCCCGCCCCTTGTACCTTTTTTTTTTTTTTTTTTTAATCAAATTAGGATTTGGGGACTTGTACTGCTAAGAGCGGCAAACTTTGGTGGGAAACTCGCTAAGCATATCATTTTTTGCTTTTTGGGAGCTATTCTGTGTCCCTTGTGTCATACTTAGACATTGTATGGTTGGCTGAAAAAGCCAGCATATTAAAAGATTTCTATGTTTCAGGCTTGACTCTGGTACATCTAGCTCCGTGGACCTGAGTCTGTTTCTCTGTAAAATGGCAGTGATAATTGCTCCCCAGGGTTGTTATTGGTCATGATTCTTTAAGAGGAAAATATGTTAAAAACTATAATAGGATACAAAGATGAGATTTTTTTTTTATAAAGATGTGCAGTGCTATTTTATTATTATTTGCAAACTTAAGAACTTGAACTCAGACCTCCTAATTCCAAGATTAGGACGCTATAAGTGACCAAACATGCCCATTTTCCCAGAAATAATTGTAATTCTCTATGGCCAAGTCCTCTGGGGAAAGTCCCATAAAGTTTTATTTGCACCATCTCGTGCAAATAAACCAAAATGCTGTGCTTTGTTTTGTGAATTTTATTTAAATTCAGCTGCTAGTGGTTGGTGCCCAAAATAAAAGATTTTTCTTAGTGATATGTCTAGAGCTTACAGAAGAATAATCCAAAACTGGAAAAATACATCTCTTAGCCCAGCCACTTTATATGTTACATATTGAGAAGTCTGTAAAATGTTAAGGAAATATCCCGTATTGGCTTACCAGCTGGCACTTTTATAGAGAGAAATCTGATTTAAGTTAATATCTAAGGCTGGATGGAGGTGGGGAGGAAAGTAGAGAAAAGGTTTTGATTATTACAGGAGTAGGAAGGATATTATTTACACTACCTCAATGATAGCAAGGGGGTAAGAGGTAGAGAGGTAGGGAGAAGGGAGAGTAAGAGAGATTATATGAAGAAAAATTCTATTCTGATGCTAATTATATTTTGTAGGAATATTGATACTGCCTCTTTTCCCTCTAAATTTGCTACCTTGAATTATAAGGGCTTTTTAGCTTTTTGATTCTACTAAACCATAGGACTTCCCTCAAACTTGAAGCATTTGCTCAGACTGGACTAATTGCTTTATGGTTATCTATCCTAGGTAGGAAATATTTAAGTGCTTTTTCTTCAGTCCTACAGAGTTTTAGGCTGATACCTTAGAAAGCAGAGCTGAGTTCCCATGTGGAGAAAAGCTTTACTTATAGTGTTCTGTGTTGTGAAGCCATGTCTCTGGGGTGTCTTCTTCTGTAGCCGCAGCCCTGGACCAGGCCAGGAGCCATGGAGAAGAGGTGCACAGGGACTTGTGCTCCTGAGTCCTGGCTGTGCCTATATGTAGGTTAACATTAAAAATACTAATTTACGTCACTCATTTGAAATAGAGAGTCTTTGGAGCTTGAACTCTCTGTGCTTTTTAACTTTTTGAAAAATTGTTTAATGATATTTCAGTGTTATTATTGTAAAGCCTCGAGTAATAGAGTAATACATCCTAGTTTGAATTAGGATGAGAGAATGCCTTTAATAATTTTATGTAATATGGTCAAATCTTCGTCTTTTGCTCTTGTAAAGCTTATAATATTTAAACTATCTAAAATTATGACACTATTGTATTCTTCATTGAGGTTCATAATAGTGTAAATGAAATACATTTGCATTCATGTTTTCTTTTAATATATAATGAAAATATTTAGATAATAAGTTAAGGTCAAGACAAAGTCATATAATTTTAATTCATCTAACAGCTGTCTCTTGTCCCCATTTATTCCCTTTTTAAGGTAGCTTACAAATGAAAAAAGCTTTGGTATTAAACTCTGTTTCTTAGAAATCAGGAAATTCCTAGGTTATACTTCCTATAGAATCATATTTCAACATTATTTCTTTGACTATAGTAATTTTCAATTTTCCTGTTATACGTTCCTTTTAAATGCTAAGTAAGCCAAGTTAAGCAAGTTAATATTAGAGTGGAGTATAAACTTTGGAGTTTCCTGACTTTTAGCATTTAAACTTTTTAACTTTGCTTTGGTGGGCTGGATCATGCAATTTAATTTATATAGTTAGTATAGATATATTCATATTCAAAGAGTAGTGGTTATTTTCTGCCATCACACTGTGAGTAGCTTAAAAAATAACTAATTTGCATCCTAGATAGTGAAGTACTTGGTGTTTGCCCTTCACTTTTGGTAGCTTTTAATTTTCACCTTTCTAGCTATGATCAGAGATCTTTCCAAAAATTCTAGTACGTTCTTTGTTTTCGATAGAGGAGTTATAGTTTCATAAATCATCCACCTTCTGTAGATATATTTGTACAAATGCAAATATAGTTGTATGTGCTAACTGAGGAAGCCAAAGTATTAGGTATTAATTTCCTTGTGAATACATTTTAACTGTTTCTCTTCCCTCCCCTGCAATGAGTACAATCAGAATACTAGTAATAAGAATTCGTCCATTCATTCTGTCATTCAACAGACATCTATGGAAAGTATACTATGTGCCAGGCACTTCTAGCTATTGGGGATAGAGTAGTAATCAAAGCAAAGTCCCTGTCCTCTTAGATGTTTTTTTCTGGTAGGTGGAGAAAGAACATAAACAGATTGAACAAGTGTATATTCTATCAGGTAGTGATAAATGCTATGAAGAAAAACTAAGTGGAGTATGGAGACAGAGTAATAATGGGGTACTATTTTAGGTAGGGAAGGCGTTTCTCTCAATAAGGCAATATCTAACTGGAGACCTGAAAGAGGTGTGCACATCTTGAGGAAGAACAATCTAGTAAGCAGGAACAAGTGTCAAGGCCCTGAGATGGAAGTGTGCTTGTAGTAGTCCCAGAATATCAAGGAAACTGCTGTGGTGGGGTAGAGTGTGTTTGGGAAGAGTGTTTCAGATGATACGGTGAGAGTAGTAAGATGGGTGGAGGATGTGAAATCCTGTAGTGCCTTATAGGCCTTGGTAAAACCTTGAATTTTACTGAGTGGAGAATTTTGAACAGAAGAGACGGATGATCTGAATTACAGTCTACAAAGATAACTATGGCTACTGTACAGAGAAGAAGTTGTAGAAAAGCAGTGGTAGAAGCAGAATAACCAATTAGTAGATTTTAATAATAATTCAATCAAGAGATCAAAGTGGTTTAGACCAAAATGACAGTGGTACAGGTGGTGAAAGGGGGATTCGGGGACTTTGAAGATAAAGATGGTAGGATTTGTTGGTTAGATAGAAAGTGTGAGAGATAATGAGTCATTAAGGATGAGTCCAGAGTTTGCCTGAAAAATTTATGTCTCTCTCACTTGTCTGTATTTGCAGGAACCCTTTCCCAACCATTCTGCTTACCCTCAAAAGAGTATTCACTCTGACTCAGTGTTTATCAAAACTAGCAATCTTCCTTTAAGTCTGTTGACGTGTCCTTTTTTAACTTCTCTATAAAGAAGTGGTCAAAATCTAAATGTTTACTAAAAGTTTGAAATTGATTTAAACCACTTAAAATAGTAGATTAACTTTTTTTTTTTAATACTTGTATTTTATGGCAGGTAAGATAAAATACAGCCTGCTGATGCAGATATGGAGGACTAGTTCGCTGGGGAGCAAGTCTGTTTTGCTCTTTTCAGTCTCTCATAGCTATTTCCTTCCCTTCCCTCAGGCCTCTTAAATGTCATCATTCAAAGAGGAATATCTTACCACCCCATACAAAACACCTGCTCATTACTTTCTGTCTCCTTAACTTGTTTATTTGTCTTCCTTGAATTTATCATTATCTGATATATACTTGTTTCTTATTTTTGTGTCTATCACCCCACTGAAATATAAACTCCATTAAGGCAGTGGCATTTTTTTTTCACTGCAGTAGTCACAGGGGCTAGAACAGTACTTAGCATGTAGTAGTTACTCAGTAAATAACTACACATGAATTGAATAAATGAATGGTTTTAAGTAGATGTCTTTATATGAAAACATAGCACAGTACATGGCACAGAATTAGGGGTTTATTAAATGGCAGCATGAAAATAAAAATGAACATCCTTGTGGATTGCTTGTGGGAATGTAAAACAGTGCAGCCGGTGTGGAAAACCACATTGTGAGTTCTCAAAAAATTAAACATATTACCATATGATCCAGCAGATACACTTCTATGTATGTGCCCAGAAGAAGTGAAAGCAGGGACTCAGGTATCTGTACACCCATGTTCATAGTGGCATTATTCACAATAGCCAAAAGGTGGAGGCTACCCAAGTGTTTGTCGACAGATGAATGGATAAAAATATAGTATATACATACCATGGGATATTATTCAACGTTAAAAAGAAATGAAGTTCTGACACATGCTACAACGTGGATGAACCTCGAAGACATTGTCCTAATAAGTAAAATAAGCCAGTTACAAAAGGACAAATACTGTATGATTCCACTTATATGAGGTACCTAGAGTAGTCAAATTCATAGAGACAGAAAGTAGATAGAATGGTGGTTGCCAAGGTTAGGGGAGGAGGGAAATGAGGAGTTAGTGTTTAACGGATACAGAGTTTCAGTTGGGGAAGATGAAAAAGTTCTGGAGACGGATGGTGGTGATGATTGCACAATAATGTGAATGTATTTAATGCCACAGAACTGTACACCTAAAAATGGTTAGAATGGTACATTTTTTATTATGTATATTTTACTACAATTTTTTAAAAAACAACAACAGAAAGAAAAATGGACTTGAAAGCAGGCTGTTCTGCGTTTGAATCTTACCTTGACCTTGTTGGCTTTCTGGGCTTTTTCATGGTTCTACTCTGGGCTTTAACAAATAGAACCTAAAGTATTTAACATAATATTCATTGAATTGGCAACATGCCACTGTTATTCTGAGGGCTTTAATTTTATATTTCCTCATTTCTAGCTACTCGGACTCAATTTTATTTATGGTTATTTTTCAGTATTTTTAAAACTTCATTATATAGCTCAAATTCTTTTTCTAAAGTCTTAAATTCTTTATTTTCTGATGTTTAGGTCCTGTGTTGTACTCTTAATAGATGGTTTACTTTCATTTCCTCCTTTTATCATTTGTAAAAAATATTTCCTGGTTATTAGTTCTCACGTTATTCATTCTTGAGTAATAGGTTATTTATTTTTGACCACTGTTGTCTTTATTTCTCTGGGTTGAATCAGGAGACAGAAACCACAAAGTAATTCAAACAGGGGAAGTTTACTATAAAGAATTATTAAGCTATGATAGGTGAGAAATTCAGAGGTCTCCAAATATAATTTTCTTCTCCTTTGCATATTTTGTCCCTTCTGCTGTCCCTTACTCCCCTTGCCATCTGGAAAATATCTACTCCTCCTTTAAGACTTAAATGCCATCTATTCTTTCCTTATTTGCCCAAGGCTTCCTTAGTGCTAGGTGACCATTTTGCTTTAAACATGCATCTATTTGTTTATGTACGTCTCATCTCACAATGGAACTGAGTTTTTTCTTATGTCTTAGTGCATTTGGGCTCCTATAACAAAATACTGCAGACCGGGTGGCTTATAAACACAGACATTTATTGCTCGCAGTTCTGGAGAGTAGAAGTCCAAGATCAGAGTGCCAGCATGGTTGGGTGAGGGCCCTCTTCTGAGTATCAGAGTATCATCACACGGCAAAAGCTGCTAGGGATCTCTCTGGAGCCTCTTTTTGTAAGGCATTAATCCCAGTCACGAGGGTTCTGTCCTCACGACTTAAGCACCTCCCAAAGGCCCCATCTACTAATGCTATCACTTTTGGGGGTTAAGATTTCACCATATAAATTGGAGGGGGCACAAACATTCAAGCATATCACCCTATCCATCTTTTAACCCTTGGTATTTTAACCCTTGGTATTTACAGCACATAGTAAGTGTTAGATGTTTGTTAGATGAATAAATAAACTGTATCCATGCATTCTTGGCTTTAAATAGTTTTTTATTCAAATAACATAATCACCTACCGTAACTTAAAAAAAATAGAATTCAGAAGGATACACACTATAATTGAGAATTATTTGGGTTCCGTGTGTTTATGCCTGAAAAAAAAAAACACCTTAATTTCTATAGTTCTTCGATTTCCCTAATGCTTAAAAGTATATTGCTATGTGATAGGTAGAGCAAATTAGAGATGAAGAAAATGAGGTGAAAAGGAGCTAACTGCTGAAATGAATGATGGAGTTGAAATTAGGAACCACCTCTTTTTGGATTATCTTCCTTTAATCTTTCTAGTATTAAAAATCAAGTAGATAAATATTTATTTATTGAGCTCTTCACTATGTGATGTTGTGTTAGATCTGTGACTCTAGGTTCTCTTCCACATCTAAGATTCTGTTATTACTTAGTAACTTTGAAACCCTAAAGAAACCTTATTTAAATATTTTGCTAAAGTAGGTGGTTATGTCAAATATTTGAAATAATTATAAATTACTGTAAAATTATCACATATTAAATAAAATATAATAAAGTATAATATACAGCAAACTCTATGCTGCACTACCCAAAGATATCCTAAAATGTATGTTTTTATGTTTGCATATGCATGTTTACTCACACCTATGTGTGCATATTTAGAATTTCTTAAATTGGCACATAAATTTATAATTTTTTAAATTGGCACGTAAATATAATATGGGTGATGGTACCCCTTTTTTGAGTTCCTGTCTCTGAAAAAATTGTACCATTCTAATTCCTAAGAAGTGCTTAAAATTATAGTACCAGGAAATACAGCCTCTTTGGTAAAGTTTGTTTTCTAGCCGATATAAGACCTTTTATAGTTGGTTCTGGTTTTTCTAGTAACCTTAAGGAAGATTGGTTCGATAATAAGATTTTAACACAAAGTTTGCCCTGACTTATTCTCAGGAGGGGTCAGGTACAGTTGATGAAATCAGCCATTAGAATGTATTCACAGAAACATCTTGATTCCTAAGAGTTTGAAAACGTAATATTGTATGTCTTAATCATTCAGTTGCATTAGATACATGATAATTCTGTAATGCACCTGGACGAGAGACTTATGGGTTTCAGGTACTCTATGTTAAAGGGATACAAAGAAAGCATGTTTTTTTTTTAACATCTTTATTGGAGTATAATTGCTTTACATTGTTGTGCTAGTTTCTGCTGTATAACACAATGAATCAGCTATACGTATACATATATCCCCATATCCCCTCCCTCTGCGTCTCCCTCCCACCCTCCCTATCCCACCCCTCCCTATCCCACCCCTCTAGGTGGTCACAAAGCACCAAGCTGATCTCCCTGTGCTATGCCGCTGCTTACCACTAGCTATCTGTTTTACATTTGGTAGTGTATAGATGTCATTGCCACTCTCTCACTTCTTCCCAGTTTACCCTTTCCCCTCCCCATGTCCTCAAGTCCATTCTCTACGTCTGCATCTTTATTCCTGTCCTGCCCCTAGGTTCTTCAGAACCATTTCTTTTTTTTAGATTCCATATATATGTGTTCGCATACAGTATTTGTTTTTCTCTTTCTGACTTACTTCACTCTGTATGACAGACTCTAGGTCCATCCACCTCACTAAAAATAACTCAATTTCGTTTCTTTTTATGGCTGAGTAATATTCCATTGTATATATGTGCCACATCTTCTTTATCCATTCATCTGTCGATGGACACTTAGGTTGCTTCCATGTCCTGGCTATTGTAAATACTGCTACAATGAACATTGTGGTACATGACTCTTTTTGAATTATGGTTTTCTCAGGGTATATGCCCAGTAGTGGGATTGCTGGGTCATATGGTAGTTCTATTTTTAGTTTTCTAAGGAACCTCCATACTGTTCTCCATAGTGGCTGTATCAATTTACATTCCCACCAGCAGTATGGTACTGGCACATACCAGTATGTGCAAGAGGGTTCCCTTTTCTCCACACCCTCTCCAGCATTTATTGTTTGTAGATTTTTTGATGATGGCCATTCTGACTGGTGTGAGGTGATACCTCATTGTAGTTTTGATTTGCATTTCTCTAATGATTAGTGATGTTGAGAATCCTTTCATGTGTGTGTTGGCAATCTGTATATCTTCTTTGGAGAAATGTCTGTTTAGGTCTTCTGCCCATTTTTGTATTGGGTTGTTTGTTTTTGTGATATTGAGCTGCATGAGCTGCTTGTATATTTTGGAGATTAATCCTTTGTCTGTTGCTTCATTCGCAAATATTTTCTCCCATTCTGAGGGTTGTCTTTTCGTCTTGTTTATGGTTTCCTTTGCTGTGCAAAAGCTTTTAAGTTTCATTAGATCCCATTTGTTTCTTTTTGTTTTTATTTCGATTTCTCTAGAAGGCGGGTCAAAAAGGATCATGCTGTGATTTATGTCATAGAGTGTTCTGCCTATGTTTTCCTGTAAGAGTTTTATAGTGTCTGGCCTTACATTTAGCTCTTTAATCCATTTTGAGTTTATTTTTGTGTATGGTGTTAGGGAGTGTTCTAATTTCATTCTTTTACATGTAGCTGTCCAATTTTCCCAGCACTGCTTATTGAAGAGACTGTCTTTTCTCCATTATATATCCTTGCCTCCTTTGTCATAGATTAGTTGACCATAGGTGCGTGGGTTTATCTCTGGGCTTTCTATCCTGTTCCACTGATTTATATTAATGTTTTTTTGTCAGTACCATACTGTCTTGATTACTGTAGCTTTGTAGTATAGTCTGAAATCAGGGAGCCTGATTCCTCCAGCTCCGTTTTTTTTTTTCCTCAAGATTGCTTCGTCTACTCAGGGTCTTTTGTGTTTCCATACAAATTGTGAAATTTTTTGTTCTAGTTCTGTGAAAAATGCCAGTGGTAGTTTGATAGAGATTACATTGAATCTGTAGATTGCTTTGGGTAGTATAGTCATTTGCACAATGTTGATTCTTCCAATCCAAGAACATGGTATATCTCTCCATCTGTTTGTATCATCTTTAATTTCTTTCATCAGTGTCTTATAGTTTTCTGCATACAGGTCTTTTCTCTCCTTAGGTAGGTTTATTCCTAGGTATTTTATTCTTTTTGTTGCAGTGGTAAATGGGAGTGTTTCCTTAATTTCTCTTTCAGATTTTTCATCATTAGTGTATAGGTATGCAAGAGATTTCTGTGCATTAATTTTGTATCCGGCTACTTTACCAAATTCATTGATTAGCTCTAGTAGTTTTCTTGTAGCGTCTTTAGGTTTCTCTGTGTATAGTATCATGTCATCTGCAAACAGTGACAGTTTTACTTCTTCTTTTCCAATTTGGATTCCTTTTATTTCTTTTTCGTCTCTGATTGCTGTGGCTAAAACTTCCAAAATTATGTTGAATAATAGTGGTGAGAGTGGGCAGCCTTGTCTTGTTCCTGATCTTAGTGGAAATGATTTCAGTTTTTCACCACTGAGAACGATGTTGGCTGTGGGTTTGTCATATATGGCCTTTATTATGTTGAGATAAGTTCCCTCTACGCCTACTTTCTGGAGAGTTTTTACCATCAATGAGTGTTGAATTTTGTCAAAAGCTTTTTCTGCATCTATTGAGATTATCATATGGTTTTTATCCTTCAGTTTGTTAATATGGTGTATCACATTGATTGATTTGCGTATATTGAAGAATCCTTGCATTCCTGGGATAAATCCCACTTGATCATGATGTATGATCCTTTTAATGTGCTGTTGGATTCTGTTTGCTAGTATTTTGTTGAGGATTTTTGCATCTATCTTCATCAGTGATATTGGCCTGTAATTTTCTTTTTTTATGACATCTTTGTCTGGTTTTGGTATCAGGGTGATGGTGGCCTTGTAGAATGAGTTTCAGAGTATTCCTCACTCTGCTATATTTTGGAAGAGTTTGTGAAGGATAGGTGTTAGCTCTTCTCGAAATGTTTGGTAGAATTTGCCTGTGAATCCATCTGGTCCTGGGCTTTTGTTTGTTGGAAGATTTTTAATCACAGTTTCAATTTCAGTGCTTGTGATTGTTCTGTTTATATTTTCTATTTCTTCCTGGTTCAGTCTCAGAAGGTTGTGCTTTTCTAACAATTTGTCCATTTCTTCCAGGTTGTCCATTTTATTGGCATATAGTTGCTTGTAGTAATCTTGCATGATCCTTTGTACTTCTGCAGTGTCAGTTGTTACTTCTCCTTTTTCATTTCTAATTCTGTTGATTTGAGTCTTCTCGCTTTTTTCTTGATGAGTCAGGCTAGTGGTTTATCAGTTTTGTTTATTTTCTCAAAGAACCAGCTTTTAGTTTTATTGATCTTTGCTATTTCCTTCATTTCTTTTTCATTTATTTCTGATCTGGTCTTTATGACTTCTTTCCTTCTGCTAACTTTGGAGTTTTTTTTGGTTCTTCTTTCTCTAATTGCTTTAGGTATAAGGTTAGGTTGTTTATTTGAGATGTTTCTTGTTTCTTGAGGTAGGATTGTATTGCTGTAAACTTCCCTCTTAAAACTGCTTTTGCTGCATCCCATAGGTTTTGGGCCATCTTGTTTTCATTGTCATTTGTTTCTAGGCATTTTTTGATTTCCTCTTTGATTTCTTCAGTGATCTCTTTGTTATTTAGTAGCATATTGTTTAGCCTCCATGTGTTTGTATTTTTTACAGTTTTTTTCTTGTAATTGATATCTAATCTCATAGCATTGTGGTCGGAAAAGATACTTGATATGACTTCAATTTTCTTAAATTTACCAAGGCTTGATTTGTGACCCAAGATATGATCTATCCTGGAGAATGTTCCATGAGCACTTGAGAAGAAAGTGTATTCTCTTGTTTTTGGATGGCATGTCCTATAAATATCAAGTCCATCTTGTTTAATGTGTCATTTAAAGCTTGTGTTTCCTTATTTATTTTCATTTTGGTTGATCTGTCCATTGGTGAAAGTGGGGTGTTAAATCCTCTACTGTGATTGTGTTACTGTCGATTTCCCCTTTCATGGCTGTTAGCATTTGCCTTATGTATTGAGGTGCTCCTATGTTGAGTACATAAATATTTACAATTGTTATATCTTCTTGGATTGATCCCTTGATCATTACATAGTGTCCTTCTTTGTCTCTTTTAATAGTCTTTATTTTAAAGTCTATTTTGTCTGATACGAGAATTGCTACTCCAGCTTTCTTTTGATTTCCATTTGCATGGAATATCTTTTTCCGTCCCCTCACTTTCAGTCTGTATGTGTCCCTAGGTCTGAAATGGGTCTCTTGTAGACAGCATATATATGGGTCTTGTTTTATGTTTCCATTCAGCCAGTCCGTGTATTTTGGTTGGAGCATTTAATCCATTTACATTTAAGGTAAGTATTGATATGTATGTTCCTATTACCATTTTCTCAATTGTTTTGCATTTGTTATTGTAGGTTTTTTTCCTTCTTTTGTGGTTCCTGCCTAAAGAAGTTCCTTTAGCATTTGTTTTAAAGGTGGTTTGGTGGTGCTGAATTCTCCTCGCTTTTGCTTGCCTGTAAAGGTTTTGATTTCTCCATCGAATCTGAATGATATACTTGCTGGGTAGAGTAATCTTGGTTGTAGTTTTTTCCCTTTCATCACTTTAAATATGTCCTGCTACTCCCTTCTGGCTTGCAGAGTTTCTCCTGAAAGATCAGCTGTTAACCTTATGGGGATTCCCTTGTATGTTATTTGTTGCTTTTCCCTTGCTGCTTTTAATATTTTTTCTTTGTGTTTAATTTTTGATAGTTTGATTAATATGTGTCTTGGCATGTTTCTCCGTGGATTTATCCTTTACGGGACTCTCTGCACTTCTTGGATTTGATTGACTATTTCCTTTCCCATATTAGGGAAGTTTTCAACTATAATCTCTTCAAATATTTTCTCAGTCCCTTTCTTTTTCTCTTCTTCTTCTTGGACACCTATAATTTGAATGTTTCTGTGTTTAATGTTGTCCCAGAGGTCTCTGAGACTGTCCTCAATTCTTTTCATTCTTTTTTCTTTATTCTGCTCTGTGGGATAGTGGAAATAGTTATTTTCACTATTTTATCTTCCAGGTCACTTATCCATTCTTCTGCCTCTGTTATTCTGCTATTGATTCCTTCTAGAGAATTTTTAATTTCATTTATTGTGTTGTTCATCATTGTTTGTTTGCTCTTTAGTTCTTCTAGGTCCTTGTTAAACGTTTCGTGTTTTTTCTCCATTCTGTTTCCAAGATTTTGGATCATCTTAGTATCATTACTCTGCATTCTTTTTCAGGTAGACTGCCTATTTCCTCTTCATTTGTTTGGTCTGGTGGGTTTTTACCTTGCTCCTTCATCTGTTGTGTATTTCTCTCCTCATTTTGCTTAACTTACTGTGTTTGGCGTCTCCTCTTTGCAGGCTGCCGGTCCGTAGTTCCCATTGTTTTTAGTGTCTTCCCCCAGTGGCTAAGGTTGGTTTAGTGGGTTGTGTAGGTTTCCTGGTGGAGGGGACTGTTGCCTGTGTTTTTTGGTGGGTGAGGCTCGATCTTGTCTTTCTCGTGGGCAGGAACGAGTCTGATGGTGTGTTTTGGGGTGTCTGTGAACTTATGTTTTTGGCAGCCTCTCTGCTAATGGGTGGGATTGTGTTCCTGTCTTGCTAGTTGTTTGGCATGGGGTGTCCAGCACTGGAGCTTGCTGGTCCTTGAGTGGAGCCGGGTCTTAGTGTTGAGATGGAGATCTCTGGGAGAGCTCTTGCCGACTGATATTACGGGGGGCTGGGAGTCCAGTGTCCTGAACTCGGCTCTCCCACCTCCGAGGCTCAGGCCTCATACCTGGCCGGAACACCAAGACCCTGTCAGCCACACGGCTGCTAGTGCTGGAGGGTCTCCTGCAGAGGCAGGGGGTGGCTGTGGCTCACCGCGGGGACAAGGACACTGGCAGCAGAAGTTCTGGGCAGTACTCCTTGGTGTGAGCCCTCCTGGAGTCCAATAAGCATGTTTTTAAATTTAATTCTGGCTTCATGTTTATCTATGTAATTTTATAATCCCAGAAACAAAATAAAATAACAGAAAGGGAACCAATATAAAAACGAACAGTATTTTGCTATAAAAGTTCCTAAAAGAGCTGAGCTAGAGTTTGCCACTCTTTCCAAGAGTAATTATCTGAAATACTGAATATAGCTAAGCATTACCAAATATATTCTTATGGGCTTCCTAAAAAGAAATTCTCAGATCCTGTTTTATCTTTTGCTACTTAAATTAATTGAAGAAAAGGAAAGGAAAAAAATAAACTTCCCCTCATACCCTGATTTCATGATTTTGAAAATTATGAAATTATTTTAAGGTTTTATTACTTAAAAGAGTATTGCTTTATTTATCTTGCTTGATATAGACAGAGGAGTTGTCAGAGTTAATCAGTCACAGGTATTAAGGATCCACTTATCAAACACTGTGCTGTGTCTTGCTGAGTTTGCAACTAGTTGTTACCTCAAAAATCTGCCCAGAGTCACACTACCGGATAATGTCAGAAGCAGAGTTAGAACCCACATTTCCTGACCATAGTGGAGTATTTTCTGTTTGTAAGCACCTATGAGCACATGTGGAGTGGGCTTGATTCAAGACACGTGGAAGAAGTGAGATGTTGAAGGGTATGAACAGGTGGTGGGGAGAAGAGCTGGTGTTCCATGAGGGAGAGAGCTTAGAAGCCTTGGGGAAGAATAAAGGGAGCAGCCTAATGAGAGTGGAAGGCACATAGTAGGAATTGTTAGTAACCTGGGGTTAGATTAAGGAGATCCTTGCAAACCATGTACTTTTTATGTTGTAGGCCCTGGAGTGCTTTTATAGATTTCTCAAACAGAATGACTTGATAAAATTGTATTTTGGGAAGATCATTCTGTGATGGTGAGCATGAAAGATTGAAGTAAAGTAATACCAGGGGGTGGAAAGGCAGGATAGATTGAGCTATCAGGTTGTCGTAGTAGGAATGAAGTAGAAAATTCAAACCCATGAGGCATATCTAGGGAGAAAAGCAATAGGACTAGAATTTAGTTTAATACAGAGAATGAAGGGAAGAGTGTAGAAGGATTGTGATCCTGATGCTGCTGGTCTAGGAACACATTTTGAGAGCCACTGTTACAGATCTTGACAGACGTGTTTGAAGTTATCCAGATGAGAATGAGAAGGAAGATTTTGTAATTTAAGAAAGTGATCTTTAACTTCTGGCATCCATGGTCTTATTTACCACAGTGATAGTGTGTTATGAAACTGGCCGGCATCTCAGCATTTTTTCATCTGAACTTTCCATTATTTATTCATTTATTCAATAAATGTTTACTAAATATTTAATATGTGCTAGGCATATTTAGAACTGGAGATAAAGAGTAAGACAGACTTAGCTCCTGCTCTCATGGAGTTTACATTCTCCTGGGGGCCATATATACACAAATAGGTAAACAGGCAAATTATGTAGTTGCCAGTTGAAGTACGTCACACGAAGGGCACAAACAAGGGAAAGAAGATAGAGAGTATCAGAGACCAGACTCTGTTAGGTATGGTGGTCTCTGAAGAGATGACACTGAAGTTGAAACCCAAAAAAGAGAAGGAACTAGGTCTATTGAGAGGAGGAGGCGGGAGTATTATCTTAGTTAAATATTTATAGGCCTTCTAATGAGAGTGGCCTTCTAATTTTATATTTATAAAATATAATATTTTATATATATTTATAGCGCTATTATTATTTTTAAAAAGTTATATGATAAGGCAAGATGAAAAATCTTTATTCTAGGAACTGAAAGTAGACTAGCTTGCTTATAAGTTTGGGGAAGGGAGGCAGCGGGGAGGTGAGGGAGAAAGAGGAGAGAAGTTAAGGGCAATCCTGGGCTTTCTGGTTTATGTAAATAGATGAATAGTATTGTTTATGGAAATGGGAAGAACGTGCGTGTTTGTGTATGTGTGTGTGTGTGTGTGTGTGTGTAGGGTCAGGGGGAGCTCAGCTGTGTTTTGAGAGTTTGGTCAAAGAAGCAGTCAATGAAGGTGATTAAAATCATTACTACATTAAAGTAAGATTACACAGTAAGATTAAGATTACACAGAGAGGAAACTTTCATTATTACTAAGAAGATTAGGAGATCCCCTAATTTTGGGGGTGTTTAAAGTAATATTGGTACCCACAAAGATTAAAAAGTTAGAAAGTCAAGTAAAAGATTAAAATTCTTAATCAAATGGAAAAAAGGTAGATTGTCCAGAAGGGAAGTGAAAATAATAAATTAATATGTAATCATAAAGATAGATTGTTGGTGAGAGAGGCCGTTGGCTCTTCAGAGAATATAGAAGATAATTACCATGGACATAGAATATCTAACATTATCGTTGAAATATGAAATGTTAGTATTCATAGGGGTTACTAAAGGGACAGTGTCAGAATTGAAAGGAAAAAGCAGTTTCTAGGACCTAAAACCTAAGAATCTTAGCAAACTCCTTGAGAATAAAATTTAAATGCCTAAAATAGTTTTTAAAATCTGGGTTTAGCTAGCTCAGTGCCCTAGAATTTCAATGACTACATAGAAAATTAGCTCATTAAAATGAAAGTCAATCTTGTTTTTATTTTTAATGTGATATTTCCCAGATCTCTAAGGGACCATTGGAAGGATTTAAATGTTCTGTATCCTTATGAAACTGAATTATATAGGCCTCCTTGAATTTAAAAAGTGTAAAGACTTTCCAAGTAGTGTTCAATTTAAACTTGTGGCTTTCTTTCAGAAGGAAGCTCTGTTCTGAGAGAATACGGTTTTGTTTACATTTGGAAGAAATAGACATTGGTGTTTTGTTCACCACTTATGTATTCATCATACTTACCACAGTGCCAGACACATAGTAAACATTTAGTCAATAGTTTTTGAATGAATAAGTGAATGAATGAATATGAATTTTACATTCAGTTTTGCTTTTTCTGGAAAGCTGATAATCTACAAAGCAGTTCATTTGTGGTATGTGAGGAGATCTCTCTCCCATTAGTGCATTCAAGTATTGTACAGTAGCAGGGCTATACCTAAATAGTGTTAGTGTTGATCAGAAATGGGCTAGAACATTTTTGAGATTGTGTTTCCATGCATTACAGAAGAGACTGATATTATTTTAAGCCAAATAAAAATTCCTTTTCGAATTTGTGTGAATTTTGATCATTTTGATCAGTCTCCTGTTTACGGCTAATAATCTACAGTTGACTGTGTCGTCCCTCAGTTCCAAATATGAAAGGATTGAATTCATGATGCTTTTGAGAAGATATACTGTAAAAGAATATTGGAAACAGTTATATGAATAATGAGATATGCCAGGACCTCATTTTACTTGGATTATTTTTGAAAGTTTAATAGATGTACTTATTACTCTCACATGTAGAAAAATGACAGATATTTCTATCTGGTCCATAGTTCTCTGTTCTTAAAAAAATCTGGCATGTTCTTTTGTATTTACTTCCTAGTTATGTATCCATACTTCCTTTATTTTGCTTAGTTATGTATCTGACTTTTTTTTTTTTCCTGAAGCTCTTAATTAAAATCAACTTTTCCTCTACAATACTTAAAATTAATTTGGGCTCCTTTTTCTCATGATCCTGTTACTCAGTGATTGTTTTCTCAAATACTTGTTTCCAAGACCTTTGTTAGTTTTATGTAGACATATTTTAGTGGTTGGAGTTTCATCTCCAGCCAACCTTTCTGGGTTAGTAATACTGCTTTACCCTGGCTTCTAGGCTAGAACCTCATCAATCATGTAGATGTAGAATAGGACATACGGAACACTAAAGAAGCAACATCATCTTTTATTCTAGCAGCAGTGGAGAGGATCATTATTTACCAAAAGGAAACAGATTGAGCAGAGATTTGACTATGTTAAGTGGTATTATTATTTTTAAAAAGTTATATGATAATTCTCAAGGGTTGAGCTGTTTTTAATGTTTTTTATGCAAAAACATTTTATGGGCTTTTAGCCAGAGAATTTTTATATATAAATGGTAATAGAGGGACAGCGTAACATTTATGAACTTGGAGGCAATGTGATGTAATGGACTTGGGACTTTAGGAGCAGATGCTTTGAGTTCTGACCCCTTCACTTAATAGTTTTGTAACTGTGGGCTAGTTACTTGACCTCTTTGGGCCTCAACTTCTTGTTTTGCAAAATGGAAATAATATGATTTATTCTCCAGAATTTTGAGGGAGTTGAATGCAAGTATATACACAAAATGCCTAATGAAACTTTTGGCACATTAAGTTTTTCTCCAAAGACAAATAGATCCTATTGCTAAGTATAGAAAGGAAGACGTAAAAAAAGTTTCTTCATGATTTGCTAGAGCTTTGTGCCCATAGATCTCTATATTGTCTTAACCTGTGATCCATAATGATCCCAACAAGGATGTGTGTTTTAAGAAGGCATAGAGTTTTTACTTTTTTGTTCACTTTGAATAAAAAGTCAATTTGTGCTCTGAGGTCCTAGGTGGCTGCTAGATACAAGGATATGGGAAGATGGAGGATGGGCAAGGGGAGTTTAACGGGCCCCTCGTCCTACTTCCACCTATATTTTTCTGTTTTAGCTTTTGTATTTATGTGGACAGTATTGTTTGAACAAAAGGATCGGTGTCTTTCAAGAAAGTCTGTAAAACCAAGAGCAGGCTCGAGCATACTATTCCTTGACTTCCCTTTCTCTCGGGTCCCACTCTGCTTTCTCCTTAGCCTTGGTAGGGCAGGGAGGAGGGAAGAGTTTTCCAGGCTGTCTTCTTGGTAGAGTTCTCAGCCAACAAAACATCACAGAAGAAGGGTCCTATGCAAAGAAGGCACTCCTGGTAGAAAAGTTCCTTGGCCTGCTTAGCTCTAGGATTGATCTCTGCCCATACAGAGGCACATTTTGGGCCATGATCAGAAATTTTCCAACTTTGAAATAACAGAAACAAACATCTTGCCTCTGATTACTTTCTCCTATTTGTCCTTATTGAGAACTCTTTGATTGACCTTTACTATTTTTGTTTTCTTCTTTATCTGTCTAAGACTCTGATCCATCATTTACTCTCTTTTCAGTGTCCTAGTCTTCCCTGAACCCACCAGCAAGAACTGTGCTTCTGGATAAATCTATCTGACTTTACTCTGCCATCAAGCATTAAGCATTGCTGGAGAAAATAACACACTGGCTGATGAGTTGCCTAATAATTTCTTGAGCTCTGAGTTCCTTCTCTTTCAGTTGTCCGAGTGACTTCTCTCTCCTCCATCATCCTCTCTGTTGGCCTCTTACCATCAACACTTAAGCATGCTCAAAAGAATCCAGCATCAAATAAAAGTAACAAATGAATCCATCTGCTATTTGAGATGCCTCCCTCTTTCGCATATTCTCACAAACTTTTTAAACAAGTTGTTTATTTTCATGGTCTTTAGACCATTCCAATACTGTTTCTGCTTTTGTAAATTTATTTTACCTTCCTGCTTAATAATGCTTAACAGCTTTCTCATTACTTTATGCGAGAGTCTCATATCCCCAGCCTTACATTCATATCATTCTATTTCCCCTTTTCTTGTCATATGCACTCCCTTCATTTCATCAGATATACCTGGTTTTTTCTTCTGTCTCTGGGTTTTTACAGGTTCTGTTTCTTCTATCTAGAAAGCACTCTCCTCGATTTCCCCAACTCCTCGAACATACTGTTCAGTTGTCACATGTCATTTCCCAAGAGATTTTCCCTGACCTGACCTGACATGCCTTAGTCTTCCTACTTTATACCTTATCTTCATAGCACTTGTCACATTTGTAGTAATTTATTTAATGTGTTTCTTCCCATGTCTTTTAGTGTTAGTTTCTAAAGAGTAGGGATTTCATTGGTCATAGGGCCTGACACTTGTAAGGAGCTCAAGACATATTTGTTGAAGAAATGACTGAATAAGTGAACAACTTTATTTCTCCATAGCTCTGTAGATCAGTGTGTCTTTGACCTTATGAAGCTTCTTTTCATTGTCAGTGTATAATAATAAGTTTTAAGTGGAGGTGCAGCAATTACTTCCTCTACTAGAGTTATTAAGCAGTGTACTCAATAGGGCATAATAGCTGTATAGCATATACACTTTTTCTTTATCATCCTCTGCTTTTTACTTTTTAAAAAAACTAGAAATATGTAATAATCTCAAAGTTTTTTATTAGGAAGCTGAGTATTTTGTTTCTTATGGCATTTTAAATTAAATCACATATTTATTGACTACTCTTTAGTGTATGCCCCTAAATGAAAAACTAAAATATAGGTAAAAGATTTTTATCAATTTTCCAAAAAATGTTTTTCTAAAAATAAAATACACTTTAAAAACAGTTAAGGAATACATATATCCAAAAGAGACACCAGAAATTCTGTTTTCTACCTAAATATATTAGACTTTTCTCAGCTCCTAATACTCTAGTAAATAAAAGGTTACCGGTCAGAATGGCCATCATCAAAAAATCTAGAAACAATAAATGCTGGAGAGGGTGTGGAGGAAAGGGAACACTCTTGCACTGTTGGTGGGAATGTAAATTGATACAGCCACTATGGAGAACAGTATGGAGGTTCCTTAAAAAACTACAAATAGAACTACCATACGACCCAGCAATCCCACTACTGGGCATATACCCTGAGAAAACCATAGGTCAAAAAGTGTCATGTACCACAATGTTCATTGCAGCTCTATTTACAATAGCCAGGACCTGGAAGCAACCTAAATGTCCATCAACAGACGAATGGATAAAGAAGATGTGGCACATATATACAATGGAATATTACTCAGCCATAAAAAGAAATGAAATGGAGGTATTTGTAATGAGGTGGATGGAGTTAGAGTCTGTCATACAGAGTGAAGTAAGTCAGAAAGAGAAAAACAAATACAGTATGCTAACACATATATACGGAATCTAAGGAAAAAAAAAAAAAAAAAAGGCCATGAAGAACCTAGTGGCAAGACGGGAATAAAGACACAGACCTACTAGAGAATGGACTTGAGGATATGGGGAGGGGGTGGGGTGAGATGTGACAGGGTAAGAGAGTGTCATGGACATATATACACTACCAAATGTAAAATAGATAGCTAGTGGGAAGCAGCCGCATAGCACAGGGAGATCAGCTCGGTGCTTTGTGACCACCTAGAGGGGTGGGATGGGGAGGGTGGGAGGGAGGGAGATGCAAGAGGGAAGAGAAATGGGAACATATTGTATATGTATAACTGATTCACGTTGTTATAAAGCAGAAGCTAACACACCATTGTAAGGCAATTATACTTCAATAAAGATGTTTAAAAAAAATAATAATAAAATAAATAAATAAATAAATAAATAAATAAAAGGTTACAAAACTTTTATAATGAAGAACAATTTGACAGCTGAAAGTACAGCTAAAAGTATAAGGTAAATTAATGAATATATAAAGGAGCAGAGAGCAGTGACATTGTACTCATTTTGTAGATTTCTCATTTCTACACAAAATAATAATGGTATGTGCATTTAAGTACAGTCAAATATTGCACATATGTACAGAGATTGCTACCATGTTTTATGGATTAGTAAAGAGTGTTAAGTGGAATTCTGAAGATATTTTAGTGTTTAAAAGTAACCTTTATATCATTTATAGAGCTACTTTAGTGCTGTAAAAAAAATCCCCGTCAACATATCTACCTGTGAATATGACAAAGAAGAATGACAGAATTTGGTTTACCACTAGGAAGCAGATTAAATGATCTCTTAATTACTTCTCGTATTAACATTTACATGTAACTATATTCCCAGCATATTCTAATTCAAACTCAAAACAGAAATTTAGAAATGAATGTAGTTTATATTTAACTGAGTTGAGAAAACATATGGTAGTAATTAAATTCTGTCTTTTTTTTTTTTAAACAAAGCTTTTTTATGAATAAAATTGCTGGCTTCCAAGTACTTGTACTTTAATTAAAACAACAACTGTACATTGTAATCCAGATTTTCCTCTTAAATACTTCCTTTATATCTTATACTTTATTTTCTTTAAATTATAGCTCTGTGTCTTGGGTAGAATTCTAAGAGAGTAATAATGGACTTTACCCTGCAATCAAAAAAGCAGTGTGGTAATATAGGAGCCAAGTGACAGCTTTTTCACTCTAAGTATATAGATCCATAGTCTGGACAGGAATCTTTATGAGTGAGATAACATGTCTTTCTGTCTGTTTACAACAGAATATTGACTCTTTCAGTTTCCAATAGCTGTAATGGAAACTAACCTAGATGAACATCGCTACTTACTTTGCAGTAAGTGACTGACTACTTGACCCATTATACTCATGGTGGAGAAAGAAGTAACTTGTTCATGACCTGCCATAATCTACCCCAGCAGGTCAAGCTTTGATTGCCTCCTGTTTATTGATTGCCTTAGTATGCCCATTTGAATTAAATTATGTGGTAGAGGCAGGATATATCTGGGGGGAAAGGAGATTGGAGTTTATTTTTAAGGAATTCTTTCTGCAGGAATTGGAGCCAAGAGTTGATTCGGAATAATCAGTTTTTGCTTATTTTCTACCAATAATTGTGTGATTTGGGAAATATTTTTGTTGCCTTTTTTTTTTTTAATGAAAACGATCTATCGCTTATATAGTATCATGGTAAAAACATTATTTGCCACATAATTACTTAAACCATGCTTTTATGAGAATAATAAATTACATTTATTAAGGGCTTATTATATGTTAGGGTTTATTCTAAGTGCTTGAAGTCCTGCTTCTACTGTGGAAGCCATAATGCTGTGATCATGCCTCTCATACCTCTTGATACAGCTTGAATTCAGGCACATGATTTATGCTCAACTGGTTAGAAATCTCTGCATGAAACTTTACATCCGAAAAAAGCAATACAAAGGAATAGGGGACAGTTACAAATGAGGCACTGGTACCAGCAGTGGTAGTGGTGCCAACATTCTCAGCAGAGGCTTCCTAAGCCAACTTTTCTTTCCTTCAGCATGATTTTCGTGGCATTTCTGGCCTCCTAGTGCTCTTTAGTTCCAGCTTGTTTCCTAAGTCTGTTTCTTCAGCTTCATTTATGTGTCCTTTTCTGCTTAACTTAACAGATTGCACCTGCTCCTGCAACCAAGAACTCTGACTGGTACAATTATTAGTGGTAATAATTGGGCTTAATCTCTAACTATCTGGAAATATATCCTTTTTTTTTTTTTTTTTGGTAGCTACAGCTGTCAAAACCCTGAATTTCAGTTAACGTTGTAAAAGGGAATTTGAAAGGGGGAAAATATAGGTTTTAATTATTTCAGTAGTGGCATCAGAAGGAAACAATGAACATCTAATTAAGAATACTATTTTCAAGAAATTGTTCATATAGTTCCACTCTAAAAAACTTAAAACATTTTTTTGTAGATGTTATTTTTTGTTCACATAATTTTTATTATGAAAAGATATAATTTGTATTGGGCATGTATTCCTGATATTATGGAAAACATCCCTTTGATTTTCTTTTGAAGAATCCACCCCTTCCTTGCTCGTAGGGTAAGGCCACACCCACCAGCCAACTCAGAGATGGTGTATGTGAGCTATACCTAAGCAATCAGCACATTGTGTCTCCTTACATACATGGATTGGTTCAGATTGGGTGAGTATATATCAGTATATACTGATAGAAAGATGGCTGTAGCAGCTTCAAGCACTACAGCCTCACATATCATATGGAGCCTGAGAAGGAGGCCAACATATCAGAAAGTAGAACTGAGAGGATGGAGGGAGAGAAACTGAGTCCTGATGATATATTTTGAAGCCTAAATCCAGCTATGCCTGAAGCAATTCCTACTCATACATTTTAATCCTTTGAGCCAATACATTACCTTTTTGCTTATGCTAGTTTAGGGCGTAGGTTTCTGTTGTTGGCAACCAAGAGTCCTAGTTTCTTTGGGATGTAAATGCTAAATCATCTTGAATTGGCATCATGGATTATTGCCACCACATTTTAAAGGTTAGCTTTTTATTTATATTTTAGTTATATATACCTTTTATACATGAAATATTAACAAGGAAAAGCAACTAATACTTGAAGGTGAAGAATTAATCCAGAAAGAGATGAGAAAGAGATGAGAATTGAAACCTTGAATTCTATAAAACTTTAAGATAGCTGCATTTTTACTTTCTGTATGACTTAAATCTGTAAAACCCAAGATGAGAAACAAAACTTAAAAAGAATATTATAGTCATGTAAAACGTGTATTTTAAAAAGTCAAATTAAACACATTACAAACATTTGCTGAATTGTATTTGATTTGTAATAAGCACTTCCCTACATTTTATACTGTTATTGCCTTATTATATAACTTTCTGAAGTTTTGATGTTGAAACATTGTGATTTTCTGTCAAACATCGTGACTGAAAATATGAGCGTATGGATGAGAATCATGCTATTTCCAGATTTTTGTACATAAATATTTTAAGTAGGAAAGTAATATTTATTAATACTGCCTTTAACTGCCCCAACGTCATTCAGTATCCCTGTATTTTCCCTTTACCAATCATTCTTGGTCTGAAATTGAAATTGATTATCTTCATTTCCCTCTTGCTTGGAATGGATAAAGAAAAGAACCAGTGAAAGCACTCCAGGGGGAAGATGCCCTCAAGAGCAAACTCTCAAAAACCTATGTTAGTCAGGATTCTTCTGGGTGTGAACGTCAGAGATCTAACACAAATTAACTTAGTCAAAATTTGCTGGCTCAAATAGCTACTGTGAAACAAGAGGTGAATCTCTAACCTCAGTCATGGTGGGATGCAGGGGTTCAAGCAGTATCACCACGGCTTTGTCTCTACATTGTTCAGTTTTACTACTCTTTTGTAATGGCTTTATTCTCCAGCAAGTACTCTCTATGGACTGCATGTGTCCAAATGTCTATCATTCTTATAGTTCCAGACTTCAGATAAGTATGAATGACTGTTGTTTTCCCCAGTGACAATTTAAAAAAATCTCAGGGGGGTGGGGGAACCCCAAAAACTATTGGCCTTGCTTGGTTCTCATGGCCACCAGGGTTTGGGGATGGAAGGCCGCATGATTGATAGCTCTATCAGTATCACACTGAATGGAGTTGTGATATTTCCAAAAAAGAAAAGATGCCAGTGAGACAAGTAGAGAAGTCCTCTTCCAGTAGGGCTGATCTACTTCCCATTGCAAGCTGTTCTGCTTGCTTTTGTTTCCCTATCTAATATATCATTCTTGAATTCAGTTGAATTCAATTGCCTCCTTTTGAAAAGATGCAAATGCTACTTCTGGTAGGATTTAGTTATTTATATCCAGTGCAAATTATATAAGAAAGGTTTCTTCTAGTGTGTAGCTGGGATCACCTGTGCTTAAGGACTGGAAATTTTGGCTCTGGAAAGGAAAGTAGGTATTTTGAAGGTTGGCAGTGTAGCAAAGTGGTAGACAGCATGGACTTTGGAAGCCATGTGGACCTGAGTATGACTTTGCCACTTCCCAACTATATGACCTTAGGCAAGTCACTTAATTTTTCAAGTCTTCATTATTTTAACCTGTAGGATGAAAATAAAACCTATATCACAGAGTGGCTATGAAAATTAAATGAGGCAAAATATGTGAAGCATTTATCACAATACCTAGCATGTAGTGGGTACTTGGTAAGTAATAGCTTACTGGATATTATGATTCGCACTGGTAATAACAATAATAATAAACACTGTCTCTTGCCACCCTTGTTCCCAAATACTTCCCAACTACCTAGGATTAAGAGTTTGAAAAGGTTCTGTAGTTCAGCTACATTAAGGTTCACATCAAATTTTACAAGTGAGTCTGGAAGTCTGATTGCTGTTCATAATGTTGGTTCTATGGGGAAAATTTTCTTGAACTTGAAGAAAATATATTTTTGTAACATAAGTGATTCTTCAGTGGAATTTGCTTCTCTTTGCTGTGTTATTGTTGTTTTTTAAATTATATTTAGTTTTTCCTTTTATGAGGGTCAATCAAGTAAGTAAGGGTCAGAATCTATTTAATAAAATGCTAGAATTAAAGTATATCCTAACAGAATAAAATATATTCACAGAGGCTGCTGATGGCTATAAGAAGTTGTGTCATAGCCATGTGACTTGTTGCGGGGAGAGGTGCTTAACTTAGAGCCTAATTAAGCCACAGATGAAATTTCAAGCGTTTTCATTTTGTTTTTATAGTCAGATATTTAACATTTCACTTTAAAAGTCCTGTCATAACTTGTGGCCCTTTACAGTGGTGGGCTGACTGACTCAGTATGAGGAAATGTGGTTATGGTAAGCAGGCACAGAATTCAGCTGTTTTGTTATTAATGAGAATAAATTCATGCATGAATAATCATAGACACACATAGCTAAAATGATGACTTTCTAGTGTAAAAAACTTAGTAGCCAACTGTGTTAACATTTCCATCCCTGCTTTGGTGAATGTAGGTGATTATCATGATATTAAGAAGTCAGAGTTATGGAGTTGATATTGTACTAGCTTACCTTTAAGAAAATTTATTTATGACCATAGACGGTGATACTTTATTCAGACATCCCTCATGCTATTATTAGTCACAGAAATGCTAAATCTGTGTGTATGGATGGCTTGTCACAATCTAATATAATGATTAGGAAAATAATTAATATAGTGTACTCTAAATGATAAATTTTTATCTTCATATATAAACGATAGCACAGATTTTCAAATTTATCAGGAAAAGGAGACACTAAGCAAAACCTAAGAAATAATGGATATTGTTTTAGTGTGACATATGATTTTCTAAATAAAGCTTAGAAGCACTTAGAATATACCTGTATTCCTGTTCTTTCAGCATGTGCAAAAATAACATCTTGATAATAAAGGTTTTCTTTTTATAGATTGTCAGTAATTTTTATCAGAAGTATATAATCAAGAAAGGATAATTGTTTCTGCCAAATAAATATCTATCCTTTTTTATGTTTTCTGCAGTAAACACTTGTGGCATTTTTAATATGTGGGGTTGTTTGCCACATTTTGCAGAGTCTAGTTCACAGTCATAGTCTTCAGTTTTGGAAGAGAGCATAAAAAGGTCATTCCATTTATCCCCCATCCATTTGATGGTAATGGTAATGTGCTTTGCAGATATAATATGAAATTAACACCTTAGGCAACAATTTTTACTTCCTAAAATGTCATTGTATTTCATGTAAACAGTTGGGTTTTTTTATCTTTCTTGCCAATAAGAATTGTAAGTAGAGTTAAGGACAATTTTATTTTTATAGAAATAGAAAATCTGTGGAAGAACTCTGCTACTTTTTCTTTCTGAAAGTGCGATAAAGTGTAAATTACCATAGGCCCCCATGGAAGGAGCCAGTTACCGTTTGAGTAGAATCCAGTTCAGATACTGAAGCACAGGGAGATTACATGACTTGCCTATGTTATATATTGAATTAGTAGTAGAGGTAGAATTGAAGTACTAGTGTTTCGGAACCAAACTTGGGTCTGCTCGCAATAAAGCCAATCTGCTGACACCGGGTTGTGGTGAAGAGAAGCGCAGCATTTATTGCAGGGTTCCAGGCAAGAAGTTCAGGACAGCTAGTAGTGCTCAAAGCACCCAAACTCCCCATGGGTTTCAGCAAAGCATTTTTAAAGGTGAGGTGAAGGAGGGGCATCCCAGGGAATGTGATCAGCTCATGCATAATTCTCTGATTGGTTGATGGTGAGGTAACATGGGTGGTATCACAGGGGTTAACATTATCAGTCCTTAGGCACCAGTACGTCTGGGGGCTCTGTGCTCATGATCATCAAGTAGTTAATTTCTTACATTTGGTGGTGGTTTTAGCATCTGTAGAACAACACAGGAAATGTGCATCAGATACTATTATCTAGGTACTTCAAAGAGGAGCTAGAGCAGAGGATATGGGGCAGGGGGTCTGTCCTGGGAAGGCCCCATAAGGTCCTGCTCCGTTATACTAGGCCCTAATTCTCAAGTCAGTTCAGCCCAGAGCCAGAGCTGTGGATGCTTTCTTTGTGGTTATTATGTGAAAGGCTTGACAACCAAAGATGTAAAGAGAGTGGTCTCAGATGCGTCTCCCCTCTCCTCTCCTCTCTTCTCACACACAGTCTTAGTTAGCTTGAGATAGATATACATGTATATATAAATCTAAAACCACATATATATACTGCCTGCTACAATTAAAACTTAATTTCATAGTCTTAAGTCAAGTTATCCTCAGAAATGTCCATTGTTACCCTTAAAAAGAAAGACTTTAATATTAGTCACAGCTGGAGAGAGAAGAGGAAACTTACAAGGAGCAGTTTAATTTTCAAGTACATTTTGGTTTTCTCCTTGCTCTGTAGTAGAGATGCATGCTTTTAGTAGATGTTCACCTTTAGAAGCCAGTCTCTTGCCTTTGACTGAATAGAAAGAATTATAAATACTGTATTGACACCAACTGGTTGCTGTGGAAATCATTTTAATGTTACAAACTGACACCCTGACCACACTGCAGCATTAAGTGAAGAGAATGAGGGGCTTCCCTGGTGGCGCAGTGGTTGGGAGTCTGCCTGCCAATGCAGGGGACACGGGTTCGAGCCCTGGTCTGGGAGGATCCCACATGCCGCGGAGCAACTGGGCCCGTGAGCCACAGCTGCTGAGCCTGCGCGTCTGGAGCCTGTGCTCCACAACAAGAGAGGCCGCGATAGTGAGAGGCCCGCGCACCGCAATGAAGAGCGGCCCCCACTTGCCACAACTAGAGAAAGCCCTCGCAGAGAGGCGAAGACCCAACGCAGCCAAAAATTAATTAATTAATTAATTAATTATTTTAAAAAAATGTACTTAAAAAAAACTTTTAAATGAAGAGAATGAGAAGTTGCTGTTTGGTTTTAAGTCTGTAAAGCAAATGCTAGGAAGGTTTTTGGTTTCCCCGAAGTTCCACAGCCTGTAAATGACAGAGATGGGACTAGAACCTAAATATTTGCACTCTCAATCAAATTCTCTTTCTACTGCACTAAATTACATTTTTCTGAAAAGTAATATGAGTGGTTCATATAGGGAAATGTTTCAATGAGGCTTAAGTTACTGTTTCTTATCTCACGTTCACTTAGGTGTTTTCACCCCTTCTTTTCTTTTTTTTTTTCTTTTTTTTTCTTTTTAGCTGTGTTGGGTCTTCGTTTCTGTGCGAGGGCTTTCTCTAGTTTGGCGAGTGGAGGGCCACTCTTCATCGCGGTGCGCAGGCCTCTCACTATCGCGGCCTCTCTTGTTGCGGAGCACAGGCTCCAGACGCGCAGGCTCAGTAGTTATGGCTCACGGGCCTAGTTGCTCCGCGGCATGTGGGATCTTCCCAGACCAGGGCTCGAACCCGTGTCCCCTGCATTGGCAGGCAGATTCTCAACCACTGCGCCACCAGGGAAGCCCCACCCCTTCTTTTCTGTACCTTCTGCATTAATTTTTCTTTTGGATCTGGTTCCTGATTAGGTTGAATATTTAGAGAAATACCTGCCATTTTTAAGGAGAAAATATCTAATAATGTTACCCTCATTTCTACTTTATATTACAGGCAGAAGGAGAACTAGAGCACAAATTTGTCTTCCTTCTTATTCATTTGAATAACAGAATATGTTAAAAATAATTGTAATATGCAAACAAAAAATCACGCAGTGAAACTACTTACATGCTTAATAAGAATTCAGCACCATAATTAAATTGCAAAGTTTAACATCATTGTATTCCATTTTAATGTTAATATTTGATCTTACTTATAATGGATGTCTGCATGTAGACTTTTTATTTACTATAGAGGTTGTAGTATAGGATATTAAAGAAGACATTCAACTAGAACTGGATTTTTCTTATGAGCTCTGAGGTTCCCGTAGCAATTTTAGACAACACATGCTGTTTTACTGGAAGAGTAACTAGAGGATATAGTCTGATCACTCTCTGCCTCCCATGGTAAACCTTCTGTTTGTTTTGTGAATTTAGTAGTTAAAGGTGCATGATAAAACTTGTCATCTCTGTTGGATGATGCTAAATCAGATGGTAATAAAATGGCTGCCAAGCTCCAGCAGCTCTTCTTTTTATTCCATTAAACATCAGTTTCTTAGATGGTCATACATCTGGTGTGTTCAAAACCTTCTTACTCTGAAAGGACTAAAATGTACAACGTAAGTTTTAAATTCCAAAGTAAAGGGAAGAGGGGGATTCTTCATAAGTGAAAACGTTCCTCAAACATGCGAAAGAAAAGAGAATTTTTCGTGGAAATTTATTTTCACTTTTCTGACCATTATATGATTTTCCTAGCAATACAAAATAATTCCCTGCAGTTCCTCCCATTTACTTGTTGAAGTAGAAAAGTACATTAAATCTTAATTAGCCATACTACCTATAGTAGCATCTGGTGTTACTGAGTTTCTGCAGGCATCTAAAAGCAGTGTAGTAATCATTCCTTACCTGGAGGAAAAGATTTCAGCATTCTGTTTCATTAGGTGTTTTTTCTAGTCTTTCCTTCAGTTACATGATATGTTGGGGAAAAAATTATATATTCAGTTAACATGATTTGTTGAGAAAATACACATATGCATACACACACATATGCATATATGTGTATTTGTATATGCACCTATGTGTGTATGTATATATACACATATACATACATGCATATGTGTGTGTTGTGTTTGTATGTATATATTTATGTTCCTTTCTCAATAGTATTCTATTTCATACCTTGGAAAATATAAATAACCACCAAAAATATAAGATCAAGATGGCTTCTTTTAAGAAACTAAGTTGTTATTCCACTTTTTTTTGCTTTCACATCACAGATATTAAGAAAACTAGAGGACTTAATTTGGCTTAGACATTTTTTAGCATCTGTTTGGTTTTTACTTTGTTTTCTTGACTCGCTCAGTTGTAGTGGGTTGGCCAAAAAGTTCTTTTGGTATTTGCTTCCTTTTATTGTGAGTGTTTCTTATTTCTCTAAAACACTTTGAATTCCCCCTCCACTGATTCTTTTCCCTCCTTTGTTTGTTTACATGCCTCACTTATGTGGTAGTATCTGAAAGTAAAAAAGCAATTTAGAAACAAAGTTGAATAAAATTCATTGTTCTTAATTCTGGAGATTGTTTACTGAGGTTATTATCTTGTTGATGAGTTATCTTCACATCAAGCATTCAGGATATCAGTTACCAGACACATCATATTTAGTTATGGTGGGCTTATGGTTGTGTATTGTGCAGAATTCATGAAGGCGTTTTCTACAGATTTATCATGAATTTATGGCCAATGGAACTGTTTAAACTTCCTAATCCATTTGTTCCACTGAGTAGCCTTAGAGTTAAAACAGCAGTTTCCATTTCCCTTATGGGTAGGTGAACCCATGCACACATTTATCATTGATTTCTAGCACTGGAAAAATGTAGAAATTGGGTGAGTTGCTCTATATTCAAAGGAAGGAGAATATTTGGGAGGAGTTTTCCTGAAAATAGGATTGGTGAAATAAAAATAAAATGTATATTCACCCTAAGGGAGATAAACTACCAGAAGCAAACCTCTTTGGTAGATGTTTGAATCAGGGATATAATCCAACCATGGTAGAGTATTTGGTTTGACTTTCCTTTGAGAAGCAGGGACGACCCATGGTATTGGGCTGGCAGGCATGAGGAAGCCATCACCCTTCTCCTCTCCCTTCCTTCCCCCCAAATTATAAATAGAAACACTGTGTCCAAATAACTGCAAAGATACAATCTAGCTTTTTTCTTTTCCTATTTTAATAAGCCTTTTTATTTTTTAAGAATTAAGGTTAGCAAACTTGAGAGAGAATCTAAAAGTACTCTTTCAAATGTTTCTGATCTTCAGTTGAGTTACTTGAATTAGACACATCTATTAATATAATTATTGCATTACTACATCCATTTTATTATATGCAGTCTAGAATACCTGGTCTTTTTACTCCTATAATCCTGAAATAAACATTTAATTTTTAGGCATTACAAATGCCCAATAGCTGTGTTTTTAATTAATGTGAATTGTATTTTTTTTTTATGAATAGTTTAGATGAATCTGTGTATCCAAGTCTTGACCCCCTGAAATGAGTAATCCTTTGTATTAGGGAAGAACATCAGTAGGATTAGAGATTTCTTGACTTTCTCGATCCTTCTTGTTAGTCCTTCAAGAGACTGCATAAAGATGATAATAGGTGTTCTGTCCTATTCACCAAGTTTTCTCCATTGATTTCAGAACATTACATTGTCAGAGAGAGAGGGAAATATCAGTACTTTTTTCTGTATCACACTCCCCACCTTTAGCACTGCTTCCCATTCTTTCTTTTAGCCATTATTTACTGAGGACCTACTGTGAACCAGAAGTTGTACAAAGCTCTGGCAATATGTGACCTTAATCATTCTGACCATTATGGAGTTACAGTTTAATAGAGAAGGCAGAAAAGAACGTGGATTCCTGAGTCACACTGCCTGGGTTTTACTCTTGGTTGCATCACTTCCTGGTGAAGTTGGACAAGTCACTTCATCATTTGTTTCAATTTCCTTCTTGCTAAAATGAAAATAACAACTCTACATTAAATGAGATAATGCATGTGAAACATTTAGCACTCATGTTAGGAGAGGAAACTTCTAGGCTACTATCTCTAACCCTGTTAAAAAAGTGATTTGACCAGCTTTATTTAGTTATAATATTTTTATTTAGCTTTTGTAGCCTTTTCCCAGTCCTAGTATAATACAGCCTCTTGAATACACTCTGGTCACCTTTTCTTCTCTCCTTCAAAAGCTCCTGGTATTCTGTCATTTCTTGGAAGCTTCCTCATTTAACAGCTCTTGGCTAGACATTCCTATCCATGTAACACTCATGACTCCCATTACACGCTGTGCAGTAACGTGCAGTTACTCCTTCCTTGTACATGTTGCTAATGTGGATTATTTATTTACTTATTTGAGGTGTGACTACTGGGTATCTTTTCAGTTATTTATTATCTGTCTCTTGTTGTAAACACCTAGAAGGGAAGAAACCATAGCAATCTGCACAGTAGGCATTTAATAATTGAAGTAAGTGAAAACAATTTCCATTCTCAGTAGAGGAGAGTATAGCTTTCTTTCCCCAGGCTGTTTACGTGGTTGAGAACAAACAGGACTGTCAGAACTGTCCATCTTATCCTTTAGATGCAGAGGTGTATCAAGTTCTATTGAACCCTTTGTAAAATGAATTACCTTTTTCATTTTTAAGTTTTTACAGTTTTAAATGTGTATTTTCCAGTTTCAACTGTGTACTATTTCTCCATTTTAGCTCATTTGTTAGATTAAACTTTGGGAATGTCTTTTATTGTGAATAGTAATTTTCTAAATTTTTACTTTTGTTTTGCTTTTTGATTCTTTGACTACTTTCCCATAGCCATTCACTTTCTTCCAAGTCTTACTCAGAAGCCATTCAAAGCTCTACAATTAGATTACGTTTATTAACCACCCTATGATTAAGCCATGTCTTCTTTTTTTCTTTTTTATTTACAGTTTGCATATTATGTGCTGTACTTTGACTCATTTAATAAATAATTACTCTCCTTTCTTATAATTCTGTCTGGAAATTTTCATTTTCATTTTATTTTCTTCCTTCCTTTACAAAAACTAGAGATCAAGTGTAAAACTTTCTGGATAAATACATACTAAGGCTTTGTGTACCTAGCCCTTAATATTTTCACTGTTTTACAAGAGAAGAGGTTGTCAACTGACTGCTAACCACGTGAGATGCCAGTTTGATGTGACAAATCTGTCCGTTAAGACTGATTTTCCAAATAGTATTTCTTGGAAACACAAAATCAAAGCTGTGGAGTACTCTGTATGATTTTTAGTTCTAAGGATGTAGCATGCAAGTATTACTGTTCTCATTTTGGAGAGCAAAAAATAGACTGGGAGAATTAAAGAGATTTATGCGTTATTTCTCCATTCATATGGTTAGTGTTGGCTAGTATGTGTTGGTATTACTGAATCTGAACCCAAGTTCCCTGTCTCCTGTTGAATTGTTGTAAATTCAAATGAAAACACTAAGAAAAAAGTCAACATTAAAAATATAATAGCAATTGGTAATTTAGCACAGGGCATGAAATATTACCTCAAGTCATAGTATGCTCATTAAAACATTTTAAATTAACTTCCTCAAGGCATCTCTTAAAGGATTTGGTTTTATGTACTTAAAAAAAATTTTATTGACAGATCTATTTGTCAGTCTTCTTTAAGATATTGTTAGCTACTCATTCACTGAAATAGTGACGTACTAAATAAAAGATAACTTTTCATATAGTCACTTGCGTTGTTAAACTTAAACATTTGATGTTAAGATTATATATATACATATATATAAACACACATATACAGACATGCTCATGTTTATTTATGTTATTTATAAATCTTTTTCTCTAGAAAAAATAATAATTATTTATTTACAAAGTTATTATTGACATTGTTGGGATGACAACAGAGGAAGATTTGAAATACAATCTAAGTATTATTGTAGAAGATGTACTCAGTACTTTGAAAACTGCCTAAAAGCCACCTGATAAATGAGTGTGCATTTGTTGGCAGGTAGTAGATCATGCTACAAACTTACTATCAGATAATGTTATTCATCCAAATATTTATGAATAACTATCATAATCAGTGTACTCACACCCCATATCAAATCCATTAACAAATCCTGTTATCTCTACTTTCAGAGTATATGCTAAATGTAATTACTCTCACCACCACCTACTTCAAAATTAGATTTCACCTTTTGAGAGACACCTGCCCCATGCATTTTATCTAAATTGGGACCCTATTTCCCAACTCCACATTCTTTCCCTCTATTCCACTTTATTTTTTTTTCATAGAACTTTCCACTTTTTGATATTATATCTTTTTTTAAAACTTATCACCTGTGGTTTATTGTTTGTTTCACCATTAGATTGTAAGCACCATGAGGGTGAGGATTTTGTCTTTCTTATTAATCCAGTGGTCACTAAATGTACAACAGTACCTGGCACACCTTAGTTATTCAGGAAAATGAATGTAGGACGGAATTAGTGCTGTGGAGATATTGGAACTTGGTGCAAGCCATGTAACACATTTTTGCTTAACACATTTTTAAAAATTAGGGAATGAGTGAATAAATGAATGTAAAAATTAGGCTTTTGTAGTCCACTTTGGAAAAATATTTGTCATTATCTACTGAAATTGAACATACTTATACCATGTAACTCAGAAATTCCACTTCTAGGGATATACCCCACTGAAATGGAGATGTATGTTGTGGACAACCATGTTCATAGTAATACTATTCATGAGAGCTCCAATGTATAAACTGCCCACATGCCCGTGAATAGTAGAATGGATAAGTAAATTGTAGTATGGTCATACAACAAAATACTATACATCATTGAGAATATACAAACTATATTAACTATATAACTATAACTGTATTAAACTATATAACTATATAACTATAGCTGTATTAAACTATGGATGAATCATATAATGTTGAGTGAAAGAAGCCAGAGGCAAAAGAGCACATATTGTGTGATTTTACTTATATAAAGTCCAAATCTATGTTTTTAGATGTCAGGATAGTGTTTATCCTTGAAGGGATGGCACTAGAAGAGGACATGAGGAGGTACTCTAGTGTTTTATGTCTTAAAGATAGTACAACATGACAATCCTAGTCTTAAAAGAACTAACTTAATGAAGGAGCAACAAACAAACATTAGGCTGACTAAAATAACTAATGTATAAAGTGCTTTGAATGAGCAGAGGATGAAATAATTAATTCTGTTGAGGTGTGTGTGGAAAGACAAAAATAAGTAGTTTTAATACCTCTAATAGTTTTTTTTTTTATTTTTTTTATTTTTGCTGTGTTGGGTCTTCGTTTCTGTGCGAGGGCTTTCTCCAGTTGAGGCGAGCGGGGGCCACTCTTCATTGCGGTGCGCGAGGCTCTCACCTCCGCGGCCTCTCTTGTTGTGGAGCACAGGCTCCAGACGTGCAGGCTCAGCAGTTGTGGCTCACGGGCCCAGCCGCTCCGCGGCATGTGGGATCTTCCCAGACCAGGGCTCGAACCCGTGTCCCCTGCATTGGCAGGCAGACTCCCAACCACTGCGCCACCAGGGAAGCCCTAATACCTCTAATAGTTTTAATAACCTTTGTCATAAGCACCAAAATTTTTTTTGAATTTTATTTTTTTTATACAGCAGATTCTTATTAGTTATCTATTTTATACATATTAGTGTATACATGTCAATCCCAATCTCCCAATTCATCCCACCACCACCCCTTCCCCTGCTTTACCACTTGGTGTCCATATGTTTGTTCTCTACATCTGTGTCTCTATTTTCTGCCTTGCAAACCAGTTCATCTGTACCATTTGTCTAGATTCCACATATATGCGTTAATATATGATACTTGTTTTTCTCTTTCTGACTTACTTCACTCTGTATGACAGTCTCTAGGTCCATCCACGTCTCTGCAAATGACCAAATTTCGCTCCTTTTTATGGCTGAGAAATATTCCGTTGTATATGTGTACCACATCTTCTTTATCTATTCATCTGTCAATGGGCATTTAGGTTGCTTGCGTGACCTGGCTATTGTAAATTGTGCTGCAATGAACATTGGGGTGCATGTGTCTTTTTGAATTATGGTTTTCTCTGGATATATGCCCAATAGTGGGCTTGCTGGGTCATATGGTAATTCTATTTTTAGTTTTTTAAGGAACCTCCATACTGTTCTCCATAGTGGCTGTATCAATTTACATTCCCACCAACAGTGCCAGAGGGTTCCCTTTTCTCCACACCCTCTCCAGCATTTGTTGTTTGTAGATTTTCTGACGATGCCCATTCTAACCGGTGTGAGGTGATACCTCATTGTAGTTTTGATTTGCATTTCTCTAATAATTAGTGATGTTGAGCATCCTTTCATGTGCCTCTTGGCCATCTGTATGTCTTCTTTGGAGAAATGTCTATTTAGGTCTTCTGCCCATTTTTGGATTGGGTTGTTTGTTTTTTTTAACTGAGCTGCATGAGCTGTTTATATATTTTGGAGATTAATCCTTTGTCCATTGATTCATTTGCAAATATTTTCTCCCATTCTGAGGGTTATCTTTTCATCTTGTGCATAGTTTCCTTTGCTGTGCAAAAACTTTTAAGTTTTATTAGGTCCCATTTGTTTATTTTTGTTTTTATTTCCATTACTCTAGGAGGTGGGTCAAAAAAGATCTTGCTGTGATTTATGTCAAAGAATGTTCTTCCTATGTTTTCCTCTAAGAGTTTTATGGTGTCCGGTCTTACATTTAGGTCTTTAATCCATTTTTGAGTTTATTTTTGAGTTTATTTTTGTGTATGGTGTTAGGGAGTGTTCTAATTTCATTCTTTTACATGCAGCTGTTCAGTTTTCCCAGCACCACTTACTGAAGAGGCTGTCTTTTCTCCATTGTATATCCTTGCCTCCTTTGTCATAGATTAGTTGACCATAGGTGCGTGGGTTTATCTCTGGGCTTTCTATCCTGTTGCATTGAACTATATTTCTGTTTTTGTGCCAGTACCATATCATCTTGATGACTGTAGTTTTGTAGTATAGTCTGAAGTCAGGATGTCTGATTCCTCCAGCTCCATTTTTTTCCCTCAAGATTGCTTTAGCTATTCAGTGTCTTTTGTGTCTCTGTACAAATTTTAAGATTTTTTGTTCTAGTTCTGTAAAAAATGCCATTGGTAATTTGATAGGGATTGCATTGAATCTGTAGATTGCTTTGGGTAGTATAGTCATTTTCACAATATTGATTCTTCCAATCCAAGAACATGGTATATCTCTCCATCTGTTTGTGTTATCTTTGATTTCTTTCATCAGTGTCTTATAGTTTTCTGAGTACAGGTCTTTTACCTCCTTAGGTAGGTTACCAAATGTTTTTATAGCATAAAACTTAGAAGTTCTTTTCTTTTTAATTAATAGAATCCTCAAAACCAGATAATTTTATGATGAAGAGGCCAAGCACTTTTTAACAGACATTGTCTTAACTTATGGCAAACTAGAACATTCCTTAAGAGAGAGAGATTTTATTTCCAGACTTAAAAACTGAGTTTTTAAATGTTCTGAATCACAGCAAGTTGAAAATGATTAATAAAATATGTAAACACTATCACAATACAGTGTCAGCCCTAAGGAAAATAAAATTTTATATCAATAATAAATTTCACTGATGAACCAATGGAATATCAGGTAACAAACATGGATGAGATAGCATTGGCACAGCCATCAAATTGACAAAAATGTGAAGGTCTGGTATTTGCCAAATATTTATATAGGGAAATGGGAACTCTTTTATACATTTCTGGTGGCAAAGTAAATTGGTACAGCCACTTTGAAAAGCAATTGTATAACACCTAGTAATCTTCGAGATGCACAAACCCTATGGCTCTGCAGTTCACCTCTCCAGATGTCAGCATGAACCAACATTGTACATGTATAGTGGAAGCAAGCAGAACCCTGCAGGACCCCCACCCCAACCCCAAATAAAAACGCTCCTCTTTGTCCCCTGCCTTTTGTTTGTAGAAAAACTGAAGTCTCCCAGTCATCCCTGAGTCACAAAAGAGCAGGCTTAAGCAGTTAATGATTAGCATAATACAGTCACAGACTCAATGTCTGGTGCACATTCTTGAGTTGTTTTACAGATACTATAACTCCCATCAGAGGGAAAAAGCTAACTGCATGATAACCAGATTGTAGCCATGACATAAGCTGCTCCATCTTGAGCAGTACTGAATCTATAGCTAGCACTATTTGAAGAACTGGCCTTAAGAGAATGGGATTAACACTATTGCTCAAAATAATCTATATCTTTGTGGTCATCAGAGGAAGTAGCTTGTTCTGCCTGTATACATAACAGGCAACTAAAATTGTCAGCAGAGAGGTGCTACAGACCCATCTTCCACTCTAATTATACGGCACCCTATGTAAGTGTGAAGAAGTTATGGAAGACAGACCTTGGCCCCTAATCCCGTAGAAATGGAATTACGTCCGATGGGTGGGGATTTGTAAGCAGCTCTTTTGCCCCTTTCCTGTTTGTCTGTTTTTGTTCCCCTTAAGCCTTAATTATAAAAATGAGATCACGAGGTAACATTTAACCTAACTCCTGACTTATGTTCTGCTAAATGCATACAGTACCTTGCCTAACCTGTTGATTCTTTCCCTAGACTAAAAGAAGTAGGAATGAAGAATTAAGTAGTTAAAGAATGACTAGCTCTGTAACTCTAGCAGCCCCCTTAGCAATCCTGCAGCCAGACCACATGGGCAAGATAACATCTGAGGAAAGATCATTAGGAGTCAGTCAGCCTTCGTGCAGTGGAAAATGACACAGAACCTAACCTTCTGTCTCAATGATTAACTGGGCTCACTTCCCCCTTTTCCCTTTAAAAATCATCATGGCTGAGCAGAATCTTCAGAGTTGTTTTTTGGGGACATGAGTCCACCTTTTCCCCAGACTGCAGGCTTTCTGATTAAGCAACTTTTCTTTCTACCAACATTTGCCTCTCGACTACTGGCTTTTGAGCAGTGAGCGCCTGAACCTGAGTTCGGTAAGAATAGGATGATTGTTACATTTGCAGTAGTGACAAAGTAAAACAGTATCATGGCCTATTCTAGCTGGATAATTAAGCAGGTTTCTTTGTAATGTGAGACATCATATAGCAGTCAAAGTGGAAACATTAGACTTCCATTTTGCCAAGATAGATAAATTTCAAAAATCAGTGCAGATTGAAAAAAAGAAAGTTGCAAAATGAAGTGCACAGTAACAAGAATTGTATAAAATTTTAAAGCAGTAGTATGCATTTTTAATGTAATGAAAATAGAAAGGCTGAAATATTATCATAACCTGTAAAGTATCTCTACACAGAAAATACTGTAGTACAGTTTCTTCTGCAAGGGTTTAACTAGAGGTTTGAGGGAAGAAAGGTGAAGTATAAAAGTTAATGTTATTTGAAATTGCCATTAACTAAGCAAAATTTCAGTTTTGCTGCCTGATAGATTACCAGGAGGTCATGTTGTTAAATGAAAGAGTAATGATTATTATTTAGCTTGCTATTTTTACTCATTAGTGTATTAATATAAATTTGTGTAAAGGAATTTCTAGTGAGGCTCAAATCACATATATAGATGAAATTTTTCAGTTGCTTTTCAAATATTTGGAAAACTTTAAATACATGGATTTTAAAGGTCAGGAAAGTTCAATACATATCTGTTTGTAACTGCATTTTACACATACACACGTACTCAACATTTCATGAAATAAGATTATATTATACAGTGATATTTAAAACTTGAAATACACATACAAGATAATGAAGTGTAGTGGCTAAGAGCACAGACTTGAATCAGACAGAACTACATTTGAATTCCAGCCCTGGCAAGTTAACTTACCCTTTTAAGCCTTGGTTTTCTTAGATCTTGTTAAATAGTGATAATTCCTACTTCATTTTGTTGATTAAATGAGAATCTGTGTAAACTACTTAGTACAGTGCCTTCATACACAGCATATTCAGGAAACCATCAATATTTTAATTCTAACTTCTTTCTCCTGAAAAACAATTTGATGAGTATCATTTGAAGTTTATGATTCAGCTCTCAAAAGTTTATTTGATTCATAATGTAACTCAGAGTAATGTAAATAGCACCTAGAGTGAAACGACCATCTGTAGCAGTGGTTTGATAGAAAAGTATAGTCAGACAGTGTTCCAGTTTGAAAAGCTGGAAGCTATACAGTCATCCTTTGGTATCTGTAAGGGATTGGTTCTAGGATTTACTGTGGATACCAAAATCTGTGGATGCTCAAGTCCCTTGTATAAAAAGGTGTGGTATTTGCATGTAACATACACACGTCCTCCCGTATACTTCAAATCATCGCTAGATTACTTATAATACCTAATACAATGTAAATGCTGTGTAAATAGCTATGAATACAATGTAAATGCTATGTGAATGGTGCTAAGTTGCTGGTGCGTGGTAAATTCAAGTTTTGCTTTTTGGAACTTTCCGGATTATTTTTTCCAAATATTTTTGATCTGGGGTTGGTTGAACCCACAGATGCATTACTTGCTCATACGGAGGGTCCACTGTACTTTCTCCTCTTAAAGTTCTAAGAATAAAAGTGATAATCCTGTCCCCATCCACCCTTCTATCTTGTGAGGAGTAGGAATGAATATATATACATATATATATATATATATATATATATATATATACACACATATATATATATATATACACACACACATATATATATGTATATGTATATATATGTAAGCCTGTGGTAGTAGCTCTGGTTGCCTGGGGCTGGGGCTTTTTGCGGAATGGGGCTTACAAGGGGAGTGAAGATTGGAAATGAAGTTCCGATGACAGAAGGCGCTGGAATGCCATGTTGTGACGGGGGAAAGGGTGTTGGGGTGGGGAGATGGGTAGTGGAAGACGTAAAATTGTAGGCCAGGGTTACAGGTGCAGTAGAAGTTCTGAGTTTTAAAAAAATAACCATGCCAGCTGTACACTATTTCAAGAAATACTCTTGGCATTTCGTTGAGATTAGATAACGAATGTATCACATTTTATCATCCCAATAATCTTTATTTTAAGAAAATTAACTGGATTTCCAATTGTTTGTTTTAACATGAGATTGTTATAGAAGTTAGTACAGACATTAAAGGCTATCAGCAAACCCATGTTAGAACTTTAATGATTTTAAGAAATAAAGAGTTTTGTAAATATATCTGACACTTAAAACTACCTGTTTTAGGGTGTCTATAATAAAACATCCGTCACGTGGTTCTTTGTGGTCAGTATTTTCAGGAATAAACTTGGTGCATAACACTGAATGCTCTTAGAAGATTATCTCTGTAAACTACACTATGACTAGCGTTCCTTCTACAAAATGGGAATTAAATAAATATGTTAATGAATAGCTGTCTATGGAGATAATATACTTTATTTCTTTGATTGGTTTTGTTATCTTTGATAAGCCTGCTTTCTTTTAGAGAATCAGCATGATATAATTTGCCAAGGAGACTTAGGATATGAAAGCACAGTGGACCGTTTTGAGTATGAGAAGTTCAGAGACCTTCTGAATATATTAATGATTACCACCAAAGCACTTCTTTTTTTTTTTTTTTAATTTATTTATTTATTTATTTATTTTTGGCTGTGTTGGGTCTTCGTTTCTGTGCGAGGGCTTTCTCTAGTTGCGGCAAGCGGGGGCCACTCTTCATCGTGGTGCGCGGGCCTCTCACTATCGTGGCCTCTCTTGTTGCGGAGCATAGGCTCCAGACGCGCAGGCTCAGTAGCTGTGGCTCATGGGCCCAGTTGCTCCGCGGCATGTGGGATCTTCCCAGACCAGGGCTCGAACCCGTGTCCCCTGCATTGGCAGGCGGATTCTCAACCACTGCGCCACCAGGGAAGCCCCAAAGCGCTTCTTGATATTTATCCTTCTAATAATGAGTTGTAAAGATGCCAGAGTCAAACTGAGAGGTGAATGCCAGGCTCCCTCACTATCTGGGTGACTTGCTATTTCACATCCGTTTTCCAGCTTTATTTTAGCATGATTCAAATGTGTGCCTCTGCAAAATGATAAATTACTACAAGCCCTGAACTTTGGGGTCACTGTGAAAATAGTCACTGAATATCAAGGGGTCTATGTAAGGATTCTTAACCTATATGGATTCTGTCTTCAGAAGGTCTATGAAAGTCCTGAAATTGCTACATTTTGTGTATATGTGCATACACATTTTTTTCCTAAGATGTCTGTAGCATTTGTGAGCACTATCAAGTCTGTAACCCAAGAAAGGTTAAGGACCAATCGGTTCGAAACCT